>NC_137959.1:9617563-10205063 GCF_963924665.1 Micromys minutus
GCTTCCTTCAGCTGCTTTCCCTGACCCGACATGCAGACACCCTGCTGAACGTGTTCTTGGCTATCGCAGTGGACAACCTGGCCAATGCCCAGGAGCTCACCAAGGTGGAGGGCACAGTAACCACCTGCTCATGGCAGATCATGACAGCAGGGTTTGGAGGGATGTGGGGGCTGGGTCAGGGCTCTTGCTGGGGATGGGAGCACTGGGCACCTCTCCTGGGGCCATGCCATCCCTGATTGAGACAGTTTGCAGCCCAGAAGGGGAAGGAGACAGTAAAGTGGCTACTGAGGACAGATATTTAGCTGTGCCCACCGGCCGGAGGAATAGACAGTTCCGGGGTAATGGGCACTGGTACCAGCCAAAGGACGGGCAAGGAGTGACTTGGTAGGGCCTCTGGCAGAGCTGAAGCTAGCAAGGCTTGGCCACGGTAATGGAGGAATGCAGCCCTACTTCACCCTCCTTCTGACTTCCACATGGAACATGCCAGGGGACAGTTGACAGGAGGCTAGAGACAAGATGCACAGGGGTCACCTAGCTGGGAGACAGGCTGGGCCTGAAGGTTGAAGGTTTCTGGCTCCTTCCACCTGTGAGACTGTGCTGAGAAACTAGCCAGGTGAAATGCGCTCGGGCTGGCCTTCCAAAGGACAACGGTAAAGAACTGTGGTGCCTCAGGTGCCGGGCTCTATTCTAGTCTCCCTTTGGAGAAAGTGAGGGTCGGAAAGGTGAGAATCCACTGTTCCAGATGGTGTTGATAGCTATAGTCACTACTTGAAGCATCATACGGCCGGTGTGGAGTCACGGTGCGTGACTGTGAGCACGGAGCTGAGATGGGAGGGTCACAAGTTCAAGACCTGTGCTACATAGCAAGAACCTGTCTTCCCTCAAAAAAAAAAAAAAACTGAACACACACACATATACATATACACACATATACATATATATACATGCATACACATATCCTCACTCCACATGTGGGAAAACTGAGGCCAGGGAGGGTAGATGCATATGCCATACACCAGGAACTGCAGGAGAAAAGATGGAAACTCCACAAAGGGCAGAGGAGACGGGACAGGGACTCGGGAAGAAAAGCCACTGAGTGAGATGAATCCCAGGTTTCATTCCTACTCAGTGATGCTGAATTATCTGGGGACAAACTGGCATCACATGCCTCTCAAGGCAGCCTCAGGCATCCTACAGGTCCACGGCAGTCAGGCTTGTGGGAGGTAACCCTGCTTTCAGCAAGGCAGCTGACGCCCCCTGGTGGCGATAGCCCATGAACAGAGAGCAGCCAGGTTCCGCACTGGACATAGTGAGGTCAAGGGGGCTGTGTGCCCAGAGATGGGCGCATCTGCCTGGGAGAAGAAAACATAAAGAAACTGCTCTTTGAACAGTCTTGGGACATCAGGGACAGAGACCATCTTGTCGGGTGGGACAGTAGCCATGGCTCTGCAGAATTCATACACAGTGCTTGCACGCAGTCTTCCTCCCAACCCTGAAGCTCCCCTCCCCAGGCCCAGCTTCATTCTCACAGTCCCCAAGTGCCTCAGAACCCAAGACTGCAAGGCTACAGGGATGGGGCTGCCAACCTTCCATCTGTTGGCCCTGGCAGGAGGGAGGGAGAATTTCCCGGCCCCACCTCCGGCAGGGAAAAGCGGAAGTCTCCCACCCCAGGCACAAAGCCAAGAGTTCAGCCACCATGAAGCTGGCTGGCATGTGTCACCACGGGCTGATCCAGCCATGAGCTCATCCAAGATATAGGAGGTGGGCATGAGAAGACAGGACATTTACACTCCAAAGTGAAGGTGGACTCCCTGCAGACCCCAGTTTTCCCCCTTCATCCTTTATACACATGGCTGACACCACTGTAATCCCCAAGCAAGGGAAGGGACTTGTCTGAGCTCCATCACAGAATGAGTACCTACAGTGAGCGCAGCCCTGGCAACAGTGAACAGGACAGCAGTCCCTGCCCTGGTGGAACAGGGATTCAGGCTGTAGGGGCAGGCCAGAAATCAGACACATTCTTAAAGTCAGTTTGATAGATGGTACTGATGGGAATGGTGCAGTGGATGAATCAGGGAGTCCTGGAAACTTGGTCATAAAAACAAAAAAAGACACAGAGAAGTTGAGAGACTTGCTGAAGGTCACACAGCAATACTGGGTTGATGCTGGGATTTTAGCCCTGGCTGAATCTGAAACTTGTGGTTTCCTCCACTACTCATGAGATGACTAAACCTGAACGTGCTTTACACACACCCAGCAGCCTGCTGAAAATGCAGATTCCGGAAGGCAGCCCTGGCTCTGCAGGCGAGGTCAGGGGCCAGGAAACCTGCATTTTCCGTGTTGCTGAGGCCAATGTCCCAAGATGCTGGACACAGTGCCTGGCAACAGGGAACCCTGTTTCCTTGTCACTGACAGTGTGTAGGGTGCAGGTCACTTCTGTTCCAGGGGAGCTCAGAAAGTGGGGGGCAGTCATCCTGCAAGCCCCCCCATGGCTCCTCTTATCAGTGGGTTTCTTTTTGTCTGTTTCCTCCTTGTTTTTTCTTTATCTTCCTATTGTTTTTCTTTTCTTTCTTTTGTTGTTGTTTTTCCTTCCTCCTCCTCTCCCTCCTCCTCCTTCTTCAGACAGTCTCACTTTGTAGTCCTAACTGGCCTGGAACTCACCATGGAGACCAGGTTAGCCTCAAATTCACAGACAACTGCCTGCCTCTGCCTCCTGAGTATTAGGATAAGTTGCATCCACCACCTGCACCGCCACACCGGGCAACTGAGGGCTATTCTGAGACATAGCTGAACAACTTCAGGTCCCCAACCATCTAGGCCACAGATTGAAGCCATAAACCCACCCCCTTCTCCCACAGTTGGGGCTGAGGCTAGGTCTTATAGACCCCAAACTGTTGACAGTTGTGGTACTGATGTTTAAGGGAGCGCTTAAACAATTGGGAAAGCACAGAATGCCTTCAGACTCAGGACTAGGGTTGCAGCCCAGTGACGGAGCTCTGTTCTAGCACAAACCTGAAACGCAGTTGAGGGTACAGAGGTGGGGGAGCCAGGATGCTTGTAGGTGCCTGTTTTTCCAGCACTGGGGAGGCTGGGCTGAGACCATCTCTAGTTCCAAACTAACCTGGGCTACAGAGATTAGTGAACTAGCAAGAGAGCCAACCTGGGCACAAGAGAATGGCTTCCCCACCCAGTCCGACTGGGGACCTTGGCTCTAATGGGTAAAGGTCCAGGCTGAACTTCTCAGTACTTCATGTTGGCCCCTGGCTAGCAGCAAGGTGGGAAGCCCTCCCCCCAGGCCTGTTCTTATGAACAAGAATCCCACTTGCCTTCTAGGATGAACAAGAAGAGGAAGAGGCAGCCAATCAGAAACTGGCTCTACAGAAAGCCAAGGAGGTAGCAGAAGTGAGTCCCCTGTCTGCAGCCAACATGTCCATAGCCATGTGAGTACCCCAAGCCTTGGGTGCCAGCCAGGCAAGGATGTGGGGAGAGTTAGGGTGGCCCCTAACTGCGGAGCCTGGGAGGGGTAGGCACTTTAGTCCTCTCCCCCCCTTCTCTCAGTGAGCACTTAATGAACACCTACTATGCACCTGGTCATGTTGTAACTGCTGGGAAGGGACACTTTCACGTAGCTGTTGAAGTCAGAGAAATAAATTATGACCAAGACAAGTAAGTAAATTATTCCCTGCGGAACCTCCAGGAAGCAGCTGGGAAGAGGCAGGGCTGAGGAGTGTGGAACCTGAGCCAGGCCTCACTGCAGCCCCACAGTTGTGACTTTGTAGCCAGGTGTGCTGGCACCTGCCTCACTCTGGAGATCGAGCTGATCTGTGTGAATTCCAGGACAGCCGGATCCAGACTGGGGTCGGTGAGATCCTATATCCAGAAAACAAACATGTTAGGAAAGGCCTCATCTACAAGGAAACAAAACTTGAAGGAATGAGAGAGGAGGCTCGGCTCTGAGGCAGGAGAGTTTCAGGAACAGGAAAGACGAGTGTGGCAGGAAAGAGTGGGTGAGGGGACAGAGTTGACTCCAAAAGTTGTTGTCCCCAATTAAGTTATAGCCAGAGAGAGTTCTTGAGCCGTGGAGTGTCAAGACCAGACTCAGATGCCCTCTGGTGATTTTTGTGGTAATAGATTGAAGGGGGTTGGAAATCTTACATGAACCTGAAGGTCAGACTCAAAAACCTGGGCTGGCCCAGGCAAAAGAGATGAGGGGTGGGAAGGGTCATAGGTACAGCTGGGTTCAAGACAAGATCCTAAGGGGAAAGCAGAAATGTCAATGGTGAGTCAGAGGCGTGAAAGTATCTTCATTAAAGGGGACTCAGGAGCACACCTCTGCTGATGGCCAGGGGCAGTGGCTATGGCAGGGCAGGCTTCCCATTGTACCAGTCCTACCCAAAAGGCACACACAGCCAACTGCTTTCCTCCACGGGTGCCCTTGACGCCCACCTGCACGCCCCAGCTGGTTACAGCCCAGAAGAAAAGGGTCAGCCATGGCTTCGTGTGCTGCCATTTAAATTCCGTGTCTTTTCGCTTGTGGGTTCGTTCTGGCACTGGGGATGGAACCCAGGGATTCATTGGTGGTAGACAGACAAGGCCTCCATCACTGAGCCACACACCCAGTCAGTCCCTCACTGGTGGAATCTAGGCTGGAGCTCTGCCTAGTGAGACACTGGGAGCCTGTGGTGAGGCGGGATATTTTAATGAAAACCCAAACTGCTCAGCTCGAGGTGCTGGAGAAGCAGAGAGAAAGAAGGAAGGTGCCAAGGGCCCAATATCCCCTTCAGAGGCGGGTTCTCCACAACCTAACTTCCTCCAAGTAGACCCTGACTCCTAAAGTTCCTGCCACTTCCAATTAGTCTTTGTGTCTATAAGCCCACCAATGGACCAATCAGAGCAGTGGGGAAGCAGAGGTGTGAAACTGGCCTACACTGCAGTCCAAGAGAAAGGGCCAGCAATATGGCTCCATGGGTAAAGACTCCTGACACCAAGCCCTACAAGCTGAATTCAGACTCTTGCATAGTGGGAGAAAACCGACTGCAGATAGTCGTCGCCCTCTGACAGTCACACACTTGCAGCGGCCACAATGCAAACACATACGTACATGAAAGTTATAAAAGTTGAAAGTACCCACTGGAGTTAGGGAAGGGGACGCTGCGGCACGACCCGACAAGCAGCCTCCCTTCCTTGCCTTGCAGGAAGGAGCAGCAGAAGAACCAGAAACCTGCCAAGTCGGTGTGGGAGCAGCGCACCAGCGAGATGCGCAAGCAGAACCTGCTGGCCAGCCGCGAGGCGCTGTACGGGGACGCGGCTGAGCGCTGGCCCACCGCCTACGCGCGCCCGCTGAGGCCCGACGTGAAGACGCACTTGGACCGGCCGCTCGTGGTGGACCCGCAGGAGAATCGGAACAACAACACCAACAAGAGCCGTGCGCCTGAAGCGCTGCGCACGACCGCGCGGCCCCGCGAGAGCGCGCGCGATCCCGACGCGCGGCGCGCCTGGCCTGGCAGTCCTGAGCGCGCCCCTGGACGAGAGGGCCCGTATGGCCGCGAGAGCGAGCCGCAGCAACGCGAGCACGCGCCGCCCCGCGAGCACGCACCCTGGGACGCGGACGCCGAGCGCGCCAAGGCCGGGGACGCGCCCCGCCGCCACACGCACCGACCTGTGGCCGAGGGCGAGCCTCGTCGCCACCGCGCGCGTCGCCGGCCCGGGGAAGAACCCGACGACAGACCGGAGCGCCGACCGCGTCCCCGCGACGCCACTAGGCCGGCCCGAGCTGCAGACGGCGAAGGCGATGATGGGGAGCGCAAGCGGCGACATCGACACGGGCCGCCCGCCCACGATGACAGGGAGCGCAGACACCGGCGCAGAAAGTGAGTGGGCTCCGGGAGGGAACTGGGTTCCCAGATGGACCTCCAATTCACTCCGGATCGAGTTTTCCGTAGCTAGGGTGACAGTCACCAGACCAAGCATACCAGAAGCCAGTACCCAGTAGCCATAGTCCCAGTTAGCCGTTGGGGAAACAGATGCAATTCAGTGCTGGGATGGATGTAGGGCCTCATTTTCTAAACAAACGTCTACAGCAGAAACAGCCCCTCTCTGGAGGATTCTAGGCTGGCCCCCTACCACTGAACTACGTCCCATCTCAACATTATATACTTTAAGTCTGACTAACGTGTTTTGTGTCGTACGCATGCGATAGGGAAAACCCACCCATAGTCTCCGCCAGCTTCGTACAGCTTTCCACTGCTTGCTGCTTACTCTTGGGCTAATGTACTCCTCGGCCTTGGTGTTCTCACCTGTGTATTGGACTCCCTAGAATGATGGAATTGTTGCTGGAATTAAACAAGTAAACTCCACCAGGGTTTTAGTGGGCACTAGTGCATCAAAAGTACTCGGGATTCATTCAGCACCTGCAGCTGCCATTTTGCCAGTCCTTTGCCTACTTGATGGTGTCCCAGGGAGGTCTGAAAAGCCACTGTGCCCTGAGGCATCTTTTGCAAGAGCACCCCACCAGTAATGGCTATTTTTTTAATCCTTTTCATTTCACAGTGCTTCATGGAAAACCCTGGAGTGACTCCGCAGAGAGGCCCAGGGACTTCTGTGTTGATAGAAACCTCTATCTACCCGTTATAAAATACTGTTCTCCAGCCAAGTGTGGTGTCCCTCCCATGATCCTAGTACTTGGGAGGTGGGACGGCAGGATCTGGACTTTGGGACCACCCTTGGCTACATAGCACGTTTAAGACCATCCTGGGCTACAATGAGAACCTGCCTCAAAATAAATAATAATAATAATTCCTATTATTATATAATATATATTATATATTATCATATAATAATTATTATTATGTGATCTTCTCTTGAGACAGCTTTATATTGTTATAATCGTATCATGCTGGGTTTTTTTTTTTTTTTTTTTTTTTGTAGTATGTAAAAAATCTGACCCAGGCCTGTGGGAAAGGGGGCATTTGTACAGTCTGCAAGAGTCAGCTTTCTCCTTCCACTGTGTGGGTTCTGAGGTGTCAGGCATCTTACCAGCCTAGACAGCGAAGCTTGTGACTGGGCAGGACTCGAGGGCAACCATGAGACCCTGTTCCTAGCAGGAGCTGAGCAGTGCAGGTTCCAGGACCACAGGCTGAACAGTGGGATTTTCAACCAAAGGAGAGCTTAAACATCGGTCTGGTCGTGCCAGCCACATTTTAGCCCAGGCTGTGAAATCCAACCAGTAACTACAGGCTATGGGGGCCCTCCAGAACGGCTGGAGTTTTCGAAAGTCTCTAAAGGTTGAATGTCAGTCACACCATGAGCAGAAAGAACCTGGTGCTGAAATGCAGGGACTCTGAATACGCCTACCTATTACTGCCTGGCTGTGTGACTTTTAGAATGTCACTGTACCTCCCTGGTCCTTAGTTATTCATCAGCAAATAGGGTGAACAGTGGGTTAAAATGTGCAGGTTTGAATGAGTGACTACATAGAAACTGTGTTCAGTGATGCTGAGTCAGCATCCAGTACTCAGACATGTTAGCATGGGTGGAATTAGCAGCAGCCCCTAAGTTCAGCCATCCTTAGATGGCTTTAGTGGTCATTCTGAGGCCCTCTGGGATACCACACCTACCCTCTGTGGGCTCTAGATCATCTCTAGGTGACTCCGCACACCTGATGGGAACAGTCTGAGGGCAGCTATTACTCTTTTTATGAACAAGTATTTAGAAACAGTGGCCATTTCACAAAGTAATAACAGCGGGCTTCCCACTAAAGCCTATGGCCTCCGTATCTATTAGGTTCACAGTACTGGGTCTGAGTTCCTTCCTGTGGAGCAGGCCTCAAACTTAGTCATTAAGCAGTTGGTTATCTCCCCAACATTAATGCCGCTATTGCTCCAGTGAGCGCACCATTGCAGGATGCAGGGACCAGTGCTGGGTATATTCTGGGGTTTGTTGTTATTGTTGCTGTTGTTGGGTTTTTGGTTTTTTTGTTTTTTTGTTTTTTTTGGTTTGGTTTTTGGTTTTTTTGGTGTTTGGTGGTTTTTTTGTTTGGAGGCTTTTTTTTAAACTTTATTTTTTAAAAAAAAAACAAAGATAAAAGAAAAAAATTTTAAACATTTTTGCATAAATGTATACAAATACAATTGTGTCAGTGCTTGGCTTTTTTTTTTTTCTTTTTTTTTTTTTAAGGTTTGATACTCTGAATTAAGGTCTTACTATTCACAATGAGCAAAAAGTACATGTAAAACAGGGTGTAGGAGGCTTTGTTTTGTTGTGGCTTTTTGATTTGGTGTGGTAGTGTTTGTTTGTTTGTTTGTTTTTGAGGCAGATTTTCTCTGTGTAGTCCTGGCTGTTCTGAAACTCACTTTGTAGACAAGGCTGGGCTCAAACTCAGAGTTTCACCTGCCTCTGCCTTCCAAGTGCTCCACCACTGCCCAACTATATACTCTGTATTTGTTAGGAAATAGACAAAGGAAAACAGTCAGTATATTTGGGGCAAACACTGTTGGTTGGCTGGCTGGCTGGCTGGCTGGCTGGTTTGTTGGTTGGTTGGTTGGCTGGCTGGCTGGCTGGTTGGCTGGCTGGTTGGTTTGTTGGTTGGTTGGTTGGTTGGTTGACTGGCTGGCTGGCTGGCTGGTTGGTTGGTTGGTTGGTTGGTTGGTTGGTTGGCTGGCTGGCTGGCTGGCTGGCTGGCTGGCTGGTTGGTTAGTTGGTTGGTTGGCTGGTTGGTTGGTTGAATAGTTTCAGTCTTGGCTGGAGAGAGGCTCAGCACTTGAGCACTTCCTGCTTGCACAGAGAGTGCAGGTTCAGTTTCCAGCACCCACATGGTGACTCAAAACCTTCAGTACCTCCAGGTCCAGGGAACCTAATGCTCTCTCATGGTCTCCAGGGATACTAGGCACCCTTTGCCACAAAGACATACATAAAATAAAAATAAATATTTTGAAAACATTATCCAGTCTATAGTCAGTTCAGTCCATAGATACAAAGTCTATAACATGAAAGGGTGAATTATAGTAAGAATTTATCACCAGGCATGGTGGTACACTCCCAACTTCAGGAGGCAGAGGACCTTGTCTCAAAAACAACAAAAGACTTTATCAAGTGTTTTAGCATTGTGTGAGTACTCAGTAAACCTAAACAGACCATATTAACAATACTGAAGTCTCTCCTTGAAAGACATCAAAAGCCTTATAGCTGGACATAGTGGTGCATGCCCAGAAACCTGCACCCAGGAAGCTGAGGCAGGAGGATTGCTAAGTTTGGAGCCAGCCTGGACTACAGAGTAAAGGGCTGTGAAAAGATTCTGTATTGAGGATCATTTTGATTCTATTTCAGAAAGCTGGGAGCTCCTGGGAGCTCCTGCCCTTCTTTTTCCTTCCCTTGGGGTTATGCTCTGGCTGTTTCCTTAGCCCTGCCCCAAGTGTTTCATTGTCTGAGATGTTGACGATGTCAGTTATGTTCTTTTTATCCCCAGTCCCATTTCCACACTCCCCTCTCTTTTCCCCTTTGAAACATGTATCTTCAGAACACTACTCCTGTATCATTCAGTAGTTGCTAGGCTCAGGTTCCCCCATACAGGTCAGCTGAACCTGGTAGTAGCCAAGGTGGTCAAAGTAAGACACATGCCCCTGACTCCTGGTACAGACCTGTGAGCCACCAAACGTCTGCCACTCCTAGGACTTGCCTCCTGACCATTTGCATCAGCTGTGCTGCCGAGGTCCATCTGCATCTGTCACCATGGCAATCCACTCTCCACGGGTACATGGAGAATGTTGCTGTAGTTCTGAGTTTCCTGGCTTGCTCTGCCTGTGTAGCAGAGAACTGTGATCCTTTACTATATGGCCCTTCACACATTCCATGTACCCCAACACCTCCACTAAATGCACCCCCAAAATTGTTCACTGCCTGTCTCGTTTGCTGAATGATGCTAAAGTTAATGATGCCGGTTCTAGATAGGACCAGATTCCAGGTCAGCTGATTCATGTGGGACAAATGTCCTCTCCTCTCTGCCTCAGTTTCCTGTTCTATTGAATGGAGCTGATCCTGTTATCGGTCTCAGGTGCTGTGTTAATGCACAAAGTCTTAAGGGTACAGGAAGTAGGCAGTGAAGGGGGCTACTCTTATGATCACCTCCAAATAGTCTAGGACAGTCTCCTAGGTCTCAGCAGAGTATACCCCAAGGGAGAAAGCCATGGAAGCTGAAAATGGGGCCCTGCTTGAGACAAGCTTAATACAACCAGACACCTCTCTGAGGTACTGGGGGACAGGACCCAACATCAGTTTTCTGTATCTTTTGAGTCTTCCTTGAAGACACTTAAGGATTAAAATTAACTGGAAATTGAGCTAGGTGTGGTGGCACAGACCTTTGATCCCAGCACTTGGAAGGCAGAGGCAGTTGGATCTCTATAGGTCTGAGGCTAGCCTGGTCTACATAATGAGTTCTGGGACAGTTGACACTATATTGTAAGACTCTGTCCTTAAAAAAACAAACAAACAAACAACAACAACAAACCAAGACAGGTGATGATGGTGCAGACCTTTGGTCCTAACGCTTACGAAGCAGAGCCAAGCAGATCTCTGATTTAGAGGCTAGCCTGGTGTACAGAGCAAGATAGATAGATGGATGGGTGGATGGTTGGTTGGTTGGTTGGTTTGCATATTGGACCAGCAAAACATCCCCAGTATTGCCAGGGATGTGAGCCAGAATCCCCAGTGAGGGGAGTGGGTGTGGCATTAGAATTAGAATTAGAATTCTACTGCAGCCTAAGTGAGGCCCTGGTCCTCCCTAGCACCACAAAGAGGTCACAGAGTGCGCCCCCTTTTATCTCTCAAGTTCATAGCTGCTTGGCCTTCCTGGAGCAGTGCAGCACTCTGTGAAGTGTGGAGTCAGTACATAGTTATTTTTCCTTTCTTTTCAGGGTGGGTAGTCGGCATACCATCTGCACTGGGCTGCAGCCCTGGGTGGGTCTCCACCGCCCTGCTGACCCTAACACTCTTCCACTTTGATTCTTTTAGAGAGAGCCAGGGCCCTGGGGTCCCCATGTCTGGTCCCAACCTGTCCACCACCAGGCCAATCCAGCAGGACCTGGGCCGCCAGGACCTGCCACTGGCTGAGGACCTTGACAACATGAAGAATAACAAGTTGGCCACTGGGGAGCCTGCCAGTCCCCACGACAGCCTGGGCCACAGCGGCCTTCCCCCTAGCCCTGCCAAGATCGGGAACAGCACCAACCCTGGACCCGCCTTGGCCACCAATCCCCAGAACGCTGCCAGCCGCAGGACGCCCAACAACCCGGGCAACCCGTCCAACCCCGGCCCCCCCAAGACTCCCGAGAACAGCCTTATCGTCACCAACCCCAGCAGCACCCAGCCCAACTCAGCAAAGACTGCCAGGAAACCCGAGCACATGGCGGTGGAGATTCCCCCGGCCTGCCCACCCCTCAACCACACTGTGGTCCAAGGTGAGGAGCTGCAGGGCTGTCCTTCATACTCCACGCTTCATTGTGGGAGGAAGACCCCATGGGCACCCCTCAGTGGTGTGGCCTGTGGCTGTTCTCTGCACCCTGCCTTCCCTCCACAGAGCCCACACTGCCACGGTGGAGAAAGGAATCCCCAAATGGGAACTGGGGAGTTGGGGACAGCTTGAAGGGTTAGGTATGCCATGGCTGTCCAGTACATGCTGCACAGCTGGAAGCATCCTCTATGATTGGTCCAGTGCCCGATAAGAACGGGAGGGAGCTGGGATCTGGCCCAGCTGGTACAGTATTTGCCTAGCACACACTGCAGCACCACAGACAGCCTTCAGTCAAGGTGGGTGGAGGCAGAACGTTCACAAGTTCAAGGCCATCCTTAGCTACCTACTGAATTTAGGTCCAGTCTAGACTCCGTCTCTGTTGTTAATAATGATACAGTTGTCTTTATTCATCCCAAAGGTTTGTGTTTTCTGAAGTGTTGTCATTGCAACACACGCCAGTGTGGCCCCATCTGAATTGGCCTCGCTTCCCTCGTCACCTGGAGCTTTTTTTGGCCCCTAAAAGACAGCATGGCAAAGGTTCCTGTAGGGAGGCAGTCAGAGTTTGGCTCTGGGTTGTTAGGTTTTGAGATCACAACTTACTAGGTAGCCCAGGCTGGCCTCAAACTGGAAGTGGTCCTCCAGCCTCTTTCTCTCCAGTCCAATGATTACAGGCGTGTGCTGCTGTGCCTGACTTAGTGCTGTAGGTATTAACGGTGCACTAACATTCTGATAAAGAAACAGATTCCCTGAGAGGCTCAGTCCACAAACAACCTCCACAGAACCTAAGAGCCTGCCCAGGAGGGAGGAGCCACAGGCAGGATCCTAGTAACATCAGAAAAGTCAAAGGGAACGGGTCTCCATTACCCAGTGCTTGCCCAGTTCAACGCCAGCTCTGCAGCGTCTCAGCTGTGTGGCCTCAGATCAGCCACTTCCCTTCTCTGTGCCTGGGTTCTCTCTGTCAGGTGGAGATTATGAGCACCAACCTCCCAGGGTCAGGCGATTCCTGGCATAGGAGAAGCTTTTTCTCAAATGTCTTGACCTTAGTGTCAGATCCGGGTAGGACCAGGAGCCCAGAGCCTTGTGGGAAATCATGGAGGAACTCGTGTTGGTTCTTGTCCCAATAGTAAACAAAAACGCCAACCCAGACCCACTGCCAAAGAAAGAGGAAGAGAAGAAGGAGGAAGAGGAGGCAGACCCCGGGGAGGATGGCCCAAAGCCCATGCCGCCCTACAGCTCCATGTTCATCCTCTCCACCACCAACCCGTGAGTATTGGAGCAGGAGTGGGACCAACTCCTCTGTGTGGGGGCGGGGTGTAGCCCCCCTGTGTGGGGGCGAGGTGTAGCCCCCCTGTGTGGGGGCGGGGTGTAGCCCCCTGTGTGGGGGCGGGGTGTAGCCCCCTGTGTGGGGGCGGGGTGGGGTGGGGTATAGCCGCCCCCCGTGGGAGCAGGACAGACTGTGGGAAATAGATTCCCTCGGCACCAGCCCCCCAAAGCTGAAAACTAGTCCCCTCTTGCTTCACTCACAGACGATAAAAACTTGTCATAATACACTGCCCTAGGAAAGAGTTTGGATAGAAAACCACTGCCATAAGCACCCAGACTTCTGCCATGCCAGGAGAAGCGTCCTTTAGAAACGCTGTCTTGTACAGTACCCAACCTGCATGACCTACACAACCATGTGACATAATTCCGTCTCTAACCATTGCACCACAAAGATGCAGGCTTAGGGTTCCTGCACATCAGGTTTTTGTCAGAAGTTCAATTTTGATCCTTTACTAAACAAATGTTTGAAATGGCGCCTAATGTTGGGTGCTGTTCTAAGTGCTTTATAATTTTTTAAAACGCTTGAGAAGAGCACAGTGAGGACTGGTGAAACTTCAGCCAGAACAAGCTGCTTGTAACAGGCACAGGTTTTGTTTGGGTGGGTGGTGCTGGAGATGGACCCAGGCTTTGCGCATGCCCGGCAAGCACTCCGCCCACTAAGCCCAGCCCCAGATGTTTTTCTGTGGGTGGTGGTAATGATGGGGTTTGGGTTTGGTTTTAATTTATCATTGTTGCGTGTGTGTATGATGTGTATCTGCCATGGCTCCCGTGTGGAAGTCAGAAGACCCTGGAGTTGTTCCCTTTCCATGTTCGCGTGGGTTCTGGTGACTGAACACTGGGAACCAGGTTTGCAGGGCTAGCAACTTTACATCTCATTGGCTTCTGGGTTTTGTTTTGTTTTGCATATGTCTTTTTGTAAAATTAAACTTTTCCTTTCCCCAATCTCTGCTCCTGGAATAACAACTCTAAGACTAATTATTTATTAATAAACGCCTTGGCCTTAAGCTTTGGCTGTTCCCCTGACTAGCTCATAACTTATTTAACGCATTAAACTATGTCTTCCACATGCTTAGTTACCTCTCCTTCACTCCAGCCCCACTTCTTTCTTCTGGTCTCAACAACTCCCTCGGCAACCCCTTTTATTCTCTCCGTTTCCCAGAATCCTCTCTCCTCCTGCCAGTGTCCCACCCACTGTTTCCTGCTTCAGCTTACTGGCTGTAGGCTTTCTTATTGACAGGCGTCGCTTATAAAAGGTTCTGTCTACATGTTATCGATTTGGGTGTGTTCCATTTGTTGGTGTGTGTATTCTGGGGTGTGTGATTGTCCTGTATGTGTTTTGTTCTGTGTGTATTCTGTATGTGTGCTTTGTTTTCAGAACAGATCTTACTCTGTGACCACACTGACCACACTGGCCTTGAACTCATTCCACGGTCCAGATGGTCTTGAACTCTTAGAGATTCCTCAGCCCGAGCCTCTCAAATGTTTGGATTACCAATAGGAGCCGCCATATTGGATTCCTCTTTAGACCCTAGAATACTTTACACATAGGACACCTGGCTTTGAGGTTGCTACGTGGATAGAAGCAGTTGTTACCAAGACTGCCAACCTGAGTTCAGTTCCCAGGACCCACAGAATCAACTCCCACAAGCTCTCCTCTGAACCGCACAGGCGAGCTCTGGCCCAATCACCACCCCCCCCCCCCGCACACACAAATAAATACATGTAATTAAAGTCACTGTAAGACATGGCCAGTGCCCTGTCTGGGCTAGGCTTGGGCAGTGGAACCCTCAATGGTGAGAGGAGGGGGAGGACCCATGAACCTGCGATCTGAGTGTCCCTCCCCACCCTGTCTCTGCCCTCAGCCTTCGCCGGCTGTGCCATTACATCCTGAACCTGCGCTACTTTGAGATGTGCATTCTCATGGTCATTGCCATGAGCAGCATCGCGCTGGCTGCCGAGGACCCGGTGCAGCCCAACGCACCCCGCAACAATGTGAGTCTTGGCTTCGCTTCCGGTCTGATACAACAAATCCCCCAGGCTATCTCTGAGCCACGACCCCAGCCCCTCACTGGGAGTTTCTAGGCAGGAGCTCTACCTCTGAGCCACATGCCCAGCTCCTAGGTAACATTTTGGCAGGAGACCGTGGAAGGCATCACTAGAGAAATGGTATTTGACCCACACCATGAAGCAAGAGTGAGTGGGAATCAGATGAGCCCTAGGAAGTGAGCAAGGAGAAACTCCCGCTTCAGTGAGGAGGGGAAGTGGCTAGGCGGATGCTTCAGGGCCTGATTCAAACAGTCATGAGCACACCTCCAAGGCCGCCTTAGGGGTTTTGAGTGCGCGGCCCAGCAGGTTTGTTATCCTAAGAGAGGGGGACCCATGCAGGACTGTGGGTGGAACCGTATGATTTAGGTGGTTATACCACCATCTGCTGGTCATGTTCAGAAATGACCAGCCTTGAACCTACAACCCCTACCCTCACCCCTCCATGCACATGGGTGTCCTGGGTGGCTCCAGAAGCTAAGGGCCGGGACAAAGGCCATTGCTAATCCATGCAGAAACAACTAAACCCCAGCTCTGGGCAGGACAGTTGGTGAGGAAGGGGAGGGTCTATCATCCCAGACTGAGTGGTACCCTCAGAGGGAAAGAGCCAGATGACCAGGTGGCCCCAGAGTTCAGAAGATGCTCCCAGAAAAACGGGAGTGTAGGGCATAGACACTGGCCTGTCAACCCCATCATCCCAAGAACAATCACCCCCAAGATGGGGTGGACTCCTCCAAGGCCCTCTTAGTCTGCAAGGGGCTTGGAGTGTGTGAAAAGGGCAGTCTTGGAGACCAGGGGTGGGGGGTGGGGGGTGAGTCGGTAGGATTTGCTGCCATCTTCTCTGGACACTTTTATTCAAGCCCTGCCCATCTTTGATTCTGCCTGGGCGTGGCTCCTGAGCAGTGCTTGGCCCTGTCCAGCCTCAGTGGACTATTAGTAGGTTCCAGGAGTCTAGTCTGTCCCTGGTCAAGCCTGTGATTGGGTCCCTTGCCTTTTCTCCCTGCAGGTGCTGCGATATTTTGACTATGTTTTTACAGGCGTGTTTACCTTTGAGATGGTGATCAAGGTAAGAACAGAAGTGGGGCTTCCACAGGAGGGGCATTCGCCAGGCAGGTGTGGAGGGGGAGGGGCAGCAGGTGAAATCAGGGAAGTAAGGCTGGGCAGTGACTGGGAGGACTTCCGTGAGAGCCCAGGAGGAAGGACTCTGCTGGCTGCTGTCAGGCGACAGGTGAAGGGATTATCAGAGACCAAGTGGGCCATGGTGAGGGCAGGAACCACAGGTCACCAAGGAGGAATTAAGAAGCAGATAGCTTCTTGGAAGTTTCCAAATATCAAGTTTACAACACTTGCTGATGCATGACCATCTGTTCGGGTTCAAAGACTTAGACTTCAGACTGTCAAGACAGGTTCCGTTTCCCCAGAAGGGGCCACATGTCATCCTGGATATGAGATTCTGCCCGCCCCTCCTGCCCCAGGTGGGTGTTGTCCTAGGGAAGGTTGAAGGCTCTGAGCACATTGTCCTTTCCCCTCAGATGATCGACCTGGGCCTCGTCTTACATCAGGGGGCCTACTTCCGTGACCTATGGAACATTCTGGACTTCATAGTGGTCAGTGGGGCCCTGGTGGCCTTTGCCTTCACGTAAGTCTCCATGCAAGCCCCCTGCCCAGCCCCAGTCTGAGCCCCACTGTCAGATGTGGGGTCATATGCTGGGGTTCAGAGATAGGAAAGGGAGCTATGGGCCAGCAGGGGTTCTGCCCCAGTGCAGCTACAACTGGCTTTGTGCATGTCATCACCATTATGGAAGGACGGAAGGAGGGGACCAGACCACCTTCCACTCCTGCCACAGCAAAGCGGTGGCCTTTTGCTGTGCTGCTTGGTTTTCTTGCTTCTGGGGACATCTCATCTCCCTCCCCATGTTGTCTCTTTGGGGTGCCCCGAAAAGACAATCAGAAATCAAGTGTGCATGAGAGTCCCATCCCACCTGTGCCTCAGGGCACACCTACTGGCCTCCTTCTATGTCTCCTTCCCAAGGCTCCTAGGATGCCCCGCCCTCAGCAAGGTCACACACCATAGCACTGCTCTATGACAGCACCCCGGCTGTGGGTGGTGGCTTTAAATATGGCTCCCAATTTCCGAGTGACCGTTCTAAAATGGCAGCCATTTCAAAGTGGCACTTGAGTTCTGAGTTACATTCCAAGACAACGGCTCACTTCACAGTGGCACTGGAGAGCAGAGCAGCCATTCCAAGATGACTCATAAACTCTTGATGTCATTCCAAGATGAGCAGAGTTTAGTGCCCATTCCAAGTAGGCACCTAGGTTCTAGATGGCCATTCCAAAGTGATACCTTAGGTCTGGGCAGGCATCCCAAAATGGAGTCCAAATTCTTGAGAGCCATTTCAAGATGGTACTCAGGCAGAAAAGCAGCATCCTAAGGTGGCAGCTGAGTTTCAAGAAGCCATTCCAAACGTGTTTGAGGGGTAAAAAGCCAATTCCAAGATGTTAGCTGAAGTCTGGCCATCATTCTAAGATGGTGCCTGAGTTCGGAATGCCATTCCAGAGTGTCACCTGAGACCTGCGCATCCGCGCATCCACGTCACATGGTATCTAGTATTTCAGTGGCCGTTCTCAAAGGTATGTGAGCTCTGTCATCCAAGTTTCCGGGCAGCTATTCCAAGATGGAGCCCAGTTTAGTTCTAATCGGAGAGGGATCCCAAGATCCCTGGCAGCTTATGCTGCAGAGCAGTCTCAGACAGCAGACATCAATATCAGGGACTGACCTAGCTTGCTCCTAGTCCAGAAGTCCTTCTTGGGAACATAGGCTGTGCCTGTCACATGGGTCATTCCCAGAAAGGAAGGTCTTACAGGGACCCTTACCCACCTAATCCAGCCCAGAAACCTGAGGGCTTCTTTGGGTGTCTTACTGCTGGTTCCTCAGCAAGTAAGGCCTCTCAGTGAGCGCTCACGCTTCATCACAGAGGGCCTGGACTGCTGCCCATTCCCAGGTGAAGGGCTACAGTAGGTCCTACCACGTTGCTCCCTGGGGCACAGTGAGCTGTGGTTACGGTGGCCATGAACTGGTATTCCCATGGCCTGCAAGCCTGACTTGGCCAGACTCCTGGCCCTCTTTCCTTTTTATCTACTCTTCTGTCTCTCTATCTCTGTCTCTCTGTCTCTCTCTTTGTCTCTCAGACTCTCCCTCTGCACCCCCCACCCCGTCCACCTGTTTTCTCTTCTCTTCATTTTTTTTTTTTTCTTTTTCTGGTCCTATGGATGGAGCCAGGGACATTTGCATGAGACCTGAGCCCTAGAGTCAAGTTTTTAATGTTCTCATGAATTCGGTGCAGACACTATGCTACCCTGTGCGCCTCGAATCCCTTGCTTTCCATAAAAGAGCAGGTCAGACCAGGAACATCCCCATGCCTGTGCCGTTCTAACAGAACTGGCTTTGGAAGCATGAGCCAAGGATTCTCTTGGAATTTTAGAAGAGCTTGCAGTTGTAGATACCTCAGTGGCATGGCAGAAGAGATACACCCTACCATGCCCCTACCTACCTCACTACCAAGAACTGACTTGGTCCTGCTACTTCTTGCCAAAGACTGTGCTTTGCAGCTCAGGGCAAGCTGGCCAGCACCTTGGTTAAGCCACTTCTGCGTGTCCAATAGCAAAAGGGATGCCAGTTGCTACTTGTTTCCTAGGAGAAGTTTCAGAACCCCTCCCTTGCCCCATAATTCCTAGCAACAGGCTGCTGATCTCTTGTACCTGGGCGTTTCAACTTGTGAAGTCTTTGCTTGGTGTCTCCTTGGTGATGTCATGGTGGAGTGTCAGCTTGCTGTCTCTCTGTTGTCTGTATCACGAGCCCCTCTGCTCAGAGACGAGGTGGGAAACCCCAGCAGCAGTGAGGTACCTCTCACCGGGTGTGGTAGCAAGTGTTTGTAATCCTGCTCTTGAGAGGTTGAAGCAGGAGGATTGTTGCTTCCTCAGCCAGCCTCAGCTATGGAACACAAATGTCTTAGAAAAGAAAGGAAAGAAGTTCCCCGAGTCTGGAACCCTCTGCGTTCCGTAGTTTCTCAGGCAGCAAGATGTGACAGCTCAGGTGAGAGGAAGTACCTCGAGCGCGTTGTCTATGATGCTGTTACATCAGGGTAGCCATGCCCATTCCACAGATGAGAAATAGGCTGAGGCAGGGGTCTGGAGAATAGACCAGCAACCTGTCCTACTGGGTCCTTTTTTCCCTGGAAAGTCTGGGAGGCCGAGAAGCAGGAAGTAGAAGGAGGGAGACTGCTCCCTCCTCGGATAAGAGGGATTGAGGCAAGGACCATGCCTCTTCTCTCCCAGTGATGTGCGAAATCCTCTGAACGATCCTGCCCTCCTCCTTGTCACCCACATCTGTATGTGTGGTCTGTGTGGGTGTGCATACACGTGTGCTCTATCCTCTAACCATGGCTCCATCTCCCATGCACCATCACTAACAAGCCATCTCACAGTCTGTCACCATGAGCGACATCACGCCTAGTGCCCGTGCTTTGGAGCAGCCAGGTGACATCTCACAGCAGCTGCTAGATCATGATCTCCCACTCACTGCCAAGAGTCTCTCTGGCGCCTCCAGCCCTACAGAGCTGGCACGTACCTTGGTCAAGCCACTCCTGCACCCCCAGAGCCACAGTCCCAACAACCAAAGAAGAGACCCTCCAGCAACACCCTCAAAACAGCCCTGCCCCAAAGGAAGGAAGACTCAAGCTCAAGATGTATGCACGAGGGTTTGATTCTCAGTCTGCCATTTTCTGCCCTTGGGGAAGTCACTCTCCCTGTCTAGGCTTCAAATGTCTCATCTGGAAAATGGGCCCAATGGTGCCATCCTCCTGCAGGTAAATGCCGTGACTCAAGACTCAGCAGCACGTTAGACAATCCAGGTAGGGACGGAGATCAGTGACAGTACGGCTGCCCTGGTGTACAGGAACTCTGGGCTTCCAAAACGATGCAGATGCCACTGGAAGCATCTCTAACGCCCGTGGGGAAGGACCTGCAGGTCTGAGAGCCCTGAGTTCTGCACGGATATCCTAGACAGTAAACGTGTCGGTCCACAAGAGAGAGTTGCCAGGCATAATGCAGCTCCTCGGGAGGCTGAGGGACTGGGACTGCCAGGAAACTTAACAAGACCCTATCTCAAAATAAAAAGTAAAGTGAAGTCTTGAGGCATGGCTCCAGGTTAGATCCCCTGCCTAGAACCCCCCAGTGAGGGGCTGGGGTCGGCGTAGAATGTTGACCTAGCATGGCATGGGTGAGATCCCCCTGGATTCCATCATCAGCAACTCTCTCTCTCTCTCTCTCTCTCTCTCTCTCTCTCTCTCTCTCTCTCTCTCTCTAACACACACGCACACACACACACACACCTATATCCCAACTACTTAAAAGTTTGAGGCAGGAAGATCAGTTTTTCGGGCCAGCCTGAGCTACATCTTGACATGAGTCACTAGGTGGAGGTTACCTATACCATTATAAAGCATCCTGAAGCCAAGCCCATTTTCCAGATGAGGTTTGTTGGCAGTCGGGGCAGCATTCAAACCTCCGTCCTTTCCTCACAAAGCTCACCCGCAGCAGGCTGGGTCCCCATGGCTGGATGGCTGCAGGAAGCAATCCTCCTCCTCTTGGCAGTGACTGAGTGACTAGTTCACCCAGGGTGACAAGCAGCCCCAGGGATCCCTGCTCCTTGGAAATTTGCCATGGAGAGCTACTCTTAGGACCGTGTTCTGCCCAGTACAGAGATTGAAGGAGGGGCTGGCTTCCTGGTCCTCTTGGGGTCCCAGAGCCCAGCGCCTTTGTGTGTCTGTGTCCTGTGTTCTCTCTGAGGCCACTCACGATTTGTCTCTCCTTCCGACGCCACCTCACCAGGAGCAGTACACGGTAAAGTGCCTCTCTCTCTCTCTCTCTCTCTCTCTCTCTCTCTCTCTCTCTCTCTCATTCTGTCTCGTCTTCTGTGCCCCGTTCGCAGCCATGTTGGTTCTGGCCTCCTTTTTTGGTGGCCTTTGTTCTTGCTCGTGTCCTGTTGCTAACTGTGACCAGAGCCTGCTTCCCAGGGGTGGAGGAGCCACAAGGGATCACAGCGTCATCTGCCACTGTGACCCTCCAGTTGTTACCTAGAACAGAAGGGGCCAGAGTGTTCCTCCTCGCGTGTGATGTCAACAGGGCCAAGGAGCTGGGGAGAGGGTCACCCAAGCAGCTGAAGTATGGAAACAGGCTTTCAGGGGAGGAAGTGGCCACCACTCTGAGGAGCATCTGTCTGGCAGATCTTTCTAATTCACTATGGCAGTGGCACTCAGTGTGGCAGGAAAATCTTGAGTTTCAGGTTAGCCTGATTTGCATACTGTGTCCCTGCCTCCAAAACAGTAAAGAGATAAAGATAGAAGTTGCTGTTCTTCCTTAATCTATCACAAGCACTTAGAAATGGGAAAGACTGGTCTAATGATCAGTGGACAAAGGATATAAGCAGAAACATCAGAGCTGGGTGGAGTGGTGCACACCTTTAATCTCAGCCAGGACCCAGGAGACAGATGCAGGCAGACTTTGAGGTCAGTCTGGTCTACAGAGTTCTAGACCAGCCCATGCTACACAGAGAGGCTCTTTCTCAAATCAAAAGAAGACTCCTTAGTTGGTAAAGTGTTTGACATACACACATGAGAGCCTGAGTTCAGTCACTAAAGCCTATGTGAAATGTCTGACACGGTGGTTTGCTTATGGGGATGAAGAGGCAGATCTCTGGGACTCACTGGCCAGCCTATCCAGCTGGGTGAACCCCAGGCCAGTGAGAGACCCTGCCTCAAAAGATGAGTAACAACTCAGGTTGACTTGTGGCCTCCACATACATACACAGGTACCTGCACACATCTACACAGACACATGCACATACACCACAGCACATGTTTGCATATGCACACATACACACACATTCACCAAGATGGTCAGAAGCACAGAGACCACACACAGCCAAAACCAACTTTTCTCACTCTGCCGGGAAATAGTGCTCTCCACCAGAAGCCCTGCTGCCAGACAGATCTGCCTATAGGGACATGTCTGTCCCTTGGAATGCAGCCTTTGTCTATTTGCATGTCCTGAGACCTCACACCAGTTGTGAGTCAGTAGCTGGGACAAGAGCCACGATTAAAGAAAACACTCTGAAGAGTTCATCACAAGTTGGGCCGCTGAGGGGTTTCCTGTTTAGGACAGAAAGCAGGCTTTCTGTCTAAGTCTGACATCTGATCTCTCTGGAATAGAATCAAGCTGACATAGCTCATGGCTTTCTAGGGAGGCACCAAGAAAGGGAGGACGGCATGGCTGAGTGGATGTTACTTCTGTGCAAAGGCAGACAGTAGGCACACCTATGTTTGGAGTACCTGAGTGTGCAGGTACTCAGGAGCATGAGGTCAGAGGTCAAAGCCGACACGGGCTACATGGTGAAACATTGTATTGACAAAGGGAAAGCTGATAGGCTAAGCTGGTAAAGGCTTTTGCCAGCAAAGCCTGACAACCTGAGTTCAACCCCCAGGATTCATACGGTGAAAGGAGAGAACCAACTCCCGAATGTTGTCCTCTGACATGCACGCTGTGACACACACGTGCCCACAGAATTAATAAATGTAATTAAAATTCTTTTCTGGCTAGTCCAGCAGTGGTGGTGCACACCTTTAATCCCAGCACTCAGGAGGCAGAGGCAGGCAGATCTCCGAGTTTGAGACCATCCTGCTCTACAGAGTAAGTTCCAAGACAGCCAGAACTACACAGAGGAACAAACAAAAAAAGATTTTTAGGTGGGCATGGTGGTGTGTACCCTTTAGCCCAGCACTCAGTAGAAGTTTTTTAAAAAAGATCTCTGAGTTCAAGGCAAACCTGGTCTACATAGAATGTTTCAGAGTTACCCAGTCAGACCAGACTCTGTCTCCAAAAGCAAGAAGAGGGGAGAAAATTCAATTTAAAAGGGGGAGGGTCTAGAGAGATGACTCAGAGGTTAAAAGCACTGACTGCCCTTCCAGACAGAGGTCCTGAGTTCAATTCACAACCAACTGTAATGAGATCTGATGCCCTCTTCTGGTGTGTCTGAAGACAGCGACAGTGTACTCATATATAATAAGTAAATCTTTAAAAAAAAAAAAAAAAAAAAAAACAGGGATTATGGCCCAACGTTAGGCGGTGCAGCAGTGAGTTGGACAAGACTGAAGACAGCCTTGGCATGCCCAGCCATCAGGTCTGCCTTGCTCATAAGAGCTCGGATTCAGGAGGGATCCTCAGGAGAAAGGAATGGTGACTAGCGTGTATGAAAAGACGAAGCAGATGTGAGAGGTCTGAGGAAAAGGTGATCCCAGTGAACAGCACCCTCTGGGGCTTGGGCATGAAGCCAGCAGGCAAACACCATCCTAGGATTTGTGTTTGGGCCCTGGGTAGGGGTGGGAGCCATTAACCTCAAGCTCTTGATGGCCTTAGGGAGTCAAGCTGTGGGTAGCTAAGAGCTCTGTGTCTTTGGAGTCTGCTCGGTTAAGCCCACAGGTCCTACTTTTTACCACCAAGGTAGGTGGGGACCTTGGAGACTGAAGCAGCAGCCACACCTGAGACCGTGTTGTCATTTGAAGGGACCCGCCCCTGGTGACTTCTGTCCTTCAGCCTAGGGAACATGGGGCGGGGGAGCATTCTGAATTTTTCAGGTGGGTAGGTCCTCTCTCACGGTTCACCAACCTGCCTGGCCTTTGATTTGCTACAAAGAGCAATGGAAGTGTTGGTGCAGACAGCTGCACACGTTGGTGCCCTTTGATGGTGCATAATTTTAACCGAGGATGCAGATGAAGGAGGAGCTCTGTCATTCCAGGACAGTCATGGCTACATAGTAAGATTGTAAGACATTGTCTCAAAATAAAAAAAATAAAAAAAAATAAAAGCTAATTAAAAATCAAAACAAAACTCAGTGCAGAGGCAAGGTCTTTAACAAACTACAAGATCAGGACCCCTCAAAGCGATCTGGTTTCCAGGGCAAAGCTAGACCATCCATCAGAAAGGGAAGAGATGTGGCTAGCTCAGCCCAGACCTGGGTCCAGAGCCGGGGACCATGTGGGGTTGTGGGCCCCTCCTTCCCAGGCTGACTTTTCCTCGTCTCTTCCCCTTCCCAACCCTAACATCACCCGACAGTGGTAATAGCAAAGGAAAGGACATCAACACCATTAAGTCTCTCCGAGTCCTCCGGGTACTACGGCCTCTGAAGACCATCAAGCGGCTGCCAAAGCTGAAGGTGAGACGGGTCTGGAGAGAGGGTCCTGGAGCTGGCCACACACAGACACGGTGCTCCAGAACACCGTACTGAGAAACACAGTGGTGTGCACCTGGAGCCCCAACACTCATGGGCTGCGGAAAGACAACCCCAGGTCCTGTCAGCCTGGGTCCATAGGGGACCCCTGTCACACAACTACATTGAAGGAGATGCTGGTTGCTCATTGACTTTGTGTACGGGTGTAGTTGCTACACTTGTCCAGAAGGTGGCAGCAAAGGGGGTTGGCTAGCAGAATCTGCCCTGGATCAGGATTCCTTTTGACGGGTCTTGGCAGAGAAGGGCAGAGCCTAGCTCTAGGCCAACAGGACTGTCTAAAAACGCAGGGGGTGGGGATGTATCTCATTTGGCAGAATTCTTGCCTAGTGTACCAGAAGCACTGGATTCCATACCCAGTGACTCACACTGTGGTGGAGGCAGGAGCATTAGAAAGTCAAGGTGACCTTCTTAAAGCCCACATGAGAGAGACCCTGTCCAAAAATGGCTGTGAGGTGCCTGGCACAGCACACCTACTGTGTCCACAGCCACCACACTGCAGTTAGGGAACAGGGTGACAAGCCTGCATGGAGTCTATCTTCCTCCAATGTTTTCAGCCCAGCTGTTAGAACCGGTGGGTGCCTCGGGGGCACCAGGAACAGCCGTGCTCCCTGCCTCACGCCCCCCTTCTGCTGCAGGCCGTGTTTGACTGCGTGGTGAACTCGCTCAAGAACGTCTTCAACATCCTCATTGTATACATGCTGTTCATGTTCATCTTCGCCGTGGTGGCTGTGCAGCTCTTCAAGGGGAAATTCTTCCACTGCACGGACGAGTCCAAGGAGTTTGAGAGAGACTGTCGGTGGGTGGGGACGATCTCGGGGACACCGCGGCAGGGGAGGGGAGGTACAGGACCCACAGTCCAGACACTGAGGCAGAGGGGTAACTCTGGGTCAACCTGGGCCTGGAGTAGTTTTAAAAGTCAGGTGTGGTGTACCTAGGACCTCAGCACTCAGAAGGCTAAGGCAGAAGGATCACCCTGAGTTCCAAGGCAAAGTGGGGTTACAGAATGACCACTTGTCTCCAAAAAAAAAAAAAGTTGTGCTAGAGAGTAGACGTGTTCTGTGTGCACATGGAAGGCCCAGCCCACTCCCCTCTCTGAAGATAAATATATAGGAGACCCTGAGATACCAAAAGGATCAGAGTCTTGGGTGGTATTTGAACTCACTACTTGCTGTTCTAACAGGAGGTATAAGGACCCTGAAATAGGGTGTCCCTGTATTTGCCTCTCCATCCTGTCTGTGTCCCCCACACTTACATTCAAGCCAGGGTCGCTCTCACGGGGTCAGCGCTGTGACCTTAGACAGCACACCCTGGAGGTGGTGGTGCCCTGCTGACTAGCCCACTCTCCATGACAGAGGCAAGTACCTCCTGTATGAGAAGAATGAAGTGAAGGCCCGTGACCGAGAGTGGAAAAAGTATGAGTTCCACTACGACAACGTTCTCTGGGCCTTGCTCACGCTCTTCACGGTGTCCACGGGAGAGGGCTGGCCACAGTGAGTAGCAAGGGCCGGGGACCCTGGGAGCAGGGGAGCAGAGTGGGAAGGGAGGAGAACAGGGGTGTCAAAGGCCGGCCCTGTGCCCAAGGTTGTTAACATGATGCCATCTCACAGTTTAGGAGTGGCCCCGCAGGGCTGTGGGGGTCACATTTATGCCAACTCGGGAAACCCAGGCTTCTCCCCAGCAGCACAAAGGTGAACACAGCCTTTCTTGGCGTGGTGATCACACCTTTAGCCTCAGAATCCCCAGAGGTAGAGGCAAGGGGGCGTCTCTGTGAGCTTGAGGCCACAGCAAGCTCCAGGCCGTCCAGAGCTGCACAGTGAGACTCAAAACAACACAGAGCTGAGGGGTGGCTCTGAACAGGACTATGTTTATCCAAAAGACACCAGATGGCTTCCCAACGCTCACATCAGGCTTGTAACCACCTGTACCGCTAGGGCTGAAGCCTCTAAACTCTGAGGGCACTGCACATGTGTGTATATACTTGCGCATACACATAATTTAAAATAAAAAACCTTTGGGGAAAAAAGCACCTCAGGACTGGAGGAATGGGTCACTTAATAATGAACCTGAGTTTGAATTCCAGCACCTTCACAGCAGCCAGACTCAAAGCATACTCCTCCAACCCCAACACACAGGGCAGAAACAGGCAGACTCCAGGAGTTTCAGGGCTGTCCGGCTTAGCTAAATCAGCAGGCTCCAGGTTCAGTGAGAGGGCGTATTTTCAAAATTAAGGCAGAGTCAGTGAGATAGCTCAGTGGGAAAGGGGGTATACACAGAAAGAAAGAATTCTCAAAAGTTGTCCTCTGACCTCCACACACCCCACACGTGCACACGCATGGCAGGCGTGCACACAGATGTAGATGTTGGGGTTCTCTTAATTGCAATTCTAATAGAAGACCTCACAGCCACCTGTAGCTCCAGCTTCAGGGGATTCGACAGTCCTTACTGGCCTCTGAGGGAACCTGCTCTCAGACATGTCATAGTTGAAAGTATACACATAACTGAAAACAAAAAGAAACTCATAGTCACACAAATGATTTGTCCAAATTAGGTACCATGGTCATCACGGTGAACAAACACATTTATCCCATCTGCTATGCCCAGGCACTGCTTAGACACCAAACTTATTCTTAGATTAGGGACTATTTACAGAGCAAAAGACAGTCATCAACACTGCATTCACCAGACACAAAACCTTATTTTTATTTTGTAGTGCCAGGAATGGAACTCGGGGCCTTCCATATTCAAGGCACTGAACCCCACCAAGAGAACGTTTGGGGCACATCCTGTGTCTGTACAGAGCTGTTTTGACCACACTTCCACGAACATTGCTCCTGAGCTTGCTTCACACCCACAGCCACTTCTGTTTAAATACCTCACAGGGACTCATGCCTCTAGAGTGCCTTACCTCATCTGTCACCACAAACCTAGCTTTAGATACCAACATGACACTTCTTTCTGAGTCTCTCCAAACTGCCGGAATGTCCGTTTCATTGTGTGCAAAGTGGATCAAGAAGTGTGAGAAGTTGAGCATTCTCTGGCACACAGTCCCATGCCTGTCAGAGTCACTGACTGGGTTTGTTTCTTCTCCGTCTCTTGTTCCCCTGCTCCTGTGCCTCTGCCCTCCCCTCCCCCCCCCCCCATCGCTCCCGTCTCCTTCCCACACTTCACAGGGTCCTCAAGCACTCGGTGGATGCCACTTTTGAGAACCAGGGCCCCAGCCCCGGGTACCGTATGGAAATGTCCATCTTCTACGTGGTGTACTTTGTAGTGTTTCCCTTCTTCTTTGTCAATATCTTCGTGGCCTTGATCATCATCACCTTTCAGGAGCAGGGGGACAAGATGATGGAGGAGTACAGCCTGGAGAAAAATGAGGTAACACTGCCTAGTTGTGTTCCCCTGATTTAAAACTGTTACACAGCTCACATATTGCCCCCCCACTCTCACACACACACACACACACACACACACACACGGCAAAAAAACTGGTTGAAAAAAAAGATACATGAAGAAAGAGAAGGTTTATTGTAGATAAAAGGGAGAGCGTAGGACAGAGAAGGGACATCCGGGAGAGTTCAAAGTGAACGTGACCCTAGGCCTTGTGAGGAGATGAGGGAGGGGGGAAGGGAGAGGAGCTGCCAAGCCTGGACCAAGAAACTGGCCAAGAGGGTAAAGAGTAGACCAAAAGACTGGGTAACCAAAATGGCTGGATTATATAAGGAAAGGCAGCTGGGGAAAGAACAGCCCAGCCTTGGGCTGAAGAAGTTTAGGGTAAATAAAAGTTTATGGTAAGACAGCCATACCTTGTAATAGGTAAGGACTGAGGGATGCTGGGAGAATCTTGAGGTCAGGTCTACTTTGGTATGCTAATGGACACCTCAGATAGCCATTTGTCTCAGGTTTGAGACCTAGTAAAACCAACTTGTAGGAAAAAAATGGGAACAGAACAACAGCAAATGTTCCCAAGCAGGGTTCAATCTGCAAGATAGCTTTCCTTTGGATTTCCAAGGAGAAAAAAATGCACACATCAGATATCAGGAGGATGTATCAGTTGGTCTGAATCATGTTGTGCTGCTATAACAAGTAGTTCCTTGAATCCACAAAGGGATGGTTTCTTGCTCATGCTTCATGTTCAGTGGTTCTGTCCATGCTTTTTTATTGTTGTTGGCCAAGCTAGCATACAACCGTCTTCCAAGATATTTCAGAACAAATGATAGTATGCCAGTGATCTAGTTTTTGGTTCCTCCCAGAGTGACTGTATGATTTTCTTTAAGGACATATAAACAGATGTCTGTTTTCCCCAGTGCACCAAAGACAAAACAAGAAACATGGGTGACAACTTATGATAGCAGTATCCATCTTGGAACTCCCTATACAGTTTGCAGACAGCTCCATGGAAAGTTCTCTTCTCCAGCAATTCTTTATTACATACATAACATTGTGGAGAGGCCTACTGAATATAACTTTGTGAGCTTCCTTAGTCATGTGAGTTTCCTGAGCTCCCTAAGTCTTGTCAGTTTCCTGAACTTCCTGAGTCATGTGAGATTCCTGAGCTTTGTGGGCCTTTCTCTTTGCTTAAGGAGGGAATGAGTTTTTATAGAAAAAGAGCCACACATAACTACACACCTTACTCTGGCTCTTACATTTTTTTTTCCTGCCTTCTCTTCACCAGTGTTGTCTAAACCTTGGATCTGGTGATATAGATGTCTACTTCCCTCCATTTATAGCTGAACATTGAAACACTTTGCCACAAACAGCCGCTTGTTCTCTGAAATTTGACCAAGTTTGAATCTCTGCTTTCTTATAGAACCCAGGTCTACCAGCCCAGGGATGGCACCCCCCACAATGAGCTGGGCCCTCCCCCCTTGATCACAAGTTGAGAAAATGCCTTACAGCTGGATCTCATGGAGGCATTTTTCCAACTGAGGCTCCTTTCTCTGTGATAACTCTAGCTTGTGTCAAGTTGACACAAAACCAGCCAGTACAGCCTTACTGTTTCAAGCAAGCAACCAAGAGCAGAAACAATGGTCTATATGGTCTATGGAGCCTCAGGGAACTCCTGGCCAACAACCTACTGGAGGAAGCCTACCCCTGGTGCTGAGCTCTATGCAAATGTATGGCCCCTGGGAATGCCTTTCCTACTGGTGCAGGAGGCTTCTGTTCAAACCCTTTACCCACTGGGTGTTTTTACCTTGCTATGACAGTGGCCAAGATCTGTGGTCATCCTCTGCCATCTGTTCCAAGTGCCCATTAAAGGAGGCATTAGTGAGGACCAGCACAGTATACAGTCCCATGTGACTGATTCTGTGGGAAGAGTGACGTTAGGTAGAACATGACTAGGAAAGGCTGCTTCGTAATCTATGTCATTCTCCGTGGACTATGCCTTCTTCTCATCTTGGGAACCTGCAAGGCCACTGGTTCTCCTTAGTCCCCATGGGTTCAGTGAGGCAGGCTTTCCTTAGTTGACCTGACCCCAACCCTGTCACCTGCTGCTCTTGCTGTCAGACCAGATCACTGGTTCCAACAAGGAGCACCTTGGCTAGCACCTCTTCTTCAGCCACACTGACGACTAAAGGGGCCCCCAGCTGAATGAGCAATCTCTATCCTCAAGTATAGGGTATGAGAGAAGTGTACACAGCTTTCTCTGAGGGGACAGCTGCCTACCCTGAGGACATGATCTTTTCCATCCACACTGCCTGTCACTCCTCTCTCCTCCCTGCAGAAGACTGTTGCTGGGATGTAAAGTCTTACAACATCTCCCAAGCACTGACTTCAGCCTCCTTTGTTTTTCTTCAGAACTCACCTCAATACTTCCCAAATATGCCTTCAAGTGCCCCAGCCAGGCCCTTTTTCCTGTCTTGCCTTTCTCTCTTCTCAGCTGCTTTTGGCACTTTGAAACCCTGATTTACATGCTAGTGTGAGTCATTAAGATGTATTCCAGAGCCTCTCCCACCTCATGAAGATCAGTAAAACCCTGAAGCCTCATGACAGCCCAAGGGTTGATGGATCAACCTTTTTCTTAACTCTCCTGTGAACACAGCCCTATGTGGCCCACTGAACCAAGTATCACATGCCCAGTTCCCCCAGTAACACCTTTTCATTTTGGATCATTCTCTGGTCCTAATATCCATGGAGACCTCAACTGATTATAACCAAATCCTCATGGCTCTTTATAAGCCAGTTCCTATGACTCCAGGCCATGCAGCCTTTGTAGCTTTGCAGCTCAGTTTTCTGCCTCCACAGCCCCCAGACGGACTTATGCCAGCAGCCCCTGCATCCCAGAGCCTCCCTCATAAACTAGGAGACGCAAGGGACCCAGAAAGGAAGAATGGTTTATCTGGCCACAGTGGCAGCCCTGTGAGCCAAGTGCTCAGAAGGCAGAGCAAGAGGATCACTATTTTGAAGCCAGTGTGGGCTACAGAGTGCAATCCGTCTCAAAGGAGAGACAGCTGCTAGAAATGTTGCTCAGCAGTAGACTCCTTGCCTGGAGTCCCGAAAGCCCTGGGCTCCTGTCCCAAGCTCCATACGAATTCATCATGATTACATAGGCAGCTTGGAACCAGGCTGGGCTACATAAAAATCCTGGGGGAGGGAGGGAGATGGGAGGGGAAGGAGGGAGGGAAGGAGAGAGAACATAAAGAAGGAGTTGTTGGACCTAAGAGCAGATGCTGCATTTTACAGCCTGTTCTTTCCTCAGCGGTGCCTCAAGCCCAGCCTCTCTGAACTGGTTTTCTCCATCTGCAAACTGGTACTGTAGATGACTGCTTGCAAGGGAGATTGCAGGAGAGAAGCTGGGCAGCGGTGTGGCCACTTCCCAAGTTGGAATAGGCAACAGAGCTGTCAGGTTTTATGAGGGGCCCTCGAGGACCGCAGGGATCCCAGCTGGGCCCAGCACCGCAAGGAATCTGGGCAGCTGCACCAGGTGGCTGCGAGCAGCTGTCGTCCCTGCTGTTGTCCCCTCTCATGCGCTGGCATCTCCCACAGAGGGCCTGCATCGACTTCGCCATCAGTGCCAAGCCGCTGACCAGGCACATGCCCCAGAACAAGCAGAGCTTCCAGTACCGCATGTGGCAGTTCGTGGTGTCCCCACCCTTTGAGTACACCATCATGGCCATGATCGCTCTCAACACCATCGTGCTAATGATGAAGGTGAGCTCCCCCCGCCGTCCTAATGTAAGACCCACACAGCATCCCAGCCAGACCACACTGCCACTGAGCCTTCACTGCCCCCACCACACTGCCTGACCAGCTCCTTCCTCCCAGAAGCCTTAAACTAAGCTTGGGGCTGGGCTCTGGGGGTCTCTGGCACATGCCTCAGTCTCACATGGTTGCACACTCCATGGTCCCACCAGCCTGCACTCTTCAGGAAGTCAGATGTCTGGCTTTTTAGGGCTCAGCAGAGGCCTCATAGAGAGGAGTAGACACCCTCCTTGAAGGTGTCCTGGGTGGAACATGGAAAGAGATCAGAGAGGGGAACTTCCAGAGCTTCAAGGGTTCAAGCCCCTCATTGGGGTCCTAGGCAAGGGCACTATCTCTGATTCACGCCCCCAGCTCCTCACTGGGGGATTCCAGGCAAGAGCTCCACCTCTGAACCACACCCCCAGCCCCTCACTGGAGGATTCCAGGCAAGAGCTCCACCTCTGAGCCACGCCCCCAGCCCCTCACTGGGGATTCCAGGCAAGAGCCCCACCTCTGAGCCACGCCCCCAGCCCCTCACTGGGGATTCCAGGCAAGAGCCCCACCTCTGAGCCACGCCCCCAGCCCCTCACTAGGAATTCCAGGCAAGAGCCCCACCTCTGAGCCACACCTCCAGACCCTCACTGGGGGATTCTAGGTCATCACTATACCACTCCCAGGCCTTCCTCTTTTTAAAAATGCCTGTGCCATATTAGACTAGTAGAGTCCTGGAGATGACCAAAAATAGTAAGGGTGCTAATCAGGAGGCTCAGCCAACATGGTAACACAATGTCATCCCAGCTACCTGGAGGGTCACAAATACATGATCAGCATGGACAACATAGTAAAACCCTGGCTCAAAAATAAAAATATATAAAGAGCTGGCAAGATGGCTCAGTAATAAAGGTATTTGCACCAAGCCCAATGGCCTGAGTTCGATGCCCAGGTCCCACATGTTGGAAGGAAAGAACCAACAACAGCAAGTTGTCCTTTGACCTCCACATGTATACACGTGTTCATACATACATGTGTATATAATAATATATACATACATAATCAGTAATGTGCAATTAAAATTTTAAAAATGAAGCCTAAGGGAGGATGTGGCTCTTCGATAGAGCACTTGCTTGCATGTATTAGGCCCTAGACTCCATTACTAGCACCAAAAATTAAGTAAAAAGGAGAAGGTCTCAGAAGATGGCTCCGTGGTTAAGACCTAACTGTCTTCCAGAGGGCGTGAGTTTAGTTACCAGTACCTATGCAAGGGGGCTCACAACCGCTTGTATCTCCACTCTAGAGGACCTGTAAGTTTTCTGTTCTCCACAGGCAATCACACACATGGTACAGACACACCCACAAAACACACACATAAACATATATGCCTGTAGACACACACACAAAAAGTTATATATGTATATCATTGACAAGAAAGCTCGGCTACATTATCATTAAGATGCTTTATGGTTAATTAATTGACTAGTTAGCATATCTGGGGACAAAGACTGCTGCAAGTAAAGACTGGAGCCGTGGCTCATGATGTGGTGTGCAGTTGCCGCCCTTGGGGAATTGAGCTGGGGGTGTTGCTGTGATTCTGAGGCCAGCCACTGCTAGTGGGAGACTCTGTGTCATGACCCAGGCCTTTGCTGAGCTGGCGCCCTCTCTGGGCTGTCAGCCAGGCCACTGACTTCTCTGCCTGTCCTCGTCCGTCTAGTTCTATGGAGCCTCGGTGGCCTATGAAAACGCCCTTCGAGTGTTCAACATTGTCTTCACCTCCCTCTTCTCTCTCGAATGCGTGCTCAAAGTCATGGCTTTTGGGATTCTGGTACGTGGGGCCTGAGGGTAGTGGGTGGCGGGAGCTCAGAGGGCTTAGGGTTTGGGAGAAGGTGTGTGCTCTGGGCCCCCAGGAGGACCAGGGGTGAATGGTGTGTGGCTTCAGCTGTCCTCCAGATCACCTGGTCACAGGTCCTGATGTCAGGAAATCACAACCACAGAGAACAAGTCCCTAGTATTCACGGTGGCCAGGCCTGTCTCTCTAGACTTTGGGAGGCTGAGGTTGGAGACTCTGGAATTCAAGGCCAGCCTGGGGCAGAGTAATACTTGTCAGAAGTAAAGACAGGAAGGGAGGGAGGGAGGGAGGAAGAAGGAAGGAAGGAAGGAAGGAAGGAAGGAAGGAAGGAAGGAAGGAAGAGAGTTGCGCACAGTGTCCAGACACCCGAGTGGAATTCCCAGGTGCAGAGGTCCAGCCTTGCGGCCTCTACCACTGCTCCACCCACTGTCTTCTCACTTTTCATCTTGGTTTTTAGTTCACTTTATTTATGTGTATTGGTGTTTTGCCTTCATGTATGTCTGTGTTCCACACGTGTGCTTGGTGCCCTTGGAGGCCAGAAGAGGTCATGAAATCCAATCCCCTGAGAGTAGAATTATAGACAGTTGTAAGCTTCCATGAGGGAACTGGGAATGGAGCCCCTGACCTCTAAAAGAGCAGCCAGTGCTAACTGCTGAGCCATCTGTATCCCCTACTTCATGTTTTGAGACAGGGCTTCACTGAGTTACCCAGGCGGAAAGCTGAGAGACAGCTCAGTTGGCCAAGCACAAGGATTCATCCCCCAGATCTCTTATAAAAAGCTGGGTATCATGCCATGCACTGTGGTCCTAGCACTGGGGAAGGGGAGGAAGGAGGACCCTATGGCTCCCTGGCCTGACAAGGAGTCTAACTGATATAGTCTAGACCAGTGGGAGGGACCTCATCTCTAGGGGGCAGCATTCCTCAACATGACTTGAATTTGTTCTCTGGCCTATAAACACACACACACACACACACACACACAAATGAAGAGAAAAAGGAAGGCTAGGTTCGCCTTGACTTTATGCCTAGTGCTGGCTTTGAACTTGCAGTCCCTGTGGTTCGGCCTCCCAAGTGCTGGGATGAAGCTTATACTGTCAGGCATGACTGTGAGATGTATTCTGAAATTGTCTCTTTTTTCCAAATCAATTTTTTTTCATTCAGAAGGGTATCATGGTCTACCAATTTTAATTTGTCTAGACTGGCAGCATAGTCTTAGTCTGAGGCACCCAGATCTGCAAAGGAACCAGTGGGTAGGCTGAAGAGCTATGAGGTTAGAAGGGAAGCATCACACCGATATTTCCCACCAGCTTCTGACTGAACTGGAAGCACTTTCTTTCATCTTGATGAGTTAGTCAGATTCCCATTACTGTGACAAAAGACCTGGGGTATCCAGCTCATCAAGCTGGAAAGGTTAATCTTCGGTTCAAAGTTTCAGAACTTTCAGCCCATAGTATTTCAACCTTTGGGCCTATGGCCACTGACCATGGCGGAGCATCCCACAAAGCAGGACACCTACTTCATGGCAACTGGGAAGCCAAGAGCAAGGGAAAAGAGCTGGCTTGCCACAGTGGCCTGAACTTTCTCCTGTGAGAACCTAGCCTCTGCCAATTATGCCACCTAGCCTCTATCCTGTAGGTCTCTGGCACAGCCTCTACCAAACTCTTGCCATATTTCTGATACCATCTATTTGACACCAAAATATTAGGCATTCTGAAACCAGGTAGCATGCACCCCTCAACACCCTGAAGGCTGAAGCAGGATTACAAGTTCAAGACCAACTTGGTTCATAGAGTGAGCCTCAGGCCTGCCATGGCTAGATAGCAAAGCAAAGCCTCAGGAAGGAAGGAAGGAGAGGAGGGAAGGAAAGAAGGAGAGGTAAAGAGGAGGGAGGGAAGGAGGAAGAGTGAAAAAAAATAGCGATTTTGTAGGATTTTAGAAGGCTCACGGATACCTTGGAATTTAGCTTGTGTTGATGGCTGTTTCAGAATGCTGATGGTTAGCCAAACTTTGAAATGCACACTGGAAATTCCAGTCTTGAGGGGCTGAGGTGAGAGGATCAGGAGTTCAAGGTCAGCCTAGGCTCTATGAGACCTATCCCCCTAAAAACAAACAAACAAACAAACAAACTTCTATGCACGGCAGTGTGATGGTGTGGCAGTGTTCACCTGGAATCCCAACAACCTGAAGGCAGAGGAGGTGGGTCTCTGTGAGTTTGAGACCAGCCTGGTCTACACATTGAGCTCCAGACCAACCAAACAGCCAAAGCTACATAGTGAGCTGTCTCAAAAAGGAAACAAACAAAACCCGGCAGCAGTGATGGGGGAGGGGAGGGGAAGGACTCTCAGGACACAACCCAGCCCCCATCCCCTGAATGAAAAAAAGAAAAGAAACACAGAAGGAAAGGACAGGACCCCCCCCTAAATATGGTGGAGGAGAGCATGTATTGTAAAGAAAAGGGAGAGCAAGGCCAGAGGCAGAGACGCCTGGTAGAGTCCGGCGTGGGCATGGCCAGACGGAGCTGGATCGTGTGAAGAGAGGCGGGTAGAGAGACTAAGAGGAGCTGCTGACCAAGAGGGGCAGCCTGGGCCAAGAGAGTAGACAGAAAAAGAGGACAGGTCACCCAGATGGCTGGGTATAGGGAAGGGCAGCCTAGCTGCTGGAGAAGTTTAAGGCAGCGAGCAGGGTATGTTAGCCAGAAAGGGTAAAGACTAAGGGCTGCAGAGAACCTGGCAGCCAGGTCTGCTCGGGTCTATTACATAGGTACCTCATTCATTTGTCCCGGTTTTGGGTTCCCTGACGACCTCCTCATTCACAGAGACCGGCAGTGTCTGTGACCCCACTTCTTTTCACCAGGCCCCATGTCTTACAGGTTACACCACCTCCCTTCCTCCCTTTGTAGCACAGGCTGATGACCCAGACCCATGTAGCGGGAGATCCTCACTCAAACTGTAGGTGGAGTTAGTACGTTAGGGACTTCTTTAAAGTGCCTTGAGGGTGTTTGCACTGTTGGTCGCCTGGTTCATCAGTCCTGTCAGTGCTCCCTGTGGGCTCAGCCAGCCTCCCAGGACACGAGTCCTCCCCTTGTCTTACTGAGATGCCTGAGAGCCTTAGCACCAGAAAAACCTAGACTGGAAGTCTGCCCCTCTTCCACTCGGCCTGTCACCTGGCCGTGATTAGAAGGGGCAGAGTCCCCCGAATGTCAAATGCAGAAATGCACACCAGGAATGCTTCGCCCTTCAGTGGTATGTCTCCCAGATCAACCCTTTGCACTGAGACTTTGCCTGAGGCTTTTCCTCTGAGGGATACCGGTAGAGCCTGACACAGGGTGAGTCTTCCGTGAATACTAGAAAAGGTTTCAATGAAGCTCATTGGGACTGCAGAGACGGTCAGCGTTTGCCACATAAGCATGAACTCAGATCCCAGCACCCATGAAAAAGACATGTAATCTCAGCACTGGGGAGGATTCTCGGGTCCATTAACCACATTGCCCAGCAAGCCACAGGACTGTCTCAAAAGACACCCTCGACTGACCTCTGACATCCACAGGTAGGGCCCAACTTCACATGTGTGCGCGTGTGTGTATGCACACACACACACACACATGCAGGCGCAGCAGCATACCTTAAATTGAAGGTGTCCCAGACCCACCTCCAAAAGTTCCATGTTGTTGGGTAACAGCCCCACATTTTAGTTTTCTGCTTGTGGTTTTATTTTGTTTTTTTAGGTTTGTTTGTTTGTCTGTTTAAGTCTCACTCTGTAACCTAGGGTGGTCTCAAACTCAATTTCCCTGCCTCAGCTTCCTACACTGGGGTTCGGAAGCACTAGCACCATGTACAGCCCAATCTTGTGGGATTGTTGTGGTTTGTTTGTTTATTTGTTTGTTTTGGACAAGGTTTCCCTGTATAGCCCTTGTTAGATTGAAACTCACAGAAATCCTCCTTCTTCTGCCTCCAGAGTGCCAGAATTAAAGGCATGAGCCACCACACCTGGCTTCCAACTTGAATTTTTTAATGAGTTCTGCCAGAGGCTCTGGCTTGAGCAATGGGACACTGTGCCCGCTAGGTACCTGCAGGCAGGAGTCAGGTGTGTTGAGGCAAGAGCACAACCAGAGGTCCCGTGTCTCCTGTGGGTTGCACTATACATGAGAATCACAGAGAATGTGCAGGGATGGTGTCAGCTCCTAGCCTGGCTCCAAACACCTTTCCAACCAAGTGGATGCCAGATCCCTTGATGTCTTTGCACTCACTGGTACTTTTGAGAAAGCACAGATGGAACATTGGCTTCCAGACTGGGAAGAGCCACCCTCTCCTCAGCCATTCTTCCACCGTGTGAGCCTTGACCTCAGGGATTCTAGGGCCTTAGCATTTAGGTCTGGAGCACCAGCGGCTGCATTCCACATGAGGCCTCCAGGTGGCAGCAGAGAGCAGTGACCATAGGCAGGTGGAGTATTGAGCCCAGCAGCTATTCTGTCAGGAACTGCTGCTAGTCCCTGAGCCCAGGGAAAGGAAGATAAGCCTGTAGCGTCCAAATGCCAGAAGTGCCAGTGGGTTCTGAATCCCCTCCGGGCAAGTGTACACCAGCACTCACCTGCTGAGCACCTGCTGTATATCAAACTCAGGCTTCACACATAGTCATCCGATGACCCAGGCAGCTCTGGGGGCTTCCTTGCGAGGCAGACGACTGCCTGAAGGCCAAAGGAGACATTGCTCACTTTTGTCGGAGAGGCTCTCCGGGGACATGAGGCTATGACTGTTGACAAAGAACAGGGATAAGAGTGCAGCCTAATAACATTCTTCCTGAGCCGGTATAGAGCTGGGGCATGTGTCCGTCAAGAGAGGCGGCAGTAATGAGCATCTCCTGAGCCTGTGGCTTCTCTCAACAGAGGCTTTGTGTCAGTCACCAGGGAAGTCCCCCTTGTTACTTGGGGACCCAGTCACCACTTGGAATAGCCAGCTGCTATAAGACTAGGAGAGCTCTGACGTCAGGGCCCGGGAGATGGTTCGGTTTAGTAAGTGATTGCTGTGTACAATGAGGATCTGAGCTCCGACCCCAGCCCCCACGTCAAGCCCTTAACTGCCTGCAACTCCAGCTCCAGGGAATTGGGCACGCACATAGACGCTTGGTTCAGTTTTTAAAAGGCACACAGAAGCCAAGCATGTATGCATCTGCAGTTCCGTTACGGAGATAGAGCCAGGAGGACCCTGCATGGGGCCTAACTGAATCAGTCGGGCCAGAGGAGTGGGAGACCCTGTCTCAAAAACAAGATGGATGTCTCATGAGGAAGGATGCCTGAAGTTGACATCTAGCCTTCAGCCCCATGTGGACATGTATGTGCAGCACAGAGACAGACAGACAGACAGAAAAATAAGAGTCTGTGTGTGTGTGTGTGTGTGTGTGTGTGTGTGTGTGTGTGTGTGGTTTAGAGAACCTTTTATTGGCTGCAGCAGTAACTTTGCTCACAGCTCCCTCAGCAGCCTTGATGCCCCTTGCTACAATGTCCTCTCTTGCTCTTCTTACCAATATCAGGAAATAGAGGCACAGAGAGGTTAAGCCATTTACCCACAGCCACACAGCTCTGGTATTAGAGATAAGATCTGAACTCAGAGGCTGCCTGCTTAGACAGAGGCCTTAAACATAATGGGGCCTTGCATGCAGACTCTGGGCTCCCCTGAGCCTGGTTTCAAATACTGACTGTACCCACCTCTTTGCTGCTGGCCACAGCAGGAGAGCCTGTTCACATTGCAATGTCTTGAGCTGGAGAGATGGTTCAGCAGCTAAGAGCACTGGCTGTTCTTCCAGAGGAGCCAGGTTCAATTCCCAGCACCCACATGGCAGCTCACAATGTCTGTAACTGCAGCTCCGGGGGATCTGACACCCTCACATAGATGTACACACAGACAGATGATTATAAACAAGCACTGCGGTGTCTCTCCGTCACACCTAACCTCTCTTGTGGAGTCAGTGACATTCTGGGGTCTCGAGAGCAGGGGCGGGTCCCCGCATCTCCTCTGGGGCAAGCCAAGCGATCAGAGATCAGGGCTGGAAAGAGGAGGTCTCTGATGGGACAGGCCTTTGCACACAGCTGTCATGCCCTTATATGCCCCTTTCTGGCCTTGCGGGTGAGGGCATAGAGCCCTCTGTCGGCATCTTTGTCTTGTGGGTCCCTGTTCTAGAATTATTTCCGCGATGCCTGGAACATCTTCGACTTTGTGACTGTTCTGGGCAGCATCACAGACATCCTCGTCACCGAGTTTGGGGTAAGTCTCCTGCCAACTTCTCTCTGGGGGACACGGGGCTGGACTCGAGGGAGGCTGGCAGGCACAGCGGGCCAGAACCAGTGCTCAGCTAGTCGCATGGAGGGAGAATGTCAGAGGCATAGTCTAAGACAGGAGTGAGGGTGAAGGTTTTCTGGGTGGTGATTTGGGGGTGCAAAGACAGTTCTTAAGGTCTCAGTGAGGGGAAGAGGTGTGTCCAAAGCCAGGACATAGATCCAGGGCTGAGCAGTGAGCGCCTCCCTGCCTGGTGGCTGGTAATTTATGAATAAATTCACTACATTGAGAACTAATTTAAAGACAAATACTGCTGAATTCCTAATCCAACCAGCCCACAGGTTGTGGTTCACTGCCCCCTGCTGGCCATGGTGGGGATAGCACTTCAAAACCTTAGGATAGTCTCTGGAATAAGCAGCCCTCCACTAGCCCAAGGCAATGAAAATAAGGAAAGGAGGGAGGGGGTGGTTCGGGGCTTTCAGGTCACACTGTAATTATCCCTTTCCGGGTAAATCTAGGGCCACTGAGTCCCCTCTCAAACATTGTCCTTGGCCATGAGCCAGTGAGCCCTGACTTGGGAACCCTCAGGAGACTAAGGAAAGCATAGGAGATCCTCCCAGGGAAGGAAAAACGCTAATCATCGATGCCAGGGTCAGTGGTGGTAGACGCTCCATCCCCCAATAACAATGGGAGTACTAATAACTGGATTTTGGGTGTGGCCCAGCGGCAGAGTCCTGGCTTGGCTTGTGTGAGGCCCTGGGTTTGTCTCCTCACCCCAAAACAAAGACTAAAAACACCCACCGATAATGTGTGCCAAGCACCTCATATGAGTTGATTTCCACTGAGCCACTGAGGATCCTGATCAGTGCGCAAGAGAATTGTCTCAAAGGGTTAAATTGTTCAAGAGAGTGAGGGGTCAAGGATATCTAGGAGAAGGGGCTGGACAAAGGTCAGAGTGGTAGCCAGCAGAGAGCCCTGGGAAGGAGCCTGTCTACCGCTGTCCTCTCCCACCAGAGTCCCTTGCTGACCCAAAATAAAAAAAAAAAAAAATGGGAGAAGAAAATGAGTCCTACCTGGACTCACTCCACATAGGAGGACGCTGACAGCCAGCACCAGGAGGCGAGCACTCACATAAGGCTGGAGTGACTTCTGCAAGCTCTGGAAAGCCCAGAGCAGACTTAGCCATTTCCCACCCCTCCTGCAAGGCTGGCACTGCTGGGCCTTCAGATGGAAGGTCAGGACAGCCTTAAGACAAATGTCCAGTTGGATTCAGTTTCAGGGGAGGTGCCTGCTTCCCGCAGGGTGGTTGAAGTTAGTTAAAACTCCAGGTGCCAGTATTAGTCCATGACCATAATGACCAGGAGCATGGCGACGGGCACACAGGCCTGGAGCTGGAGTAGTTAGAACTTACATGAGGAAGGGAAGGGAAGAAGGGAGGGAGCAGGAGCTACCTGGGAATGACATGGATTTTTGAAACTTCAAAGTTTTCCCAGTGACACACCTCCAATGAGGCCACACCTCTTAATCCTTCCCAAATAGTTCCATCAAATTGGAGGCCAAGCATTCAAATGTATGAGCCTGTGGGGGCCACTCTCATTCAAACCACCACATTACCTGAATTCAATCCCACAGAGGCACTCAAAATAAGTAAGGTGTAGTCTTTTTAAAAAATTAAAGAAGATGGGCTGGGAGGACAATTCAGTGGCAGAGCACTGCGTACAATCCCACAGTGAGGACTTAGGGGCACGGCTCCATGGTGGAGCACACACCTTAAACCCTACCCTACCCACTGGTGAAGACCTGGGGGTGTGGCTCGGTGGTAGAGCTCTGGTTTTGTTTGTGGGAGACTGTACCTGCCCATAGTAGTACATACACCAAAGTCCTTCTCCTGAAGTGCTTGGCACAGAACCTGCCACAAAAAATCAGTTCCCAGTGGTTATTATTACTCCTGTTGTTTTTGGTCCCATGGGTGTGCCTTGATGTGCAGTCAAACTGCCCTAAGACACCATCACTTTGAGGGAAAGATTGGGGAGGGGGGCGTGTATGGCCTGTCCTTACCCTGTACCAGGTGCTGGTAGCTCCTGTCTGGGACCCAGGTAAGGCCACTATCCTTGAGGCTAGAGCCAAGCTGAGTTGGGAGAGCAAGAGAGCAGTTAGCTCCCTGGGACCTGGGAAGCTGAGATGCTAGCACAACCCTGGGCTTTAAGGTGCCCAGACGTGGCCGGGGGCGGGGCTGCCCTGCAGACGTGGCCGGGGGGCGGGGCTGCCGTGCGCGATGGATAATGACTGTGTTTCTTGTCTTGTCTCTTTCATGCCTGCTGTTTAAACTGTATATTGGCGCAACGCCGTCTGAAAAACTCATCCAATCAAAATGCACTATGAAATCCATTTGTTCACCCATGACGTGGTCTGTGTGTCCATACACCAATGACTTACCTCCCAACCCACCGCCACCGCCACCGCCACCCCACTCCCCGCCCGGGAACCGAAACCCATTGGTTTTTTGGCACTGGTTACAAATCCACCTTTAAAAAAAAAAATAAATTAAAAAACGCTGAATCGCCTCCCCAACTGCCCCCGCCCGCCCGTTCCCCCTCCATCTTCAACATCCGCATCTAGAATCCGGTTGGTGTTACTTCTTTCTGAAGTGTAAATGCCTTACATTAACTGTGACTGCCCCGCATGCCCCACCAGCTTTCCTGTGGATGCCTGCGCACCGCCTTCCCCAGCCGCCCCACCTCTGTCTGTCTCCCACCCTCTCTTCCTCCCCTTTCCTAGACCTCCCTCCAGTTGATCTTATTAGATTCTTGATTGGGGCTTCTGCCCTGATGGGTCTGTGTCCTTTGCAAGAAAGGAATGTTCTCCCTCCACTAGGACGCCAGGGTAGACCTGTTTCCTACCTCACTCACAACCCGTGTGCTCTGATCCATCCCAGAGCAGACATGGTGGTGTCGTCATAGAGCTGTGATCTCTGTGTTCCAGAGGTTGAGGCTAGCAGATTGCTGTTTGAGGCCAGTCTGGTCTATGTAGCAAGTTCCAGTCTAGCCAGAGCCACAGTAACCTTGTCCCAAATGAACAGAGAATGAACAAGCAAAGACACCCAATATTAACCCCACGCACACGCACACACACACACTCACTATTTCAGCCCCTTTTGTGTGCCACACCTACTCCCACCACACTTCCTACCCCCCTTCACAGCCTTCAGTTGCTGTGATTCCCCCATCTTTGCCCTCTGTCCACCTTCATGGAAATACCCTGAGGGACCTCCAGTAAACATGCATTTATCCACCAGACACCAGTGGGTCCCTGTTAGGTGCCACTGATAAAGGGGCAAATTGTAGCCCTCCTCCATCACTTCCCTGCTTGGCTACTGTCAGTAGGGGGAGGCAGACTTTAGACCCCATTTCCACTTGAAACTGTAACTTGACTGCTGGAAGAACAGCCAACATTAGCAAGGCATTCCAGGCTCCCAGCCCTATGGCCAGGAAGAGGATGCGGAGGTCAAGGCCTTCAAGTGAGGGGACTTGGGTATAGCATGTGGTGGGAGGGAGGGCTGGGCAGTAGGAAGATCTGGGAGAACTTGGATCAGGCACACTCCTGGGACTGATTAGACTGATTCTATTGCTGGAAGCGGGTGTCAGGGAGCCCTGGTGGGAGATGCTAGTGGGGAGGTAGAGAGTGGTAGGAGGGCCTTCCGCAGGGCCTGGGGAAGGGTAGGACTGTGTGTCTCTGAAAGCTACAGATGGAAGTTGGAAGTGGGAAGAGGCTGGGGTTATGGGGAGAACATCTCTAGCCAGTTTGATCCGAGCCACTCTTTAGATTCTCCAACAGAGCCCCAGTCGGGGCCTGGGGCTTGACAGAGGGGTGGGAGGGAAGCAGATTAGCAAGTAGCAAAGACTTAGAATCTAGGGTGAGTGGGTCTTTCTACAAACCCAAGGGACACCTGCCCATGAGCATGTCACTGGGGAGAGCACAAGGACCAGGATGCCACACACCTGAGCCTGCATCTGCTGCTGCTGCTGCTCAGTAGGGGTCTGAGTAGAAAGAGGATGCCTCTTGGAAGTTCTGCGTGCTAACAGGACTCCATGCAGACTCTGGAGGATCAGATAAGGCCTAAGACCCCTGACTTCTCTGGTCCCCACCCCTCCTCCCTCATGTGTGCGCATGCTCTGCAGCTACTAGATCCCTGCTTCTGCATGTACCGGTTTGCCCCTGCCCCAAACTGCTCCCAGGAGCCCTCTGCATGTTTGGCCGAGCCCACATGTTATGATCCACCCCATGGAAGGGATGGCTTGTTCTCTGGGGGTTGAGGGAGAGGGTCGGGAATCCTTCTTGGTCAGGGGTCCCTTCCCCAGGAAAGCTTGGTGGCCAGGCAGGACCAGGCATCAGGTCAGCGGGGCATGGTGGCTGACTCTTAGCTAGGTTTGCAGGCTTATGTGAGACTCTTAGGACAGGCTCACAAGGGCTGGGCCTAAGAGTGTCCTGATGTAGGAGTCCAAGGCCGTTCCCCGTGCCAGAAGCCCATGGACCAAATCTTTTGCCCCAGAGGCCTCTTACCAGCCTCAGAAATCCTTTGAGCTCCAGTCACTGCCTCTCTGCTTCCAAGCCAGAGCGCGAGCACGGGTCCTGTAAAAGGATGCCCCTGGGAAGCAGGCAAAGACAACGCATAGTGTTGACCTCCTTCAATCCCAGCACGTGGGAGTCTGAGGCAGGAGGGTCTCAAATTCAAGACCAGCCTGGACGTAAATAAATAAATAATTCACTGTGCAGATGGGGACGCATGAGAGGCCAGAAGGATGCTCTTCCAAGGCCACTTCTCCGTGCATCTCTGGTCATTAGGCCTCATTCCGTCTTGCCATGTGATGTGTCTCCAGAATTACTGCAGATCTTTAGACTGGGGCACCAGAGAGCTCCCACCTAGCCAGAGACCCCATTCCCTCCTGCCTCGTGCCTGCTGCTAGTGACCATGTGGTGGTCCCCAGGCAGAAAACTCAAAATGCTCTGTAGGCCAATCACCAGAGAGCCTGGGAAACTGGAAAGCATAAAGCCAGACTCCAGGGGACAGCTATGAGAGACCTGGGGGAGCCAAAAAAAAAAAAAAAAAAAAAAAAAACAGAATGGTGGGCAAAATCGGATTTTAAAATTAGCAACTTTGTATTTAAAAACAAAACCGCTTTGGCCCAACAAATTACTCTCATTGGCTATATTGGGTCACATCATCAATCTCCCCTTAAGCCCCCTGGAGAGTCCTGGGCCTTGCCCACAGTTTCCAGCCATTTTCCCACTAACAGCCTGGGTGGGAGGCTAGAGGCAGTGACTAGACCTGGGTTTGGAGGACAGGTAGGGCCCACCTAGGGAAGTCCAGGGGCCAAGAATAGCCTCATCTCCCCATCCACAGCACCGGCCCCTTGGTAGGCCGATCAGAGCTCACTCGCCCTGGGAGCTGAGACCTTCCTGCTTCCCGCAGGCCTGGTCCCGAGACACCACCCAGCCCCAGAAGCTGAGAAGCCATCCCTGAGAGGGGGGAAAAGGGCCCCTAATGCATCTTCTCCGACTCAGCGGGCAGCGAGGACTCACCCTGCAGCCGAACAGCCCCAGCTCCCTCCCGTCCTCCCCATTCCCGCTCGCCAAGGGGGTAAGAAAAGATGCCCTTCCGCTTCTCCCCATTGGCTCCAGCCGCTGCTCCTCTGGGCCGTGGGGTGAGGTCAGGGCGGGCAGGAGCGGGTGGGCAGCTCGGCAGGGCAGGGCAGGGCAGGGTGCCCGGTGAGTCCCAGGACAGATGCATTTCTGGCCCCGAGCGTAACATGCCCTCGGAACCGCACTTGCCCCCTAGGCCTGCGTGTGCTGGCGCCCTTCCCCCACCCGCCCGTGTCTGTGCTTTGTACTCTCGTGCTGGGTTCTGCAACTTGACCCGCTTGTGTCCTACCGTCTCAGTGCATTTGGTTGTTGGGAGAAATAAAAACCATCTCGATTTTTTTCCTGATTGGATGATTCGGATGTATTATTTTCTTTTCTGTGCTCTTTTGTTCTTTCCTCCCCAACCCTGTTCCTTTCTTTTCCTCCCCTCCCCACACCTTTTCCCCACTTGTGAGTGGGCTTGGCTGGGTGGGCTGAAGCTTTTGAGTTGATATCTCTTCCTTCCCCTCCCCCACTCCTTTTTTTTTTTTTAAGTTTCCCTCTGCTCCATTGCATTAACAGTGCTTTCTCTCCTCTCCCTCCTTATTTGGGGTGTGGCTTGCTTTTGTTCCTATTGGTTGGCTTCGTGTAGGGGCCTCTGTGAGTGTTGACTACTCTAAGCTCCTCAGGGTGGGTGGATGGTCACCTTTCTTCCTCGTCTCCTCAGAATAACTTCATCAACCTGAGCTTTCTCCGCCTCTTCCGTGCTGCCCGACTCATCAAACTCCTCCGCCAGGGTTACACCATCCGCATTCTCCTCTGGACTTTTGTGCAGTCCTTCAAGGTGAGACACAGCCGTCTCTACTGCTGCTGGTCCCGGCCAGAACGGACCCGACCCCCCCCCCCCCCAGCTCCCGGTGAAATGAGAAAACCGCACTGAAAATGCTTCGGTGATAGATAGGTGGCCATGAGCAAGGCTCTTGTCTGATGTCTACACCCAGTGTCTACCGAGCTCAGAAGGCCCTGTCCCAAGCCCCAGTAGCCTGGGGCACGTGATCACCTGACCCAGTTCACACAGCTCTAGGTGTGCACAGCGCCCTTCCTCACTGCCTTCCCTCCCGCCAGGCCCTGCCTTATGTCTGTCTGCTGATCGCCATGCTCTTCTTCATCTACGCAATCATCGGGATGCAGGTGATCCTTCACCCTCGGGGTACCGGGGCTGCGGGAGGAAGCCTATGGCCAAGGGAGCCAAGGCGGCTGTGGCTGCCCCCATCGTCACCCCCCAACTCTCCAGGTATTTGGCAACATCGGCATTGACGGGGAAGATGAGGACAGCGATGAGGATGAGTTCCAAATCACTGAGCACAATAACTTCCGGACCTTCTTCCAAGCGCTCATGCTTCTCTTCCGGTGAGGGGCATGGGGCAGTTGTCCTTCTGTTTGGGTTGGGTTCAGACCTGTTTTCATCCTGCGTGTTCAGTACTGTTCTGGCTGAGGATGTGGTCCCTCGGACTCTCCAGTTGAGGTGAAGTTAAGTACTGCCCAAAGTGCTTTCGGACAAGAATCCCAGACCGGCTAGAAGCATAGAAGGAATGTTACTGGTATTGTCTAGTTGAATCCTCCTGACCAGCTTTTGAGATGGACGACTCCTGAGACCCTCTCTTACATGTGCTTGGAACAGCAATCTGTGTCCCCCAAAGGAACACATTAACAAAACAAGACAGCTCTTTTCATAAAAAGCAAGCAGTAAGACCCAAGCGATCTAGCCAAGGTAGCTTCTGTCTTTTTATCCTTGGCATAGATATTGACTGTGTTTCATCCCATTGGTGACAGCCGCTTCACAAGCTGATGTGATTAGCCAGTCGGTGCAAAGGGACAAGAAAAATCAGAAAACATGAGCTCTTGCTGGGCTGACTGCTTTTAATAGAAGAATAAAAGTGTTTCTTATAATTTCCCCCTCTGTTATACTCCCTCCCCAACTTAGCCAGCATATGCTGACCATTGGAAGTTTCCAGTAACAGTAATCTATTGTTATAATAAGTTATGGCTTACGCATGGTCCAAGGTCAGCCCACCTTCCTAGAGAAAGTCCCTTAAGCATTTGATGGACCTGGCCGGGCTGCGATGTGAGGTCTTCACCCTAGATAGAACAGTCTATTCCCCTGAAGAGGAGTTTTGTCTCAACAGTCATTTACTGCTTGTCTTAGCTTGGGTCTCCATTGCTGTGATGGAACACCATAACTGAAAGCCAGAAGGGAGAAAAAAGGGATTCTTACACTCCCATGTCAGAGTTCATCATGAAGCAAGTCAGAGCAGGAACCCAAAGACAGGAGCTGCTGCCGAGGTGTCTTAGGGTCACTATTGCTGTGATGAAACACTGTGACCACATCCACCACGTTCACTTCCACAGCACTGTTCATCATGGAGGAACTCCAGACAGAAATGCAAACAAGAAAGGAACCTAGAGGCAGGAGCTCATGTAGAGGACATGGAGGAGTGCTGCTTACTGGCTTGCTCCCCCTGGCTTGTTCAGCCTGCTTTTGACCCAAGATGGTACCAACCACAAGGAGCCAAGCCCTCCCCAGTCAGCCACTAATTAAGAAAATGACCTATAGCTAGATATTATGAAGGCATTTTCTTTTTATATGTATAAATAGATTTGTTTCCTTTCTTTTTTCCCTACTAGTTCCCCCTCCCTTCTTCCCAGTCCCTCCCCACCACCTCTCCCTACATCTACTTCTATGGTGTATCAAGTTGCAGTAAGACTAGGCACCTCCCCTCATATTGTGGCTAGACAAGGAAACCTAGTATGAGAAAAAGGGTTCCCAGAAGCAGGCAAAAGAGTCCGAGACAGCCCCTGTTCTCACAGTTAGGAGTCCCATAGGCAGGCCGAGCCGCACAACTATAACACTGCAGAGGACCTAGGTGAGTCTTATGCAGGCTCCTGGTTGTCAGTTGAGTCTCTGGACCCCCAGGTTGGTTGATTCTGTGGGTCTTCTTGCAGTGTCCTTGACCTTTCTGGTGCCTGCAGTCCTCCCTTTCACTTCTACAGGATTCCCTCAGCTCTGCCAGTGTCTGCCTATGGGTTTCTGTTTTCATCCGTTGCTGGGTGAAGCCTCTCTGATAACAGTTGGGCTAGGCACCAGTCTATGAGTATAGCAGGATATCATTAGGAATCATTTTCTATCCTAGGTCTCTGGGCTGCTGAGCCTCTGGTTCCTGGCTCTCCAGGCAGTATCAGGAGTGGGCTCCTCTTCTGGCTTTGGTCTCAAGCTGGACCAGTCATTGGTTGGCTGCTCTTATAACTTCTGTCTTCTTTACTCCAGCACACCTTATAAGCAGGACAAATGATAGGTCACAGGTTTTGTGACTGGGTACAGGTGATGGCCAGTCAGGCTCTGCATCCCCACTGCTAGGAGTCTTTGGTACACCCTCATCAATTCCTGAGAGTCTCCATTGCACTAGATTTCTAACTTGTCCCAGAGATGCCCCCCATTCCAGTTGTCTCACCCAGTATTTTCTCCCTCCATCCTCCCCACACCTGATCCATCCTAGTCCCTTACCTGCCCCCTGACTCCCATCCACCAGTGACATCTGTTTCCCATTCACAGGGAGGGAGATTCATGCCCCCCCCCCACCTTGAGCCCTCCTTGTTAGTTTCCCTGAGTCTGTGGATTGTAACATCGTTGTCCTTTACAGCCAATAGCCACTTATAAGTGAGTACATTCCATGTTTGTCTTTCTGGGCCTGGGCTAATAGAGGTATTTTCTTAATTGCTGTTCCCTCCTCTCGGGTGGCATTAGCTTGTGTCAAGTTGACATGAAACTATCCAGAAGATGCTATTTTATTACTCGCTCTGCTGAATTGGTAACACTATGATCACTTAGGAAACTAACCAAAGATCAGGACCCCCCCCCAAAAAAAAAAAAAAACTTCCACGTATGTCTCAGTCAGGGTTTCTAGTGCTGTAACATAACACCATGACCACAAAGCAAGTTGGGGAGGAAATGGTTCATTTGGCTTACACTTCCAGATCACACTCCATCATGGAAGGAAATCAGGACAAGAACTCAAGCAGGGCAGAAACCTGGAGGCAGGAGATGATGCAGAGGCCATGGATGGGTGCCACTGACTGGATGGCTTCCCTTGGCTTGCTTAGTCTATTTTCTTATTGAAGCCCGGACCACCAGCCCAGGCACGGCACTACACACAATGGGCTGGACCCTCCTCCACTGATCACTAGTTAAGAGAATGCCTTACAGCTGAGCTCATGGATGTCCTTTCTCAGTAGAGGTTCCCTCCTTCCCGATAGCTCTAGTGTCAAGCTAACATAGACTGGCCAGCACAGGGGCTGGAGAGATGGCTCAGTGATTAAGAGCACTGCCTGCTCTTCCAGAGTTCCTGAGTTCAATTCCCAGCAACTACATGGTGGCTCACAACCATCTGTAATGAGATCTGATGCCCTCTTCTGGTGTGTCTGGGGACATGTATAGTGTACTCATATATAATAAATAAATAAATAAATAAAAAGATTAGCCAGCACAGCATGTCTAGCCTCTAATAAGGATGGGGCTGCTAAAAAGCACAAAGATATTTTGGGCCTTTAGCTGCAACAACAACAACGACAATGTTGTTTGGCTGGTTTTACCCTACACTGCCTACCTCCTGTTCTTGCCGTGAAGAGGTGACACTAAATACTATTGTGAATTTGTGGCAACAACCAATCTGGCTCCTGCCAGCTGGATTGGCTGTATCAAGTGTGGTAGTTTTGGACTACCCATCCAGAGAGCACAAGTGACCTCTACTGCCAAATGTAGAGAAGGAAGGGACCTTCAGTGTGTGGGAGGAGATATGAGGGAGAAGTAAAAGCAGGAGAGATTAGCCTAGGCAGGGAACCAGAAGCCAGAATCCATGTCCAGATCAAAGTTCTTTAGAATCTATAAATGGGCTCACAAGACACCCATGTAATGGGCTCCTCCTTGCTTTTCCTTTGGCCTGCATGGCCTGATTCAACTATGATGAGCCCAGGGCTTATTTTCAGGCTAATAGCTGTTGGGTTAGCTAGAATCTCAGTGTGAGGTCCCTCCCAGAAAAGAAAGGTGGTAGTGGCGGTGGTGGTGCACACCTTTTATGCCGGCACTTGGGAAGCAGAAGTAGGTGGACCTCTGAGTTTGGGGCCAGCCTGGCCTACAAATAGAGTTCCCCATCTCAAATAAATAGGAACTAGAGATATGGCTCAGCAGTTAAGAGCACTGGCTTGCTCTCCCAGAGAGCCTGGGTTCAATTCCCCGACCCTCATTGGCAGCTCACACCTGTCTATAACTAGATTCCAGGGGATCTGACCCCATTGCACAGACACATGTGCAAGCAAAACACCAAATGCACACAAAATTTAAAAAACATTCAAAACAAACAGGAAGGCCTGAGCAGCACTTTGTTTGAAACAGGATCTCACTATGTAGCTCTGGCTGTCCTGGTACTCACTCTGTAGACAAGGCTGGCCTTGAACTCAGAAAGGTCGGCCTGCCTCTGCCTTCTGAGTTCTAGGACTAAGGGCATGCGCCACTGCGCCACCTCAGAGTCTGCAAGTGTGACCCCTTGCTCTTCTGTTGGGCAGCTAAGACCATGCAGAAGGCCAACATTGATCACTTCCTTTGCTTTTGTTTGGTTTTCCTCCTGTCAAGCCCAGTGAAGGGTCTGGACCACAGTGTCCACTTGGGTTTGAGAGGGACCTGTAGCTCCTTTAGTGATTGTTCTATCTCGATGAGGACAAGTCAGAGGCCTTGCTTGGACGGGGCTTCACTGAAAGCATGGAGACTCTATGTGTTGACTCCTCTGTAGGCAGGACACTGGTTAGAATCACTGGTTGGGTCTCCATGACCTCCCTGAACAAGGGAGCAGGTGACTCCCCATAGTTACAGGATACTTTTAGAGATGCCCATAGTGCCCTGGAATCTAGTTGACCTGTAAGGAGTGGGGATATATTGTTTTTTGATCCCTCTGTCCACACCAGTATAGGTGTCCCAATATGGCTACTGAACACCCAAGAGGGCATTACACCAGTCAGGTATTTTAACTACTGTGTTTGCCTGGACAAAACAACCCACTTTTACAAGAAGCATGGATTAGGTCTCCATGTTTGTTCTTTTTTAAGCCAGTCCTTATGATTAGTAGTTCCATTGATTTAAACAGACACTTGACATCAGTGCCTTGAACTTTGACCTTAAAATGTTGATGTTACATGCATAATCTCTGTCTCATCTTTTACAAACCTTAAGTAACTAACTCAGGCTTTCAAGTTTTCTTATCCATTCTGGAAGGACCCGGCCATCTTACTTTTCATTCACAAAGCCTCCTTTAACTGAGACATTTCAGTTTCCACCTACTAATGTTCCTTTTGCCTATCAGTTTTCTTTCCCAACACCATAAAACACAATGACTCTAACAGATAAGTTTGCCGCCTGTTGGGAGAATGTTTTCCCTGGGAAAAGACTAAGCAATAACAATGCACTTTTCATAAGGTTTCAATAACAAACCAAGTCACCTGGGGGACAAATGACTTTGCAGGGCTTGTTCACAAAACATGGTGGAGGCCTTACTGACAAGAGCTTGGGTGACCTAAAGCCACACTGGGAAGTCTGCTCTCAGAATGGACAATGGCTTCCCCACAGCCTCATAGGGGTCTCTCTCTCTCTACCCCAGCTCCTCCCCAAGGTCTCAGGGCCAAGTGCAGTAAGCTCACAGCTGGCTGGGAGGAGGGGCAGGTACTCAGTGAGGGTCCACTCTGTGAAGGAGCGTCAACCGTGGTCAACTCCAGCAGTCATGATCTTTTAAAAGATTTAGTTGTTTATTTATTGGTGTGTGTGTCAGCAGGCACACGCACATATGCACCTCTGTGTTTGTATGCACACCAGATGCATGCACTAGCTCTCAGAGGTGAATAGAGACTTCAGAGCACTGTCTGTGTTCTGAGTTAGCACTGCAGGATGTATTAAGGCCTTGCTAGCAGCAGGAGATCCACCTCTAATGGACTGAACTCTGGACAGCCTCGAAGACATTGTTATATAAAAGGCCTTTTATCAAGTCAATTCCCACATTCTGAAACCTCTTATCTGATGTAGGAATTATCTGAGGAAACCATTAGCTAAGCAATTATCAGCCATTACAGGAACTCTCAGTTTGCCACAAGTGTCTTACAGCTGAGGTCATGCAAAGGCTCTGAAATTCCCAAGGAAGATCAACCCCATAAATCTTAAATAACAGTCACTGATAATTTACAAAAGATTGCTACAAAGCCTAAGTGGCCATCACTTCAGAGTAAATGCTCTAGGGAATGGCTCTTCTAAAACTCCACTTCAGAGCACCCAGACCTGCAGTTACTGTGAGCTTCCAGTGTGGGGCCAGGAACTAAACTCTGGTGTCCTACAAGAGCAGCAAGCCTTTGTTGTTTTGTTGTTACTTCTTGAGGTTATAACATACTCATATCATTTTCCCATTCTCTGTTCTTCCTCCAGATCCTCCCTACGTCCTTCCTTACTCTCTTTTAAATTTATGGCCTCTTTTTTCATTGATTGTCCTTATTTACATATGTATACTCCTAAATAGAAAAGTCCTGCCTGCTCAGTCTGTGTAAGGTTGCCTGTGTGGGTGTTGACTATGTGGTATCGGATAACCTATCAAATGTGCTCTTCCCCGAGGACACTCTTTCTCACGTTCTCAGCCTCCCTTAGCTGCCTGTGGTTCTCTGTGCAGGGCTGAAGCCTCCCACCTGGCCTGCACTATCCACAGGCAGCTAAAAAGGTTTGCTGGCTTTTGGGGGGAGATTTGGTTTGGGTTTTTTTTTGTTTTGTTTTGTTTTGTTTTTTGAGATTTTTTGTTTTGTTTATTTGTTTGTTTTTGAGTCGGGTTTTCTCTGTGTAGTCCAGGCTGTCCTGGAAATCGCTCCATAGACCAGGCTGGCCTCAGTCTCAAGATCTGCCTGCCTCTGCCTCCCAAGTGCTAGGATTAAAGACATGAGCCACCAGGTCCAGCTAGATGTTTGGTTCTTAATCCTGGCTGCGTGCAGGATGTTCCTTGAGCCAACAGATGCTGGCTGATTAGCTAGTGTGTCCCACATGTGGAGTGGGAACTAGGCTACAGCTAAGAAGGAAGAGGAAAAGTATAACACTGCCTGTAGAGGAACTACTAAAGAGGATGAGACAAGCAGGGTTCGGAGAGAGTGGGAAACGGCGTGGTGATGTTCACCTGAAGTCAGAAGGTGCAGTCAGGAGGACTAGGAACTTAAGACCAGCCTAGGATACATAATAAAACCCTATAAAAGAGCCAGATCCTGGGAGGGACATCGAGGCAGAACACACAGTCAGAGCAGACGCCCTGAGGCAGGAACATAACTGATGTGCTTGAAGACAAGGAAGAGTCTGGCACACCAGAAGCAGCAACCCGGAGACAGAGCATTATGAGACGGGCCCTCGGAGAGAAGCGAGTTTTTGAATCACACAGGTGTCCTCCAATGACCGCCGTCAACAAGAGCCTCCCAGCCCACTTTCAGTGATTGCTGTGGACTTCCTTTTATTTTTCTTACCTTTACAGAATTTTAGTGGGTGCACCTGTCATGGAACATAGGAGATCAAGGACAACTTGTGGGAGTCTCTCCTTTTTATCATGTGGGTCCCAAGAGTCAAACTTGGGGGGGATGGGCAGGCCTTGTGACAAGAACCTGTGCTTACTGAGTCACCTCACTGACACTTCCCGTGGACATTTAAGGCACAACAGGCTTGAACACAACACTCTGAGCATTTAGAGAAAGCGATGGTCCCCTGGGACTTGAGCCCATGACTGGCTCAGTCCTTACCCTTCTGGGGGGGCAGTAGTGTCCATTTGGGGCCAGAGTCCAGGTCACTGACACTGCGTATCCTCAGGAGCGCCACAGGGGAAGCGTGGCACAATATCATGCTGTCCTGCCTCAGCGGGAAGCCGTGTGACAAGAACTCCGGGATCCCCACAGCGGACTGCGGCAATGAGTTTGCATATTTTTACTTCGTCTCGTTCATCTTCCTTTGCTCATTTCTGGTGAGTCTGCACACGGCGAGAGCCATGTCTTCACCCCCGACATGGACTCGGGCCAATGCATCTCTACAAAAAGTGACTTGTGTAAAGTTGCTCCTTCCTTGCCACTGACATATTGTCTCCCACGTGGTGACATCTGGACGGGTGGCTGTGGGTCTGTGTACTATAGGATGTTAAGGAACACCATGGCTCCCTTTTTCTGAGCCGGTAGCAGACACTGCCTCCTGCAGAGGAACTGGACCCCAGGGAGAATCTGAATTTAGCCATGGTGGGAGGATTTGGACTATAGCAGGCACTGACTTTGCCCCAGCTCTCGTAATACCTCCAACTGTGCCATTTCCCTCAGGCTTTGACTCTGTGTGTGTCTCTCCATCGTTCTCTCTCCCCTTTGTCACTGGCTTCCACTCTCATTGGCCTTGGGAATGGGTATCTTTTGTGCCGGTTTCCTTTCCTCGCCTGGTCTCTTCCTCCTTACCCCTACCCCTACGGTTTCCTCTCTACTCCCATTGGCCCCCAGATGCTGAATCTCTTTGTTGCTGTCATCATGGACAACTTCGAGTACCTCACCCGAGATTCCTCCATCCTGGGCCCCCACCACCTGGACGAATACGTGCGTGTCTGGGCAGAGTATGACCCTGCTGCCTGGTAAGAAGGCATCTCAAAACTTCTGGCTCGTATTGTCTACCTCCTCCTGAAACTGGGACAAGAATGAAATCAGGTCTCAGGTGGGGACACTGAGTCATAGGATCTCAGCAGGGACCACATGAGTGAGTCCAGGGTAGGAATCACGACTCTTACCACCCCAGGTCAGGCACATTACACCCCTTGCCTAAGCCCAAGCCTTTCTAGATGGAGGTAGTCAACTATGAAGATACCAAGGATCCCCGACCCCCCACAACTCCTCTGGTCTCTTATGGGGAGGCCTCTGGGTGGTAGCCTGCATTAAGGACCTCTGGCTGTCATTCACCAGACAGCGTAGAGGCAGCACTGGCCCACCTTAGCACATGCCAGGGTCAGAGCGGCAGTATCCAGTTCAAGACTTAGAGCAGGCTTGGACATCGTAGCACATGTGGGCTGTCCTAGCACTCAAAAGGCTGAGGCAAAAGAATTGAATACAGGGCCAGTCTGGGCTGCAAGTGATGTTGTTTTAAAAAACAAATCAAAATTAGGCATGGTGGCACACACCTTTCATCCCAGCAAACAGGAGGCAGAGGCAGATGGATCTCTGAATTTAGGCCAACATGATCTGCACAGTACTTTCTAGGCCAGACAAAACTACATAATACATGAGACTGTTAAAAAAAAAAAAAAAAAACTGGCATGTGGCACACAGAGAGTTTCAGAATAGTCAGGGCTACACATAAAAACTCTGTTTCAAAACTCAGTGATGGCGATAGTAGTAGTAGTAATCATAGTAGTAGTAATAGTAGTAGTAGTAGTAGTAGTAATAGTAGTAGTAAGAAGAAGAAGCTCACAAAAAGAGACAAGCATGGTGGTATACAACTATAATCCCAGCTTTTAGGAAACTGAGGCAGAAGGATCAGGAGTTTTGAGGATCATTACCCCACTTCAGAATAAAATTTTGGGGCTAGCAAGACTGCTCAATGTGTAAAGGCGCTTGCTACCTAGCCTAACTGTGTGCATCTAATCACCAGCACCCACTCATATGATGAGAAGGAACTCCCACAAATTGTTTTCTCTCTCCCCCTCCCCCACACACACGGTGTAATTTCTTAATGTAAAAGTGGGTATGGAGATATAGCTCAGTGGTAAAGTACACTTGCTGCCCTTGCAGAGAAAGAACCCGGTTCGGTGTCTTAGACTCCAGCTCCAGGGGACCCTATGACCTCTTCTGGTCTCTGTGGGAACCTACCTTACATGTACTTAAGTAAATAGTACATTTCTTATTAAAATAAAAATGTCAAGGCCTAAGAATGTGGCTGGGTGGCAGACTCTTGCCTAACCTATTTGAGGCTCTTAGCTCCATCTCCTACACCTTGAAAAATAAAAGCCTTAGGGCAGATCAAACAGGAATGGGGGAGGGGCGCTTGCATCCTACCCATGAAGGCAAGGTTGAGTTTTCCTATCTCACTGAACCCCCACACACCCTCCGTAACAAACAGGAGTTCACACAGCATCTTAGATTACATAGAGTGTACTGAGGCAGTACCTCTGAAGGGGCAGAACATTCTAGTTCGTTCTGGGCACAGGGCTACAGGAGCATTAGTGGGGGAGGGGGTCCCCTAGTGGTCTGTGCTCCACTTCCTTTGGCCTCAGCCCTGGAGGAGCGGCCCACAAGAAAATGCAGAGAGCTGTCTGTCTGTCTCTCCCGTGGCTGCAGCCCCAGACAAGCCCTCCTTGAGTTGGAGAGGCTTGGGCAAGGCGTGTTGCCGGGGCTGGTTTGAGGACCTTTTTTAACTCTTCCTTTTTGATTTTAGGTCACTACCGTGGGATGCTGCCCCCTCCTCTAGGCCACATACCCACTCACACCAGTGTAGCCCATGTAAATGGCAAAGGAAACAGATGCAGAAAGGAGTCCCGGTAGAAAAGCACTGCCTAGAACCTGCAGCAGCCATCCTCATAAAAACCTCTGTCCCTGAGGGCGGGCGCACATATCTGTGAACGCACCGAAGACTTTATTTGTCCCAAGTCCCCACCCCCTCAGACGAGGAGGCCTCAGCCTCATCTCCCTGGTCTCACTGTGTGCTTGGGGAGCCCTTTTCATGGGGACCAACCCGGGACCTCCACTAACCCCTTTCTTCTCCTTTCAGCGGCCGCATTCACTATAAGGACATGTACAGTTTATTGCGAGTAATATCGCCCCCTCTCGGCTTAGGCAAGAAATGTCCTCATAGGGTTGCTTGCAAGGTTTGATTTCCACTAAAACCTGCTAGCATCGACTGAATGAGTGTGGCTTGGGGTCTTCCATATATATATTTCATATATATATATATATTTATCAAAAACAGAGCCATCTCTCTCTCTTGCATTAAATTAGCAAACTCTTAGCCTCCAGAATGCGGCCATGCAGGCTCCACGAAGCATGGGAATTACCTCTCTGTTCCTTCTGAACATCTGTGCTTGCTCTTAGCTGAAGCTGCCCATCCCGTGGTCTCAATGACACCCCCAAATCAGACGCATCCCTTGGGGGAGTTGTAATTCTGCATTTCCCTATCCCAACTCCCTCTTCCCCACTCCCTGCCTCCAGAAGCCTCCAGCCCTCCTTCCCACCAGTCATGACCTGCCCTAGCTCCCCACCCAGGCCCCCTCAGAGACCAGCCTCAGTCCAACCAGACACTCAGCCCCTGGACAATAAGATCCTCCAGCTCTGCACCTACCTGAGCCACAGCTTGGAGCCCAAGTGGAATCTGACTGTTTCTCTTTTCTCTCTCTCTCTCTCTGCCTGCTTATAAGCAGTGAAATAATCATTTTTAATTACCTTTTCTTCCATTTTTCCTCCTCTTTTTCATTTATTTAAAATATCCATTTTATTGTTCTCTGCCTCTTTCTCTATTTTTTCGGCTCGTGTGTTTTTTTTTTTTTTTTTTTTTTACTTCTTTTTCTGTTCCTTCTCTGCCTTTCCCCTCACCCTTTTGGTTCTCTGCCCCACCCACCCGTCCTGTTTTTGTTTTTGGTGCTGCCAGGGGTCGCATGCCTTACCCGGACATGTATCAGATGCTGAGACACATGTCCCCGCCCCTGGGTCTGGGGAAGAAGTGCCCGGCCAGAGTGGCTTACAAGGTAGTCTATCCTTGCCAACACCGATGTCCCAGAGCTGGGGATTTTTCAGTGGTGACTACAACACCCAAAGAGTCTTCTGCCAACGTTCCTCTTCTTTTTTTTTTTTTTTTTCTTTTTCTTTTTTTCTTTTCTCGAGTAACTGAGTCATGAACGTCCCTCGACTCTCAGCAGCGCGCTGTGTCCTTTCTGATGAGTGTCTGCGTGTTTTGAGACTCCATTATGGCCGACCAGCCACGGGGAGGGGGAGGGAGCACTCCAATCCCTTAGCACCCATGTGACCACCCTTGGGAAACCAAATTGTATGTCTCTGCCCATCCAAAAACACACACCCCCAGGCCCAGGCCAGACTGCGTTTTGTACCTTGAGCCCCTAGATCCTGGCCTCCCCACCCACATCTGAAGCTGACCTCTGACTTAGGGCCCGGGAGATCTGACGCCTCTCACAGCTAAGTTCCCCTCCCCCCTCCCCTTGCCCTGGAGTTGTCTCCCCAGCACCTGAACCATGCCACCCATCTACCCAAGATGCCCCAACATGCCTCTCCACTCCATTGTTTCAGAGCAAGCAGGAGGGCTGCAGCCGCCCCAACCCCGAACGTGGCGCACCAATCAGGCCTTGCACGCTGCCTTGGAGGGGCCTGTGGGTGGGTGGGGCGTATGCCAGCTGAGGGAGCGAGGAGATTGCTGCTCCTCTAGACTTCTGTCCCGGAATCTCCCCCGGCCTGGAGGACATCTGCACCCTCAGTTCATCCTCGAGATGGCCAGGGATGACCTTCAAACCCCATGCCCCAGAAGTGACTCCGTATCCTAGCCTCCCCCGCCATCTTGGCCCCCTCTCCATTACTATCCCAATCCCCGGCGTGGAGGTTTCCCTCTGAGATTTCAAACTCTCCCCACAAGTGTCCCTCTTGTCCCCTCCTATCCTGATCTCTGTATGGAGCCACCATGCTCCCTGAGGCACCTTTGTGTACATTTAAAGTAGCGTGTTTCCCGCGGAACACTGGCTGCTGGGAAAGCGTGCTTCAGAGAATCCACTTTCCTGCCATGCAGTCTGATTTCTCAGCTCAGAGCCCTTTGTGCAGTACACGCCTGCCCAGCGGTACACAGTGCCCTCCTTGATGTTTATCTGCTGCCTTTTTCCCTGTCCCACTCCAACATCCCACTTCCCACCCTGCCCCTGGTTTGCTGGCTCCCACTCTGGTGAATCCCCTGGTGAGCCCCAGACTCGCCCTTCTCATTGTCCCAAGCACGTCAAAACTCACCATTTACCCCCAACCCCCATCCCCATCCCAAGCCACCAAACAAGACAGAACCCCTGTCTGGGACACAGAATTCCTTCCCTGGGCCTCAGGAATGTCCCTCGCCCCTTCTCCCTGCTACTGCACAGACAGCCATGATCCGGCGAGCCCCGACAGTCACTTCCCACGGAGCTATGAATGAGTCTCGAGATTCCGTCTGCATGTGCCCGTTTGTACCGCTCTGTGTAGGCTGCATGTCCACCGGGGGCCTGCGTGGGGAGGTGCCTGCCGCTTCTGAGGATGGAATGCTGCGGCTGGGTGCCTATCATCTGCCCGTTCTGGGCCGAGCAGGGGGTGGGGGCGGGGAGCGGCGGCTGTGGCCGTGGACCCCCACCTCGAGGCTGCTGCACGCAACATGCTGCTGACATCTGCCTTCTGCTCTTTCTCTTTGGGGGGGAAGTGAAAGGGAGCCTTTGAGAAGAACTCTGAGGCAGGGCAAGAACTCTGGACCCCGGGGCCTCAGGTCCCATAGGCGGTTTTCAAAACAGAAACAAAGGAACAAAACAGTTGAGTTTAAAGTGGTGCAGGCCCTGGCATCCCAGCTACTCAGGAAGCCAAAGCAGGAGGAAGACTGTCTTCAAAAAAAGAAAAGACAAAAAAAAAAAAAAAAAGAAAAGAAAAGAAAAGACAACGAGGTAGGGACAGTGGCGTGGAAAGCCCTGGATTCTTTTGTTGCTCCATGGAGGGGATATGAGAAATTCTACACTGGCAAGGTGACCACAGAGGGAGTTGCCCCGACTTCAGAGTTCTTCCTGGGGCTCCCTGGGTCAGGTGAATTTGGCTTGCAAGGTGCTCATAGGGCCTAAGAATGACTGTCCTCGCCCGGGGTTCTCTGTAGAGACTCCTGCGGATGGACCTGCCTGTAGCGGATGACAACACGGTCCACTTCAACTCCACCCTGATGGCTCTGATCCGAACCGCCCTGGATATCAAAATTGCCAAGGGTAAGGCGAGCTGCCAACTTGGGGTGGGGGCGGGAGGCAGATGGTGCCTTGGAGGGGAAGACAGGAGTAGGCTAGTCTTCCCCTTCCTGGTGGGTTGTCACAGGGACCACTGTCCTTGTCTAGTTCTTCCTTCTTACATCTGTGTAAACATTTAGTGCGCCGCTCAGGTGTGCGAGAAAGCCCTCCAACCAAAGGGATGCAGCAGTTCACACACAGAAAGAAGAGCACCATAGTCTGACGTAGGTGAGCCATATAAAAAAAAGGAACCACAGGGGGAGAGCAGCCTGTGTGCAAAAGCCCTGAGAGGTGGGGATGAAGGAAGCAGGGAGAAGGAACCAGTCAGGGTCCTGCTGAGCTGACTTGGTCTTTGAGTAAGGAGACCCCTCCCCCCACCCAGGATCCAGAGAAAGCAGGTGGGAAGAGGGAGGTTAGGACCTGTGTTAGCCTAGCTTCTGATACTGTCATGAACTAGCTGAGACTGGGTGCTTTATAAAGAAGAGATAGGATGGCAAGATGGGTCAGTGAGTAAAAGTGCTTGCAACCAAGTCTGGCTAACCTATGACCTGAGTTCAGTTGCTAAGAGCTGCTTTCACCCTTCCATGTCTGCGTCATGACATACACAGCCTGCCCCAACACACACACACACACACACACACTAGAATAAATTCAATCTCCAAGAGTTCTGCTCTCAAGAGACCCCACAGAGCTGAAGAGATGGCTCAGTGGTTAGAGCACTGTCGGCTCTTCCAGAAGTCTTGAGTTCAATTCCCAGCAACCACATGGTGGCTCACAACCATCTGTAATGGAATCTGGTGCCCTCTTCTGGTGTGTCTGAAAACAGTCACAGTGTGCTCACATACATGAAATAAGTAAGTAAATAAATAAATATCAAGAGACCCCCCCCCCACAATCAAAAATCTTCAGCCAGACAGCTCAAGTAAGGTCAGAGCCTCCTGCTCTCTAGGATCTGTAACCTTTTCTTTGAGACAGAATTTTTGCTTACTTGGAGATTAGAGAAAAGCGTGAACAGACAAGAGCAGGAGGAGGGAGAGACAGTGTGGGTACTGAGGAGAGCTTGACACCTCAGACTCCATCTTCAGGTCATGAGCATCTTCTGCCCCTCCTCATTTATCTTGTGACACTCACTCCCTCCTTTTATTTTTTAAACTAATTGACTTATTTTGATTATGGCAGACAGGGTTTCTCTGTGGAGCCCTGGCTGTCTTAGAACTCACTCTGTGCACCAGGCTGGCCTTGAACTCAGAGATCTGCCTGCCCCTGCCTCCAGAGTGACGGAAGGGGCATCTGCTCCCTCGCTTTGGAAAATGTTAATGTGATCTCTAACACTTCCTTAGATTCTTCTTTTTTTTTTTTTCCCCAAGATTTACTGTCGCTGTCTTCAGACACACCAGAAGAGGGCATCAGATCCCATTACAGATGGTTGTGAGCCACCATGTGGTTGCTGGGATTTGAAAGGCTGTCAGTGCTCTTAACCACCAAGTTTCTTCTGTTTGATGCTCTCGGCATCCAGCTGGGCAGTTCTCAGTTTCAGTTCTGTCGCTGATGCTTTTGTTCCAGTGCTGACAAATGACTTTTAGGGGTGGGAACAGCAGGTGGTGGTGCAAGCTTTTAGTCCCAGCACTTGAGAAACAGAAACAGGCAGATCTCTGTGAGTTCAAGGTTAGCCTGGTCTACAGAGTAAGTTCCTACACAGAGAAACCCTTAAAAAAAGGAAGGAGGAAGAGAAGAACTTACCACCTGAATTAGCAAAATACTAGACAAACCCAGCTAGGATACCAAGTGACCATTTGTTTCCAAATAGTTTCTCCTCCTCTGAAATTGCATTTTAGTATCTTCTAGCATCTTTTTGTGTCTCTTTAGCATTGTTCCTTTGTTTGTTTGATTTCCAGACAGGGATTCACATAATCCAAGCTGAGCTTAACTTTGCCATGTAGTTAAGGATGACTTTGAACTTCTGATCTTCTTGCCTCCACACAAGTGTGTGATCAAAGTATGCACAACCACACCAGGTTTATAAAGTCCTAGAGATGAATGGGCCAGGACTTGGTGTGCACCAGGCTTTCTACCAACTGAACATTCTCTTTCCTCTCCGTTTTTATCCATTTATTTTATTTTTAAATATATTGTTATTTTATGTGTATTGTTGTTTTATGAATTTTTGCTTGAATGTGGGCCCTAGGAAATTGGAGTTACAGGGAGTTGTGCATTGCCCAATGTAGGTGCTGGGAAACAAAATTGGGTCCTTTTCAGGAACTGTTAGTGTGCATAACCACTGGGCCATCTGTCTAGCTCCCTCCCCCTTGCTTCTTCCTGAAAGTCTCAACATTCTGTTAACTGTTAGAATCTCTCTGTGTGTCTCTGTCTGTCTGCCTGTCTGTCTGCCTGTCTGTCTGACCAGGCTCTTACTCTGACGCCTAGATGGCTCGGAGGACGATATTGTACCCAAGGCTAGCCTTAGCTACAAAAGGATAAGGTAGTTCTGTTCTGATTTAGACAGACAGGAGGGGCAGGTTGGAGGCCAAAGGCAGGAACAATGGAGGGCACAGAAAGGAAGCAGGTGCTGAAGAGGATCCTTCAGACTTTCTAAAACAAACAGCAAGTGCTGAAGGACTTCAAGTGCTGTTATCCCAGCCCCTTGGCAGACTGAGGAAGATGACAGAGTAGCTTGTCCGGCTTGGTCAGTTTAGTGAGACTCCCTCTTAAAATAAGACAGTGGAGGAGGGGGTGCTGAAGAGATGGCTCAGTGGTTAAGAGCACTGACTGCTCTTTCAGAGGTCCTGAGCTCAAATCCCATCAACCACATGGTGGCTCACAACCATCTGTAATAGGATTCAATGCCCTCATTTATTATGTCTGAAAACAGTGATGGTGTAGTCACATACGAAAATAAATAAATCTTTAGAGAGAAAGAGGGAGAACTGGGGTACAGTTCAGTGGTAGAGAGCCTCCAGTATGTTCCAGACCCTGAGTCCTATCCCTAGAACAGCAAAAAATGAATACCTTTCCCCTAGACACCAGCCCAAGGTTCCTTGCATCACTGCAGGAGACAGAAAAGGTGGCTAAGGAGCAAGACAGACTCTAAGGCAGAGTAGCTAGGCAGGTGTGCTGTCTCAGTACTTAAGATGCTGAGACAGGAAGATCATGGTTCAAGGCCAGCCTGGGCTAGAGAGAAATTTAAAAATCAAAAACAAACTAAAAAACTGTGCCAGGAGAAGAGAGACTGGAACCACAGGAATAGCAAGAGGGGTCACAGGAAAACACACCCACACAAATAATTAAATAAATAAATTTAATCAATTTGAGTGAGGTTCAGCCTATATTAAATAAAATATGCTTTAAAAAAACATTTAGGGGCTGGAGAGATGGCTCAGTGGTTAAGAACACTGGCTGCTCTTTCAGAGGTCCTGAGTTCAAACCCCAGCAACCACATGGTGGCTCACAAACATCTGTAATGGGATCTGATGCCCTCTTCTGTTGTGTCTGACAGCTACAGTGTACTTATATATAATAAATAAATAAATCTTTACCAAAAAAAAAAAAAAAAAAACATTTAGGCTGAGCAGTGGTAGCACAAACCTTTAATTCCAGCACTTGGAAAGCAGAGGCAGGCAGGTCTCTGAGTTCAAGGCCAGCCGGACCTATAGAGTAAGTTCCAGCCAAGGCTACACAGAGAAACTCTGTCTTAAAAAAAGTTTCCATGGATCTATGTTGAGTGTTCCACAGGCCAAAATCAAGGTCTCAACCATGCAGGCTCTTTTCTGAAGACCCAGGGAAGAATCTGTTCCAAGCCCTATCTACATATGAACATTGCTTGGTCCCACCACAGTGGAACTGGGAGGTGAGATGGACAGTCAGCTGGCCATCCATGGCTCCCTAATAACTGTCAAAACACAAAAACAAAACAAACAAAAACAACTTGGGAATGCCCAGAGAAATGGCTCTTGCAGAAGACCCAGGTTTGGTTCAAACTTGTAATTCCTGTACTAGAGGACCTGACACCCTCTTCCAACCTGCAAGAGAACCAGAAATTTAGATGGTGCACATACATACATGCAAACAAACAAATAATCCACATTAAATAAAAATAAATAGAATCCTTTTTTTTTTTTTTTTTTTTTTTTTTTTTTTTTTTTTTTTTTAGGAAAAAGTCGGAGGGGGGTGGGAGGGCCAGGAGAGGAAAACAAAAAGAAAAAGTGAGAAAGTTAAGAATGCTTACCCAGGTCTTTGGTGCCCTCATTTGGGAGGCAGAAGCAAGTGGATCTTGTGAATTTGAGGCCATTTTGGTCTACATAGCAAGTTCCAGGATAGCCAGGGCTACATAGCAAGACCCTCCTTTAAAAATAAAAAATAATCCAGATGACGGCGGTGAATGCCTTTAATCCAGCACTTCAGAAGCAGAAGAAGGATCTCTGTTCCTTCTGACTCTACAGAGTGAGTTCCAGTACAGCTAGGGCTACACAGAGAAAACCTGTCTCGCAAAACCAAAAAGTAAAATGAAAAGAGAAGGTAGGTTCCTCAGCGTGCCTCTGTAATAAAACATTTGAGCACAGACTGGGAAGAGATTCGAGAGGCAGCGGAATATCTATAGGAAGAACAGTCTCTGAAAGATAACAACTTGTCCACAGGGCCGGAGACGGGCATGGCTTGTGCATATAAGGAACTACACAGAGGCCAGCATGACTGAGCCGTAGTCAGGGGGCGGGGGAGAGAAAGTACCAGAAGCTGGAGAGCAACTCAGTCAGGAACGTGACTATGGCCCAAGCCTAAGGCCTGGAGTTTGAATAAAAGCTGGGTTTAGTGGTGTACATCCGTAAACACAGCTCCGGAAAAGAGACAAGTGGACCCCTAGGACTCATGACAGCCAGTCTAGACAAACTGATGGGCTCCAGGTTCATTGAGAGGCCCTGTCCCAGAAAGTGAGGTAGGTTCCACAAGAGATGGCTCAGTGGGCAAAGGGCTTGTCACTAGGTCTGATGATCAGAGTCCAGCCTCCCAAAATCATATAGTAAAAAGGAGCGAACCAACTGTGGTCATCAGGTATGTGCTACCTGCTACTCCTAGGTAGATCAGGCTGGCCTCAGACTCAGATTCACCTGCCTCTGCCTCGCAAACACTAGAGATGTGAACCACCATTCCTGACAATTTTTACTTACTTAATATGTATGGTTGTATAGTCTGGGTGTATGTCTTTGTATCATGTGTGTGCTTGGTACTTGCAGAGGCTGGAAGAGGGTGTCAGGGTCCTTGTGTTCCTGGAGTTTGAGATACAGATAGTTGTAGTCCTGGGAACTGAACTTGGGTCTTTGGCAAAAGCAGCATATCTTTGTAACTGTGACCACTGGGCCATCCCTCCAGAACGTAACTAGCCTTCTTGCTTTTTATTTATTTTATGTGTATGAGTCTTTTGCTTGCACGTACATGCATCATCTGCATAGAGAGGTCAGAAGAGGATGTCAGATCCCCTGCACCTAGAATTATGGATGGTTATGAGCTGTCATGTGGGTGCAGAAGTGGGTGCACCAGGTCTTCTGCAAAAGCAAGAAGTGTTCTTAACCACTGAGCAAACTCACGCAGCCCTCAGCTAGCTTCCTGGTATAGTCCAGGACCACCTCCCCAGGGAATTGCTCTGGCCTCAGTGGGTTGAGCCCAGGCCGGTCACCACTGGTAATCCTTTAGTTGAGACTCTTCTCAGGGAATTGTAGCTAAACTGTATCAAATTGACAAAGTTAACTGGGACACTAAAGAAGAGGTATGCCACTGAGCCACACCACCAAGCCTGCAGTGTCTGGAACTTCAGTCCTGTGCCAGGGGGCTGCCTGGGCAGGGGAGGGGCATGCAGGTGGAGGGGGTTCACACAGGTAGTTAGGGGCCATGTAAGTGCAGTCATGATGACAAAGGCTGTCACTGCAAATGTCCCAAGTTTTCCATGGCTCAAACCAAAATGGGTCAATGCCCTGCTCTCCATCTCCTGTTTGTGGATTGGGACTGTGTTGATGAGTCCCTTAAAGACAGGCCCGAGGAAAGTGCCATGACACGCATGGGTGAGTCCAGGACTGGAAAGGCTGAGAGAAGGATTTTGAGTTCTGCTGTTTAGTGACACCCTGCCTCAAAACCCCAAAGAAAAGATACTCTTGGAAAAGGCTCACTGGCCCTCCTGTCCCCAACCTCTGGGTAACAGAGTAAAGGGAACGTGGAACATCTCCATACTGTTATAATCCTACAAGTGGCATGTCACCCTGCTCATGATTCAGACGTAAGGACAACACCATGATCCTGTCGACCCATCCTGAGCCCCAGTGACTCCCATGGCTAGAATAAGGGGCTCGAGACTTGCTATAACAAAGGTCACACTTCATGGCAGAGGAACTAGGGTGGAGAGGCTGACAGCCTCTCTCAGGTGTGCCAGGGTAGCTGAAGCACCTGTCATAGGTCACTGGGTTTCTTGTATGTGTCCCATTATTAGTGACATTTCCCAAACTGGATATGATTTAACAAAGCCCAAGACCATGAGGCACATTCATCCACTTATGACATTCCCAGTCATCAGAGACATCCTGTCCTTCCTTCTTTTAGAGCTGCCAGAATCTACTCACAGAGATACTATCACGATTAGACCACTCATGTGCCTGCCTCTCAACACCACTGTAAATACCCCCTCCCTTTTTTTTTTTTTTTTTTTTTTTTGATTTTGGCTTTAGAACACAAGGCCTTATACATGCTAGGCAAGGATCTGATTTTTAGTTTGTATTTATTTATTTTTAGGCACTGGAGATGGAACCCACGGAGTGTAAAACTTTTGAGACAGGCTCTCACTAAGTTACCCAGGCCAACTTTGAACTCATCTTATAATTTATTCATTTCCCACCCCCTTTCCCCTTCCTCCTCTCTCTCTCCTTCCCCCTCCTGTGTGTGTGTGTGTGTGTGTGTGTGTGTGTGTGTGTGTGTGTGTGTGGTGTTGTATGTAAACATGAACATCCGGGTATTCTCACCCGTGAGTAGATATGCCAAGGCCAAAGAAAAGATGTCAGGTACCCTACCCTGTTGCTTACCCTCTTGCTCATGTTTGAGCCATGATTTGGAAAGTCCAAGCATGTCAGGCCACATCTACTCACCAGAGGCCTGGGCAACCAGGTATCCAGCCAGCTCTCAGGATCTCCATCTCCACTGCTGGTACACAGCAGTGCACAGTTCTTTCCATGGTTGCTGCTTATCCTCACTGAGGGCCCTGTACACGCGCAGCACACTCTCCTGACAACTAAGCCATCTCCTTAGCCACAGGCCTGAACCCTCAATTCCCCTGCCTCAGCCTCCCAAGTGCTACAACAAGAGGTTTACAACAGTAAGTTTTGTTTTTGCAGTTTTTGTGTAGTGGAGGCTGGCCCAGCACTTCTGACCCTCCCACTTCCGTCTCCCAGGGCTGGGTTTACAGACTTGGGCCACCATGCCAACTCTGTCTACTCAAATAACAGCTGGTGTGTGGCTCAGCAGTAGAGGACTTTCCTAGCATGTGTAAGTTCTGAATTCAGGCCCCAGCATACCAGATAAATAAATTAATGAATAAATACATCAATACATAAAAAAAAAATAAGAAAATAAAGTGTTTAAATCAGGGGCTGGGGCACCTGCAAGATAGCAGGTAAAGCTGTTGGCTTGCATCAGACACCTGAAACCCTTATGGTAGAAAGAGAAAACTAACTCCTCCAAGTGTCCTCTGACTTCCACATGTACACACACACACACACACACACACACACACATGCGCACAACCACACAAATAAATGTTATTTTTAAAAGTTTACAAAAGGGGAAAAGGAACAGGGGCTGAGAGACAGCTCAGTCGGTAAGGTGCTCACCATGCAATGAGGGGTCCTTCTTTCAGCCCCCGAGAACCTGCGTGGCATTGTGTAGGTAGAGACAAAGGAATCTCTAGGGCCCAGTTTCCAACCACCCTAGCCTTGTTCGTAAATTCAAGGCCAACGAGAAATTCTCTTTTTACAAACAAGATAGAAGGCTCCTGAGGAATGACAGCCAAGTCTCACCTCTGACCCTCTGACCTCCACACGAGGCACACAAGTAAACATGCACACACAAACAGAGCACATGTATATTGTGTGTATGTATATGTGTGTGTGTGTGTAATCTTTTTTTAATGGGGGCTATTTGTTACAGTGATGGCTCCATCCATCATCACTAAAACCTGACTGGTCCAAACTATCAAGTGCCTCAGACATGAAACAAGCATGGCATTTCAGACATTTTTGGTGTAGGTCAGTGATGTAGCTCTTGCCTAGTCCTGGGTTCCATCCCCAGCAACCAAAGTAACCTCCTGTGGCGGTAAATATTAAAAGGGTTGGTTATCCTTTTATCGGGCCCCACAGTCTCACTCTGCGGACTCCACACAACTGTGGAGCCAACCACACGGACTCTGTCACACAGTCTGCAAGCCGCCCTCTCCACGCGGTTCCCTTCCCAGGTGGTCCACTCTGCCCACCCACCCTGTTGTTTCTGACCCGGGTACGTATGACACCCCCCTGCCATGTGTTCCTTTTCTCCACCACCCGGCACAAACATGACTCCAAAGCCCAGTAGCTTATCAAGCAGGTTTATATATTAAATTCTCAATTCACAAACCCTCTACACAATAAGCTTGTATCCAGTAGACAAAGATACAAACTGCCCTTCTATATGAGATAAAAAGATGTATAGAAACCCTTAAAAATATTCATATCTACTTATCGCCAACTAAGAACACCTAGATACAGATCCTCCTTCCCCAGCTCCATCTTGATTCTTCCCCTAACCTTTCTTTTTCTTCCCCTCTTCTGTTTTACTAGCCTTTTCCCCTAATGCCTCTCCATTGTATAATCATATATCAATATATCACTCACGTCATCAACCCACAACCCCTCCCAAAACTCTGATGCCAACCCATGTATGGACTCAGCCTGAGTCAAGAGGTCAAGCGCTGTAGTGGGAATGGCCTGGAAGTGTTGTCCCAAAGTGACACATGATACACTTCCTGGATTAACTAACACCCAGGTAGGGCAAATACTGACTGTCATCCTGATGGTTTTCACAGATGAGGAAACTGAGGCAGGAGTGGGTAGCCAACTCTAGGAATGCAGTTGGCAGTGGAAACCAGGATAATGATTGATCCTGGCCCTTGTGGCGTCTCCAACCAGGCCTAGGGGGCCTGGCAGTGGCCCCACAGTGGCCCTGCAGTGCCCCCACGCCAGGCCAGCTCTGTGCAGCGCTTGCCGTCTCTCTCCACACTGCAGGTGGGGCTGACAAGCAGCAGATGGACGCAGAGCTCCGCAAGGAGATGATGGCCATTTGGCCCAACCTGTCTCAGAAGACCCTGGATCTGCTGGTCACACCTCACAAGTGTAAGAGCAGACCCAGGGACGGACGTGGGGAGCCTCAGAGAGGAGGCCGAGTTGTGTGAGAGCTTACCTGTCGTCCACAGCCACAGACCTGACGGTGGGTAAGATCTACGCAGCCATGATGATCATGGAGTACTACCGGCAGAGCAAGGCCAAGAAGCTGCAGGCCATGCGAGAGGAGCAGGTACTCCCATCGCTGGGGGAGCCTGGAACAGGGTGCTGCATCTGTTTGTCTTTGTGGGAACCAGTGGGAACAAAGAGTGTGGTGAGGCTGGGCCATTTCGGGAACACATACCTGCTAACTTCCAGACACCAACAGGCGCTGGGCATCTGCCTGTGGCAGTCAGTAACTATTTCGGGCCCTGGCCTGGATGTCTGCCCCCAGGGAGCTTACCTTCCAGCTGGGGACATGCTAACAGCCTCAAATGATTAAGACTGTTTTCATTGTGGCAAACTGTTCCACTGGGGAGAGTGGAGCCAGCTCTATAAAGTACTAGAGCCAGGATGTGTGGTGTGAAGTGAATGGTCAAGGGGGTGAGAGCTGAGCAAACAGCTGATGCCAAAGGAGAAGGGACTGGAGACATGCTCAGCAGTTATGAGCTAAGAGCAAGTGCCTGGGTTCAGTTCCCATCACCCGTGTGGTGCCTCACAACTGCCTGTAACTCCAGTTCCAGGGGATCTGAAGCCTCCTTCTGGCCTCTGTGGTCACCTGATCATGTATGGTACACACACACACACACACACACACACACACACACACACACACACACACAAAACCTTAGGCCTACACACATAAGATAGTAAGATAAATACTTTTGTAAAGTGAACTGGAGACCATGGTGCATACCTTTAATCTCAGCACATGGAAGGCAGAGGAAGACAGATCTCTATGAGTTAGGGCCAACCTGGTCTAGAGGCCACATAGGGATCTCTAGGCCAAACCAAGACAACATAGTATAGTAAGAATCTGTCTCAAAAAAGAAAGAGAGAGAGATGAGGAGGAGGAGAAGGAAAAAGGAAAAGGAGGAAGAGAGGAAAGGAAAAAGCTGGAGATCTAGCTCAGCAATTAAGAGCACCAGATGCTCTTGCGGAGGATCCACGTTCAGTTCCCAGCACCCACACAGTGGCCCACAACCATCTGTAGCCCCAGTTCTTGGGGTCCTCAAGCATCAAGCACCCATATAGTGCACATACATACATGCAGGCAAAAGACTCATACACATAATAAAACATTTAAAAAAAATAAAGGGAGTCAGGCATGGTGGTGCATTGCCTTTAATCCCAACACTAGGGAGGGGAGGCAGAGGCAAGCAGATCCCTTTTGAGTTTGAGCTCAACCAGATAGAAATAAAGAAATGGAGGGGTTTATATCCAGGGGAAAACATTGTATGACAAAACTTATCCTAGAAAGATATGAGACTCACCCCAGATAGGTTTTCCACCTTAGACCAAAGTACAGATATCACCAGAGTCCAACTTGGTGAACCATAAGTTTTATCAGGATTGCTTAAGAAGCAGAAATGATTCAAAGACATTTCTTTGCATCACCAAAACCCACCCCAACATGAGTGACAGTTCACAAAAGCTGGGAACCCAGAGCAAACTGCACAGTTTGCAAGCAGCTCAGCAGGTTGAAGAGTGTTCTTCCCAAGTGACTCAGTTGCTCTAAACTGTGAGCCACCATTGCTGGGAATTGAACTCGGGACCTCTGGAAGAGCAGTCAGTGCTCTTAACCTCTGAGCCATCTCTCCAACCCGAGGCAATTCTTTTAGACAGTTTCTTCTAGCAGCTGTTCTTAATACAGGGTCTTTGGAGCAACTCCACCCCTCTGAGCATGACTCTCAACAGTCTTTACTGCTTACTAGGGCAGGGAGGGGCTAGGTGAATCTGCTCAGTTTCAGGGACTTCCTTCATCTATTTGGAGTTGTTTACGTCGTGCCTTAAAGAACTTCCCTGCAGGAAGGAATATTTCAATCTGAGACGAATGTTACACAACTGTGTTCCAAGCAGAGAGACCAGCCATACAAAGGCCCTGAGGCTGGACCACCTGGATGAGTTTAGGGAATACTGAAGAGTTTAAGGTAACACAGAAAAGAAAAAGTGGGAGGAGAGAAGAGTAGGGAGGTCCAAGGCTAAACCCTGGAGACTACAGGGTGACTCGACTCTGACTTTTATCCCAAATGACCTGAGAGCAGAAGAGGGGTCTCATATACTGAAGGGACAGTCCACTGGACACACACTGGCACAGAGAGAAAGGCACAGAGAGGTTTCTGTACTGGTTGGAGGTGTGGAATGTGGAGGCTGAACATGGCAAAGGGTAGGTGATAAATGGCTTAGTTCTGAATAAATTTGGCTGGAAGATAGATAGGTAGATAGATAGATAGATAGATAGATAGATAGATAGATAGGTAGGTAGGTAGGTAGGTAGGTAGGTAGGTAGATAGATAGATAGATAGATAAATAGGTAGATAGACAGACAGGTAGATAGATAGATAGATAGATAGATAGATAGATAGATAGGTAGGTAGGTAGGTAGATAGATAGATAGATAGATAGATAGATAGATAGATAGATAGGTAGGTAGGTAGGTAGGTAGATAGGTAGGTAGATATACATATATAGAGAGATATCCATACATATACACACATATACACATATGTCTACATACAAATATATATGTGTGTTTATATATAACTTGATTACCTGGGTCTCCATTACAACATTGTGTCACAATTTCAAAAGTTAGATAGGGTCTCAAGAAATAGGTCAGTGGATAAAGTTCTTTTTTTTTTTTTTAAGATTTATTTTATGTATGTGAGTATATTATAACTGTCCTTAGACACACCAGAAGAGGGCATCAGATCCCATGACAGATGGTTGTGAGCCACCATGTGGGTGCTGGGAATTGAACTCAGGACCTCTGGAAGGATAGTCAGTGCTCGTAACTGCTGAGCCATGTCTCCAGCCCCTGGGTAAAGATTCTTATCTTTGAATGGAACCTGAGTTTCATTTGCCGTGGCATGTGTATGCAAAACATATGTAGCACACATACAAAAAGTAAATCTAAGTAAAAGCTAATTTTTTTTAATTAACATACTCAGAAAGCAGAGGCAGGCAGATCTCTGTGAGTTCCAGGACAGCCAGGACTACATAAAGACCCATGCCCTTAACAAACAGGAACAGGGTAGATTAGCAGACAGATTAGACTTACCTATGTGTGAGTAGGGGTCAAGAACTACTTGTTAGGCTTGGGGGAGTGGTAGCATGATTCCGTAAAACAAGGCCCTGGGCTCGGCCCCGTCACCTCCTCAGCTTCCAGTGGGGGCTGGCCCTGTTCAGCCCTTCCTGCACACACTGCCCTCCTGTCTTCCCAGAACCGGACACCACTCATGTTCCAGCGCATGGAGCCTCCATCGCCAACACAGGAGGGAGGACCCAGCCAGAACGCCCTTCCCTCCACTCAGCTGGACCCAGGAGGAGGCCTGTGAGTATCCTATTGGACGTTGTGGATGGATGTCAGGCCCCAGGTTCCAAAGCCCAGAGGATGCACACCCTTTCTGGCCTCCATGCAGGATGGCTCAAGAAAGCGGCATGAAGGAGAGTCCGTCCTGGGTGACCCAGCGGGCACAAGAGATGTTCCAGAAGACTGGTACCTGGAGCCCAGAGCGAGGGCCACCCATCGACATGCCTAACAGCCAGTCCAAGTCCCAGGTGGTGCTTTCCCCCTTACCCAAGGCTGGGTGGTTCAGGCACAAAGTGTTCTCCCATACACATAAGCCCCAGACTCACCCTACCCCACCCTCTGCCTCACAGTCTGTGGAGATGAGAGAAATGGGTACTGATGGCTACTCAGACAGCGAACACTACCTCCCCATGGAAGGCCAGGCCAGGGCCGCCTCCATGCCCCGCCTCCCAGCAGAGAACCAGGTGAGAACTTGCAGGATTCTGGGCTGTTCTCACACAAGTTTTTGAGGATCCTGTACCTCTTGGGGACCCCAGCCTGGGTGGGACCATCTGCAGCTTCGTGGGTATGGGACTGGAGACACCACCCTTTCCTGACTCCTTCAGAGCCTGTTCCTGCCAAATGGCTTCTGACTGCCCTATTTGAGAGCACAAAGGGGGGGTTGGAAGGGGTGGGTCCAGCTCTGGCAAGAGATGCCTCTGGGAATGGTTGCTTCAGCAGCATGTGGTGTCTCACACACTCAGGAGGCTGAGGAAAGAGGAGTTCCAGGCCAGCTTAGGCTCTAGACCTGGACCGTATCTCAAACAAGCATTATGAGTTATGTCTATAATCCCATCACTTGGGAAGATGGAGAGTTCAAAGTCAGACACTGCTATGTAGCTAGTTCGAGGCCAGCCTGAACTGTGTGAGATCCCGACTCCTAGCTGGAGAAGTGGCTCATGGGTAAGAGCATGTGCTGCTCTTGCAGAAGACCTGACTGATTCCCAGCACCTACAGTACACTGATGGTTCACAGCCTCCTGTAACTGGAGCTCCGGGGACCCAGTGCCCTCTTCTCGCCTCCTCAGACACCTGCACACAGGTGCACAAACTCACACGCGTACACAAGTAAAAAACCTAATTTTTTAAAAGAAAACTAGAATCCTGACTCCAAAGCTGGAGGGTGAAGCTCATGGTGTCTCCATGCTTAGCATGGGGAGACCTGGGTCCCACCAGAGCAAAAAAACATGTCCCTGTGACCCATGCACTCACACACATACCACTTACATGCACATGTACCTGTGTGCTACCAGTGTTAACAGGCATGTTCATATGCATGCACATGGCCTGCCTTCAGGATAGGGCATGTCTGAGGCATCCGAAAGCACAGTCTAGAGGGGCCTGGGACGGCTGGGGCATATTCTGTCACATGTCTGGGAGGGTTGTGGTGGTTGGATGTGTACCTGGTACGTGTGTCTCAGTGTGGCTGCTTCTCTTAGCTACTCCAGCCCCTTAAAGGGAAGGCAAGATCCCCATGGGGACAGAGAAACAAGCATGCCTGGCTACTGCGCGATAGGGAATGGGGATGAAGCCCAGGCTGCTACTGAGGACAAGAAAGGGCAGGAGGGGGCAGGCATGTCTGGCTGGGGCAGCTTGCCCTGCGTTTGCAGCATATCCGCTGCACCTGGCTGGGTCATTGTGGCCCAAGGGCCTGGCCTCTGGCTGCTGTGACTTTGGGGTGCATGTAGCTGCTCCATCCCTTCTGTCAGGCCTGGCCTGCTGGTCCCAAAACAGAGATGAGCCAAGCTGGGCTGATGGCCACCTGGAAGCTTTGAGCTGAAGCTGGGGCGAGGCGGGGGAGGGGTGCCCGGCCGAAGTGTATCGCATGAAATGGGCCAGGAGCCTGTGGCCTTGCTGTCCCATCTGTCAGTCTCGTGTCTCTGCCATCTGTCTGTCTCCTGTTTCTTCTGTGCCCGTTGCTGGGGACAGCCAGCCAGGTCCTGGGGCACCCCCTCACTCAACACCGGAGATTTTAACCTCTTTCTACCCTCTACCTCCCTCATACGCACCTGCCACTCACCATCCTTTTTGCCTTTTATATTTATTTCCTTCTTTCTGTTTTTTCTGTGTGCGCCATCCTGTGGGGCTGGGACAGAGGAGAAGGGGCCGGCCACGTGGAAATAACCTCAGTGTATGTACCGCGCCCGGCCAGCTTGGCTCCAGCCCCTCTCCCTCCCTGTCCTGTTTGTGACAGCTCCCACCATCTTCCCCTACCCTCCACCCTACCCTTTCGTTCCAGACTCCCCTTCCCCTCCCCCATGGAGCCCCTTCCTCATGTGTTGTGTCCTGTGTGTGCGCAAGGGGCCACACTGCACCCCACTTCGTCTTCAGAGCCTCCAAGAGGCCAACCTGCCCACCCTGCCCATTTCTTGGGGGTCTGTTCCTCCACCTCAACCAATGACCACAGGCCTACTGCCTCCGGTCCCTTTAGCTCCTGCCTTGGGCTGGGTCCTGCACAAGTTGAAGCAGGCCTGGTCCAATTGGCCCTGTCTTCCGTCTTCTGCCTGCTACAGAGAGAACTGAAGACTGTCCATGGCAAGATCAAGGACTCTGGGACAGTAAATGCAGATTCAGAATGATCTCCATGCTTCCCCTGCTAGGGCAGTTCAAGCTGGGCCCAGGGATAGGGACTGGAGTTGGGGACGGGCGTGAGGAGCAGGAGAGTCGGGCCAAGGAGAGGCAGGGCTCCCAGGTTTGCACTCTGCAAACCGAGTATGCTTCTTGTCAGCTGGCTAGCCTGAACACCAGGGGCTCCTGGAAAGCAGGGCAAGAGGTTAGCCAGGGCCTTCTGGCCAAAGTCCAGCACATACCCTAAGAAGCAGCAAAAATCCTGTCAAACCCCCCACTGCACCCCTGGACATAATCCCTGGATGTTCACACACTCCAGTTTTGTCCGGTCAGCTAGGTATAACTGCAGGGCTGGAAGGAGCAGACCATGAAAATGCTGGCCATTAACTCTGCCCACACCTGTGCCCCTCCCCCAGACCATCTCTGATACCAGCCCCATGAAGCGCTCAGCCTCTGTGCTGGGACCCAAAGCCCGGCGACTGGATGACTACTCACTAGAACGGGTACCACCTGAGGAGAACCAACGGTACCACCAACGCCGCCGGGACCGTGGCCACCGCACCTCTGAGCGCTCTCTGGGCCGATACACTGATGTGGACACAGGTAGGCTACCACAGGACCCGGAAGAGAGGATCGATCCATAAAGAAATAGAAGGCCAGAGAGTGGGAGACTGATACCCACGAGGGAGAAGCTGGAAGAGAGCAGGTTGTTAGGATCTGGAGTTGGAAGCCAGCCAAGAGACACAGTAAGACCCCAAATTCCAAAAGAGCTGGGCATGGTGGCACACACCTTTAATCCCAGCACTCTGGAGACAGATGTAGGGGGATCTCTGAGTACAAGGCCAGCCCAGTCTATAGAGTGAGTTCCAGGAAAGCTGGAGCTATCCAGAGAAACCCTGTCTTGAAAAACAAACAAAAGCAAAAAGGGGGTGCTTGGAAGGCAGAAGCAGGTGGGTCCCTGATGCTCACAGCCTAAGTCACTCAGTGACTTCCAGGCTAGGCTGAAAAGCTGTCTTTGAACAAAAAAAAGGTGCAACCTGGAGAGCCTCAAAAGGTAAAGAAGTTTGTCAGGAACCACTTAAGGACAGATGAAGTAACGCACATCTGTTATCCCAGCCCAGGTGAGATGGGAGATGGAGACAGGAGAGACCCCCAGAAGATCATGGACCAACTAGCAAGCCCGTCTTAAACAAGATAAAAAATAAGGACCAGCACCCAGTATTGTCCCAAACCCCACTTGCACTCACTCTGTGACACTTGTACCCACACTCATGTACTCACATCATACACACCGGAAAAACCCTCAAGATCTCAGTATGTGGTCCTTGGTCTGGAGCTCTCAGAGGCTCTACTGCATTTAGCTCTAGAATGCTAGAATTAAAGACATGCCTTGGCTGTTCATTTGCTTAGGGTTTTTTGTTGGTTTTGTCAGTTGTTTTACCCCGGGAGACAGGGTTTCTCTGGGTAGCCCTGGCTGTGCTGGACCTCACTCTGTAGAGCAAGCAGGCTGTCCTCAAACTCAAGAGATCTGCCGCCTCTGCCTCCGGAGTGCTGGTATTTAAGGTGTGTGCCACCACAGCCAGCTCTATTTTGTTTTTTTTTTTTTTTAATTCCTTTTTGTTCATGTGTGTGTGTGTGTGTGTGTGTGTGTGTGTGTGTGTGTGTGTGTGTGCACGCACTCGTGTGTCTATGTGATAGATCATGAATGCAGGTGCCCCCAGGGCCCAGAAGAGGGTGTTGGATCTCCTGGGCCTAGAGCAGTTGAGCTGCCAGATATGTGTGCAGGAAATTGAATGTAGGTCCTCTGCAAGTGTAGCATACCCTCTTACACACAGAACAGAGACAGAGAGACAGTGTTGAAATGTTAAAAGGAAGCAAAAAGACTGGGCAGGGTGTGTCTGGTGGCTAACATGTACCAAGTCTTAAGTTGGTCATATTCAACACTAAGAAAAGGGATAGGCCAAGCAAGATGGCTTAGCCTGTAAAGACATTTGCTGCCGAGCCTGAAGACTGAGTTTGATTCCTGGAACCTGTGAGGTGGAAGGTCTCTTTTAGAAAAGTGCCACTTCGGAGGATGCGCTGCAAATAAATGTAAAAATAAAGAGGTGGAGGTGTGAAATAGGAAGGAAACCGCGGGCTGCTGCCCGGGGATACTCCAGGCCCTACCTCTCCAGACTTCTCTCTTCCCTCTGTGGTCCCTTCTTCCTACCTCACCGACGTCTCCCACTCCCCACTCAGGCCTGGGAACAGATCTGAGCATGACCACCCAATCGGGTGACCTGCCCTCCAAAGATCGGGACCAGGACCGGGGACGACCTAAGGACCGGAAGCATCGGCCACACCACCACCACCACCATCATCACCATCATCCCCCGGCCCCCGATCGAGAGCGCTACGCACAGGAGCGGCCGGATACCGGCCGGGCGCGGGCCCGGGAGCAGCGCTGGTCCCGCTCGCCCAGCGAGGGTCGGGAGCACGCGACACACAGACAGGTGCGTGTGGCAGGCCCAGACTGATCAGAAGTGGGGGGCAGGGGCGGGACCGCAGTGGGTGGGACAGGTGGGGGCAAGCCTGGGAGGCGCCCGGGGCCGGGCGCGGGTAGCCCGCCACTCTTGCTTTTCCCCTTGGCCCGGCTTCCCTGCGACTCGTGTCCTGCGGACGCCTGTGAGTGACTTCGGAAACTTACGAAGCTCGTTTCTCGTTTCTCTCCTCACTGTTGTGTTGGTTTGCCCGCCCCCTCTCCCCGCCTCTCCGTCCCGCCGCCCGCCCGCCCTCCCGTTTGTGTGTCCCCGTGTGCTCCTGGTTGGTCCGTGGTATCTTTGCTTTTGATTTCCTTTGTTTCGATTTTCGTGTAGGGCAGTAGTTCCGTCAGTGGAAGCCCAGCCCCCTCTACGTCCGGCACCAGCACGCCGCGGCGCGGCCGCCGCCAGCTCCCCCAGACCCCCTGCACCCCGCGGCCGCTTGTGTCCTACTCGCCCGCTCCGCGCAGGCCTGCGGCGCGCAGGATGGCGGGTCCCGCAGCGCCCCCTGGCGGCTCGCCGCGGGGTTGCCGCCGTGCGCCGCGCTGGCCTGCGCATGCGCCCGAGGGCCCGCGGCCGCGCGGTGCCGACTACACCGAGCCCGACAGCCCGCGCGAGCCGCCAGGCGGCGCGCACGAGCCCGCGCCGCGGTCGCCCAGGACTCCGCGCGCCGCGGGCTGCGCGTCACCGCGCCACGGCCGCAGGCTGCCCAATGGTTACTACGCGGGGCACGGCGCGCCGCGGCCGCGCACAGCCCGCAGGGGCGCGCACGACGCGTACAGCGAGAGCGAGGACGACTGGTGCTAAGCCGCCCCGCCCCCCGCAACGCCCGTACCGTGCGGGCGCACCGCAAACGATAAACAATAACGTTTTTAAAAAAGAAAACCGGGGAGGAAAAACAAAAATAGCTTCTATTGATGAGTTTTATCATCTCGATTGAATCTTTCGTTTTCCCGGTGAACGAAACCGAGGTGGCTGCGAGCCGGAGGGACGGCTGCACGCCCCACACACTTCTCAGACCCACGGGAGTGCTTGCGGGCCACGCCAAACTTATTACTGCCTGCAGAGATCAACTACAAGAAAATAACACTAACAGTTTTTAAAAGGACAAAAAAAAAAGATTGAAAAAACGGTTTTTTTTTTCTGACATTTGGTCCTGCTTGAAATAACAAAAGAAAAAAAAGAAAAAATTACCACCACCACCACCACCACGGATTCCCTTGCTTTTTTTTCCTTTGTCTTTTTAAAAAAAATTTTTTTTTCCTTTTTTCCTATCTTGTTTGAGAAACGTGGGCTTGGGACTGTGAAATATTGCATGACATTAAAAAGAACAAAAAAAAATAATAAAAACGAAAAAACTTGAATCCAAGGGCTTCTGATCTAGAGTGGTCTTTGTCCCTTGACCAAGATGCCTTGCAAGTTACTCTTGGGAAAAGGATGAAAGAGGGCAGGCACTTTGTTAGCTCCCAGAGAAACAGCGCATCACGGCCCTGGGTTAACTCCCAGTGAAGGGCGCTTGTGGCTTCTTGAAAGTGTACTTCCACAGGGCACAGGCTCTTCTGGCTGTGCCCAGCCTCTGGCTCATTGAATCAATTTCGTGAGCAGTTCAACCCGCCTCAGCACTGGAGGAATTTAGGGGCGTGGAGGGTCTGTGGAAGGATTACCGGTATTGTCAAAGCAATAGTGGGGCCAGGATTATGTTTTACAGATTTATTGTATATGTATATGTGGTTTTGGGCATATGTGAAAGTGCCTTCTAAGACCAGAAGACGGATCCCTGAAGCTGAGCCTTTTAACCTGACTGCTGGAAACTGAGCTCAGATCCTTAAAAGAACAGAATATGTTTCTAACTTCTGAGCCACCTCTCCAGCCTCACCCCACCCCACCATGAGGTCCTCACCCCTCACCAGGAGTCTTACACAGGGATGGCTTTTCTCACTCTATCTTGTCCAACATAATTGTCTATATACCCTCTGCAGCCAACAGTTGGCCACATACACTGTAGTTCTAAGAGCCCCCTGCCCAGGCCCCCAGCCTCCCAGCTCTTCACCTCCCTCTCTGCCTGTTTGGAAAATACTCTGAGTATGGTCTGTATCTACAAAACTAAAGTAAGATTAGGTGAGAGGGAATGCTTTCAAGTAAAACAAAGATCAGTCCTCTGGCCTGATAGGACAGCTTCCAGTTGTATGATGTGTCTGGAGTGTGTGGTGTAAGTGCATATGTATAGGGTGCATGCATATGAATTGTGTGAAGGCCACACGGGTTGGTAGCTACCTGTCTGCTTTTATTGCTAGCCACCTCTTGTTTGTGAAAAAGAGCCTATGTGTCCTTGGCTGTACTAGAGCTCCCAATGTAGACCAGGCTGGCCTCCAAATCACAGAGATCAGTCTGTCTCTGTCTCCCCAGTGCTGAGGTTCCAAGTTTATGCCACCACTGCCCGGCACACACCTCAATTTTTAAAACAGTCATTAGACTGAGGGGTTGTCATTACCACCCAGCCATGACATCATATTTCAAACCTTCACTGACCTTGTAACCTTTAGCTTGTGATTTAACCTCTCTGTGCCCTCATTTCTTTTTAGTAAAACGGAAATAATAGAATTAGACACACTGTGTTTTTTTCCTTTTTATGATGTACAAAGTGTGGGAGCCCTGTGTTCTGATAAACATCTTTTATGAAAACAGTCAGCCAGCGTGGGGTGCTGTTGAGGTGACTCGAGAGATAGGGCTCTGACTGTTCTTCCAAAGGATATGGGTTCCATTCCCAGCACCCGAATGGCAGTTCACAGCCTTCTAAGCCCAGTACCCCAGGATGGGATGCCCTCCAATGGCCTCTGCAGGCACTACAAACTTGTGGTGCACAAATGCAGGCACGAGGTTAAGAGCACTGACTGCTCTTCCAGAGGTCCTGAGTTCAATTCCCAGCAACCACATGGTGGCTCACAACCATCTGTCATGGGATCTGATGTCCTCTTCTGGTGTGTCTGAAGACAGCTACAGTGAACTCATACATTAAATAAGTAAATCTTGAAGAAGAGGAAGAAGTAGGGCTGGAGAGATGGCTCAGAGGTTAAGAATACTGACTGCTCTTCCAGAGGTCCCCAGTTCAATTCCCAGCAACCACATGCATCTGTCATGGGATCTGGTGCCCTCTTCTGGCCTGCAGGCAAAGTACTGTATACATAATAAATCACTTTTTTAAAAAAGCAAATAAATGTAGGTCAGGAAACTCGGGTGATGTGACAACTCCCTGGTCTTAGCTGCTCAAAGGCTGATGTAGAAAGATCTTTTAAATTTAGAAGTTCAGGAAAAGATTGGGCAGCACAGCAAAATCCCATCTCATATGGCTCCAGGGTAATCTTAAATGTATAATCCTAAACTCAAATGTAATTTTAAGAACCAAAATATGCCAGGAAGTGGTAGCACACACCTTTAATCCCAGAACTCCGGAGGCAGAGGCAGACAAAGATCTCTGAGTTCAAGGCCAGCCTGGTCTAGAGAGCAAGTTCCAGCACAGCCAAGGCTACACAGAGAAACAACAGCAATCGGAATGTCTGTAAATGCGGTCCATAGCTGCAGGGCTGCACTGAAAGCTACCCTCCCTCAGAAGCAAAGAAAGAAGCCAGGGGCCACTTCACAAACACACACACACACACACACACACACACACACACACACACACACACACACATACACACACACCCCGCACGTCTAGCTTTTTATCCTTCCTGGGAGACTTAGGCAGCTGCTCAGCTCTGTGAGTGAGACCTCTGAAAGGAGCCTCTGGGTGTGGCCGGACTCCTGCTGAGCGATGCTGAGCAATGCTGGGCCTGCTCCAAGCCATAGCCTGAACATGTTTGCAGTTGCTACAAATGCCTTGGACCTCCCAGGCAGACATAGGATCAACCCTGGCAGAATGAAACCTGCAGACAGAACTGCCTTGTCACACTAGGCATGTCTGCAGCTGAGGTAGTCCAGAGGTACCCCAGCAAGCCACCCCTTTAAGGACACTAGACCAGCATCACCATGTTTTGCCTGCCAGCAGCTTCAAGCAGGCTGCCAGCCACAGTTTAGCCTCCCCAGGATCTGAATGTCCGTATAGAATAGAGGTTTGTACGACTCCGGGTCACCCGGGCCTCTGCTCTTAACCACCTGTACCAGATCACACTGCCATACTTTGGACCAAAAATCCACCTGCTTGAGACAAAGTCCCTGCCTCCAAGACTCTCTCCTCCATCCTAGACGGCACAGCCACAGACACCTAATATATCCCCACATCCGGAGCCAAAGTCTATTCCTGCCTCCCAAGTGGCCAATCATTTCCTTTGCCCACTGTCCGAGAGATTTTCTGCTATCCCTTTTGTTCCAGTCCAATGCCAGGAGGCCATGGAAGGCCCCACAGAGCCAGCATGCTTAGACATCCATTTCTGAGAACTCACTGATTTAAACACAGACACAGAAAGACAACCGGAGTTCCTGGACGCATGAAGAGGACAAACAGGAAGGTTGACATTTAATGAGGACAGGACACCTGTTGCACAAGAATGTGCTTAATGTCATTGAACCGACCTGTCCTGACAATGATTAAAATGCTCACATCCTTCTCACACGCGTTTATTTACAGATGTGTGTGTTGATTTATCCATGCTACAGCTGGCATGTGAAAGTCAAAGGACGTTCATGGGCGTCACTTCTCTCCTACCAAGTATGTCCAGGGATTCAACTAAGGTCATGAGTCTTGGCAGCAAGCATCTTAACTCACTGAACTCCTAAAATATCCAACTTTATGTGATGAAGTTTTGTTATTTAGGCTTAGATTCAGTACTGAAGACTGAACCAAGAGTCTCCCGCATGTTAAACAAGTGTCCTCCCTGACCTGCACCCCTATGTTGCCCAGATAGGCCTTCACCCATCAATCCCCCTGCCACCTCCTAAACAGCTAAGGGGTTATAAACACCCCTAGACAGCTGTGATGTATGATTTAAACCATTAAAAAAAAAAAAAAAAAAACCTCATTAAAGTTAGGTGTAGTGGCACATTCTGGTAATCCCAATGCTTAAGAAGGAAAAAGAATGAAGAATTGAGGTCATCTTTGGCTATACAGCAAGTCTGAAAGCAACCTGACTACATGAAAACCTGTCTCAAAAAAAAGAAAAACAGCAAGCTTAGGCATGATGACACATCACACTTTAATCTCAGCACTCAAGAGGCAGAGGTGGACAGACAGATCTCTTTTAGTTTGAGGCCAGCCTAGTCTACAAAGCAGGTTTTAGGACAGCCAGAGCCACTGTCTCAGAAGACCCTCTCACTGTCTCAGAAAACAAAATTAAAAACAAACAAACAAACAAACAAATAATAAAACCTTACCGGTGGCTTACTATAATGATGCATGCCTGTAATCTTAGCCCTTGGGAAGCTGAGACAGGAGAATAGCCAGTGTGAAGCTATCCAGGGATGCCCACCAACATGCTAGACTACATGCAAGAATGAAGTGTTAGGAAAGCCTCAAAGGCAAACCAAAGTCACTTAATGACGCTGTTTCAAAGTTAGAAGACATGGGGTGTGTGAGATGCAGAGACAAAACTTGCCACCAAACCTGGTGACCTGAGTTCAAACCCTAGGACCTCATGGTAAACAGTGACACTGGCCCCTGTCCTCTGACCTGTGATGTGCCCATACACACAATAAACAGGTTTTTAAAAAGTCATTACAAAGAAGATAATGGGGGCTAGAGGGATGGCTCGGTGGTTAAGAGCATAGGCTGTTCATGCAGAGGACCTGGGTTCAGTTCCTAGCATTCACATGGTGGCTCATAGGTATCTGTAAAATCCAGTTCTAGGAGGGTCTGATGCCCTCTTCTGGTCTTCTTGGACACCAGACTCCCACCAGTGCTGAGACATACATGCAGGCAAAATACTGACACACATTAAATAATGAGTTTAATTAATTTTTTTTTAAATGTGTGGGGAGGTGTGCTGTAATCTCAGCACTAGAAAGGCAAGGCGGAGGCTAGCCTGCATTACAAAGTGTCTCACTAATAAATAAGAAATTATGGATTTTGTGTAGTCCCCATGTAACAAAGGTGTGTGAAGAAAATGACACATTCCAAAGTCTGGCCAACTTGAGGTGGAGCTCAGCCCATGACTGAGGCCCTCGGTGCTGTGGGACTCACACAACAGGAGCGGTGCGCAGCAGTAGCAGAAGGCAGCCAACCAGTGTGAAGATCCCAGAGGGCTAGCCTGAGGACCCTACTGAAAGACTGGTGTTTACCCAGACAACCCAGTTACCGCAGAGGCTGAGGGGAAGGGTCCCCAGGTCATAGCTGGCCTGGGTTGAGTAACCAGACTATTGGCTCAAGAAGAAAAACAAAACGCTGGGTGTGGGACGCTTGGAAAAGAAAGAGAAGAGACTTGGGAAAGAGCTGGGTCAGAGTGTGAGAAGGTGAGAACAGAAAAACAGATCGGGCTGAGCATACCGCTCCCTGGGGAGGGGTGTGTGTGTGTGTGTGTGTGTGTGTGTGTGTGTGTGTGTGTGTGCTGCCATTGCCTACGTTTCCAACGCCTGGGCTTCAGTTCTCAGCATCTAATGAACGGGATGCAGGCCGGTACCCCGGGATCCCAACGCTTGGGTGCTAAAGGCAAGAGGATTAGAAGCTCAAAGACATCTTTGACTTTCTAACAAGTTTGAGGCAAACCTAAACCTTGCCTAGATAGATGAGACCCTGCCTCGAAAATACCAAAACTACTACTAATACTAATGCTAGTACTACTAATAATAAAGTGTCAAGCACCAAAAAGTAAGCAAACAGTGAGCACAAGGCTCTCTCAGTGCCGGTGGCTCCTCCCCAACTTCTCTGCCCACCCCTCCTTACCTTAAACCTCTCCCACCCAGGGTGTGGGCTTCCCTTCCCCACCTTGTCTTTCTTATGTAAACCGGTCATTTCAGCCTCGTGCTCTCTTGGCCTCTAGGTCCTAGGCTCCTCTCTTGGTGGCTTGCTCGCTCTCCTTCTCTTCCTGGTTCTCCTTCCCTCTCACATTCTCTCCTCCCCTGGCCCAGCCTGGAGCCTTTCCGATGCCTCTAGCTGCCTCCTGTCCATCATACCTAGGAGCGGTCGGCCATGTCTCTATTTTCATTCAATAAGTAAATGTGTCTTGGCAATCGTTTCCCACGATGGAAAACACGGTATGGCTTTGTTGTTTATCACATGGTGGGTGGGCAAAACACTGCCCACCACTGCACCCTGACCTCTGCAGACATTTTTGGTTGTTGTAGTAGGGGATGAAGTTGCAATTGGTATCTAGTTGAATAAACCCAGAGATGATGCCCACTGTTCCAAAATGGGACAAGGAGCTGGTTCAACCACACAGGCTCTGCCTAGAGCCCCCAGAGAGGTTGAGGCATGGCTTAGTGGTGGACTACTGCTTATCATGTGTGAGGCCCTAGGTCCATCCTAGTGTGCACACACAACACACACACACACACACACTCTCTCTCTCTCTCTCTCTCTCCCACTGCTAGGGTATGTATGTCCTAAAAATTCATCAGGCACTGAAAGAAATAAACAAATGGTTCAAGAGCTATAAGCATTTGCTTTTCCAGAAGACTGAGTGTGGTTCCCAGCACCCACTTCAGAAAGCTTTCGACTACCTGCAACTCCATTCCCCGCAGATCTGATGCCCTCTTCTAGCCTCCAAGGGCAGCCCACATACACATGGCATAGGTTCACATACACACAAATAAAATTAATCTTGGGCATAACAGCAGGTGTTTTTCATCTCAGCACTTGGGATACAGAGGCTGGGAGATTCTGTGAGTTCTGGGACAGCCAGGAATACACAGTGAGACCCTGTCTCAGAAGTGATTGTTTTAACCCCAGCACTTGGGAGGCAGAGGTAGGAGGATCTCTGTAGAGTTTGAGGTCTAAAGAGTGAGTTCCAGGGCAGCGGGGGCAACACAGAGAAACCCTGCCAGAAAAAAAAGAAGGAGAAGGAGGAAGAGAAAGAAGAGGAGGAGAAGGACGATAATGACCACAACCATCACCACCACAACAAGGAAAGGAAAAAAGAAAGAAGGGCTGGGTGTTGGGTGGCACCCATCTTTAATCCCAGCTCATAACTGCATGTAACTCTAGTTTCAAAGATCTGACACCTTCACACAAACATACATGCAAGTAAAACACTAATGCACATAAAATAAAAGTAAATAAATCATTCAGTAAGGAAAAAAGGTCACTTGTTGCCTTTACAGAAGACCCAGGCTCAGTTCCAGGACCCACACTGTAGCTACCAACAGGCTGTAACACTAATTGCAGAGGATTCGAGTCCCTCTTCTGGCATCTGAGGGTACTGCAAGCACATGCTGCACATATGTGCAGACAGAACATCCACATATATAATAATAAATGAATCTTTAAAGCAAACAAAATCCCTTACATCGTTCTTGGTTTTCTTGTTGACATTTGGAGGGATACGGGCTCTGTTTTCTAGGCTTGTCAGAAAGAGATCATCAGTCACTCCAATTAGTATCTAGACAAAACAAGCCTTTGTTTCTCATCTGAAGGGCACATGACTCACAGAGGGCAAAACACACATACACACACACACACACACACACACACACACACACACACACACGGGACAGCAAATGTACTTGGTTTTTATTCAGATGCTGGCGGTGACTAAGGTCTGGAGGGAAACCCCAAGAACCCTAAAAGGGTCGGTCTAAAATGGTAATGTTGGCATAGCTCATGCTGGGCTGTTGGACACTTTGAGCTCTCCTCATGAAGCCAAGAAAGGCTTTCTGTCAGCCAGGAAGCGCCGCTTCCCTATCTCAATTCTGGCTCCTGTTGACCTGTTCCTAGCCTCCAGACTGGCCAGTCCCTCTTGGAACATGCTTGTTATGCCTGTCAAAGCCCACATTAGCATCCCTGTCTCCTCACACACTCCTCTACCCTAACCCCTCCCCCACTCCAGGCTGCTCTAGGTCACAAGCTTCCCATCCTGCAGTTTACTCCTCCTCTTTATAACCCGCTCGGCTGGCTTGCAACTCTGGCCACGCCCAGTCTGCTTCTTATTCTTTCTGCTCTGTCCTCTTCCAGATGCTGCTGGCTCTTCTCTCGCTCTTATCTTTAATAAAAACCTACCCCTAGTCATGGAGCAGCCAATCTCCATGGGTTATTCTGTGCCTTTGCTTACAGTGAGTGTGTCCTTTGTTTCCCTATTGGCTGAAGCTCAACTTCACAGTCTCTCATGATTGGTCAACTTTAAAATGATGAGACAGGGGCTGGACAGATGGCTCAGTGGTTAAGAGCACTGCTCTTCCAGAGGTCCTGAGTTCAAATCCCACCAACCACCAACCACATGGTGGCTCACAACTGCAATGGGCTTTGATGCCCTTTTCTGATGTGTGTCTGAAGACAGCAACAGTGTACTCATATACATGAAATAAATAATAAGTTTAAAAAAAAACTGTGTGTGTGTGTGTGTGTGTGTGTGTGTGTATGGCTACACAGAGAAAAAAAGTTTTAAAATATTTGATGGGAAAGACTTATAGGTTCTACCTTGGGGAGGAATAATTCAGGTTTCTGACCAGCTTGGTCGAAATTGATGGGCCTATTAAAATGAGATAAACCTTAGTTCTGAGCCCTTCCATTGCCTTTCAGTACAAAGAGCCTTGAATGCCCAGGGTATTCTAGGCCTGTGGTGTTTAGTCCCACATGCAAGTAGAAAATGAGGTGCCATGGCCTACCAGATGGTCAGAGACTAAAACTATTTGCCACAAAAGGCTGAAGAGCCAAATTCAATCTCTAGAACCTGGTAAAAGTGGAAGGTATGAGAGAGAATTCCTAAAGAGAAGTGCCCAACGGATAAGAGCTTCAGTGTCTGTGCAGTTTAGGATGTTGAAGGAGCCTAATCCCTTTATCTTTGGGGGTCTTAACCTAACCTAGCAAACAGCTATTTCTTGCCCACCTCTATGTCTGCTCTAACATCCTGAGAAAAGCCTAAGAATCTTTAGAATGTATTAACTTAACAAAAGCCTAGCCACCAATCCAAGGGCTACACTGTTACCAGACAGCATCTGAGGCCTAGAGTTGTCTTCCTGCTGAAACTGCCTACTTAATGTTCCTACCAATTATTTATTTTGTTTTTCAAGATGGGTTTTCTCTGTGTAGCCTTGACTGTCCTAGAACTAGCTCTGTAGACCAGGCTGGCCTCTGACTCACAACGATCTGCCTGCCTGTGCCGCCCAAGTGCCGGAACAAAATGCATGTGCCACCACTGCCTAGCTCACTGGTGTATTTTTAACATATATATTTAATTTAATTTAATGTGCATTGGCATTTTACTTGCACGTATGTCTGCGTGAGGGTGTCAGAAGCCCTGGAACTGAAATTACAGAAAAGTGTGGGTTCTGGGAACTGAACCTGGGTCCTCTGGAAGAGCAGTCAGAGTTCTAACCGCTTAGCTATCTCCTCAGCTCCATCACTGATGTATTTGTAAAGTGCCTTGATTTGTACCTTTCTTTGCTCTGTTACTAAAAAGCTCCATGAATTTACTTCAGTGTTGGATTTCGGGAGGCATAAATTTATGTTCCTGGTCCATGGACACTAAAATTTAGCTCCAAAATAAATTTACTTCTTATCCCTCTGAGGTGAGAGCTGTGGTTGTTTGTTTTTCTTTGTTGTTTTGCATATGTATGTGGACAAAGGAAAAAACTGACTCTGAAAAGCTATCTTCAAACTACTACCTTTTTTTTAAAAAAAAGAAAGGATCTCACGGGCTGAAGAGATGGCTCAGTGTTTAAGAGCACTGACTGCTCTTCCAGAGGTCCTGAGTTCAAATCTCAGCAACCACATGGTGGCTCACAACCATCTGTAATGGGATCTGATGCCCTCTTCTGGTGTGTCTGAAGACAGCGACAGTCTTAATATACAGCTACTTAATAATATAATAAATACATCTTTAAAAATAAAGGATCCCACTATGGATTTCTGTCTGTCCTAGAACTCGCTATGTAGATCAGGCTGGCCTTGAACTCACAGTGATCCACCTGCTTCTGCCTCCTGTGTGCTGGAGTTTAAGGTATGTGTGCCACCATGCACTCTTATGAATATATGAAATGTCAATGTCAAGTGAACTTGAAAAATGGATGAAGTGTGGGAACAAGACCTTGCTCAGATTACTTCTCCTTTGTAGCAATGAATTTGTCAATCAGCTTTGGCTCCTGGAGGGCAGATCTTTCAGCCAGAGCCCTCTGGATTAGCAAATGAAAGACACACGGACACACAGACACACACACACACACACACACACACACACACACATGCACGTGTGCACTCGGGCCAGTTAATTTTGATATGCCTTGATCAGCTCGGGCTGAGTATTTTTAAACTTTTTTCAGAACTGGCAGGCACTCCCCTTTGGTACACCTAAATTAACACCCTCCAAATCTGCTGTTACCTTCAGGGCATTCCCACCCCACTACCTCCCATCCTCCCCCCATCCCCTACCCGTGCTGGCATCTTTGTTTACGAGTCAGAACCAACTGGGGGCAGGGTCCCTCAGGGTCCTACATGCAGACACTCACAGTCAATTTGCCAGAACCAAAATTAACATTATAATAAGACAGCATGAGGCCATCCGATAGCTTCCTAAAGCCATCCTGAGAAAGGGGCAGAGCTCCGGTTCTATTTAGGTGCTTTTCAGTTGCCGAGCATCCACTCAGCATGGGCGCGGTGCTGGGTTTAGTTGGCCGCAGCCTGGGAAGCCTCAGAGCGATACCCCCTTCCTCAGTGTGTTAGGACCCAGCTTCCTATCTATCTTGTGTCTGAAGGGAATTGCTCATAACAACATTTTAAAAATTCCTGTAAGGCAGGTGTTGATGGCAGGTGCCTTTAATCTCAGGAGGCAGAGGTACACAACCAAGGCTACACCAAATTGGGGGAGGGGGAGCAGAGAAAGAGAGAGCAAGCAGGCAGGCTCCAGTAGATGATGGCTGGAACTTGAGGTACTCTGCTATAACAGAGTCTGTGGGTCTGAAACAGGAGGACCACCAGGAATTAAGGACAGGCTGGATTACATAGTGAGAGGAGAGACAGAAAAGAAAAAAGAGGGGCTGGAGAGGTGGCTCAGTGGTTAAGAGCATTGACTAATCTTCCAGAGGTCCTGAGTTCAACTCCCATCACCCACATGGATGGCGGCTCACAACCATCTGTAATTGGATTTGATGCCCTCTTCTGGTGTGTCTGAAAACAGCAACAGTGTACTCATTAAAAAAAATAATAATAATAAAAAAGAAGAAGAAGAAGAAGAAAGAAAAGAAAAAAAGAGGGTTAGCTGGGCCTGGTGGTGCATGCCTTCAATCCTAGCACTTAGGAGGCAGGAACAGGTGAGCTCTGAGTTTGAGCAAACGGGGCTGGAATGATGGCTCAGCAGTTATAGGTACCAGTTGCTCTCCCAAAGGACAGGGTTTGATTCCAGCACCTAAATGGCAGTTCAAGCCATTTGCATCTGTAATGTCTGTTCCACGGGACCTGACAGTCTTTTTTAGCCTCTGAAGACACCAGGCACGCAAGGGATGCAAAGACATACATTCAAGAAAACATCTAAACACTAAACACACAGAATGAAATTTAAAAGCAAACCAATCAACCAACCAACCAAGCACTACACAGAGGGTTCCAGGTTAGCCAGGACTACTCTATCTCTAAAAATAAAGAAAAAATAGCATCTAAAAGCTGGAAGAAGGGAATGGAACAGGATGCATCCGGTATTATCATTGTATTGCTGTTGCTGCTGGAGTCACTGTCCCATGAAGAGTACTACATACACTGTTATTTTTGTTGGTAAGAATAGAAGTTCAGTAAAGAAGAGGGGGGAGGGGGAAGGAGGGGAGGGAGGAAAGAAAATTCTAGAAGCTGTCTGTAAGGTCAGTCTTCAGGAAAGTCCCCAGTACCTTAGGACTCTGCCTACCTAGTGGCTCTAATGTCCCTCCCAGAGTGTGACCCTGGATGTTTAGAGTCTCAAGAGTCCCACCCCACCCTAGTCAGATAGCTGCAGCTCCGCAGAGACTCACTTACTGTAATTGCAAGCTCACAGCAGTTTCCCTGGCTATCAGGAGGCAAGGTCCATGGGGAAAGGGTGGTAACCTGAGGTCAGGAGAAAGCAGGCCTCAGACAAGTGATGTGCACAGCCTCTCATGTCTAATGGGACAAACAAATGACTTTGGGGATTGCCTGTGTGGCAGGCCAGGGCTGGGTTGCTCCTAGACACTGCTCAGGAATGAGAGGTTCCTTGTCTGTCTCTATATTCCTTTTCTTCTGTTTTGTGAGGCCCAGGCTAACCAAGGACTTACTATGTAATAGATTATGATCTTAAGGCCTTGGACCACCTGCCTACACCTCCCAAGTACTTAGTGTTGGGATTCTGTAAATCCTACCTCTCAATTACCTGGCAGTAGCCAGGTATGCTCCGCCCCAGTGACCTGACACTATAAAAGGAGCTGCTTGCCCCCTCCTCTCTCTCTTGCCTCCTAGCCCTCTTTCCTCTCTTGCTCCCCCCCTTCTTCTTTCCCTTCCCTTCCCCCTCTCTCTCCACGTGCTCATGGCCTGCCTCTACTTATCTATTCCTCTTTTCTCTCTGTCTCTACTACCCAATTAACTCTCCCATGACCTGAATAAACGCTGTTCTGTACTATACTGTTGTGTGGCTGGTCCCTCATTGGGAAGGGATTCCCAACATGGGCCCCCCAGAGGCATCTCCCTTCTCCCCAGGCCTTGTTGCACCTCCATGGGCCATATGCCCCCCCACTCTCTTCATCCTTCTCCTAATATTGGTGCTGAAACCTGGGATGTCATCTTTTAACAACATTCATGCTGTGACTTTTCCTTTCACTTAGGTTACAGGCTTTCCTAACCACACCAAGAGTTCAGGCTTTTCTTTTTAAAGAAGATATTTTATTTTTAGCTCATGTGCATGGGTGGTTTGCCTCTGTATGTGTGCCTGCCTGCAGAGAGCAGAAAAGGGCACTGTATCCTCTGGAACTAGAGTTACCGACAGTTGTTAGCCACTGTAGATGCTGGGAAGAACAGTTAGGCTCTATTATTATTACTACTATTATTATTTCATATATATATATATATATATATATATATATATATATATATATATATATATATATATATCCAAAATGTGTTTATTGGGAAGGTTCCCATTCATCTTGAATTCGGGGCTTTCAGTGCTGCTTCCTTCTGAAGGAGCATCCTTCTGTCAGCCTTGCTTTCTCGCCTGTAGGCTGACAGGACAGTGGAGCAGCCAACACAAGACCACCGTTTGTGCATGGCTAAAGGCCGTGGTGATTTTATAGCATCCTGAGCATTTCACGTCCATAAAGTAGGGATTGGGGCTCTTCACCAGACACTTTTTCTTGTGTTTGCTCTTCTCCTCTTCCAGAGAGGGATGAAGGAGGTCTCTTTTGAGAGGTGTGTTCTCATAGGTAGGTCGTCACTGCCCGGAAAGGCTATCATTTATTTTCATTTTTAGGTTTTCTAAGACAGGGTCTCTTGGGGGCTGGAGAGATGGCTCAGTGGTTAAGAGCACCAGCTGCTCTTCCAGAGGTCCCGAGTTCAAATCCCAGCAACCACATGGTGGCTCACAACCATCTGAAATGAGATATGATGCCCTCTTCCGGTGTGTCTGAAGACAGCTACAGTGTACTTATATAATAAGTAAATACATCTTTAAAAAAAAGACAGGGTTTCTCTGTGTACCCCTGGCTGTCCTGGAACTCACTGTAGACCAGGTTGGCCTCGAACTCAGATATCTGCCTGCCTTTGCGACCTGAGTGCTGGTACTAGGGCGTGGGCCAACATTGTCCAGATTGTTTTGCTTCTTTAGGGCTTGCAGTGCTGGGAACCAAACCTTAGGCCTCAGTGACAAGCCTAGCTAAGCTATATTTCCAGCTCTGGTTTTCATTTCTTTCTTTTTTCTTAATTGAGCTCAGGCCAATGTAGCCCAGGCTTTCCTGGTGAACCTCCTGTGTCCACCTGGACCCATTGTTTTCTTTCTTTAATTCATTCATTTTCTCTTTCCACTGCTGTCCTCAGAAGAGTTAGTTTGGTTGTACTCAGACAACGCTCAACAAATACCTTTGTCCTCTTTGGGCCAGTGGGCTTGTGTGTATACAAATTGGTCTCTTGGGAGGCTTTCAGTCTGTGGAAACAAAGGCACCCAGGGGAGGACTCCCCACGGAGGACTCCAAGCAAGAAAGTGGGGAATGAGAGAAGGCAGGCAGAGGCAGCCTGTGGCATCGGAGGGGGGAGGAGGGCTTTCTGAGATTCTGACTTGAGGAGCACTAGTGGGAGCGCATCAGCTTGCAGCAGCCAGGGCCCAGAGCGCTGTCCAAACCACACTCAAAAGAGGATGGAGAAAAGGTTGTGCTGAGCTGCAACTTACACACTGCAAGTGCCTGTGAACCGGGGACTAAGTGCAGTGGTGGCTCCAGCCTGAAATTACAAGCTATGGTAAAAGGAATGCTAGAATCCAAGGCCTGGGCTCCTGTGTGAGACCTAGTCTCAAAAACCAGAAAGAAATGATTCCCTGTTCAGTGATGCCCAGTGGGTTGTGGTGTCGTTTTGATTTTTTGAGAGGCAGGTGTTGGGATTCTGTAAACCCCACCCCTCAGGTACCTGGCAACAGCCAGGTAAACCCCACCTTACAGTTACCTAGCAACAGCCAGGTATGCTCCGCCCCAGCTACCCGACACTATAAAAGGGGCCGCTTGACCCCCCCTCCTTTCTCTTGCCTCTGGTGCACTTGCTTTGCCTCTCTTGTCCCTCCTCTTCCCCTTCCCTCCCCCCTCCACGTGCTCATGGCCGGTTTCTATTCTTCTCGTCTCTCTCTCCCCCACCCTCTTAACTCCCTGAAGACCTGAATAAACTATTCTGTACTCTACTATACCATCCTGTGGCTGGTCCCTCTGGGGGAAAAGATTCCCATGGGTCCCCCAGAGGCATCTCCCTTTCCCCCAGGCCTCAACGCACCTCCATGGGCCTTATCCGCCCCCCCCCCATCTTTTTCTCTTTTAGATACACATCAACAGGGAGCGGCGGCTGCTGTTTAACTTTTTAAAACCATTTTATCATATGTGTCTAAATTTTTTGCCTGTAAGGATGTTTGTGTTCATATTCCTTTTTAAAGACTTGTTTATTTTATGTATATGAGTGCTCTATCTGCATGTACACCTACATGCCAGGACAGGGCACCAGATCCCTTTATACATGGATGTGAGCCACCATGTGGTTGCTGGGAATTGAACTCAGGACTCTGGAAGAGCAGCTAATGCTCCCAACTGCTGAGTCATCTTTCCAGCTCCCATCTACCATATTCCTGACCCTCAGAGTCAGAGGAGGCTATTGGATCTCCAGGAACGAGTTTTCCGGTCAATTGTGAGCCACCTTGAGATTGCTGAGAGTTAGACCCTCTGCAAGAATAACCTACTCTAAGCCACGGAACCATCTCAACTGCTGGTGTTTTTAGCTTGGATTCTTTTTTTTTTTTTTTTTTAACAGGTCTCTATGTCTGCTAGCCTGGAACTTGATCACACAGATGACAATGACCATGCTTGTCTGCCTCTGGAATGCTGGGATTAAAGTATTAGGCATCCCATGTGACTGGCTAGTGGGAGACAGAGATTTACCCTCAGCACTGAGGGAAGGAATAAACAGCATTTTCTGAGAGATAGGTTATTGTTGACAAGGTCTCATACTGTAGCTGTTAGAAAGACGATTACAGTGCATTTTCAGTATGAGGGTGATCGAAAGCCATTGCAGTTACTGATGAGCAGGAGGGGCGGCGCCCCCTCTCTAGCTGCTTGCCTCACATGACTGAACCCTAAGTTCTTCTCTGGGTGAGGCTTTGTGTCCTAGTTAGTGAAATGGAGAGTTTGGGAGGGTGGGAGTTGGGCTATAGAAGGGATCAGGAATTTCTGGAGACCAGACTTTTTATTTTAAAGGCTTCTAAGTCAGGGTTTCCCTATGTAGCATTGGCTGGCTTGGAACTGGCTCTGAAGATGAGGCTGGCCTAAAATTTAGAGGTTCACCTGCCTTTGTCTCCTGAGTGCTGGGATTAGAGGTGGTACCACTGTGCCCAATTTTACCTTTTTTTGAGACAGGGTCTCTCTGTTATGTAGTTCTGTCTGATCTGGAATTTGCTATGTAGACCAGGCTGGCCTTAAACTCATAGAGATCTGCTGTGTTGAGATTTTCAGATTGTATATGTGTGTCTGTGGGTGGCTTTTTGCAGTCAGTGTAGGCAACCTTGAGGTCCAGAAGAGGGCGACAGATTCCCCTAGAGCTAGAGCTACTGGTAATTGTGGGCCAGCAAGTGAGCCATGCCCTTTAGGAGAACATCTGATGCCCTTTTCTGAGCCATCTTTGAAATCCCTGCTTTTCTTTTGTTCACAAGGTGCCTTGGCTTCGCTCTCTGATCTGAGCACTTGGACCTGAGACACAAGCACCTGCTGCCCTTGATGTAGCCTTCGACACTGGGCTTGACATGTCACCACTGCGGACTGGGCTCTAGTAATAAGGACCGGGACAGCCCCAGTTCCTGCCTCAGTTTTTCCTGTATTTAATCCGCTGGGCCTGGTGGCTCCTGTCTAATCTCAGATGAATTTAGGGTTCTAGGACCCTTCATTTCAGTGAGGTAATTAAACCCCTTCTCCACGTGCGGTGTATGTTCAAACCACTCAAAGACTAGAGTGTCCTGATCTATCACCCTGGCCTTATTTTCTTAAAATGGTCTCTCTCACAAGAACCTTCAGCTAGGCTGGCTACCAGTCAGTCCCAAGGATCATCATGTGTCCACTCCCCACAGCAATGCAGATTTTCTGCCCTGTTTTTGCCCAGCCATACCCTGCTTTTTACTTGTACTGGGATTTGAACTCAGGTCCATACGCTTGCACACTAAGCACGATGGGCCAGCTCTCATTAGTTTGATTGGCATATTGAGACAGGTGGCTGGGCCTGGCCTTTTGGGATAAAAGGTCCCGATTTTTGCACTGAAACTCAGGCTACAAACCCAGTCCAGTGTGACTTGCATTCCTATTCGAAGCTACGAAGGGGAAACCAGTTAACCGAGGGCGTATTTGTCCTGAACACTTTTACAAATCAGATATAGAAGAGCACCCTCCCCAAAGAGGCCAAGCCTTGAAGGGGTTCCCCCAATGCTGCCACATGAGGCAAGGGTTAACAGGATGCAACTGGCGCCCCACAGGCCAGCCACAGAGGTCTTATTGTTCTCCAGGCTGTCCCCTCCCCCTCTTCCTGGAAGACCCTCCCAGGAACCCCTTCAAAGGGGCCCGGCGCTCTCTCCAGTCCAACCCTTGGGGAGGGCAAACAGGAAAAGGAAATTCGGCAGCCAAGAGCGGGCTAGGGGAGGCGGGGTGTGGGGGTTGGGGTACACGGTTGTCACTTCAGGGACCTAGGGAGCTGATGAGTTGGAGGAACCCTCCCCCACTTCCCATCTGGAAGCCAGAAGGTTTTGGTCTGTGGCTTTCAGGTACCTGGTAGAACCTGCCTTCTTCCTCCCCACACCGAACATTTGTGGGTCTGAAAGCTTCGTGCTTCCTCTTGGGATCGGACTTCAGATCTTTACACCAGAGATCTGGAAGCCTTTTCGAATCTGCTGACTCGGTGGAGTGGCCTGGGCTCGTGGGTGGGCTCAGGGAAAGAACTGCGAGCGTCTCTGGGAACCCCCAGAGACCCGCAGGGCTAGGGCGAGCAGCTGGCGGCCAGATGTGAGCGGACGGACTGGGGAGGAAATTAATTGGTGCCAGTTGGGTGGCGGCCGGCTAGAAAGGCAGGGCCCTGGGGGAGGGGTCGCCTAATACCCAAATTCTTAGCCGGGAGGAGGGGTGGCTTTGAGACCCACAGGCCAGGAAACTGAAAGCTGTAGGAAAAAGAGGGGCGCGGGAAGGGGACTTGAGCTGAGAAGTAAGCTCCTGCAAGGACCAGGCAGAAAGCAGGATGTGTGTGGGTTTTGCTTCCCTCTTTACGATTTTGTGGAGACTCAACTTCTATTTAACAAGCGACTGGGTAAACTTTCATAGGCCTTCCCCGGACACAGGTGTGACATTCTGGAGTTCTCCAGATACTGGCAGGAGCGTTAGTCGCATTCAAACCAACGTGAGGCATCTGAGCCACATGCTCCTGCAAGCTTGTCTGTTCCACCTTTGGCAGCCCGGAGCCCCAGGTCCTTCTTCCCGAGCTGCAATAGAGCCCTTTCTCGCGACCTTGTGGCGCGCTTGGGCGTGGGGAATCCCCGGGTCCTCGCGGAGGCAGAGGCTAGGAGTTTCCAGAAGAAGCAGGTTACTGCACGCAGGGGCAAGGTTTGCAGGTCCTACCCTGTCTCTGATTGACGTAGCCCCTCCCTCCCCCAAGTTGGTCGGCTAGGCTAGCGAGCTCCGGAACTCCGCCTCTGTTTCCTCCCAGAGTCAAGTCCGGGCTCCACCCTACGAACTGCTAAACCAGGTTCTGCAGCCTCCCTGCCTCAGGGCAGTGGACCTTGCCAGAGTCCAAGAGCCCTGGAAACTGGTCTGGACACTTCCTGCTTCAGACTAGTCGTGACCTGTGGTCTGCCCCTCCCAGGCTTCAGAAGCTGACTTGGATGCTATCTGTCCATTGAAACCTGCAGGAGTTGGGGGTGGGGGGCGACATGTCTGTTCCCTTGGTATCTTGCCTGGAGATCTTCCCAGGGCCTCATTTTCCTCATTTATTAAGACAAAAGTAATATTAAAAAAGATGGGCAGTGGTGGCATATGCCTTTAGCCCCTGCCCTTGGGAGGCAGAAACAGGTTACATAGAGAGCCCCTGTCTCAGAAAAACAAAACAAAGGAACACCAAGGAGCTGGGAGAGTTAAGAGCTCAGCAATTACTGCTACTGATAAGGACATGGGTTTGTCTCACCTTTTATTTCAGTTCTGGGGTTCTGACGGCTTCTGACTTCTGAGAGCTCTGGCAAGTGCATAGTGAATACACACACACACACTTAGGCACACATACACACATGAAACAATAGTGATTAAAACGAATATCAAACTGGTGTAATGACTGGGTACCAGTAATCCCAGCTAACTAGGAAAGCTGAGGCAGAAGGGACCAGGGACTCTTTATGCTACACGGTGGCTCAGAGACACTTAGTAATTAGTAAGCCAATATAGCAAACCAAGATCTCAAAAAAGTAAATTAAAAGGTGATTGGGAGGCTGGGGGTGTACTTTGAATGTGGGAAGCCCTGGGTTCTGGGTTCCATCCCTGACTACTCATGAACATTAAGAGCTAAGAGAGGGCCAGATGTGTCAATGAATAAAGTACTTGCCTAGCATTTCTGGTCTTGGTCACACCTGTACTCCTAGTACTTAGTGTTGGCATTCCTTCTTCGCTCCGCCCAACAGTTACCTAGCGACAGCCAGGTAGGCCTGGCTTCCTATTAAGGGGACTGGTTGTCCTCCCAGTGCCTCTGAATCTCTGCCTGTTTTCTTTCTCTGACCCTCCCTTCCTTTCCCTCCCTGTCCCCCTTCCCCTTCTCTCACAACTTGTTTCTGGCCAGCCTCTACCTCTATTCCCTTCTCAACCCCACTTCCCATGCCCCCAGATAAACTGTTGTAGAGTAGACCTCGGTAAGGGGAGGGATGCCTTTGCATGGGCACGCCGAGGCACCCCCTCTCACCACACTATAGAACGCTGTACAAAACACATCCTTGGCTTTATAAAGCACATCACTTAGAAAGCAGAGACAGGCTGAAAGGGGAAAATAAGTTGAATTTCATCCTCAGCTACATAGTGAATTTTCGGCTACACTGGGCCACATGACACCCCACTTCCATTACAAAACAAAAGGACACCAGAATTGAGAGCAGTAGCCAACCTATAGTCTCCCAAGATCAAGGCCACCTTGATCTATGTAAGAGTTTCATGTCTGCTGGGGCCACACAGTGAGCTTTATTTTTCAAAAACAAAAAACAAACAAACAAACAAACAAAAAACAATTATTACAAGAAAAACACCAAACCAATAAGGGCTCGTCTTTAATCTCCGAAGTCAGAAGTTATAGTCACTGTGACTGAATAGCTTGTTTCAAAAAGCAAAACACAATAACAAACACCCAAGAAAACATAAAAAAGGACAAATCTCAAGGTTGCACCCTGATCATTAGTTCACCAAAAGCAACTTTGCATTCTGAGATGAATAGATACTTATTATATTTAAATTATGTGCACGTGTGTCTGTTTTCATGTATGTGCAGGTCAGAGGCATGGAATCCTAAAATGAGATAAAGACCATTGTGAGCTGCCTTCCAGGGACTTGGGTACCAACTCTCCAGCCCCAAAGTGCTCATTATTAATGATTGCTTTTAAATTGTTCTTAATCACTTCCTGAACCTTTGCAGTCTGAGCTGAGCTTAACATAAGGAGGTAAAGGGTCAGGACAGGGAAGTAGTGAGCTGCAGAAGCCGGCGTCTCTGTAGATAGAGTCCCACCTAGACACGTCCACAGTGAGGGCCAACCGTAAGGCTGGAAGAAGGTCAAGGTCATTATTGGCTACACAGTTTTGGACCTGTGCTTTGTGACATCCTGTTACAACAACAACAACAACAAAAAAAAAAAAAAAAAAAAAAGAAGGGTCGAGCTAAGTGGCTCAGTTTCTAAGGACAAATTCCATGCTAGGTTGCAGTGGTACACACCTTTAATCCCAGCACTCAGGAGGCAGAGGCAGGCTGATTTCTGCAAATTCAAGGCCAGTATTGTCTCCAGAGCAAGTCCCAGGCCAGCCAGGGATACAAGAAATCCTGTCTCTCGAAAAACCAAACCAAACCAAATAAACAAAAAGACAGGAGTTCTCTGCCCAGAATTGACTCAGTGGTAGAAGGTGAGGGCTGAGGCCTACACACTGTCCTCAGAACTCTGAGCACGCACTGCCTGACCTGCAAACACTGAATGTGTATGTTTATGTGTGAGGACATGCGGAGATGAAAAGAAAACAGGTCCTGGGGTTGGAACTCGGGTACTTGGGCTTGCTGGCAGAGTCTCTTTCTTGATGTGCCACCTTGTTAGCCCTGTAAAAACCAGAGGCAGGGACTGGAGAGATGGCTCAGTGTAGCAAGTCTTTGCTATTCTGTGTGTTCTTTCTTCTACCCCTTTGCCACCCATTCAACCCCCTAACACTCCATAGAAGAGGAAAAAAGATAGATTGGGAAGGAAAGAGATTCTTGAATAACGCCAGGGGTCCTTAAGACTACTTCCTGATGATTAGGGTGTCAAGTTCCTTGGAGTAGGTTTGATCTTTGCCTTCAGGGTATCTAATTTCTTCTTCCTGCTTTTTTTTTTTTTTTTCTTTGTGCACAACTACCTAACAAGCTATGGCCAACAACATCCAGCAAGCCACTCTGCCTCTCAGGTCCTCGAATTCATATACTTTCTAAAAAGCCCCCAGAATTCCTAACATCACACATTCACAGAAACTGTCTGCAGCTGTGGGAATCACACCCCTGCTAGAGCTCCGAGCAAGTCATAGGCAGAGCTGAAGCAGCCCTGTATCCCACACCTGGGATTAAAACAAAAACACAGTCTTAAAATATTTCTGTGTTTTTTAAAAGAAACCAATATTCCAAAATTCTCACCACAGCTAAGCCTTTGAGAGCACTAGCTGTTCTTTCAGATGATGGGGAGTCCAATTCCCACAACTAACATGACTGCTCACAAACCATCTATAGCTTCAGTTACAGGGAATCTGAGGACACCTGGGACACATGTAGTGATGCATGTACATACATGCAGGCCATACACTCATACATGTAAAATAAAATGTAAAAACTTTTAAAGTTTATAAAAACAAATCTTTAAAAGATTTGAAGATAGACATTCCTACGGACTCTTGAGCCTAAGAGCACATTCTCAACAGTCACGGTAGAGATGACCTAAATATCTACCAGCAGGTAGGTGAGTAGCAATGTGGACCTTATACATAAGAATATTATGAAGATACAGAAGAGGAAAGTGATCCTTTTAAGTACCACAACACTGAAGAACCTGGCAGACATAATTCGGACAGCAAGAAGCCTGACATAAACCAGTTCCACCCTGGATGGTTCCACTTACAGGAGCGGTCTACAATAGGCAAGATCCAAAGTAGGCTCCTCTTGGTGGCTGGAGGCTGGGGAGAGGAATGAAAGAGTGTTAATGGGGTTGGGAGACTTTGAAACTAGTAAGGGTAATGGTTTTATCCATTTAGAATTGCACAGTTTGGATTTGAGTGGAGATAGGTCAGTGGACAGAGTGTCTGAATAGTAGTGGGTCTGAGTTCCATCCCCCGGACGGAGCACTTTAACCACAGGAGGGAGAAGGCCCAGATTGAGGTCATCCTTCTAAAGTTCTAGGATAGCCTGGGGGATAAGAGACAGCATTTCATAAAACATAGTGTGCACATGTACACCTCCACAGCAAATAAACAGAGGGCCTGTAGTGAAACCTATGAGCTGATCCCAGACCTTGTAGACACTGTCTTGGATTTTTCTTTTGTGTTCTGAAGATGGAAGCCAGGCTTCAGCACCTCCCTCAGCACTGCTGGCTTCTGAATCAAGGCTGTTTAATGACTCAGTGGCTTTCTCAGAACGGGTTGGAAGTGGGCAGTTTTGTTCAAACTGCCAGTGTTACCCACCCAGCATTCTCTCAGTAATAATGTGGCTGCGAGGTCCCATGGAATCTAAGTTGGCTCCGAACTATAGAGTTAAGAATGACATTAAACTTCCGGGAGGCCACCACATCCACCCTATTTAATTTTGTTTTATTATGAGACAGACTCACTGTAGCCCATGCTGGACTTGAATTTACTAATCCTCCTGCTTTATCTTCTCAAGTGTTGGAGTACACGCTGTGACTGTGGCAGTTTTTCCTGTAGTTCATTCAGCCCCAAGAGAATGTGTGCATGTGTTGAGGACTTGGTTTCAGTCCTCACCCTACAGTGGCTGCGGCACCGGAAGTCTTGGTATGGGTTGGACAAGCCACTTCCCTGGGAAGGAAGGGCCCCCTCGGTTCCTGGGACAGGATGTATACTGAGGCCCCCTCCCTAGTCACCAGGGACTTCCCAGGCCTGGCCATGTTTCGGTGTCCAAGTCCCCAGGAGAACTCGAGGGTTTAGACAAAAGTGGGCAGCGCTAGGGAACCTCCACGTTTTCAGTGAGTTATCAGCCCTGAGAGGCTCGGCTGGGTCTCCTGGTAGCGCTGAATCCTTACTTTCTAGGAGGGAGGGAGAAGCTGGGGGCAGGGATCTTCTAGAGGCAATCCCCTCCATACAGCCCTCAGCCCTGGGGTCAAGAGAGGCCAGAGGAGGCGGGGACAGCTGTCCTGCGCTTTCCTGGAGCTTCCCGCACCTGCGGTTCCTTTGTCCTTAGGGCCTCAAGCTCCCTCCTACCCTCATCCCCAGGTTCTGCCTAAAGCTAGTCGGAAACCAAAGTCAGAGAGATTCTGTTCCGGTAACTCGCAGCTGGGTGGGAAACTAGGCTGGCTTCTCGGAGATTCGCGCGCCTTTCTTGCTGGGATTTAAAGGCACCCAGCATCCTACCGGACTAAAAAAAAAGAAAGATAGAAACACACTAAACTCCGATGAAATTAAACGTGAACCATCAGCGTTAACATTGTTAAAAACTAAGTGTTCTGGGGAAGTGGTTTATGGGCCCATTTCTTTTTTTACAAGACAGGGTTTCTCTGTGTAGCCCTGGCTGCCCTGATACTTGTTCTGTAGACCAGGTTGGCCTCGCACTCAGAGACCCGTCCACCTTTGTTCCAAGTCGCTATGCCCGTCGTAGGCTCATTTCCTAGATAGGTAACTGAAGTTAGCACTCACTGGGCCACTCTAAGAAATCGTGTAAGGGGCTGAAAGCAGGTTCAAAGTTCAGCCACCGCCACTCCATCCGTGGGGACCCTACACAATTCCGGTCGGGGGCCGGGCATGAAGAGAAACACCATCATTAAAAATTCTTTTAACACTGCACCCCATATTCCCCAACCGTTGTAAACTAAGGCTTTCTACACTATCCCCCAGAGTTTAATTTCTAAGGAACCCCCAAATCACAGGGTAAGCTTAACCGACTGCAGGTAAACTTGTGGCAAAGAAATGGGGCCCGGCCTCCTTGGCTCCGTACCCAGTCAAACCAGTTCCAGAGGCTTAGGGAGCGGCTGCCAGCCCTGACCCCTTAACCCCACCCCTCCTCCACCAGGGAATCAAGCCAGACGAGCAGCGCGTTTTACACCGATGGTCTTTATTTTCCTAGCTGACATTGTAAAACTCCAGGTAGTTGGGGGTTAAACACAACCCACGGTGGGAAAAGTAAACAGACTTTCTTAAACTCGCTGGTTAAATTTTTTTTTTCTTTCTTTCTTGCCCGAAGAGGCCGTGTCTACAACACTAACTGCGAACAGTCGCCCACCCTTCTCGGGGTGGTTCACGCCAGGCGATCAGTCCAGGCCGAATGGTCCGGGGGGTCTCCAGCCGCTTCAACTCTGATCGCAGAAAGATTTCAGGCTCTCAGCCCAAGGCCGGCTCACCCACAGCAGCCTGTGGGGGCGAGGTGACTCAAGTCACTTCCCAGTCCCTAGGGCGGGTCCACACCCTGGCCTCCTCCCAGGCCCCACACCCACGCAAGGCAACAGGAAGCACCCGCGTCTGTCCCATGACGCAACTCTGACCGCTTGCACAAGCGTGCCCACTTGTAGGGGCCGAAACGCGAATGCTAGCGAAACGGCCTTGAAAGGGCAACCCGGCCCCTAGAGAGTCCGCCCCTGAGATTCAAGATCCAGGTGTCCCTTCTCCAAGCCAAGGGACAGTCCTTTAATAGCACCTGTGGACGCACGTCTGGGAGAAGGCGCCCGCGCCCCTAGCTCCTCAGTCCTTCCCCTGGCCTCTCGGCAGCTCGGGCCGCGGCTCTTCTTCAGGGTCCCCGCCGGCCTTCGCCTCGGGTGTGCGTTGTCGGCTCCGGTGGCGCCGCTCGTAATCCCTCAGAAGGCCACCACGGCTCGCACCAGCACGCTGAGCATATTGTCGGCCGGGCGGCAGGCTGGCTTGGCCTCGCACGTGGGGGGCGTTGGTGGGGGCACAGCGGGTCCACAGTTCAGGAGACTGGAGAAGCGTCTTTGGAGGACGCGGGCGAGGTTAGGGAAGGCACCTTCGGTTTGTGCGGGAGGAAGCGGCAGGCGATCTGGGACCTCCGACGTCGCCTCCTCCTCCACCTCTTCTAGACGGGCCTTCTTGCTTGGTACCAGTCCAGAGTCACTACCATCGTTCAAGTCGCTGCTGCTCCGGCGCTTGCGGCTGACTCTAGCGGGGGGCGGGTCACAGAGCGCTGGGGTCTCCAGGACTTGCAGCACTTCCTCTTGCGTATCCATGGGCTCCGGAGGCTGCTCGGCGTCGTGGGGCGCTGCTTCCACTGCAGCTTCGGCTTCTCGCGGTGGGTGCAGGCGAGGGTCAAGGGCCCTGGGTGATGGCGGGAACTCGGGCTGGTGGGCTTCTACCTTGGCGGAGAGGTAGAGTTCCCGAGCGCTGCGCATAACGAGGGACAGCTGCAAACTCCGGTGGAGGCGCAAGCCACCTCGCTGCATGCGAGAGTGGTACATCTTCCACACCGACAGGGTCATGATGCGCTGCGCCTCTTTCTGTACTTCCATGCTTGTTCGACGAGAGTGTAGAGTTAAGCAGAGAATGAGTTAAGACGAGCGTGGCCACCCAGACGACACACTTACAATAGCAGCTACACTACTAGACGTTCGGGCGGGGGCAGCAAGCCGGAGCCCTCTTAATATAGTAAGAATGACGTCACTCAATGCCACGCCCAATCAGAGGGCCTCATCCGGGCTTTCCACTGTGGCTAGAGACTTCTTAAAGTAACAGGGATAGATTTACGCTTCGAAGGAAAAAGGACTTAAAACACCGGCAAGAAAGAACTTCCCCACTGCGCCCCGAGACACTAGGTTCTGGGTTCTCAAACTTAGCGGGCCAGACGATGAGGCCCACCCACGAGACGGATAGTGGGCGGTAATCTCAGTGGGGAAGACCCGGGACCGGGGTACTTTACCCGAGGGCACTGTTCATCTTGCCTACCAGTCTGCTAATTAATATTTTCTGAACAGTTAAAACACTGCTACTTATTAAGCAGTTACTACACGCCAGTTACTACACTATTTAACTTTCTCTTTTTATTCAGTGTCTCTGATTCTCACCTCCACTCCATAGAAGGTACAGTTTTCCAGGTAGAAATAGGCAGTCACCTGACCAATATTTACTAAACGAATGATTATGCCATGGCAAAAGGGTCAACTGAAGCCTACAGCCCTTCCTCATCCACCTTCTGGACATGGGTGGAAAGTGGGCGCGGACGACACTGGCTGGCTCTGGAGAGAGCTACCCCGTCGCCACCGATACCCACCACCTCCCCCGACTATCTCCCAATTTTCCGCAACTCAGTTGCATTGAAGTCCAATGAACCTAGGTCCTGTGATCTTCTCCCGTCAATAGAGCACTTTTCTGCCTTCACGTCCTCGAGTACGGAATTACTCCAAGAAAGATATCTGGGTCTAGATGACTCAGTGGGTAGAGAGCCACTTGCTGCCAAGCCTAAAGACCTTAGTTCGATTCTCGGTCCCATGCAGTACAAGAGAACAGATACACACACACACACACACACACACACACACACACACACACACACACACGGAAAAGAGAGTAAGACTTCGGTTCCACTCTGCACTTTTTGCACTTCCCCCAAAAAATTGATTCTAGTTGCAGAAGGGCAAAAAAGTTCAAATAACCCCTTTCATTTATTTGCTCTGCAGGCCCTTTAAGAAACACCCCCATGCCAGTGGGCAGACTTCCCGCCACTGCAGCCGGCCGACTTCCCTGGCTAAATTTGGGTGTAATGACGTACGGCGGCGCCGCGAAGCATTTCCGGATGCCCATATAAGAACAAGGGCTGACGGTCTTAGCCCCAGGAGCGGGCTTCCGGGGCGGGGCCCTTCCATTGTGGACCACACCCCTCCAATTTCTGGTGTTTCCAGCCCTCAGGAGCCGAAACGCTGTCGCGGGTCGCTCGGGTCTGTCTGGTGCTACGGTTCTGCACATGCCGTGCTTGACAGAGCTGAATGGTTTCCTTCTTTCATGCGCTCGCACGCTGCGGCGCCGTCATGCGGGATAAGTGCGGGTGGAGTGAGATTCGCACCCTGTGGAGTTATGGAAAAACATCTTCGAAACCCACACTCGCTGATGTAGAGGGCAAAGTACTTGGTTGTGGGTCTGTTCCTTCCTCCCATCTTCCTGGGAAAACCACCCGCGTACTCAGTCTTGGTGGGACGTCCTTTTACCAGCTGATCCAACTTGCTGGCCTTTTATTAACTTTTGGTTTCTGAAACAAGATATCACCGTTATAATTCCAGCTGTCCTGGCTGCTTCTAGATTTTTTCTTTTTCCTTCTTTTCTTTCTTTTTTAAATTTTATTTTACCTGCTTGCATGTTTGTGCCAGAGGAAGGCATCGGGTCGGATCTCCGGATACTGGGTCCGTTATGTGACCGCTAGGAACCGAACCTGTATTCTCTGAAAATAGTAAGCGTACTTTTGTTTTGAGACAGGACCTCACAATGTAGATCTAGCTGTCCTGGGACTCATTTTGTAGACAAGGCTGGCCTCGAACTCACAGAGACTCTCCAGCCTCTGCCTCCCTAGTGCTGGGATTAAAAGCGCCGAGCTAAGTAAATGCATTGATAGAATGAACTCCGTGTCCCACCGTGATCCCAAAAGATTTGCGGGAAAGTAAGCATATTGACATTGTTTAAAAAGGAAACTGAAGTTCCACAGTTGAAGTCCGACGTGATTTTGTATTAGTCTGCCAGTTGGGGAGGCGCACTGTATGCCCACAACCAAGATGGCCAAGGTGCAGACGGAAGTCCATATACTTTGGCCCTAGGGCCGCTCTTTCTTTCTTGGTGGTCGGGCTCTCGATGGTGGGACCCCTGGCGCGAAGGTGGCACCATGTTCCGCCTTCTGTTAGTGAACAAGCTAGTCTGTATCTGCCGGGTGGTGATTCGATCTGCGGGGAGGAGGGGTTAACACATCTCTCCAGGATCCTCTGTAGTCAGAGGGTGAGTGACAGTGGCGGGAAAGGGATGGAAGGGAAGTCTCAGTGTCAGTGTTGAGGTGTAGGCCGTCCGGGTGCATGGGTCTCCCTGTGGTGGAGTGAAGGGATATTCAAGGGCTGTTTGGGTGTCTGGGCCTCGGTTGGTTTGGGACCCTAGCCTCGAGTCGTGCTCCCGCAGTGAGGAGCAGAAAGCTGTGAATACCACCGGTGGGCTGAGCCAGCACCTCCTGCAGGGAGAGTGGTGATCAGAGAGAGCTTGATTGGACCGCCAATGAGCTGCGGAATAGCCTTGGAAGCATCAGTAGAACCTCTGGGACTTAGAACCTGGAGCTTTAGAGAGGTGTCAAGGCAGAGCCTGTGGCCACAGTAGGGGGTGGAAGGAGCCAGCCCTTTAAGGAAGCTGTTCAGTTTATTGACATCTGGAGGAATGTGTACGCTGGGGGAAGTTTGTACGTCTCTGGCCTTGACACTTTACTCAGCACACGCATAGTGGAAGGCAATCTAGGCAAATTCAAAGCTCCCTGTTGGGGACCTGCTGGAAAGAAAGGTGTTCGCAGAGAGCATGTGGGAAACAGTACAGGCGAAGTCCGAGTAGGACGTATTGGGAGATTAAGGTATCTTTTGAAGCTGGGTGCAGGTGTGTTTTGTTTCTGAGACGGGGTTTCACTGTAACCAGGCTGATCTGGAATAAGAAATTCAACTGTCTCTTCATCTTGCTCGCTGGGATTAAACGCAACCACCACCACATTTAGTTTGTGTTAGGATCTCTAGATTTTTAATGTTATCTTCAGCCACAGGAAATAAAGGACCAATTGGTCAGTCCAATAGCCCTGATCTTCATGGAGAGGAATCGTAAAGGGTTCATCCAGCCCAGGTATCACTAGTGTTGCTTCCTGTCAGTCTGACCTGGTGTAGTCTGTCTTCTGTATGTGTGACCCTGCCCTTGTGTCCAGCCTCTGCATTGGTTGGTTATCTACTTGCCTCTTTACACTTAAGCCTCAGTACTCTTGAAAATAGTTGGTAACTACTGCCTATACAACGCATGTGGGTCGTCTAGAGATAAGGAGAGTTTATATGGTGAACTGGGCATGCTTTATGCCTCTAATTCCAGCATCCAGGAGGCTGTGGCAGGAGGACTGCAGCAAATTTCAACACTACTGTGGTCTACATAGCAAGTTCCATGATGGGAACCCCATCCCAAACAAAATAAAAATTCATGGTAAGCTTGGTGAAGTGACTAATGCTTGTAATCTAGAACACCTGATATTCTAGACTCAGGAGGTAGAGGCAGGAGCCTCAAGGTCATATTTACCATGCAAGGAGTCTATGGACACATAAAACTGTCATGAAGTGTGGGTATATACACAGAATTAAAAACAAAATCCAGGCTAAGTCGTAGACACCTTTCCTACGTAATGGGAGACTAAGGTTAAGGTGGGAATATTTTAAGTTGAAGGTCTGCTAGACTACAGACTGCCATTAACATGGAAGGTCTGGGGCAGTAATATCCAGGGTAAATGTCTCAGCATGTGCATGTATATACACACACAAAGTAAATGTTGTAAATAAAGAGAAGCCAAGGTGTACCAGCCATTCCTGTTAAGTAACATTCTAGGTATTAATAATCCCCATTCCAACTCTAGGAAACAAGGTCTATGGCTCTTAAGCTGGGTGGCATAAACCAGCTAACAATGAGGAAATGAAGCATGAGTGAAATGGTCCCCTTATTGGTAGCAGGTCCAGGGAGGCAGCCCACCAGTCTGTATTGCCACCCTGTCCTATCTGCTGCAAGCCCATCTGGGTTGGGTTAGTGTCCTGCTGGATGTCAGTGTGGCCTCAGTGTTCTCTTGCTACTTAGAAGAGCAAGCCACCCAGCAGGTTTGTGGATGTTGGGAGAGGTGTGGCAGAGTGAGGTTGTGAAACTCTCAGATATTTGAGCTGCTCTTCCAATTCAGCAGCTGATCATGGATCACCAGGATAACAGCTGAAAATGTCTGGGAGCATCCAGGTCATGTTGGAGAGGAGTTGGAAGAGCAGGGCATTTAGGACCAGGGATTGGGAGGTGGTGCCCCTAGGCTGATTTCACCATAGTATTGGCAGCATGCTGGATGCCTTTACTTATGAACTGGACCACATATAGTCTCAGATGAACTGGGTCCTTGGGAAGGCAGTGTCCCACATGAGTGGTATGTTCATTCTGGGTAGGTAAAGAAGCAGCTGGTACTTGACCTCTGACCCTTCTGACAAACAGCAGTGGTCTGCCATTGTGACAGTCTTGGGTCTATGTCCATCCTGCCTACTGGAAAGAGAAAATGGAACCTGAAGAGCTTACCCAAGGCAATCTTCCAGAGCTAGTGGGACCCTGGGGCTGGAACTTAGCTTCCGCCAAAGGTCCAGATTCAAGTGCTCCTATAAGGTGAAGTGGGAAGATCTTGCACAAGCTCTGCCCCACTTCCACCACCATGACTAATACGTGACAACAGAAATAAAATCCCAGCATTTAATAAAAAAGTTCGAACCATCAGTGTTGACAAACTTTGGCTCATCTTTTGGGTAGCTTGCTCTCAGTGTCTTAGGTGTGTGCACATTAGGAATTCTAGTGCTAGTATCTGAGTATTTGATACAGAAAATTCTTTTATAAAAACTCTAGGGTGCGTGTTTCATAGGACATATGGGAGCCAGCTAACAGCTTTGTTAGGTGAGTTCTCATGGGTTCTGGGGTCATTAGGCTTCCAATGTGCCTTTTCTCTGAGGGCCAAGTCTATTTTTTTTTTTTTTAAACCATACCCAAGTAAAAGATCCTGTCTCAGTGAAACATACTGACTGAAAAAGGTGTTCCTGTTTACTAACACAGTGCTCATTATCCCCACAGGAATATACCAACAGACATACTCCTCAGGAGGTGGGGCTTGGGCGAGTCTGGCATACAATGAAGGCAATGACCTGGTGAGACCGAGAGCTGGTAGGCAGCTCAGGTTCCTCACTTGCCGTGTATCTCAACTCCCTATCTTCTGGCTTTCCATCCCTCTGGCTATGAGCCACCTCCATTCTCCAGGACTCTGTTCTTCCAGCTTTTCTTGGGGCCCCAGGATCTAGTGCTGTCTGCATGTTCTATCATGGAGCGCCTGTGTGTCTCCTAGTAAAGTTGTGATCTCAGGATATGCTGCAGCTTAGTGGCAGCACAGGGACTCCCAACATGGCATGTGGTGTCAGGAGGCAGGTGCACACCTAGATGAGTAGGGCAGCATGTCCCTCCAGTGAGCAGAGCACAGCAGGGCTGTTACAAAGGCGTCTTGTTTATTCTTATCAGCATCACTGATTCTCAGGGTTCACATTTCCCAACACCGCTCCTCTCCGTACAGTAGTTAATGTGCAATCTCACTTGTGGGCCTGGGAAGGGTGGGGGCTTGGCTCTGGGTGGGGAGGGCATTGGCACTTCACATGGGCCAGTGGGTGATGGCCTGTCCCCATGAGAGGCATGGATGGGTGGGAGGGTAGCCACTGGGTTTGCCCCTACTTGTCTTTCCTGTTAAGTGGGTTACTTTTCAGTCTCCTGGGTGCTGGGGTGGGGGCCATGCAGCTCTCAGGAGGCAAGCAGCTGACTGCCAGAGGAGGGGCGCAGGGGTGGCTCCTGAGGTAAGGCACAACCCTGTCTTTGGCTCTCCTAATGAGTAGTTTTCTCCCCTGCACCCCTGGCTTTATACTTCCCTCACCCCAAGCCCCGGGAGTCAGGGCTACCTCCTGAGATGCTTGGAGCCAATGGGCTCTGCTGCCCAATCTACAAGACCTCTCTTTCAGTCCCATGGAGCTGCCCTCTTACTAAGCCTGGGCAGGGAGCACAGCCTGCCCTCATCATGACCAGGCTCAGCTGCTTGCCAAGTTACCAGGAGATTGTGCTTTGGGATCTTCGCTGGGGGAGATGGGATAACAGGCCAGGGCAAGGGTGGAGGGAGGGGGTATGACTAAGGTGCTTGTGCTTTAGCTAGGGATGTCTACTCCCCTCCACTTGGCCACCCAGGGCTAAGATACTAGGGGCCAAGTCAGACCCAACACCCCATAAGATGTTAAGAGGGATCACGGCAGATTAGGGGGTGCTGCTGGCCTGGAGACAGGTCTCCAGATCTGACTCAAAAGGCTCCATCCCACCTTCTCCAATCCTGCAAGCCCCTGCCTCTGAAAAGGCAGCTAGAATGCAGAGTTGGGGAGAGGGAGGGAGGTCAGGGCTAGTACAGAACCAGTGAGATGGTGAAAGGACATTAATGGAGGGAGTAACAGAAACCCTGTGCTCACTTCTCAAACTCAGACACCCGAAGATTGCTCCTGGAGAGCCAGAGTGGAAAGGAGCGTGGCGAGAGAAGCGCCACAAACCAGTAACAATGGATGTGGACCCTGCCCTGCCTCATCCCCCAGGAGTGAGCTCAGCTAACTGGGACCTGTGAAAACCCTAAAACTGTAGTCCTGGGGGAGAGGAAGCTGGTTGGATCCACAGGAGTCCTGGGGCACTGGGACTGGGCCCCTGTGGAAACATGCACCCACATTCCACACACACACATTCAGTTTTCCCTGCATCCTGCTTTCCACAGCCCAGGGACCCAGACACATTTCCATTGATTTGAAAAATAAAAGGAAATCTTATACTTCAATATTTCATTCGCTAAAAAAATGTTTCAAAAAGTTATGTACAGGGGGTGGGGGCTGGGAGCCCTGCCCAGGGTCGGATGGGAGGAGGGCAGCAGTCTCCCAGCTTGCTCCCTGGTTCCGACCCTGGTCTTGCTGCCTTTTGATCTTCATGATTTTAAAAGCAAACACTCTACGCAGGCAGGCACGCACGCACACACGCACGCACACCCACAAATTCTGCCAGACTGGAAACCTGTCCTGAGACCCTCACCTGCCCACAGGAGCACTGCTCTCTTGGAATGACCTCTTGGGCTGAGGGGACCCACAGAGGCAGAGCAGGGTGGGACTAAGAGGGGTATGATGGAGGCTGTCACAGAGGGTCAGTTCTAGAGCTTTCTAAGCCTTTTGGGCTTGTTTCCTCAGTTTGTAAAGTGGACAGTCCCTCTTGGCCTCACCTACCCCAGCCCCAAGGTGCAGGGACAGACGAGAGGGACAGGAAGGCGCTTTTGGAGACATGGAAGCACTGGGGGATGGTGGAAGGGGTCCAGAGAACCCCTGGGCCCGTGGAGTCCCAAGCAGCCACAGTGAGGGGCAGGCTCTGAGTCCTGCCCGTTCCCTAGCCGGGCCTGGTGCTGGGAAATGCCTAAGAGAAAGGGGAACCAGGGCTCCCCGTGAGTGTTGAGGAAGGTCACAGATCCCACCTGCTGCCTGTCCTCTCTTGACCCAGCCCAGCTTGCTTTAGGGAAAAGGTGTGGGATGACAGGGAGGCAGAGGGGCTGGGAGCATGCAGCACCCCCTGCAGGTTCTGGGGAGGGACAGACAGTAGCTCGTGATTAAGGTGGGGGCATGTGTGTGACAGGAGGGGAGTGTGACATCCATGGGAGGGTCCTGGGCAGGTACTGGAGGACCTCCACTGAAGGGGTTGTCTGTGTGGAAGCTGTATTCTATGCCTACCAAGTTCGGCTCTTCCTCATGGTCATTGAGAAAGCTGCTGTAGGCACTGCCCTCTGCTAGGTACAGTGGCTTGGCGTTGGTCGGCCAGCTCTTGCATCCGATAGAGGGCATGAAACACACCCTCACAGGTTCTGGGGAGGGACAGACAGTAGATTGTGTGACCAGGTAGGTGTGGTAGGTGGGGGTGTGATAGGAGGGGGAATGTGACATCCGGTAGGGGGTGTCACATGTATGTTACTGGAGAACCTCAGCTGAAGGGCCGGCCTCGCCATCGTGGCTGGCTGTCTCAAAGCTGTGTTCCATGCTCATCATGTCCGGTTCTATCTTGCCAGTGTCACTGATGAAGCTGCTGTAGTTGTCACCCTCCACCAGGTGCAGTGGCTTGGTCTTGGGCAGCCAGCTTTTACGTACCACTCGGCGGGCATTGGTGCACATATCAGCTGCAATGGCATTCATCTCGCTCTCCTTGAAGTTGGGGGCAAAGTTCTGGCAGTAGTCTGTGGGGGCAGAGCAGGCAGCTCAGGTCTAGACTCCTCCCATCAAGCCTCCCAGCTTCTATGAAAGCCCAGGGGAGGGGATACCACTAACAATAAACTACTGCTGCTCACCTGGGCACCCGCTTTACCACCCCCTCGAGAAAATGTGATGCTATATGATTCAGAGCCTGGGAGGTTACTCATGCCAACCTAGGCCCCCCCCTGACAAGTGGCTGCCACTACCACAGATGTGCCCCTCTATTTTCTCCTGGACTTGAGATCTTCCTGCTTGACAAAGACATTCAGGTCCTTCCATGTTACATGCCAAATGTGAAGAAGCTCCCAGTTGAATCCTCTCCCAGTAAACCACTAAGGACCTCAGAACCCCACCGCCCCCTGCTTTTCGAATACAGCAGTGGCTGACCTTGAACTCTTCATGGTCCAGTCTCTTGGTTGCTGGTCAGAACCTTCTCTTTAAAAAGTTTTAAAATGTGGATGTGTGATGGTCAGAAAACAACTTGTAGAAGGGATGTAGGGGGTCAAACTCAGGTTGTTCAGCTGCAGAACCACCTCACTGGCCTTAGACACCCCACCCTTTTTTTTGAGACAAGGTCTCTCTACATAGCCCTGGCTGTCCTCAAACTCAAAAGAAAGATTCTCCTTTCTCTGTCTCCTGAGTGTGTGCTACCAGGTTTGGCCACAGACCCCTTAACAAAAATTATTACTATGACATACTGCTTCTCTCCTTCCACCTTCATGTGGGTTCCGAGGATCAAACTTCAGCCACCCTGAACATGCCTCACCAATGCCAAGTCATTTCCCTGCCCTCCACTTCACTGTTTGAGTCTTTGACTGACTCGGGAGCTCAGCAATGCCGTTAGGCTGGTGACCAGTGAACTCCAGAAATCTCTTGTCTTGTTTCCCCAGGTCCGAGACTTCTGACATATGGCTTTTATTGTGAATGCTGGGGATCTGAACCCAGGTCTTCATACTTCTGAGACAAGCACTTTATGGTGGCATAGGCTTTTAAATCCTAGCACTTGAGAATTCAAGGCCCGCCTATAACAACTACAAAGACAACTACAACAACATCACTATTCCCACAGCATGGTAGACTACAACTATATACTCAGTTCCAGGCCAAATAGGGCTGTGAAGAGACCCTGTCTCAAAAACAACCCAAACTAGCCACCAACAACTAGCCCCAACTCCATCCGTCACACTGAACGCTAAAGGAAGAAAAGTAAGCTGCCAACCCCAGGTCGCAGCAGAACACTCACACTTGACAGCATGGAGGACACGACTGTCCAGTGGCTTGCGTCTGGGGTCATTGGTGGAAGAACGGATGCCGGTGCCACAGCTATTGGCCAGTGTGTTCCTGGAGATAGGGTACAAGTGTGGAGTTCCTGGTAGAGGTCTTGGGGGGGGGGGGAGACCTGTTCCCCAACCCTGGGGCTCTGGGGTGCACCTCACCGGTCAAAGAAGGAAGCCAGAAGCCGCCGCAGCAAGACCTTGTGCCGCGTGCCTGCACTGACGTGGCAGTTCATGAGTTGTGCCCTTGTGATGTATACATTGGTGCCTAGTAAGAAAAGTCACATCATCTGGACCCAAATCTCAACTCACCTAGTCTGAACACCGAAGTGTGCCATAGGTATTCTGAACACACCCAGGTAGACACAAACATGGTCTACCAGAAAAGTTCAGAAAGACTAGGCCCTAGGCCCCAGTGACAGTGAGCCCCAACCGGCTGGCCCAACCACACCCCATCTCCACTAGCTCCCATGACCTAGAAACCTACAGATTGGTCTTTGATGAGAAGCAAATCAATTTCTCTCTCCTCCATCTCTCTGCTCCCTTCTTTTTGGCTGCAACAGGGTTTCCCTATGTAGCTTCAAACTCTTGAATCTAGGAACCCAGATGCATCCTGCCTTACACGGAGACAGCTCTGTACCACTCTCCCCACCAACCTCCCTTCTGTGGAGCTGAGAATAAAAACTTGGGAGTCTAGCTTGGTGGAAGTGGAGCACCTTTAACCTTAGGACTCGGGAGGCAGAGGCAGGCAAATCTCTGAGTCTGAGGAGAGCCTAGTCTACATAGCAATGGGTTCCAGGATAGTCAGGGCCTCACAGAGAAAACTCATCTTGAAAAATCAGAACAAAACAAAAAGTTGGGATCTCTTTAGCATGCTGGTGAGAATTAATTCAATTAATAGTTTGTTTCTGAGACAAGGTTCATGTATCCAAGTGGCTGACTGATTTTCTGACCCTTGTGCCTCCACCTCCTGAATGCCAAGATTATAAATGCACACCACCATGTCTAGTTTATGATAAAAACCCATGGTTTTATGTATGCTAGGTAAGTTACTACCAATGGAATCATATCCCCAGTCCTACTCACCTACTCTAATACCTCTCATCAGGGCACCTGCTACTGATAATTGTTCAAACGGGAGCAGAGAGTGTCAAGTGCCCTAGGACACAGAGGAAAGGTGCTAGCTTGCAGAGCAAAGGGGACGGGAACTAAAGCACAGCCAGCACACCTGTCACGAGTTCCAGCTTCTCTGAGGGGTCGCCTTCATCGTAGAGTTTTGGGTGGCAGCGATTGCCGATCTGGTTGATAAGTTCAGCTGGGAGAGATGCCAGGTCTTGCCGCACTCGAATGCGACTGCGGGATTCAAGGACCACCTGCTCAGGAAGAGCTTCTACCTTCTCAGCTGTGGGAACGGGGATAAGTATGTTCATAGGGTAGCACCTGTGCACCCCCACAAGTGTGCGCGCACACACACTAACACACACACACTCACCTGACTGGCCAACATTCAACATGCTGTACATGGTATACATATTGCAGATCTGACGGTACTGCTCATCTGTGCCCTCCTCACCCGCATCTTCTTCTTCGTCTTCTTCGTTGTGGTAGGAGCTGGGGCTGTCACTGGTGTAAGCACTGGAGGTACCTGGGCTGGTCCGCTCTGACATGCTGGGCCCACTCACACATCCTCCCACTGCAACTACAGCCACTGCTGCTGTAGCTGTGGCCACTGAGACTGGCTGGGGCATCCGGTTAGGGGCCAGATCGGGTGTGGAGAACTTGGCCATCTTGCGGCTGCCGTTGTTGCCACCACTGCCTCCAGCCTCCTTCTGGCTGCTATCCCACAGCCTCTTAGCCATGGGTGTGCATTGCACTGAGTCCAACTCCTGTTCTGTCTTGACCCGTGACACAAGGGGGAGTGGTGTGCTACAGGCTGGCCAGCCCAATGTCTGCGCTACAGGACTCTGAGGCTCTGAGGATGGGGCCTCCTCCGGGTGCAGGCCCTGGGAGTCGCAACTTGGAGAGCTAACTTTGAGGAAGAACTCAGTGCCTTTCTCCATGATTTCCTGGATCTGCAGGAAGCCGGCTGTGTAGATGAGCAGGAACTGGTCCCCCATGTTCATGCTCAGCCGGCCTGTGTAACAGAATGTGAGGATCTGCTGGAACGACTGTGGCTGCACAGCGGCCGGCAGTTCCACCACAGCACTGCGGCTGCTGTTGAATAGGTCCCGGAAGTAGGAGCTGCTGGCAGCCAGCACGGCACGGTGAGCTTTGAAGGCATGGCCTTTTACCACCACTGACACGTCACAGTACAGTCCCTGTAGTCGCTGCTCATTGAGGCACTCAAGGATGCTGTTGCCAAAGTTTGGAATCTCCATCTGCAGGGTCTGCGCCATGGCAGCAGCTGCATAAGGACAGGAAATAGATACTGGACAGGTCAGGTGGCAGAAACCAATATAGGCCCTGTCCTGCCTCAGCAACCTTACCTTCTGCAGGAGAGCATATGGGAGCCAGAGAGAACACCCACATATAAAATCTGTGATACATCTAAGAATGGCAGTGCCACTTCCACTTCTGTACCCTCACAGCCCAAGGGTCCCTAAAGGGGACAGGTGCAAGGACACTATACACTAATATCACACAACCACTCAAGCCCCATTCCTTTCTTGTGGAGCCTGGGACAGAACCCAGGGCCTTTAGCATGGTAGGCAGTGTGCTCCACTACTGAGTTCCTGAGCCTTTTTACTCAGCTGGTCTGAGTCTTGGTCTTTCTGGTCTACCTTTAGAGTACTGGGGTCACTGATGTGCTTCATGTATATTACACAATCTCCAGGATTACCTGGTCTGATATAAGTACTATGTAATACTTTCCATACTTAAAAGTCTTCTTTTGGAGGCAGGTTTCCCATTATAGCTGGCCTAGAACTTATGGCACTAATGTCTTAGCCCTCAGAACACCAGGATAATAAATAGGAATCATCATATCTGGATTTAAAATGAGTGTTCTAAGCAGGGGCTGGAGAGATGGCTCAGTAGTCACTTGTCTCTTATGGAGGACCAAGGTTTGATTCCAGGTGTCCAAATTTACAACCCCCAGTTCCAGGAGACTCAACAGACACAATGTGTACATATGCATACACACATATAGGCAATATTCACACACATAATGTAAGGATACAGGACCTACAGATTCTGAGAATAGATGGCCAAGATCAGTCTCTTGCACATACGACATACACAGACATAGTGCACCAACAATCTTACACTCATGTTAAGAACGGCCACTGGCATGATAGTACCAGTCTGCGGCCCAGAATATGGTCTTAACGCACTCACTAATCGTACAGTCACCATGAAAATACACATTCAAACCATAATGCAAAACAGCTTTATGCTGTAGGCTTGAAAACAGGAAGAAAGCAGGCAAAAGGCTGGGTGTGTGAACAAGGTTCTAAGTTGAAGCCACCCAACTCCACAGTGTATGGCAGGTATTACCAAAAGGTGAGAACTCTGAACTCTGTCACACTGCTGGTGAGAATATGAAAAACAACTTGGGAAGTCTCAAGGTTCTTCATATGATAGGGAAAAGCCAGACAGAAGGACCACATGGCATAGGTTTTCGTTTATATAAAGTTTCCAGAAAAGGCAAATCCATTAAAACATAAAACAGAAGGTTGCAAGGAGCTAGGAAAGAATGGGATTTGCTTAGAGCAAAAGAAAGTATGCTTCTCTCCATATATAGAACTATCACTTTAAGTTAACAAGGACTGATCTTTCCCTAACCCTGGATACATCAAAGGCCATAACAAAGCCAGGTGTGGTAGTCCTAGAACTCTGGAGAGCAGAGGGGGAGATCCACTGGACCTAAAGACACAGGTCAGGCTACACAATAGATCTCAGAAAAACCTCTTACTATTTAAAAGGGTGTAGTGCTCAGTATATCTCAACAAAACTGCTGAACAGAACCAATCAGGACTGGGGAGCACTTGCACACACAGGCAGGCTGCCCCAGTCACACCCTGACCCCCAGAGACTACAACCACTTTCCTTTGTACCGAACAGGGAAGTTGTGCCAAGTATATTTTTCTGATCTTATATTTTGAACCTGGTGGGCATACTGTTCATCTGTAAAAATAAAACGGATTTCTTACTCTTTGTTTTTAGACAAGTTTTTACTATGTAACCCAGGTTAGTTTTGAGCTTGCACTGATTCTTTAGCTTCAGCCTTTTCAGTGCTGGGGAGCCTTCACGCCCAGCTCCATTTTTCCCCCCTTTTCTGGAAACAAGGTCTCATTATGTAGATCCAAACTGAACTTGATCTCACACACAGAGATTGGCTTGCCTCTACTCCCCAGGTGCAGGGTAAATTACCTGGCTTACTTGAAAGGTTTTTAAGAAAATGATTCCGTTGAAGTAGAACATGCATGTAGTATCCAGAGGGTAGACCGAGGCAGGGCTACACTATGTAGTTCTGGCAGGAGCTCCTCTGACAAGATTGGCCACAAACTCAGAGATCCATCTGCCTGTGACTCCCCCATGCACCACCACTGGCTCTTTTAGCGTTAAAAAATTTTATAATTACATTTACTCATGTTGTATGTTTGCCTGCAATTATGTCTGTATATCACCAACATGCTTGGTGCCCTTGGAGGTCAGAAGGAACCGGAGTTATGGATGGTTATGGACCACCACGTGGATTCTGGGACTCCAACCCTTCTTCTCCAAGAACAAGCAACTCTTTGTTTTGAGACAGGTCTCACTGTATAACCATGGCTGTCCTCAAATTCAGAAATCTGCCTGCCTCTGCCTCCTAAACATTGCAACTAAAGGTGTATACCACCATCAACCAGCACAAGCAGTTCTTAACTGCAGAGCCATCCTACACACACAGCACATGCATGACAGTCAAAAACTTTATAGGTAAATGAGGTCTTATCTTTGCTATGGAGGCCCCATAGGGGCAGAAAGTTCACCCAAGAAGCTCATTACTGTATCCCTTAACTACCTAGGACTGGACTAGGCATGGTGGCATATGCCAGTAGTTCCAGCTACTCAGGAGGCTGAGGTAGAAGGATAGCTTGAACATAGTTCAAGATCAGCTTAGGCCACATAACTCAACTTGATTGTTTCTAACAGAGTTCCTGGGAATCAGATGCCCTTTCTTGACCTACCCAAGAACTAAAAGTACACGGTATACATAAGTGCAAGCAAAACACTCACACACGTTTGAAATATTCTTTTTTAATTTGCATTGGTGTTTGACCTGCATGTATGTCTGTGTCCGGGTGTCAGATCCCCTGGAATTAGAGTTACAGACAACTGTGAGCTGCTATGTGGTTGCTGGAAATTAAACTTGGGTCCTTTGGAAGAACAGCCAGTGCTCTTAACCATTGAGCCATCTCTCCAACCCCAACAACAACAACAAAAAGCCTCAACCAATCAGCACTTGTATTATTTCAAATCTAATTCCATGTCTAAAACAAGCGTGAAGCTCTGAAGAATTGTCTTGTCCTTCTCAGATAGCTGACCTTAGCACAGCAAGATGTTAGGATGGACCTTCTCAAGTGATGTCACTGAGTTTCAGGATCAGTCATATTGAGTTGACTCACTGTGGAAAGGGGGCTGGCAGGATGTTTCCCCGAGAAGAGACCAGAAGGCAGCCCAGGCAAATACTTGAGACCTACCAAAGTCACAACGCCATGGAGGGTATTATACCTGTGCACCACAAAAACCAAACCAGCACAGCAAGATGGTATATACAGTCGTCACAGCAGTGAGTAGATGAAGTAGAGAACTGTGCTGGCCTGAGCTAGTCTCCAAACAAAACCAATTTGTATTTCAACATCTATTTCTAATTCAACAACTAAGTAAGGCTTTGGCAGGTATAGTGCTTCACACCTATTCTCTTGGCAAGTAGAGTCAAAGATAAGAAGTTTGATGCTAGACTGGGCCAAGGACCATGCTTCAAAGGGGTGGGGTGGGGTGAGGGCATAAGCCTTTAGGAGGTAATTAATTCATGATGGCTCCAACTTCATGAGATACTCAGGAAGCCTGTTCACCCCTCCTACCACTGCTCTACAGCTCCAGCAGACATTGAAGACAGCCTGAAGTACCTTCATCTTCACCTTGAACTTCTAGCCTCCAGAGTGTGAACAATCAGTGCCAAAGCCTCTCCGCTCCAACCGTAACAGTACTACGAAAACACATAGATCCATCCCCATCCAGACAGTACAAAGGAAAAGGAAACCTGCTGACAGTAGAAAGGGATCAACTGTATGGATCCTAGGTTTGGTTTTATGCTGTTATTTTTTGACAGGGTGTGTCTCCACTTTCAAGAGGAAGGTAGCAGAGGATGACACTGAATTCCTGCCCCAGCCTCCAAGAATGTGAACCACCACAATCAGCTGGCATCTAATTTCTTTGGTCCTTTGTTTTTGAGACAGGGTCTTATTATGTAGCTTTGGCTGGCTTAAAACTTCCTATGTAGGGAGGCTGCGATTGGAATGTAATATGAATAAAAACAAGTAAATCATGAAAAAACAAAACATCAGTAACAACAGCAAAAAATTCACTTCCGGTGTAGATCAGACCGGTCTTGAACTTACCAAGATCTGTCTGCCTCTGCCTTCCAAGTACCAAGTGCTAGGGCATTTTTTTTCTTCCCCACACTGAATTCATTTTCTTTCCCTGAAAGGCTGTCATTAAATTCATGGCTGGAGCAGGATGAACAGTAGCTCTCTTTCACAGGGTCTGCTAACAGCTCAGATAAGGCCAGCTCATTTCCCAGTATATTTCCTGAGAAGAAACGAGCCTTCCTGACATCTGATTTAGGAGAACAGGCCATGGAGGCAAAAACAGAGGCCTGGGTCACACAAAGAACAGGCCCAAGTTTGTTCCTGAATCCGGTCCATGAAACAGACAATGCTGAAGCAGTTAGCACCTCACAGTTGGAAACACTAGTACCCAAAGAAGCCACAAATGGGGCAGACAGGAGCTCTGGATAGGCCAAGCCTCCCCATCCAGAAAAGGAGTCTGTTGGCTACCTGGGGCCTTTACCACGGGGGCTCCAAAGGTTAGCCTGACCTGGTTTTCCTCCTGCCCACACTCCCGCACCTGTCTGCCACCTCTTCCAAGTGGCCCCTGCACTCTAGCTTCTTCCTAACAGAACTTCCAGATCTGTACAAAACCTAGCAGCCATTCTGCCTGTTTTCATGGAGCCCCGGGTAATGCTACAAACTCTGATCATAAGCCTATTCTTCCAAGTCACAGTCCACTCTGAGTGCTTTCAGACCCAAAAGAGAACAGAGAGAACAAAGATCAAATGCAGAGTCCCTGAGGTAACAACGGCACAACCAGGGCCTAGGGAGCTTAGCTGCACTGTAGACGGGTCTTGTGAGATGCACTAGAATTGCAGGATCATGGTATCACCAAAGGGACTCATTACTGTCTAAACAGGACAGTGCAACAACTCCTACTTGTTTTGAGACACAGTCTTAGTACATACAGGAATACAGCCTGGCCCTGAACCCTGGCTGAGAGCCCTTACATGGCAGATATCACTGTTTCTCCCATTTATCAAGAAAACAGAGCTCCAAGCTACCTGGAAGGCTAAGGCAAGAGAAACATTTGAGCTAGGAGTTCAAGGCTACAAAGCAAGACTATGAAAAAACAAACTTACACAATAAAACAGACCTGTCTGGAGAATGCATGTTTCTTAATACAAAAAGCTCCAGTCCCTTATATAAATTGACATCTTAGTACATAGAATGTAAACATAGCCTATGATAGTTTTTCCCCCTGTCTTTTTTCGGTGTTAGGGATAGAACCTAGGACCTTTCCATACCAGGCTAAGTACTCTTCCACTGAGCTGCACCCCTAGTGCCTCCAGACCTTAAATTACCTCTAGCTGACTTCTAGTACCAAGTCCAACATGAATGCTATATGAGAGATGCCAGAAGCCAGTTAGTTGCAGGGCCAAGAAGATGATTCAGTGGGTAAAGCTTGCCTCCAAGACTAGTGTCCTGAGTCTGAGCCTTAGGACTCTCATGGCGGAGAGAACTGACTCCCCTAAGTTGTCCAGTGATTAATCTCCATGTCCTGCCAAATAGATAGGTTAAAATATAATAAAAAAGTAAATATATAAATCAAAGAAGCTTGTCATGTACCTTCTTCCTAACTCCAGCATTTGGGAGGTCAAGGCAGAATTTTTAGTTCAAGGTTGGTCTGGACTATGCAAGTACAATAAGATCTGTCTCAAAACCAGGAGCTATTATACTGTCGTCTAGGAGATGAGGAAAAGAAACAAAAGTCTGTTCAGGACAGGGGGTGGGCCAGCAGGCACAGGCTCTGGATTCCATCCTTAAAAAGAAAAAAAAAAATCACAAAAAACAAAGCCAAGTGTGTACATCTTCAACATAGATACAATCTATTTCTGAATAGTTCTAAATTTATGGTTAAGTATGGAGATTCAGAACCTACAAACAGAGGTATTTCTGTATCCCACTAGGCTTCAATCCCTGAAAACACTTGCCACTGGTGATGCAGAGTACTAATAGCCCAACATCAGGCTAGAAAATTGATTAACGTACAGCTTGGTGACATGGCTTAATGGGTAAAGACACTTGCTAAGCCTGGCAACCTGCTTTTCGTCTCCAGAACCTACAAGGTGGAAATAACCAATCCCACAAGTTACTGCCCTCCCCATAAACACATAAATAGTTTAAGAAAAAAAAAAAAAAAAAAAAAAAAAAGGCCAACCTCAGTTCTTAGCTGACACCCAACACCACCAGCTATCACTGGCACTGTTCCTCCTGCACCTTCCTATCTGTAACTGTATGCCTTTCACTACATCCTGGAATCTGTACTGGTCCAGAGATTACCTGTCAGTCCCAGTCCCTATGGGTTCCTCAGTGCCCCCACAACCTAGCTTCAGCACATAGCCAGCCGGATTCTTCTATAATCCCACCAAACCAGATACCAGGTATTAGAACACAGTATTGGGCTGGAGAGATGGCTCAGTGGTTAAGAGCACTGGCTGCTCTCCCAGAGGTCCTGAGTTCAAATCCCAGCAACCACACAGTGGCTCACAACCATCTGTAATGAAATCTGATGCCCTCTTCTGGTGTGTCTGAAGACAGCTACAGTGTACTCATATAATAAATAAATCGTTAAAAAAAAAAAAAAAAAAAAAAAAAAAAAACCCACAGTATCAATGTCATTTATATTCCAGGCCCTTCATTTGGTGTTGACAGGGTCTCACTATGTTGCTCTGGATTCATCTGCCTCTGCCACCAGCTCAAATTTTGATGCTGGGAAGCTATCCTAGATAACTGTCTTGGGCTAATGAGCAATCCTAACTACCTAGAAGCCGGAGTGCCTCTACTCCCACCCATGACAAACTAAACAGGTCAGGTGTGTCCTTACCAGACAGGCAAACTGGAGATTAAGAGCTCTAGCCAGCATCTTGGAGCCGAAGAGTTGTGACCTAGTAGTGGCACCTGACCCTGCTCCACTCAGAGAACTCCAGGGGTCCCCCCAAAAGTTCTAACTTTTACACCTCTGCTGAGGCTGCACAGAGGAGAGCAAATAGATGGCAAGCATCTTTGAAGCACAACCTGTGATGTTACTTCTAATCGCCTGCTTCTCTCCCCCAACCCTACCCACCCAGACAGGGCCAGTGCACTCCAGGGAAGACACCACCAGCAAACAGATCACCTACTGCAGACTTCAGAGAGGGTTATGCTGAAAGACTGCTTCAGTTCTATGTGTTAGATGGTGATGACAGCACGTAGGGCTGGCCAGTCACGGGTTTGAATGAACTCAAATGCAGAGAAGTGTTTGAAGTGACCTCGGGTAGGAGCCTGAGTATGGAATGGATGGGAATACCCAGGAAGGGACATACTGCTCAAGCACGGCCTCAAGCTCAGCTCAGTGTGCAGCTGGGCCAGTCAGGTGCTGTATCACTCACTGGCTCTGGCGATGAACCCTGGGTCAGAGCTCACTGGCCAGCCTGCTGATGGACCCTGTACAGACCAAATACAGACTTAAGAAAGCCCAGTTTCTGAACTTGAGGTGGGTTGTGGTGGACAGACTTTAGGACACTCTGAGCTGGTTGATGATGGCACATACCTTTAATCCTAGAACTTGGGAGGCAAGAGACAAGTGGATCTCTGAGTTCAAGGCCAGCCTGGTCTACAGAGTGAATTCCAGGAGAGCCAGGGTGCTACACAGAGAAACCCTGTCGGGGGTGGGGGAGGTGGGGAGTGATTTTGGATTAAAGTCAAGGAATCTGAACTTTGCCTGGGGATGCTAGGAGACCCCTGAGCTCCTCTGACTTTCTGTGTTCTTTCTGTGGCCAGCAGAGTCATCTCTCCCAAAGACAAAACGGTTTTGGTAACTCAGCAGGAGCCTGGCACACACTCAATGAAAGCTCTGAATGTGTTGTCCTCAGCCAGAACATCCGCCGCCCAACCTAACTTATTATTCAGATCATGGCTAGTCTCGACTACCCAATGGAACCCAACCCTCCCTGCCCCCACACCACTGACCAGCTCATCTTGCTATACTATCTTCATTAACAGAGCAACTAGTTTCTCTGTACTTCTGGGGACCATTTCTTTGTTTAAGTTTGGTCACCATCTGAACAGAAATCACAGTCTGCTGAATGTTACTGGGCTGCCGCTGCTTCAGTTCCCACCCAGCAAAGGAGTGGGCACAAAGCACTGAAAGCAAAGGGACCACTTTAGCTGGAGGTTGGCTTTGCCTCACACAGGTGCTCACTGAAAAGCAGATCTGACCAGTACACCTGTTCTAACTGAGGTGGAGGCGCCACCTGGCCATTTCTGCCTTCACACTGCAGGGCCGACTCCTCCCAGATTTGCACTTCAGCTGCAACTAGTTGACACCATCTGTCTTGGATGCCCCACTCAGCTAGGCCTGGGAGCAGTCAGTCTATGCACCAGCGGCAACCCTTGGGCCACATTCAGCATTCAGTCTGTGCATCAACAGCAAAAGCACAAAGCCTGAGCAGCAGCCTGTGGTGAGAATACAGGCAGATATAAAGGCTCAGAGGTCTACCAGTTCAGCTCAGAGAGATAGCTAATGGCAGGAGGAAAGGTTTTCCTGGAGAGCTGCAGCAGCAGAGTGGCTAAAACAATCTGAAAGCACCAAGTTCTTTAACACAGGCTGCTGGCCCAGTCCTCAGCTCCCCTCCCCCATCAAGAGGCCAAGATAGAGGGCACAGCCCAGGCAGCTGGTGGTGTTATGGTAACTCCCAAGGATATGAGGGAAAAGGGAGATTCAACAAAGTCATCATTAAATCCAGGACTGCCTGATACTAGCCACCCAGAAATGTGTAGCTGACTCTGATGAAGATGTCCAAAGACACCAAGACAAACTCTGCGTGGTGCCTCATTCCTATATAATACCAGCATTGGGATGATGGGTAAGAGGGCAATAGTTCAAGACTAGTTTAGGCCATAGTAAGTTCAAGGTCAGCCTGGGCCAGAGTAACATCAACAACCAAAAAACAAACCAAAAACCTTACTCTTCCAACATGTGCGCGCACCTACCCAAGAACATGTGCATTGTTAATCTTGCAATTAGTCCAGAGCTGGAGCAGTGTGCTAAGAAACCAAAGTGAGAACAAAGCCCAGGCAAAGCAAAATCCCACTCCCAAACCACTAAACCACATTTATAACCACATCCTGTAGCAGAACAACACTTCCATGACCCCTGTGCCCATGGTTCCCAGATGCAGAATGGGAGAGAAGGTATGAGCAGGTCCAAGGATGAAGAAACCCACTGTTCCTTGGAACTCCGGCAAAGGGGTGGATTGAGCCAGTCCAGGAAGCCCAGGAAAGGCCAGGTCCAAGAAGAGCCCAACAAGGAATCGGAACAGCAGAAATCTCTCTGCAGGTGCCCAAGGAGGGTGAACTTGATTTACTAGACATAGGCCACAGTCTAGTCATATGACCTGAAACAAGCCCCGCCCCGAACCCCAGCTTCTTTCTCTGAGAAGAGAAAGCCAAAGATCCAGCAGTGGTGAACAATCGATGAGCTTACTGGCTACCCGCTTAGCACACAGCCTGACCTAGGAGCATCAAGGAGGGAGGGAAAGCCCTGGGATCAGGAGCCCCCAAGGCATAAGTCAGGATGTGCAGGTACCTGTTTTGTCTTAAAGACACATCAGAGCTTCAGGCACTCGCCATCCCAGTATTTTATCTCCCAGGAGGAGACAGAACTCGGGCTCAAGCAGCAGGTTGGGCCCGGAAAGGTAGGGCGCATAGCAAAAGCTGTGAGGTCTCATTTAGACTTGAGCCCCCAGGTTCCGGCGCCAGAAGGCTGAGGACGAATTCAGGACTCTAAAATACTCAGGTAAAGTTTGCCGGGCTGCCTCCATGCTGGGTGGGTGGGGTAGGGGGTGGGGTGAGCAGGGGCCATCCACGCAGAAAACAAGATGTTTGAATTAGGTATCCGGTGCAGCCCACGCTAACTCCCACCTACCCGCTGGCCTGTCCTTGCTAGCAGTTGGCCAAGGTTTCGGAGAAGAGGCGTGGGAAAGAGGAAACCCCCGGTTCGAACCCTAAGCAAACACATGGAGGTGTGGGGGGTTTAGCTCACACTAGCTCACTTAGCTCACACTAGGTTTTCCTAACCTGCCCCCACATCCTAGCCCATAGGCCCTGTACCTCCTCCAAACTCCCAACACTCCTACCGTAGTTCCCAGCCTTACCTGGTGCCCTCCCGTTGTGGCTTATCCCCACATCGCTGGTCTCTGACCTCGTGCGACCCCCTGCAAACATCCCAAGGCTCTCCAATCCGCCCCCACACGAGCAAGCTCCGCCCACCCCCACCGAATCTCACTTCCCGGGCTTTTCCTCACCACCCCCCAAGGCCTGTAACCTGACCCGCCCACCCCCTCCCCAGCGCATTCTACCTGCAAGCTCCGGCCCTCCCGCTCCCCTCCAGGCTTTTCCCCTCAGGCGGCACAGCCCTCCCCCTCTCGCTCAGGCCAGCCCGTGGCCTCCCCTCCCCCCTCGGGCCTCGCCGGCCGCCTCCACACAATTACCCCCTCCGGCCCTGCAACTTCAAGGATCCCGCGACCCGCGCCTCCCTCGGGCGGCCTTCCAGTCCCGCGGGCCGAGCCCCGGGCTGGACGCTGTAGGCCGCCAGCTGAGATCCAGCCACCTCACCCTCGCTTTCCCGCTGCTGTCAGCGCCGCGGGCTCGGCTTCTTGTTCCCAGCAGGGCGCCCCGAGGCCTCCCCTCTCGGCCCTCGGCCGGAACCTCGGATGTCCTCGGGCCGCCCCGGCGGGAGGAGGCCGGAATTGGGCCTGGGGCGGGCCATCTCACCTGCGCTGTGGCCGCGCTCCGGGGCCTCCCGGCGGGCTCCGCAGCGGCAGCTGGGGCCGGGCCTGGGCCCGGGGCGCGCCCCCCTGCGCCTCGGCCTCGGCCTCCGCCTCTGCGGCCTCCGCGGCCTCCGCCTCAGCAGCAGTGGTAGCCGCGGCGGCCATTCATTGTGGGCCAGGCCGCCCCAGCCGAACGCCGAGGAAGCGCACGGCGCTGCCGGCAGGGTGGAAATGGCCTCGGCCCCGCCCCTTAGGCAAGCTTAGTTGCGCTTCGAGCGCTTTAGTTCTCACCCGCTTCTCTTTCCTCCGGGGTCTCTAGATGGTCTAATTGAATGACTGTGGGACAGGTTGCTCTATATTTTCGAACTTCAGTTTCTTGTAAAATGAGAACGACGACTGTTGTTCCAAGCAGTTTAGGCTCTGTGGAAATGAGGTTTCATGGAACTGAGCTGAGGAAACTCTGTCAAGATCACAGGAAAGTGCATGTGAAGATTGAAATTTAGGCTCAAGAGGTCAATAAAGCAAAGACTTTTATCTCCAGGATTTATCCCAGGATGCTTATGCGATGTCGAGTTCTATTAGCGTTTTTGCACTAACTCGGATAATTACACATCTTATAACTATTAGTGAGGTCTGACTAGTTTTCGGTTGGAGTAGCAGAGTCAAGAACAGTGCGGACTGGATTAAGAGTGTGCATTGCTCTTATAAAGAGTTTTCAGTGCTCAGCACTCATGTAAGGTGGTTCACAGTTCTAGAGGATCCATTACCTTTTTGGGGGGGGGGGATTTACAAGTACATACATATACAGAAATAAGAATAAAGTAAAAATGTAAAACAAAATTACCATTGGGTCTGGTAGAAATGCCTGAAATCTCACCATCTTGGGAGACTGAGGCAATAAATTCCTGAGAGTTCGAATCCGCCCTGGGCTATATAGGTCCAGGACAACAAGGACTAAATACCCTCTACCCCCAATTAAGAGATAACACATAGTTAGCAAGTCAAGCTGAGATAACGCACACATCCCGGATCTCCACATTTTCCAGCTTGCATACATTAGGCCAGCACTCATTAGGTTGTCTGAGTGGCTCCTCTGCGTACTTCCCAGGCATTCGGTTATTTAGTCCCTGCTCTTGACAGCTAAGATTGCTATTTAGCAGGTAAGGGAAATAATAAGCCTTACATTTTTAGTAACTTGCTGGGACTTAGATTCAAAGCCAGCGATTACTATTATAGAGACTGAATAACCAAAAGGTGCACACAGGAGACATCTAAAGGTGCCAAATTTCTCCGCTTTTCCCCTGACTAAACTAGTGAAACTCCTTTGTAGAAGAGTTGTATTATTGGAAAACACTTGTGTAGCGTACGCAGCCTGCACGCTTCCTTTCCTAGAAGAATCTTGTTCCTGGTCGCCCACTGTAGGTAGTGTCTCTAATAGGTCAGTTATTGTCATGTGACTGGCCCGCCCTCCTAGCCAACATGGCCGCTCCCAGGCCCTAATGCAAGAAGCGTGCATTCCTTGGATCCTGTGAGCTGAAGGGAGAAGCGTGTCCGGGTGTGTGTATGTGAGTGTGTGTAGTGGGAAATCTGCGCCGCGGGCCTTAGGTTCTGTTGGGTCCAGTACCCTCGGAAACGCAGGGTGTTAATGAAGCCACCGGATTTTAGTTTCTACTTTATAGATATGCAGGCCACCCCCGCCCCAGAATCCAGCTCTCTGACCTCCCTCCCTATGCCCTTCCCATTCTCTTAAAAACGGCAGGCGGGTTGAGGTACCCGCGGATGTCCCTCGCGAGGACGATCCTCTGGCTAAGCCGCCCTCTCCGTCAGGCCCGCAGCCTTTGTAGAACTCAGTTCATGGAACGGAAGGCCCAGGAGCCTCCCTCTCCACCAGCGATGGAGAACGGCACACAGCCCAGCGAAGAGCGCCCACCCGCGGCCCCGGTGGCGACTGTCACCGAGGGCGCCGCCAAAATCGTCTTTCCCAGTGCCAACGAGGTTTTCTACAACCCGGTGCAGGAGTTCAACCGGGACCTGACGTGAGCAAGGGGCGCGGGTCAGCAAGGGGAGTGGGTCAGTTCGGTAGAGGATATTACGGGAATAACAGTCCGGGACGGGAAAAGTTGGTAGCATCTTGAAAGATGACGGCACGCACCGGATTTTTAAAGTAAGGTTCAAGACTATACATTCTTTTTAGGGTCCTCTGGCGTTCAAGGAGTGTGACTCCACATTTCTCTTTACAATTCGGTCGATGACTTTGACTTCCCAGAGTTGATTCCTGTCGTTGTAGTCCCAAAGACTTGTTACTCTTTTGCAAGTCAAATTACACATCAGTTTACATACTTTGAATTGAGGGACCGAGGGGGAACTTTGCAAAGGTCACCTTCGGGCTTTCTGGGCTTAACTGAAGATAGAGCAGTTAGCATCTTAGCCTTTGAGGTGGGATTTCTCTTTATTATATTTTGGGCCAGTAGGAAAGGGACTTTATGGATTAGGGAGAACTGAAGACCTGGGCCACACCTAAGGAGCTGGCATGCTAGAGTTTACAAGCTGATCATTCCTCTACTATCCAACCCCCTCCAGGTGTGCTGTGATCACAGAGTTTGCTCGAATTCATCTTGGGGCCAAGGGAATCCAAAGTGAGTGGAGGTTCAGGCCTGGGGGCAGGGGGAAGAGTGTCACACAGAAAGTTAACTTCCCTCTTTATCCATGTCTCAGTAGGCTCCTGAAAGCTCTAGGCTCTCTCCTGCCTTTTTCTCCTGGGGGTTCAGGGAAGGACTTTCTTGCATGAGTCACTAGGATTTTGACCATTCGAAAATTATGGTGAACTTTCTTAAAGAGAGCATTGGTAATCTCTGGTTTTTACATGTGTGACTGCAGTCAAGGTCCCAGGAGAGAAAGACTTGCAGAAAATAGCTGTGGACTTGTCTGATCAAGAGGAGGAAACAGCTGGACAGAATGAAAACCTGGCCCCAGGAGACCAGCCTCGGACAGCTGCAGTCGGTGAGATCTGTGAGGTAGGGACCTCAGAAAGCCGTGGCTGCTTGGGAGTCTAGAGCTGAGGGGCTCTAGAAGGTGTTTGTGGGAGATCCACAAGAGCCCAGAAAAATATTGAGGAGACCTGGACATCAGTCAGCAGGATGACTTCCTGGTAAAGCACATGCCACAGAACCCTTAAGACTTGAGTTTAATCCCCAGAATCCGTGGTGGAAGGAGAGAACTGACTCAGTTGTAAATGACTCATTTATAATTTTAAACATTAAAAAAGAAATAAGACAGTCTTTGCTTACTTCCAACAGGAGGGTCTACGAGTGCTGGAAGGCCTGGCAGCGTCTGGTCTGCGCTCCATACGATTTGCCCTAGAGGTTCCTGGCCTCCAGTCGGTAGTTGCCAATGATGCTTCTGCCCGGGCTGTAGAGCTTATGCACAGGAATGTGGAACTCAATGGTGTGGCACATCTTGTACAGCCCAACCAGGCAGATGCCCGGTAGGTTGATTGGCCATTGTCATTGGTGGGGTGGTCCTGGAGATGGAACCCAGGCCTTCATGCATGCTAAGCAATGGCAGAGCAAATCTCCAGCTCCTAATAGGTCCTAAGCAGGCATGCCTAGGGCCTTCAACTTACAGCTTGGAATGATGCTACCTGGGGACTAATCCAAGCTCAGTTTAGCCTCCAAGTATGACCTTGGGTTAGCCTCTTTGAACTCTTAATTCCCTTGTTTGTGAAAGGAGAGTAAATTTATAAGGGTCATGCAGTTCTGTTTTTCTAATTTTTACTTTATCTGTGCTTGAGAGACCATCAGTGGTCTCAGGCGTCTGTTGAAGGCACTTTCATCTACCAAGCCATCTGGATAATGTGAGAGCATCATGTAGCCCAAAATAGATTTTTAGGAAGCTAAAGAAATGACTCAGTGGTTAAGATCACCGACTGCCCTATCAGAGGTCCTGAGTTCAATTCCTAGCAACCAAATGGTGGCTCACAACCATCTGTAATGGGATATGATGCCCTCTTCTGGTGTGTTTAATGACAGCTATAGTGTACTAGTATACTCATATAAATTAAATAAATAAATCTGGAAGAAAAAAACATAGATTTTTATGTGTTTGAGTGTTTAGTCTATGCATGTGTGCCTCGTGCCCTTCCAGGCCAGAAGAAGGTGTCAGACACCCTGAAAAGAGAATTACAGTTAGTTGTGAGCCATATGGGTGTTATAAAATGAACTTTAGGCCTCTGTAAGAACAGCGCATTCTCTTAACTGGTGAGCCAATTCTCTGGCCTTTTTTTTTTTTTTTAACATTTTTAAATTATGTCGGGTGCATGCATGCAGAGGACAATTTCCATATGTGGGTCCAGTGATTAAATACATAGCCCTGGCTGGCTTGAAACTCTGAGATCTACCTCCCAAGTGCTGGTGTTATTACCACACCTGGCTCTCACCATGACTTTCTGATACTTGAGTTTTCACCTGAATGGTAGGATTGCAGGGATGTGCTACCATGCCTGGTTTATTCAGTAATGGGAATCAGATGAAGCCTAGAGGTAGGTAAGCGCTCTGCCAACTGAACCACATCCTCAGCACACACAGCCCCCTTTTGGTAAGATGCAGTCTCATGTAGTTCATGCTGGTTTCTCCTTAACTCATTGTTGTGACCTTGAACTACTGATATCCTCCCCAACCCCCCCACCCGGCCTCCACCTTTGTGCTAGGACTTTAGGTTTGATTACAGGGTTTCTGTTTGTTTTTCTAGTTTGAGACAGGGTTGCTCTGTCTGCCCTCGCTCTCCTGGAACTAGACTGTAGATGGGCTGGGCTCTATCAAGTTCACACAGAGCCACCTGCCTCTAGTGCTGAGATTAAAGGTGTATGCCACCACTGTCCAGTGTCAGTCTTTTAATTTTCTATTTTTTGAGACAGGATCTCACCTTGTGGCCCTTGATGGTGTGGAAGTCATAGAGATCCAATTGCCTCTGCCTTTCCAATGCTGGGACTAAAGTTGTGAGTTACCACACAAGCCCATAGCAGCCTTTTTACATAACAGAAGTGTATAGCTCAAACTTTGCACAGAGGTGCTGTTTAATGAAGAGGAATGTATCTATCTACAGGGACTTTGTTTTGACACATGGTCTGACCAATTTAAACTGGTGATTTCCTTCAGTCGTCCAGGTAGTTTGAGATTATGCATTTACAGTACCAGGCTCCAGAGAGATGTTTTCTTTCCTAACATCCTTGCCTTATAGTTCACACTGCTCACCCTCCTGCCTCAGGCTGTCTCTAGGACCTGTTCCCACTCTGTTGCTCCACCTCCTTTGACAAGTACCTGCCCTTTGTCTTGTTTTTAAATTTCCAATATTTATGTTATGTGTAGCACTATTTTGCCTGTATGTTTGTGCAACACACAAGTCTGAGGAGGTCAGAGGAGGCATTGGATCCTCTGGAACTGGAGTCATAGGTCATTGTGAGTCACCTTGTGGGTGCTGGGAACTGAACGTGGATCCTCTGCAAGAGCAGCAAATGTCCCTAATCATCAAGCCATCTCTCCTGCTGGATTATTTTATTTTGTTTTGTTTTGTATAGGGTCTCACTATATAGCCTTGACTAGCCTGACTGGTTACTATGTAGACAAGGCTAGCCTAGAACTGACTAGGGATTTGCCTGCCTCCTCTGCCTTTCTGAGATTAAAGATGTGCACCAGCACACTTTGGTTTTTTAAAAATTTTTTTTGTTGTTCATAGCCACCCAGCCTGTGTGCTATGAACCAAATTTCTGAACCAACTTCCCATCTCTGCCCACCCCACCCTCCTTTTTCTTCTTCTTTTTTAAGCGGGGCCTTACTGTGTGGCAGAGGAAGTTTTAAACACAGGACAATCCCGCACCTCAGCTTCACAGCTGCAGGGAGCACAGCTGTGGTTAGCTTAGTGGTAGGGTACTGAGTTTAGTGGTAGGGTGCTGACCTAGCACGTTAGCCTGAGCAGTTAGCCTGTGCTCAGGCGGGCCTTACGTGCAGGTGTGTGTCACCCTGCTGGGCTGGAAATGACCTGTCAGGAGAACATCCTAGATTGCATCCTAGATAAATGAGGGTTGCTCCAGTGTCAACAGTGGGACTGCAAAGATAGCTCAGGGATTCAGAGTGCTGCCTGCTCTCCAGAGGACCTGGATCTTGTTCCAGTGCATCAAGGTGGCTTGTAAACTCCAGTCCCGGGGACTAACTCGGTCCTCTGTCCTTCTAGAACACAAGATGCACTCCAAGACATGCACATGATACACAGACACACAGGCAGATAAAACACCTGCACACAGAAGTAATTTTTTTTTTTTAATGTCAGCAGATCAGAGAAGCTAATTGCTGTTAGTTGATCTGGCCTTTGGCTCAGGGTTTTTCCATCTCCCCTGGAATATACAGGTGCATGTGTCACTGAACCTGGTTCTTGTCAGTAGAATTTTTGTTGCTGTTTGTTAGCATTAGGTTTGGTCTGTTTTCCAGGCTGGCCTTGAACTTGAACTTGTAATTTTCCAGGTTTGTGCTACCAGGGTTGGTATAGACCTAATTTTGTGTTCACTTTTCTTTTTTTTTTTTTTTTTTTTGGGGGGGGGGGTGGTGGTGGTGGTGAAGGGGTCAGGAGTCTTGAGTATTACTGCAGGCAAGAAGTGGCAGAGAAGCAACTGTGGAAGTTGTTTCCCTCCCACCATGTGGGATCTGGACAAACTTGGTTTGTCCAATCTAGTGATAGGTGCCTTTATCCACTGAGCCATCCCATCAGCCCTGTTTGAAATTTTTGATCATGTATGGGGGGGGGCACACAAAAACACACATGAAGAGGTTAAAAGAGGATGACTAAGGTAGTAGTGCTGAGTCATCACAGCATGGGTGCTGAGTCATCACAGCATGGGTGCTGAGTCATCACAGCATGGGTGCTAAGTGCATATTTGATTCTTTTGTGAGAGTAACATTTTCTCTTAACCACTAAAGATGCATCACCAGCCCCTCCTGCTTAGCATCTTTATGGCTGCAAAAGTTGGTTGTTATTTGTGAAGGTTATAGGTGGGGCAACTGAGCCCTGAGTAAAACAAGAAATCGGTTAACAAGTGGCCAAGGAGGCAGGGGTTCAGCTCAGCATTAAAACACTTGACTAGCATGCATGAGATTCAGGGTTCCATTCATATGGCTAAACTATAAAATAAAACACCAAACAGCTAAGCTAGCCTTAAGTTCAAGGGCAGAACCACTGTACCATAGGGGACAAAGCAGGGACTTAGTTTAAGAGGCTAAGAACTTGGACCCCTCACATCTAGGATGCTGATGTACCAACACCAGAAGACACCTGAGCGTTTTGATGTCATTGACCTGGACCCCTATGGCAGCCCCGCCCCCTTCCTGGATGCAGCCGTGCAGGCTGTGAGTGATGGAGGTAAGTGGGGCCGGAGCATTGGGAACCACCCACGCAGGTGTAGGGGCAGGGTGTTTGGAGGGTATCACTGCCCAGCCCCTTCCCCACAGGACTTCTGTGTGTCACCTGCACGGACATGGCAGTATTGGCAGGGAACAGCGGAGAGACGTGCTACAGCAAGTATGGAGCCATGGCCCTTAAGAGCCGAGCCTGCCATGAAATGGTGAGACACCTCCCAAGCTAGCCTGGGGTTGGGGAGTAGGCTGTGAGTGTCCCTGCCCTGACCTTTCGAGTATAACTTCCTATACTGATGACCTGCTCAGTGCCCTCAGATGGCCAGCACTGGCCCAGTCCACGCTGTTATGTGACTGGCAAACTGATCTTTGACATCCTTGTTCAGCTGGCAGTCATTTTTTTCCCCTAGCATTCTATAGTGTAACTTAATTTTATTTTTGCCAGTTATGGTGGTACATGCCAGCACGTGGGAGGCAGAGGCAGGTGGATCTCTTGTAAGACCAGTCTCAGTCTGGTCTAAGTAGAGTTCCAGGACAGCCAAGGTTACATAGTGAAACCCTGTTTCCAAAATACCCATAGTGAAGTCAGGACAACTTCCTGGAGTCCATTCTTTCCTTCCCCCATTTGGATCCAATCAGTCTTGGGCACCTTTACCCACCGACCTATCTTGTTGCCCCAAAATGAGGATGCTGAGTATTCCAAGCAGGAATCCTCCTGTGTGACCTCTCACACACTGAATTACAGACACAGCACTAGGTTTCCATTAGTGTACCTGGGGATGGATATTGTGTGTGTAAGGTGCTTTACCACTGAGCCATGTCTCTTAATACAAGAAGCCCTGGTGTTGAAGGTTTGAGACAGGCTTTCTTATAGCCTAGGTTGGTCTCAAACTTGCTATATAGCTCAAGTTCAACCTTAACCCCTGACCTTCCCACCTCCACCTTCCAAATGTTGGGACAAAAAGGAAGGAAGGAGAGAGAGAGAGAAAGGAAAGAAAGAAAGAAAGAAAGAAAGAAAGAAAGAAGAAAAGATCCTAGTGGACTGTTTTTCTAGGTATGAGCTCTAATCCTGGCTTAGTTTGTGGCTCTGACAGCACCTTCTGGGCCTTAGTTTTATACCTGTGAAAGAGGTGTGGCCATGACACCCACTCAGTGCTTGGGAAGGTTGCTCTGGGAAAGTAAGCAGGGAGGGAGGGTCAAAGGTAGGTCCTGTCCTTGTACTTCAGGTCCTTTGTCATCTTTCAAGAGTGGGCAGTGCTTTTCCATGTCAGGCACGGTTTCAGCCAGTGGGATGGGTGTAAACTGCCTGTGCAGGTCATTTAGTGCCTGCTGCCAGCCACAGGAATGACTGCAGATGGAGAACCTGGGAGACGAATACTAGCTTGAGGTGGGTTCTAACCCCAAGATGCATTCCCAAGTTTGTTCTTCCTGGTGTTACTGCCCATCTCTGCCACCAGGCCCTGAGAATTGTGCTGCACAGCCTGGACCTGCATGCCAACTGCTACCAGCGATACATCGTACCGCTGCTCAGCATCAGCGCCGACTTCTATGTCCGAGTGTTTGTACGAGTTTTCACAGGCCAGGCCAAGGTTAAGTCTTCAGCCAGGTAAGCCCACAGGAAGGGAACCTGATGAATTGACGGAGGAGATAAGATTTCCTCAGGGACCTTGGTGTCTGAAAAGGGACTGAGTCAGTCTGAGGGAAGGGTTGAGTTGTAGTAACCACATCAGGAACTCCTGGCTTCTCTTGGACTTCCACAGCAAGCAGGCCCTAGTGTTCCAGTGTGTGGGTTGTGGAGCCTTCTACCTGCAGCGCCTTGGCAAAGCATCTGGAGACCCTGGTGGCAGGTGAACAAGGAAGAGTATTTTGGGATGGAATGAGGGATATCCTAGGTCCTCATCCGTCCAACTGCCTTTCTTTGCAGGGTCAAGTTCTCTGCAGCCTGTGGTCCACCAGTGACCCCTGAGTGTGAGCACTGTGGACAGAGACACCAGGTGGGCCCAAGCCAGAGGCAGTGGGCCAGGGTCCCGGAGCTCACACATTCATGCCCCTTGCTCATGATCTACATCCCTGGTGTTCACAGCTTGGGGGCCCCATGTGGGCAGAGCCCATCCATGACCTAGACTTTGTGGGCCAAGTTCTCGAGGCAGTGACCACTAATCCTGGCCGCTTCCACACCTCCACGAGGATCCAAGGTGTCCTCAGTGTTATCTCTGAGGTATGACTTGGACCTTCCCAGGGAGGGGAACCCTGTGTGCCCACCTCTGTGCCAGCACTCGATGCTACTCCATCCTTACCTCTCAGGAACTTCCTGATGTCCCTCTCTACTACACACTGGACCACCTGAGCAGCACTATCCACTGCAACACACCCCGCCTTCTGCAGCTTCGGTGAGGGCCCTGGGGACAGCTTGGACCACCAGAGTCTTGTATATGCTTAGGGCAGAGCTGAGAGGTCATGATCCCTCCAGCAGGTGCTTTGTTTGTTAATTTTTTGTGTACATGTGTTTTGCCTACACATGTGTAAGTAAGTACACTGTCTGCATGCAGTGCCTGAAGAGGCCAGAAGGTGTCAGATTCCCCAGAACTGGAGTTAATAGGGTTGTAAGCTGTGTGAATGCTGGGTTCCAAAACCCAGAGTCCTCTGTAAGAGTAGCTGAGTGGTCTTAACCACTGAGTTCTCTAGTCAGCTCCCAGCAGGTAGTTTTGATGTCACAATCTGTAACATGGGTTGCTTTGAAGAAAATAGCTATGCCATTCCACAGGACCTGGCTTGTGCCCACCTGAGTCAGCCTGTGCTTTTTGGGGGAGGGGCAGAGGCTGTCTAGCCTCCTCTTTGGGGTCTCTGCACCCAGGTCAGCTCTCCTTCACGCTGGTTTCCGAGTCTCTCTCTCCCATGCCTGTAAGAATGCAGTGAAGACAGACGCTCCCCCTGAGGCTCTCTGGGACATCATGCGTTGCTGGGTGAGAGCAGGTGACCCCCTGGTTCAAGGCAGGAGGGCAAGGAAGGGTGGTGGTGTGGGTGCTCCTCGGGCTTAACATCTTCATCTCTGTCTCCAGGAGAAGGAGTGTCCAGTGAAACGGGAGCGGCTGTCTGAAAGCAGTCCAGCATTCCGAATTCTTTCTGTGGAGCCCAGGTATGAACAGATACGCACAGGTACAGCAGGCACATGTGCACAAAGGTCAGACCCTGTTATCGGGAAATCCAGAACCTCTTCTGCCTTGTCTTCACCCTGTGCCCTTTCCCACTCTGTACCATCTGTTGTTTAGCCATACATACATGTGAGTATCTGGGTCAGATTATAGAGCACAGAGCCCTCCATGGTTGGCTCTTTCCTCAGTAGCAGCCTGAGCTCAGCACACAGTCTGACCCCCCCCCACACACTTGGGTCTTTTGCCCAGGCAGGCCCTTCTCTCTTACCTCAGAGAAACCAGGGCTGAACCACTCTGTCAAGCGTTGTATCCCAACTTATGTCTTTTACCAAAACAGTTATCGTAACACAACATGGTTCTGTGGTTTTTATTTCTTTATAGTGCTGGGGATAGAACCTAAAGCCTTACACAAGCTGGGCAAGCTCTCTGCCGGAGTCACACCCCAGCCCTAGTTATTTCTGACTTGTCTTCTGATGCAGCAAAATCAGCTCCACTGGAGCAGATCCAGGCCACTGTGTCAGAAACTCACTAGGAAGTTCAGGTGGTTACTGAACAAATGGAGGAACTCTGAGCTGGGCAGACCTGTGGTGCTGCCTCAGGATGAGCAGGTTCTGGGGCTGTCTGTGTTCACCCTGTATGGCCGATGCCTCCAGCCTCCACCCATTTGTCCAGGCTGAAGGCCAACTTCAACATCCGGGAAGACGCCAACCCCAGCTCCCGCCAGCGAGGACTTAAGCGCTTCCAGGCCAATCCAGAAGCCAACTGGGGTCCCCGGCCCCGTGCCCGGCCAGGGTGAGTGGTAATGTAGGTGAGGGTTTTCCAGGGCTGGGCAAAGACAAATTGGGGTATCAGCACCCCTCTCTGCACAGGAGCAAGGCAGCGAGTGAAGGTCTTGCAGAGAAGCGGAGGCTGCTACAGAGTAAGCGGAAGGAGCCGGCTGAGGACCCAGCCCAGCGGGCAGCTCGCCTCAAGACATTTCCTTGCAAACGATTCAAAGAGGTGATTCTCTCCTTCCACCCTCCCTGCACCAGGGCCAAGGATGGGTGTCTGCTACTGCTGGGCCAGGGACTGAGGAAAGAAAGCAAGTCAGCCCTGTGCTCACAGCCTGGAGCTTCACACCCTCTGTTCTCCTACCAGGGTACCTGTCAACTAGGAGACCAGTGCTGTTACTCACACAGCCCTGCAGCTCCTGTGGCCTCTAGTGATATCCCCATCACAGACTGTCCAGAGACTACCAGCAAGATCTCCCCTGGACCAGAGACTGCTGATGGGGGCGTTCCTGGGCCAGGTGTAGACTGAGACAATAAAGAGATGTAACCTGCTGGTTGTCATTTTGAATGGGAAGGTTGTCTGCATAGGGGACTCTGCCTATCTTTGTGTCTGTCTGATCTGGCTGCTCAGGAAAGCAGTTCGTCAGGTGGCCACAGGGCGGCAGCTGCAAATAGGCTGCCTCCCCTCTTCCAACTCTCCAGGCATTTCCCCTACCTCCCCAGTGCCCCAAGAGTCCCCCTGCAGTCTCCATGCTGCTGCCTGGTTTCTTGGGCTCAGCTGTCTGCAGTTGGTGTGGTGGCGGAAGCCAAACCGGAACCAGGCATTCTGTGCATCCGCTCCAGCCCAGGTGCTTCCTGCCCGGCCTGTTCAATAGGAGTTTGCTCTCTGAGAACACAGGCGGCTGCCTGGACACCCAATGAAGAGACGCTCTATCCCCTCCCCCTAGAGTAAAGGATTAATAACGATAGGGGGTTGAGTCCTGGGGCAGAATCTCTCCCAGCACATGCATCCTTCACCACCAGCCGGAAAGTGAAGCCCACTGTAGCAATCTCTGCTAGAGGAGTCACTAGGGAGGGTAGCTGGGCTTCAGTACTTTTCTGAGTCTGCGTGGCCACTGAGCCCCTCTCTGGGTATACCCACAATTAGCCAGATACAGGGGGGCAGGCCTCCTGTAGTGCTTGGGGTTCAGCTCCTCTTGGAGGAAGTCTACATAGCACTGACTGCTGGAACTCACTATGTAGACCAGGCTAGCTTTGAACTCAAGATTCAACTGCTGGGATCAAAGGCCTGTGCCAACATGACTGTCCCTTTGGGGAGTTTTTGGCTGGGGTTCCAGGATTCGTATAACTTTTAAAAGTCATTTTTCAATGAGTTCCCTGCATGCATGTGCTTGTCTGATGCCTTCAGAGTTAAAATGTCAGATCCCTTATAACTGAGGTTAGTTGTGGTTGTGAGCCAAACCTGAGTCCTTTGCAAGAGCAAGTGCTCTAAACCGCTGAGCCACCTCTCTAGTCCCTAGGTTTCCAGAATTGGGAAAATCACTCAAGAATACCTGCCAGCAAGGGACACCACCCAGTTGTGATGTGACCGACTGGCATCTTTGGGAGCTTTAGAGCAGCTTCGGGAAACTGAGGGCCTTGATACTCATTTCACCCTCCTGGGCCTTAGAAGTGCTACAGGTTCAGGACACCTGCACCATGGTGTCCGGACGCAGCGTGGCCACATTACCAGAATTGTCTCCTTCCGGAGCCCTATTCCTGGGTGTGTGTGTGGAGGGGGGGGGGGTGCAGCCCACAGGGGGATCTGTAAAAAAGAGGAACTGGGCTGAGGCCCATGGGTCATGGGGCCTCAGAAGACCGGAAAGGGGCCCCTTTCATCCCCATCAGCATAGGGGGTGGGGTTCAAAGCCAGACCAACCTTAGAGGACACCAGCCTTGCCTCCTTTCCTCTTTGCATGCATTTGGCTCTGGGATCCTGAGGGTTGGGGTCTTCCAGTGCCTGGGGGAGCGGAGCGGCAAGCCCCAAAGGGTGACTGGCCGGGTGAACCAGGAGGTGTGCGCTCCATGATCCCTGCCCGCTGGTTTCCTCCTGGGTCAGCGCTGCTTCTTATCAGCCGCGGCCAGGCAGCCAGACCCTTATCTGCACAGGCCCAGCATCCTCTGGCCTCTGCGCCAGGGGGTAAGAGGGAGGAAGCTAGGCTGTCGGGAGGCGGGGAAAGGGCGGGTTGGCCCAGGAGCCGCTCACTTTCTCTTGGAGGTACCCACCACGACGCCTCCGAGGCTACTCAGGCCCTCCTGAGTCCGGGAGGTGGCGCAGCCCAGCTCTGAGGCCCAACGGGACTATCTGGGGGCACACTGGCCGAAGTGGACAGTGAAAACTGCCTCCTAACCTGGATTGACACACCTGACCACACAGCCGGGTGCTCCACGCTGTGGGAACTGCTGCAGGGTAAGAAAGACGCTTTGAACGTTAGGGAGTGTCTATGCCTGTATCCCTGGTGTTTGTTAGTTCCTTTATTCATTCATTAGCTGGGGCCCACTAAGTGAGGGGGCAGGGGAGCTTCTCCAGTTGAGGAAAACAGGGCAGAGATGTGGGAAGTCACACGCCGGCAGCATACTCCAGACCCTGGAGCTGAGTAAACGTGTTAGTAAGTAGGTTGCTCATGGGGTTGCCAGTAAGAGGAACTTTCAGCAAGGGTAGAGGCCCCTGGAACAGCCATGGAGAGGTGGCATAGGGTGAATCTTGAGGGGTCTCAGGGGGTCTTAGAGTTAGTCAGGGGATGTTGATCTTACTCCCAGCTGCAGGTAGGAGAGGTTCTGAAAGAGGTTCTGCTAGCTCAGAGACTGGGAGAGATGCCCATTCAAATAACTCATAGGTCAACGCTGCCTGGCGTCTGGTAGACACCCCCTCTTGTGGAGGCCCTTCTTTCATGTCCGAACCGTTCCTAGGTCCACTTTTCTACCTTTGATTATTGAACCCCCAATCCCTTTCTCTCTTCAAGGTGCTCTTCTATCGAACAGCTCAGGTTAAACAGGTGGGAAAAGATGGTCTTTGGCTTTCCTTCCACAGGTTAGCATTCCATCTTTGGGGTCCATGTGCCCACCCCAGGCCCAAGCAGAGGTGGGTTCCGCCATGACTGAGAAAACTGAGATGGTATGCGCTTCCAGCCCAGCACCTGCTCTTCCCCCTAAACCGGCCTCACCCGGGCCCCTTCCTGCAGAGGAGGTGGACCACCGAAACACTTGTACCCCCTGGTTGCCTCCAGGTGTACCAGTGATAAACCTGGGTCACACCAGGCCCACAGGGGCAGCCATGCCCACCACAGAGCTCAGTGCCTTTCGGCCCTCCTTGCTGCAGCTAGCTGCCTTGGGGACAGCTCCGCCCACCCTGGCCATGCATTACCACCCTCACCCCTTCCTCAACAGGTCAGTGGGCAGCTGGGACTCTGGGCAGTGCTTAGGTTTGGGGGTCAGGGTCTTTTCGTACAAGGTGCTCATGACCCACAACGCCTTCCAGTGTCTACATTGGGCCAGCAGGACCCTTCAGCATCTTCCCTAACAGCCGGCTGAAGCGCAGACCAAGCCATGGCGAGCTGGACTTGGTTGACGGTGAGTGTGTACCTATGTGCACAAGTACTTGTGGGGTGTCTGCAGCTTATGTCTGACTGACCTGTACCCTGCCACAGGGAGAGAGATTTTATGAGGTGCACCCCCCCAACACAGGGCAGCCCACAAGTGAAAGTTAATGCATGACTACAATACTGAGCCTAGCTTGGGGGCTTACTCCTGTAGTCCAGACTGAGGCAGGAGAACCAACTGAAAGGCCAGCGTGGGCTATAAGAGTCCTCAACAAACCAAGCCTTATAGCCAGAGACATGGCCGCAGTAGGATATAGCAGCCACAGATGACACTCCCCAACCCCTGAAAACACAGTCATGAGCGACAACCTTGGATCAGGATCACACAGAACTAGGAGACCACAGTCAACCTCAGAACCCCAGCCTACACACAACAGCCACAACCACATGGCATGATCCCACACAGCCACAGCCATCAGATAGGCCACCAGTCACCCACAGGCCCACAGCGGGCAAGCACAGGGCCTTTGAGAACCCAGGAATACACTTGCTTGGAATGAGGCCACAGGATGAACTTAAGGGATCGCATCTTTGTAATCAAGGCTCAGCAGTCCTGATGTCTACACAGCACAGTCTGGATTCAAGCCCCACATGGGTGCTGGTGGTGCTCAGTGAGGACAGCAGTGGTTGCTCTGTCCTTTACGCTAACAAAGCTTATCCCTTGGGTCCTCAGGGCACCAACCCCAGAAGGTGGCTCGGCGAGTGTTCACCAACAGCCGAGAGCGCTGGCGGCAGCAGCACGTTAACGGAGCCTTCGCGGAGCTCAGGAAGCTGCTGCCCACCCACCCGCCCGACCGGAAGCTGAGCAAGAATGAGGTGCTGCGCCTGGCCATGAAGTACATCGGCTTCCTGGTGCGGTTGCTGCGAGACCAAGCGGCTGTGCTGGCCTCCGGCCCCAGCGCGCCCGGGTCCCGCAAGCCACCTGCGCACCGGGGCGTGGAGGGCAGCGCACGCTGCGGGGCCGGACACAGAGTAGAGGCTCCACGCTCGCAGCCCGTGCTTCCTGGGGACTGCGATGGCGAGCCCAATGGGTCAGTGCGACCCATCAAGATGGAGCAGACGGCCCTGAGCCCCGAGGTGCGGTGACCCAAAGGCAGCGGCGCCTCACCTGCTGCTCAGTGAACTCCCTGTAAAAGGGTCTCAGGTCGCCCAGATGACGGAACGCTCTATAGCTCTGGAAGGGTAACCGGCGACGCCAGGGGCACCCCAGACTTTTAAGAAAAATTTCCCACAGGCAACTTGAAGTCGCTTTGCCAGTGTCCTCTTGCCAGGGCAAAGGCCAGAGATTCAACAAGGCCAAGTAGCCATGGGATCCCAGAAGTCCTGAGGGAGGTAGGGAAGGGTCTGGAAACCTTCGCACGCCTCATCGGCGCCCCCTGCTGAAGGCGAGAAGACCCTAGACAAGTGTATGGGACCTACCCATGAAGCCCAATTGGTTGAGCTTGATCCACGATCCTGTTAACCGCGGCAACGAAGACGCAGACACTCTTGCATTTGTTTTTCTTTATTTCTTTATTTCACATACACATTAGCCATTCAATGGAGAAGCCGTAGAGTCAGGCAAAGATGGTATAACAGAAGCGCAGTGACGGGGGTGGGGCGGGACTGGGCGGGCGGAGAGGGGACAGACGGGCTGGCTGCCTACTTGCATTCCGCTAGGACACTGAAAACCCAGAAAACAAAACAGACAGTAAACTACCCTTGTTTCTTATGTATCTCAGTGCAGAGACGGGGGAGGGGGATTGGAGGGCAGAGAAGGGAGACCAGGCTGAAAGAGGAGCAGAGGGAAGGGACGCTAAGGGGGAAGCACACCAAATCCATTAGTACTATATATATAGAGATACTCGTATATACTGCGTTTCTTAGCCTAAGAAGAAACTTGTTTGACGGGACGGGCGGCCTTTGCGGTCCGCGATGCTGGTGCTGGTGGGGCGCACGGATCTCCCAAGAGGGGCCAAAACGGGGGGCTGGCCCCAGCTGGCTTGCGCGGGGGGGGGGACGCCCCGAGGGTGGATAGGGTGGGGGGAGCAGAGGTGGGGCTGGGATGCCCCTAGGGCTCTCGATTGGGGGACAAAGTTCTCATAACTTTATTGCTCCATTATTTTTCTCTCATGGGGGGATTCCGTTCAGCACGGTCGGGATGGGGAAACGGTGGGTCGTCTGAGCCACCCGGCCCCTCTGGGACCCAGAGCGCGGCGTCCGCTCCGCCAGCACGGGGGTGAGAACAAGGCACTAGGTCGGCCGGCCAGCGCGGGGGCGGGTGTGTAAGGCAGTCGACAGGGCTGGTTGCAGGGTAGGGTGGGGAAGTGTGCCGGGCTGTGTGCGTGCGTGCGTGCGTGCGCGGGCCTGGGCAAATCGACCTGTCAGCATGGCTGGACCTGTCCTGGAGCATCGAACCTCTCGGAGGAAGGGGAAAGAGTGGTGTTACGTGGGAAGGGGTAGGGGAGGAAACTACCAACTTGCTGAGCGCGCTCCTGATTAATGCTGGTGAGGGTCAAGTTGGCGTCTGGCTCAAAGAAGGGCGCTCGGAGTGGGGAGGGAGGGGAAAGGACGTTTGTTCGTTGGCATTGACCTCTGCGGGGGAGGGGGCCGGGGACCCCCACCGCGCCCCAGTGCCCGGAGGGGGAGGGGGCGAGGAAAGGGGTGGGGGCGCCTGGGGAGACCCACGGCCAGAGCAGTCCAGCCGCGGGGCGCACGCCGCTGTCCCGTTCCGTTAAACTCAACAAAGAAGGGATATGCGTGTTCCTAACAAGTGCAGAGTATTTAATTGATTCATAAACGTATGTATAATAGTTTGTGGGTTTTTTAAAAACGTACTTTATAATGTAATAAGCACCAGGGTTTTTATGTTTAATTATCTTAAAAATAATTTTCTCTCGTCCTTTTCCTTTTGATCTTGTGTTGGTTTTTTTTAAATATCGAGGTGTTTTTAAAATATTAACTGTGAACGTTTTCTTCAGCCCTCCCACCGAAATCGAACGACGAAACAAATTAAAACCCCAGATTATCCTCGTCAACGCAGGAAAACAGCAAAAAAAAAAAAAAAAAAAAAAAAAAAAAAAAAAAAACCAACCAACCAAACCAACAAACAAAAAAACCCAGTAAACTATCAAAAAGGAAAAAAATAAGGAAAAAGGAAAACACTCAGCTTTCATCCCCGCTAAGGGCAGGGCAGGCCCAGTTCTTTTAGCGTCCCCAGAGCCGCGAGGACATTACAACAAAAATATAATTTTTTTTCTTAATCTCTTAACATACAAAGATAGGAAAACTCTCTGATGCATTGCACTTGGTTCAATGAAAAAAAAAAGGTTAATTTCCCCTATTTTTTTTTTTTTTTTGTGGGTTGTTTCCTCTCCTAAACACGTCCCCACATCTGTCACCCTCATCGTCCCTGCCTGCCCTCACACCACCACTTGGGAAAGGAGCGCACCCCCACCCCAGTCCTCCCGAGGGTACCTCGCCGGGCACCTTGGGCCCCGGCCCAGCTGGCCTGCAGCTTCTGACCTCGCCCGGGGCACATGCCCCGTAATCCCACAGCCCGACTGTCCTCGACCGAAGAGGCGCATGCGGCCGGGCAGGGACCCTCTTTTGCTAGCTCTTAGCTCTGACCCTGTTTAGCCAACCGAACTGAAAAATCATTGCACTTTGACCGCGCGTCACGCCCGGCCCGCCCGGCCCCCCTCCCACCTTGGGGCACCCTCCCCTCGCACAGGGAGGCCCCCCCGCGGGATCTCCACCCCGGCCTGGCCCTCGACGCCACAGGGGAGGGCTTCACCCAATTTCCACAGAGCGCGGGGACAGCCGCCTCAGCCCCGAGCTCCCTGCTAGCGGCCATTCGCCTGCTCAGGGCCGCAGCCTCACCAACTAGATTCTCAATAAATAAAGCCCACAACCCACCCCCACGTGGTGCAATGTTGGACCGACTTTCGGAGGATCCTGACCTGTGCTTTGTGTTTTCATACCGGAGAGAGGCAGGCGCAAGGCCTTGAGAACCGGCCTGGGAGGGGAGATGCAGGGAAAGAGGACTAAGGCACAGAAAGACAAGCCAGAGGGGCCCAGTCACCCTGCAGGGGGGCTGGCGTGCTCGCGTTCTCCTGCCTCCCGGGGGCTTCTCAAGACCCTCTGGACAAGCCTCCACCATCCCTTACAGGAGGAGGGGGCTGGGAGGAGAGCTGCTTCCTGTGGTGTGTTACGAAATTGTTCCCAAGTTGCTCAAACAGAGGAGTTCCCAACTGCAACAGCGAAAGACCCAAACAATGACTGCCCCACCCCTAAATAAAGAGGAAAGACATTACAGCTAAAATCTAGGGAGAAGTGACCACGGGGTGTGGAGGAAAGAGAAGGGGACCAGAAAGCTCCAGAACACTCTAAGAGGATGACACCCCCCCACCCTCCACAGGAACTCAAAGTCTCGACGCCTACCTAGCGCAGGTGGAGGCTGCCTTGTCCTCCTCGCTCAGCTCCGGGGCCCTTTCTGCTCCACTCTCAGCCGGCCCCTGGAGGACTGTGTGCGGCAAGGGCAGGGGCAGGGCAGAGGGGCGGAGCGAGGGCACCTGCATGCAGGGCTGGGGTGCGGGGCGACCTGGGGCCGACTCCCTTCACTAGGGGCGTGGCAGAGGGCAGCAGTCCTTGCGGCCTGCGGGCGTGGAAGGGGGTGTCTGCACCAGGCTGGGCGTCCAGTCCAGAGCATTCTGACTTTCCTGTATGCTGTACAGAGGGGGGGGGGGGTCCAGCCCGAGAACTGTCCGGGCGGTTCAAAATGGGGTGGCAGAACACCCTCTATTCTGGACTCAGGCTGATTTCAGCTAGCTCTAAGGAGCATCCCTTTCCTACCCCTTGAAAGCCCTCGCCTGTCCCAGAGCAGCTGGGCCCAAAAGCCAGAGCAGAGGCTCCCAGGAAGGGCGAGAGGGAAAGGGAGGAAAGACGAAGTCCAGAGGGGAGCTCGAGTGTCTACTATGTTACGAGCTGTTCCTCGGGGCTCCTAGGGAAGCTTAGGTCCAGCGGAGGGTGGGGTCCCCAGAAACTGCCGGGCGGCCTGCTGGCTGCTCCTTCCTGGGAAGGCCGGGCTGGGTAGGAGGAAGGCAGTCTTGCATCCTTTCTGTTTGTCCTCTGCTTAGCAGAGTCCGCTTAGCATGCTTCTTTCTGCTTGGCTGCTGGTGTACAGCTCCGCTGAGACCCCTTCCGAGGGCTCCCAGAACTGGGCGGCTTTGGAACGCAGGGGTACCCGGGCTGGAGGAGGGAAGGGCTGAGTGGCTGACGACGTCTAAGTTTTGCTTTTCGGTGGGGCTGGGCTGGGGGATATTTCCATGTCTCACAATTTCTTCTCCCCCCTTTTTGAGGAACCTCTTTTTTTTTTTTTTAATTTGTTGTTTCTTTGTTGATCTTAATCAGAGGAACCAGGACTGTAATAGGACCAGAAAAAAATAAAAAGCGACCGTGAGAACAGCTGGGGCAGGTCCCAACTCCCATCTCACTCCCCACCCCCGCCCGACCTATGATCCCCAACCTCTAAAGTGAGCTCAGGAGGAGGGGCCAGGGTGCTGAGCAGCAGACCCCAATAGAGGAAGCCAAATCATTCTCTCCACCCTCTGAGGGAATCCCCCCCAGACCCCAGTGCAAGAGTCCAGCTGGCCTTCCCGTGGGCACGGTGCCCAGCGGGTGGGACCCCCATGGCTGGCACTGGCACAGACCTGGGATCTGGCCATGTTTGCAATTGTTTAGGTTTTTGTGTGGGACCTGGAAGGTGGGGAGGATGCCAGGCTGGGGCTTTTGTACCCATGGGGTTTGGGGGAGTAGGGTGGGGGTGGCCCAGCTTGAGTTCTTGCTGAGTTTTCTTTCTGTCCCTTTGGATTAAAAGCAGAAATTCACGTCTGTACATCCCAGCCAACGTCCTGTCCCTCAGGCTGAAAGACTGGGGGCAGGGAACCACATGGCTTCAGTTCCTACTAGGGCCAGGCCTGGGGGAGGGGGCCAGAGCCCACCCACCCTGACCGGTTCTGGGGCCTTTAGGGCACCAGACTAGGGAAGAAGCCTGAAGCACCCTGCAGTGGATAGTGCTTTCTTAAAATAGCCAGCAGGGGGCGCTGCCTTCCCGTATATAGGAGCCTGCTGGCAGTGAACCCAGTATACACAGGGTGTACCCCTGGGGCTGGCTGCTTGGCAACACCCTCCATCAAAGGCTCGACTCTAGTTTCCTGCCCAAGAGGGAGTGGAGGACTCTTCTCCAGACCTGTTCTTTGCTTGGGTATACCTGGAAGTACCATCACTACAAAATGAGGGTCACCGATATGGCAACTGGGGGTATCATCTCCGAACTCTGTCATAGACTTGGGTCTACAGGGCCAGACAGAGCCAAACACACACACACACACACACACACACGAGAGAGAGAGAGAGAGAGAGAGATGTACTATGTACACCCCAGATATACTATATACACACCAGATGCTGTTTCATTCCATCCTTGTCCCAAGCCCACGCTGATGCCAGACACACACAGTGCATGATCTTGACCTGCTTATAGTCACAGTCCTCAGCCGACAGAACTCAAATGCAGAGAGTGGGTAAGAGCCTATGGTTCTATTTGCTGCATGTGTGACAGCCATGAGCAGGCTGGCCGGGAATGTCCGTGCTCTGCCTAGGTAGAGCCCAGCCTGCTAAGTTGGGGTGAAGGTACCAGGCTTCCGGAGTGGTCAACTTTTCAAAAGAAGCCAGAGATCCAGGGAGAATATCACGTGAAATTTTCCAATATTTAAAATACTGTTGGAGCCAGGCATGGTAGTAAATGACTTTAATCCCAGTAGGTGGATCTCTTGATAGTTGGAGGCCAACCTACATAGTGAGATCCAGGACAACCAGGGTTACATTGAGACACCCTGTCTCAAAAATAAACACACTATTGGAGGCCAAAATCGGTGGCTTCTCTTGTAATCTCAACACTTAGGAGACGGAGACAAGAAGATTGTGTGGAATTTGAGTACAGCCAGAACTTCAGAGTGAATCCTAGGCCAGCCTGGGTTACAGAGTCAGACACTGTCTTGAAACTCAGAGAAATAAAAATCCTACGGGACTTAGGCCTAATGAAACTTGCTAGTAATTCCAACACACAAGAGGCTGCACAGAGGGACCAAGTTTGAGGCCAGCCTGTTACATCCTGGTTCAGAAACAAAATAAAAGTAGGAATCCCACCACTATTGGGCTAGGAGTATGGCCTTGTCTAGCATATCTAAGGCCCTGGGTTCCAACTCTTATTTAAAAAAAAAACAAAAACATTACTATTCCGATATTGATCAGCTAGTGCCAGACTCTGTTCCTTAGGCTCTAGTTTGGGATTACATTAGCTCATGTGAAATGAGGTTCTTAAACACAAGAATTAGCAATGAATTTGGAGAAGCAATATCTTGCTCCTTTAGTCCCAGCATTGAACTCAATCCCTAAACCTAACGGTGGAAAGAGAGAAGTGACTGGAAAAAATTGTCTTCTGATCCCTGTATGCATTCAGTGGTATGCACGCTCACATCTGAGCATTACACGTGTGGACGCTTGAACACATATGAACAAATCAAAATCAAAGTAAAGTCCGACCTTCAAAGAGCTGCTAGAATTTTCCGTGGCGGTGGATTCACTGATAACACGGTTTATTAGCATGAACACTTGAAATGTGGTTTGTGGAATAAGGTGTGGAGACTGAGCCTAGTCCCTCGGAAATATTAGGTGAGTGCTTTACTATGGAGCGTTCTCCAGCCCTAAGCTTTGCTCTAACTAATGATCAGTGGTGAGCAAGACAGAGGTGCGATGGATGGACACCCAGAAATGTGGGCACGGGCTGCAACGGTAAAGGGTACTGCCTATCAGCGATGCCTGCTGGGTGTGCAATGGAGGCCTGCTTCCCTCTGTGGGTTCCCAGGCAGCTGCCCAGGGTCCCTCTTGTCCACTCACTAAAAGCCAGGTAAAGGGCCTGGGAAGCCGAAGTGCAAACTCAGGACTGAGCTTCCTCACAGAGACAGGAGGTAGTCAGCAGAGCTCTGGGCAGGCCACGGGAGCCACCTGTCCTCTGCTTCCCTAACAAACACAGGCTGGTGGAGGACACCTGGGACATTGAGAGGGGCCCACACCAAGGTCTGAGCTGACCTGTATAGTCTTTATTGTCTCAACAGTGGGATGGGGACCTAGGAGGGCCTCCACACAGGCTTGGGGGGCAGGGGCCTGTTGTCAAGGCCAGCCCAACTTTCTCTGCTTACTCCTCACCCTCCTTTCCAAGCCAGGCCCCAAATTGATTAAAACTAAGTTAAAAAGCACTGTTTAGGCAAGGATAAAATTGCTAAATTTTTCCTTTCTTTCCTCATTCTATTGTCCTGTCTCCATCTGGTGCTCCAAGGATCAGCTAAAGTCACTGGTTACTGTGGAAACCACTCCTGATTGTCCCCCTAATGCCTTCTGCCTGCCCCCAGGCCCAAGGGCTCCTGCTCTGGGGTGTCTAACTTTCATTTCCCCACAATCCTCAAACACACCTGAGCAGTCAGGGCCCTGGATTAAGAAGAACTAATTCCCCCACATGCGAAATAAGGCAGGGGGAGAGAGAGACGAAATGTTTCCCAAACTTCCTCAAACTCTGACTTGGCCTCAAAACATCCAAGTCAAGCAGGCAGAGAAAGTGAAGGAGGGAAAACTGAGAAAGAGAGGGAGAGGGAGAGAGGGAAGGAGGGAGGGAGGGAGGGAGAGAGGGTTCCAACAGCAGTGGAGCAAGCACACTGGAAGGGGGAGAGGGAGGGAGCAATGGAGTCCTGCTCCTGGTGCCAGCCCAGAGCTGGGAAGGGAGGCCGCCTGCTGTCCCTTCCTCTGGCACCCCCTCCCACCTTCTGCCAGCAGGGCTTTCTCGGCCTCCCTGGCACAGAACAGAGTGGGCTGGCTCCAGACCCTGCTCAGAGCCATTGTTTTTCTTCTCAACACCCCCAAGTTCAAGTTCATCTGGGTGTTACATCATGTCTGGTTGCTCCTGGAAACCAGACGGGTCAGACGTGACTCTGGGGAAAGGGGGCGGGAGGCTGGAGGGGGTTGAAGTTCCCTTCTCCTCCCTCCTCACCACTAGGGAGCTCTGAAGTTTGACTAAGTGTGTGTGTGTGTGTGTGTGTGTGTGTGTGTGTGTGTGTGTGTGTGTTAAAGGAAAAGAAAGAAAGAAAAAGAAAAGACCCTCCAACCACACACAGAAAACTTCCATCCACCAAACTTTCTCTGGGCTGGGGCCTCGGCAGAGGCGCGGGCGGGCGGGGGCAGGAGCTAGCAGAGCCAGCCCTGAGGCTCTGAGCAGGGGTGGATTTCCCAGGGCCTAGGAAGCCAGCAAGGAAGTGTTTTTACAAAATTTACAAAAAGAAGAACATTTGTGTGCTTTTTCTGAAAGCCCTGGCCCTCTAAAGCTGCCCCTGGCCTGTTTCTGAGGTGAGTCCTCCCTGTGTCCCAAGCATCCTGCCTCCCTGCCCACTCTTCTCAGTCTTTCTAGATAAAAGCACACAAGAGATGTCCATGTGTGCACATGCGCTCTCAAGGCAGTCTGGGGCCTCATGCTGGAGGGCAAGTTTGACTTGCCTCCTTTTGAGAAGTAGGGGTGGCATCAGTAGGAACTGGGGGTTCCAGCAGCCTGTGCTTCCACCTAATGGGACTTATGGGGACCTAGGGAAGAGGCCTCCAGGGCTGCAGCCAGCTCTGCCTTGCCCTTGATGCCAGTCTGTGGGCATGCGGCCCACCAGACCTACTTTGTCCTTCCTGCAACTTCTTCTCCTCCGCCCACGGCTGGGGAAACAGGGACAGCCAGGATCAGGCAGGACAGGAAGAGATCCAGGAGATAGGGCCGTCTTCCTAGTCAGTACCTCTAACTTTCATCTTTGCTTACCAGGATGGCCCAGAGGCCTCCGGCCTCGGGCTGCCTTTCCCAGGTCCAGGGCTGTTAGAGCTAATTATCCAATTAGCCGATTAGCCAGGGAGCCTGAGGCTGCCTAGGGAGGCTGCTCAGCTGGGCAGAAGCCTGGGTGTGTGGCTCATAAGGAACAGCCCTCCTCAGGACTCCTAGTTTCTTTTCTCACACTGCGATGCACCCTGTGTGCACCCCTCTGCGTGCATCCTACCTGAGACTGCTGTGGGATGTTCAGAAAGTTGCCGTCCCGGGATCCGATGCTGACAAACCGGTTGGCAGAGGAGGCGCCTGTCGTTGTGAATGCTGTGGGGAGCAGAGAGAGGGAGAGACCAGGTCAGGCTCTGGGACCCACCTGGGCACTGCCTCTCTGGGCGGCTGAGAAAGGGAGAGACTAAGGTTAGACTGGCAGCAGGAAGGAAGAGTGAGGGGCTGTAGCTGGGGAGGTCAGGCTCCAAGTCCTTCCTTTCACTGACCAGGAGCATACACACACCCTCCTGTCTCAGCCTGTCAAGGCAGAGGTGAGGAAGGGCCCTTGAGGCTGAAGTCCCTTGGGTCTAGTTCTGTCCTCTACTGAGGCAATGGCTAGCACCAGGTTCACCAGTGGAGTCCCTAGCTTTTCTGTTTGTAGAAGGGTAGTGCAAAGGTGGGAGCTGGGCTGCCCGGAGCAGCCTGGCTGGGCGGTGGCCCTCTCATCCCGGCCACCTCTCCAGCCCCACAGCCTCACCAGGGGCTGTACCACTTACCACCCTGGGCAGTCCCATCGGTTGGCAAGTGGCTCAGGAACTCACAGGGGTCCAGTGGAGGGCTGAACCAGCAGGAGTGGTCACAAAAACCCCTGTGGCCTGGCTGCTGGGCTTGTGCTGTGGCAGAGAGGCTGGAGCACATGTTACTCTGCCCATCAGTGTGCTAGGCCAGGTGACAGAGAAAGAGGCCACAGACAGAGCCCCAGAGCTCAGCCACCTGGGGGCAGGGGGTGGTGGGAGGCAGCTGTCCAGTGCCCCAGGGGGGAAAAATGAACCCAACACCCCTGAGCTCTTGTGGGGTATCCAGCTGAACCTGACAGTTGGGAAACAGTCCCCAGAGGAAAATGGAGTGTCACAGTTTGCCTGGGAAGCCACCCCTGTCTATACCAGACACGTCCAGGACATGCTCACCAGTTTCTGTCCGCCTCTCTCCAGAAGTGTGCTCCAGCCTGGTTCCCTCCCCCACTCTGCCCACCTCCAGTGACTGTGATCGTGTCTAATGGCATATGCAAATGAGAAGATGGCATGAAGAGAGCAGGGAGGGGGAAGAACTCAAACCACGGGAGAGAAGGACAGAGAGCGCCAACGGACAGCAGTGTTGACATGGGCCACCCTCCCACCCACTCCTGCACAGTCCCAGCTCAGAGCTCTGCCCACCCAGTGCCAGCCCAAGACAGCACGCCGCCTGCCTTCCGCCTCTCCTGTCCTTCACGTCGGGTCTAGCTGGGTCTAGCTCTCCACTTAGATTTTTCTTCTCTTCCTTTTGGCAACATTTGTCATTGGATTTAAAGGAAAAAAAAAAAGGAAGGAAGGGGGAGGGAGGGAAGGAGGGAGGAAGAAAAAGATGAAGCCAGGACCCAGTGCCCCTCCCCCTTTCTCCTTGGAACTTACAACCTGGGAAAGGAACTGAGAGGAGAGAAAGGAAGGGAAGGGAGGATGGGAAGAGGGGAGAAAGGGAGAAAAAGAAGAAAAAGAAGAAGGAGGAGAAGAAGAAGTAGTAAAAGAAGAAACAACTAAATGGGGGACGGAGGGAAGAAGGCATTGGAAGCAGCCTCCTGCATCTTCAGAGACCCAAAGGGCCAGATGGAGGTGAGGGGGCCAGGCAAAAAGAAGATGGCGGTGGCATCACCTTGTGGTTACATTCAGTTTGTTTCGGTGTGTGTAAGGGAACAACAAAACAACAACAACAATAACAACAACAAAAAATTGAAAAACAAAACAAAACAAAAAAAAAAGTCAAAACCAAAAACCAAAACCAAAAGCAGCAATCAGGCATGAAGATGGCATGGCTGTGCCTCCCGCCCCCCTACCCGCGCCAGCACCCCCGGCCCAGTGCCCCACTGCACTCTCCCTCCCGCCCCCCAGGGGGGCCTGGGCCAGGGCCTGGCTGGGAGCAGTGGGCAGGGCTCATGGGGTGCTGGCTGGTGTAACTGTGGGCCCGGAGGCCATGGCCAGGGCTCGACCCTGCTCATCCGGTGGGAGGCTCTGAGGCGCTCTGGGTAGGGGCTTTGTTGGGAGGGGGCGCTCCTCTTTTTTGCAGTGGAGACTGTGTAGATGGGCCAGGGATGCTGGGCGCTGTGGTATCGGTTTCATCGTCCACTTACAAGGTGATGGAGGAGTCAAGGCGGCGCCGTCTGGGGCCGTGCTGGTGGTTTTGGAATCAGGCATAGGAAGGGGCACAGGTCTGGCCACTGGAGGCGGCGGCGGTAGCAAAAATGACCCCGGGACTTTGCCCTGGCCGCTACCGTTGGGCTGCGAACAACATAAATAGAGTGACGCATGAAGGCACATCACACACAGACACACGCTCGCTCCCCTGCGCGGCCGGCCGCTTGCTCCTGAGAGCAGGCGCTCCCGATGGAAGATGCAGGAGTGGGAGGGAGGGTCCTTTCCTCTAGGCACAGGACGGAGGAGGGTGTAAGGCCTCTATTTGGTCTCTTGGGTGTTTCTCTCTGTCTCTTTCTTTCTTTTTCCTCTTATGAAGTAGTGGGAGGGAAGAAGGGGGTGTCCGACGGGTGATTCCTCATTTCTTTCTTTTTGATCAGGATCTTACTGTGTAGCTCTGGCTGGCTTCAAACTCACCATGTAGACCAGGCCGGCCTCAAGATCTACCTGCCTCCGGCTCCCAAGGGCTGGGTTTAAAGGCGATGCCACCATATGTGGCTGACTTGTCAATTTTTAAGCAAGATGTTCTAGGTACAGAAATGAACCACCTAGTAATGCACACCACTGCACCTACAACAGCCATGCTCACCTCCAAGGTCTCAAAGGCACACTCCCTGCATGGGCCTAGCTGGGGCTAGCTGACTAGCCAAGACCCAAAGGCTTGCCAACATCCACCCCAATGGGCAGCCTGGCTCCAGAGGCTGTAAGCACGAGAAGCTCACCCTCCGTTCTATCTGCAGCAGATTCTGTTCTCAGCCTGCGAACAGTGGGGCGCTGGCCTTTTCTACAAAGATCAGCCAGTGAGGAAAATACGCCATTGGTGGCTCCAACTTCTGTGAGGTTCTTCAAGAGCGAGTCCCTGGATAACGCACGCCCTCAGGAGCCAGGGACATTCTGCCACCAAGATCCATTCCTTGTCCTTTTGTGCCCTCTTTGGCCTCAAACTTTGGTTTCTCCTCCAGGCCTCATGCCTGCCCGTGTCTGGGTCAGCTTCAAGGCTTCAGAGAAAGTACCACAGGCTCCCCAGCCATTGGCAAGCCCAGTTTCCCCGGAGAGACCTGGAACTTGCTTCCTCTGCTTGGGACAGAGCCCTCAATGCCCACCTGCAGCAGCTCGAGTGCAGAGAGGCCTGGCCCCAGCTCTTCTTTTCCTACGGAGCAAACTTCAGCCCTTCTGGCCACTTAGGCACAAGTCCTAGGGAGGTCTTTCTCTCTCAACTTGCCCTCAGACTGGTAAGCCTCCTGCCTCCACATCCCGAATGCTCAGATTATAAGGGTCCATTATGATACCCAGCCAGTGCTCCTCCTACAGGAAGACACACCCCAGGAAACCCCCCACCTCCAGGGACGTGAGATGTTTCCAGCCAGCATCAGTCTGTCCCCACTCTTGGCTGATGACAATGAGACTGTGGGGGCGGGGGTAGTGTGGGGGAAGTAGTTGGGGGGGGATGAAGGTGTGGGGCCACTTTTGCTCTGATAGTGAGTGGCAGCTTGGTGCTCTGGATGTCAGACCATGGCCCAGGCATTATACTCATGCTGTGTTTGACCTTCCAACTACTCACAAGGGAACAGTTCTCACATCAGGGTCATTTGGTCCCCAATCTACTGGCAACATCTAGAGCCATTTTTGAGGCCTTGAAGATACTATCAAGTGGGTAGCTACAAATCCATATCCTATAGCGTGCAGGACAGAAGCTCGCCCTCTGGTCAAAGCTAACAGTACCTCCTTTGATGCAAAGGAAGCTTTAGTCTACCCATTCTACAGCTGAATCCAGTGAGGTTCTGTGCAGGGAAGTAGTTCATCCAAAGTCACCCGCTACACTGGCCATGCCTGGAGGCAGATCCATATCTGTGAGCCTTTGGCAGCCTCAACGGCCCTTCTTCCCTAAAAGCAAATTAGCCCACCTCTCTTTCAAATGTTCCACTGTTTTAGAAGAAAGACACAGTCTCCCCGATGGTCACTCAAGGTTCCTATTCTACACCCTATCTCTTTTTCCAGGCATTTCCCATTCTGAGTCCCCTGGACTTTCTAGAACTCAGGCTGACAGTGAGGTCAGAGACCAACCCTGCTCACCTCAGAGTGCCCTACCTGAAGCTCCTTCCTGTACTCCTGAAGGTCGTTCTAAAAGCATCACACACACCCAAGGACCAGCCAGAGTCTCTGCGTCATACTGGTCCCTCACTGTCTGTCCTATTCTTCTCGGATAACTCCTGGTCCTTCGTCAGAGTCATGGGAGCAGCTGACCCCAGACTCCAGCACGCCAGCACTCAAGTTCCACTTCTAGGAGGCAGGACCTCGGGGGTCTTTCCCTCCAGTGGGACTATGTTGTCCTTTCTGCTTTATCTTCTTCCATCTTTTTGTGGGTTCCAGGGATCAAGCTCAGGCCATTAAACTTCTGTGGCAATGCTTTACTCCTGAGGATGACTGAACATCTGACTCTCCTGCCTTCACCTCCCAAAGACTGGGATTACAGGCATACACTGCCATGGCCAGCTCCTGCTCCACTTTAGTCACACCTGACCCAGACCTCCGGTTCTTCTAGCTACGAGCCGTTATCCCTAATGACCTGCTAGATCTGACACACGATTCCTCCTGCCATTCCTGCATGCTCTGAGGATGACTGTTTTAGAGCATCTGGCAAAATCAATCTGCCCAGCATCTGTGACCTGGACTGGAGTCTTTTGTGCTAAGATGTGACCATCTTAGAGTGACTCATTCTAGGCAGCATCAGGACCAAAGGGTAGGCTTTCCAGCTCTGTAGGGGTATCAGTGAGAGCCAAGCAGCAGCCTCTTCCCTGGTGTCTAAGGTCTGTCTGGCTCTCATCCCATTCTTCCCCCAGACAGGAAATGGAACAGTCCCACAGACTATAGCCTCATGACTTCTCTCTGGGCTCCCAGGATCTAGGGTACAGCATGGAGCCCACCTCCTGCAAGAGTGTCTAAAAGGACAATGAGTTGACGAGGCTAGTCACAATACTCAGACTTATTTCTAGAAGCAGCGTTCACCAGGTCTGAGACATCAGAGTTCTAGGTGAGATGTAAGTCAAGGCGTTAAAATATCAAGGTCTTTGATCCGTGTTACCTTAGGAACTGAGTTGGGGCTGAAGAAGTCTACAGCTGGTCCAGCACATCACCTGCCTCGCACACACGGATGGCAGCATTCTGCTGAGTCATTATCCGCACTGGGCCCTCACCACCGCTGAACACTTCTACCCAGGACCCTTCCTCTTGCCCTCAGCATCACCTCAGATGCTGTCTCCACGTGACCTGCTAAACAAGCACCCTAGACTTGGGCGGAAGGATGCAATATCAGGGTACCTGAAAGCCTTCTGTAACAGTCTGCATTTCCACACTATAGATATTTCCCTGAAAGGCTGCTCTGTGACCTGGGGTTCCTGGGGTGGTGCGGGAGATGCTCCTGTAGGTTCTAGGTCAGTGGTTTCTAAAGTGGGTGTTCTGGCCAGAAGTCTGGGAGCAGGACCTTGGTAGACACTTGGGTTCCTAGGGTCCACCGTTGCTGAAATGAGCTGAAGGCTGAGGCCTCTGGTGACTCTTCACACAGGCTAAGTCTGAGGACTGCTGCTCCACTGTGGCCAGAGAGAGCAGCTTCTGTTCTCCGATAAGCCAGCCTCTTTCCAACGTGAGTGCAGAAGCCCCACAGTCCCTGCTGCAGGCTTTCCTCAGTCTCAGGTCACAGAGGAAGTTCTGACAGGATTCCCTACTCCCCGGTGCTAGTTACATTCATAAGGTGCCTGCTTTCATCTCTGTCTGCAGTCTCACGGGGACAGGTACCTGTCTTGAGAAAATAACTAGGCAAAGTGAGTGTTCCACATTACACATGCCAGGTCACAAGACAGGCTCAGAACCCAGCCCTCAGGAGGCAGGAGCCAAACTCAGTCTTTCTTCAGGGTCCTGTGGTGAGAGGCTCTTTGCGTTGATCTAACGGTCCTAGGTTCTGCTTCTCTGAACTCCGAGCCTGTCTGTCTGCCTCTACAGGTTACACAGTAGTCCTCTGGAGTCTACTCTGTCTCTGAAGTGTCAACCAGGGGCCAGCTCTAACCCCTACCCCTCTAAGATGGGTAGTTTTTATCTAGAGAGGCATGAAGGCCGCCAATATGCTAAGTTGTAGAGTCAGCAAGAGAAACTGTCACGGAAGAAGAGGAGGGCAGAAGAAGGGGTTTGGGGGAGCAAGCCAGAGGAAACAGGACCAGTCCCAGGATGGGCAGAGAGCCAGGATGAAGACCCTAGACGGGCCAGTCAACGCCTTTTCTTCCAGGAGCACATCAAGGCAGCCTGGGACAACAGAGGACCACTGCTCTTCCCCCTCACTGCCTCTGGCATGTGCCTCCAGAATGCCTCCCAACTTTTTTTTCTAACCCCTTGAACATCTTCCTGCTGACTTCTTACAGACAGACTGTCTGTACCAGCTGAAAGAGGAGCTGGGAGTTCTCATCCCGCTGGACTCAGAACTGCCCAGAAGTCTAGACCACCGTGTCTCACCTTAAGTGACCCCTAGAGACTGAGCACGCCCTGCCGGCATCTCTGGCCTATTATCCTCCTTGATAACCCCTTTGCTGAGTACCTTGAGTTTGGACCAGGCCCTGGGACTGGCTAATAGAGAAAGAATCCACAGGGAGCTCAACCGTCCCACAGAATGGTGGATCAGAAGGATTTTCTAGAACTGTAACAGTGTGGGAGCCCTTTGTGATGAGTCCTGATGTAGAAATCTATCTTCCCACAGGCTTCTCATGGGGCATAGAAAGTCAGAGATAGATTTGATGGCCATAACTGAGAGGAAGGAGGCTCCCGGCATGTGTCAGGTGGGGGCCAGTGATGCCTCCTACCGAGTCCAGGGCAGCCTCACACCACGAAGAACAAACAGTCCAAGGTCAACAGTGATAAGCCAGGCAAACTGAGGTCCAGAATCTCTCAAATTCTTGACCCTCTAAGGGAAGAGGTAGTGGTCCAAGGCCTAGATTGGACAAATTACAGGCTCATTCTTGCTGGGAGCCATGGGTCAACAGGAAGGGCAAGAAGCCCCGAAGGGAGGGTTGGACAGCTGCCCCAACTCTCCAACCCTAACACAGGCCCTAGCACAATCCTCAGACCCTGGCCCCAAGCCCACTAAAACCGACCAGAGGTAGATTCTTATGGGCTCTCTGCTACCCCAACTCCAGGTATGCTCCAGACTTTTGGCCCTATCCTTGTGAGCCCTTAAACAGACAGATGGGACAGACAGAAAGACAGACACACAGTTAAACAGATGAGGCTACATGGCCTCCTGTGCCCTTTGGACTCACCTGCCCGGTGGCCTGACCCGAGCCGTCAGAGCACACAAACTGTACGAACTCCTTCAGCGAGTCCTGCCCATGGTGGTGGTGGTAGCGGATGGTGGGGTGTGTGAAGTACGGGCTCGACTGCTGAATGATGGACGTGGAAGGGAAATGCAGTGCCGATGCTGTGGCCCGGGGGCTCCCTGTGTGCACACAGGCAGGGGAGAGAAAGGGGTGTGAGAACAGCCACGTGGAAAAGCAAGACATGGCGGTTGGTAGAAGGGCTGAGCATCCTGAGGAAGAGGCAGAATGGGGCAGAAGCACTGTGTCAGGCACAAAAGGCTTGTCACCCAAGTTTAAAAAATCCAATGCAACAAACCGAACTAAACTGGCAGGCTAGTACCTGAGGGACAGCTGTAGAATCTATAAACACTCTTTGACTTGAGCTGGCTTGGGGGTTAACTGAGGCAGGAAAACAGCTACCAGTGCAGTGGGACTGTTTAAAATGGTTAGGTTGTTGCTTTTCTGGTTTGTTTGTTTGTTGAGACAGGGACTCTTGCAGCCCAGGATGAACTTGATGACCTTAAGTTCTGGGCCCTCCTCTCCTTGACTGCAGGCGTGCATCTGGGTGCTTTTTTGTTATTTGCTTTTGGATGGTGGATTTTCTTTTGTTTTCGCACTAACGGGGCTTGAGCTCCTGGCTACCCGCCTGCTAGAGGAGCTTTCTGCCACCAGCTTTCCTGCCCAGAAAACTGTTCTAATGTTATTTGCTTCTCAAAAGCTCTAGTTTGGATTTTTGAGCCAGTCATAAGGCCTCCTATTCTTGATCCTCCTGCCTCGGTGTCCTGTGTGCTGGAATTTCAGGTGTTAGGACCATCCTATGCTTTGTAATTGTTTTTTTTTTTTTTTATTGTTTAGAAACAACACTAAAAATATGTTACTTATCGTTGGTTTAGTTTTTAGCATCCTGAGCATTTTCCTTCTTTTGCTCTTGGCACAGACCACTTCCCCCGTCCGAGATGTAAGCTTGCCAGAAGGACCATCCACGAATTACCACGGCTCCCCGGTCTCTGGACAGAGGCCCTGCCTGTGCAGGACCCGCACCCAGCACACACACAGCTCCAAATGTGTCCAGGCCTCCTTCATGTGTTGGCCTTGCCACTGTGAACTCACAGTTCCTACCCCTGTACAGGCCTCAGCTCTTCCTCAGGTTCTCCCCCTTCCTGTCTGTTTCCAATCAGCTCACTCTTGCTCTCAGTTTCATTAGGGGGCTGAGGAAACTTGGCTTTCTCTCTGGAGTTCATAAAAATGGAGTGCAGCAGTGTGGAGCCTGCCTCCCTCCTGCCGCCTGCACTAGGCCTGGGCTCCCTGCCCCCACCTTGTGGCCACCACACCCTGCCCCAGTGCTGGCTGCCTCTGGGCTCTAAGCCAGGAGGCCCCAAGGAGGAAGCCAGGAGGTAAACCTCCCTGTCGTGTCCTACAGAAGAGAAGAGAGGAATGGCAGACACAGGGCCATGTGCAAACAAAAGCCAGGCCTCTGCTGCCAGATGGGTGCTGAGGGAAGAAAGTAGCACTTTTGGGAGAGCCAGGTTCCCGGGGATCCTGCCCGGCCCCACCCTCAGGAAGATCCAGCATCTTCTGGGGGGGGGGGGCTGAAGAGAGGTGCCCTCAAAGCAGCAGGACAGTCCTTTTCATGGTGAGCCTTGTCCTTTTGGCCCAGCCCTTCGCTTCTGGGAAAGGCATGGAGGCCCAGATTAGGTGACAGTTTTGCTCTAGGACAGACACCAGGAACCTGGACTGCTGAGCAGTGCTCTTTCTAATCCACAGGAGAGCAACTTGGCTCAACTACTTGCTAGTGGGGGAGGGGGAGGCTGCATGCAGCTCCCAGTGAGCATGTGCAAAACATGCACCCAACATAGACTTATGCAGCCAGAGTTAGCACGTGGGAGGGATTCTAGGAATGGAGTGGTGGGCAAGCCTGGTTCTCAGAGGTACACTGCCCATCCTATGCCACCCCACTGCCGTGCCACGACCCACTTGGGGAGCCCAGAACTCCCTGGCCTCCTGTGGTACCTGGCCAGCTGCCCCTTGCTGTGGCTGCCTCCCCGCAGTGTCCCCTTAAGCCCCACCCCCATCTCTCACCTGGTCTGACTCCAGCAAGCACAGGCAGCGGGTGGTGGGTGAAAGCCATGCGTGGGGAACTGCCCTGAGAGGAGAGGGCGCTGCAGAAGTCCAGCTTTCCTGACTTCTTTAGAGAAGCAGGGCCTGGGGGGAGGAAGCAGCAACACGCGGATTTAGCTGGCTGGGGTGGGAAGCCAGCAAAGCAGCCCGCTCCTTCTCTCTCCTCAGCTCCCAGCAGCCTTTCCTCCACCTCGGGCCCTGCTCTGCTCCTCCTGTGGCCTGACCTCAGGGGTGTGATCTGGCTATGGCTGCTTCTGCATATGGGGCCCCTGGTAACGTGCTGGATGAGGGTGGGAGAGGAAGGCATCCTGCTCCTGATGGTCGGGAAAGGAATTAAAATGGGTACAGGGCTAGCATCTAGGAAGGGATGCACTGAGGAGCCCACAGAGGCCAGCTGGAGAACCGGGAGTGACAGGCCATGAATGGAGCGAGAGAGACAAGGGTGGGACTACAGGCTGGGAGCTGTGACAAGACACCCTGAGCCCTAGGACACTCTGGCCTCAAGAAATCTGTTCTCTTGCTGGAGAAAAGGAAACGGGAAAACATAGTTAGAGGCCCTCCAGAGTGACAACAAGAGAACAAAGGCGGGAGCCAGAGCTGGAGTACCCTGGGGACAGCTAGAGGGCAAGGACTGCCCTGGCCACAGGGCCCAGAGAGTGGGTTTCTTCTCTGCCCTGTTGCCAAAGGCAAGGGCGGTATTGAGCCGGAGACAGGGGAACAAAAAGACCCCTGGGCTTTGCCTTTGACAGTCAGAGATTGCAAGCCAACATCGTCTCTGTCCAGTACGCACTGATCAAGGTGACAGGCTGGCAAACGGCTCCCAGGGGCACGTTCTTTTGGTATCTCTTGTCCTGGGCTGAGCTTCAAGGCTCTGCCTAGGCTGACCAGGCAAGGTGGAGGTGAGGCAGACTTTGAGCTTCAATCTTTGAGGGATACATCTAGTTGCTTTTGATGGGGAAAAGGGGGCTGCAGAACAGAAACCCAGAGTTTCAACCACAGAGAGAAGTAGCGGGGGGGGGGGTCGCGGGGGGGGGAAGCTCCCAGCGACCAGCAGAGGTGTTATCTGGCGGCAGCTGTGTACCACCTGATAGCTGGCATGGTGAGGAGGGGGGAGTGCCCCACCAGCTGTGCACAGCTGTCCCTGCTGCTGCACAGTGCCTTCCCAGCTGTTCCCATCCTGCAGCTGGGCTGCTTAATTGGTGATTTGTCGCAGCCCAGGGAAACAACGACAAGTTGGGGGGTAAGGGATCCTGGGGGGAGCAGTGCATGGCAGGTCTACCAGAAGCGGCAGAAATGGCAGGCGGTAAAGCAGACAGAGGACAGACTGCAGAAGCCTGGCGAGGAGGCTCTTGGGAACATGGAGTCACAGGCAGTCAGCGAGTCCTCAAGGTACCCTAGCAGCAGTCCTTACAGATGTCACCTGCCCAAGGGCAAGCCTGGCCGGGACCTGGCACCCAACAGCCATCAACCTTCTCAGCTCACTCTCCATCCACCTCCAGAGATTCTCCTAAGGATGTGTGTAGACTGTGTACACTGGCCCAGGCCCCGTCTGCCTCAGGGAGATCCTGTGAGGAACTGCCACGTCGTACTGGTGCTTTTCCATAGAGCAGTCTCCATCGGTGCTATAGAGGGGGCCAAGTCTGACAGTCCCTCAGCCCAAGACCAGGAGGCAAGCTTTTCTATCTTTGCCCAGGAACCAGCGCCAAAGCCAGGGGCTACGGTGGCTCTCTCAGTCCATTCTTTACCAGGCACCTGGCTCAAACAATGAAGTCCCCAGTCCCATCCATAGTGTCCCCAGCTCCATCTACACTGGACAAGTTCTCTGGACATTGTACAATGACAGGTCTGCACTTTCGGGTCCCAATGCCTCAAGGACACACACAGGTGTGCACAAATCTGTCCCTCTGAGCTTCGATGCTGCCCATATGAGCGGCCTGTCCATGCAGCCCATGCAGCCCAGGGCTGGGCTCAGCAGGAAGCCAGCTCGGTGAGGATGGGGAAGGTCTGGGCGGTTTCCTCTGGGCTCTCCAGAATCTCTGCTCTTTTGCTGGTTTCCCAAGACCGTTCTCCTCTTCCACCCTCAGTTCTGAGCTTCTTTGTAAAGCTGGGCCCCAAGGCTAGGATTAGCCTACCTCAAATCTGTCTCTCTGAGGGCACCCAGCAATGGCTAAGAACATTTATAGTCATCCAGTAGGGTGGCTGGATTTGGGGATGCACCCTGCCATCCCAGCACTTGGAGGTTGAGCTAAGGACATTTAGAGTTTGAAGCTAGCCTGGCTGTTACATAGCTAGGCCCCGTCTCAAGACAAAACAACCGACTCAGGAAGGGGTAGATGCTTGCTACTGGCATCTAGTGGTGGAGCCAGGAATGCTGCTGAGCACCTTCCAAAACAAAGGCTGCCCTTGCCTCGGAAAGCCAGGAGGCCTCAAACACAACCCTGGGTCCAGCTAGGGAAATGATTTAATCCAGGGAACCACAAGTCTGGGCAGGTCCCTAGAGGTAAGAGACCTATGAAGAACAGGTCATGTCCTCAATGGATGGCTCTATCTTTACCCACCATGTCCACAGGCAGGTTATCAACTTGGGTGGCTCAGCTCCTCACCCCTCTCCCCTCCCAAGAGCCTGAGAGTGGCACCCAACAAAAGAGGCCACAGGGAAGCACAGGCTGCCACATTGCTACTGCCACGCTCATACCTGCATCCACGTCATTGGGCCATCCGCTAGACTGGCTGCTGCCAGCTGCTGGGGAGCGGCCTGTCCCAGGATAGAACACGTCATCAACTGGGCTCTCCATCTCACTGTCATCGATGGACTTGGGGCGCTTGGTGGTGCTGAGGAAGGAGAAGCAAGTCAAGTGGGCCAAAGTTCCAGGTACCCCAGTTCCTGGAGTAGAGCATCTCCAGACCTGCTCTCCCTGGGGCTGCCAGGACATCACTGAAGGCCCATCAGAGAACAGGCAAAACACCTTCATAGGCCTTCTACGCCCACCCACTAGTTCCTGTCAGCTCTCAGCTGTGCCATGGAACCCAGTCATTAAAGAACGTTTCAAGCCAACAGGTAGTGGCTCACGTCTGTGGTTCTAGTACTCAGAAGGCTGGCACAGAGGGAAGTGCAGTGAATCCCAGGCCAGAGAGTTGGGCCTGCCTCAAAATAAAAAAAAAAAAAAAAAAAAAGAAAGAAAGAAAGAAAGTGAATATAAAAAATCCTAATGCAAGACTAAACTCCAACAGCAAAGGCTAGAGAGGTGGGTCAGCAGTCGAGAGCATGGGCTGCTCTTGCAGAGAAGCAGAGTTTGGTGCCCGGCACCCATGTCAGGAAGCTGTATATGTCCAGCTCCAAAGTCTCTGCCCACATGCACAGACCCACGCCAGGCGTGTGACAGTGCACACCCTTAGTCCCAGCACTCGGGAGGCAGAGGCAGACGGATCTCTGGGTTCGAGGCCAGCCTGGCCTACAGAGTGAGTTCCAGGATAGCCTCAGCACACAGAGAAACCCTGTCTTAAAAAAACAAACAACAACAACAAAAAAAAAAAAAACTTTAAAAAATTCAAAAGTGAGCAAAAAAACAAAAACAAAAACAAAAACCACCTTTTCTGGTAAAAAGACTCAATCTCTCCATTGCAGAACTCTGACCTTGAGTTTTCTCTCCCAGACGTCTCTCTTTTTGTGCAAACTACGCTCTCTGTCCATGCCTTACTGTGTTCCATCCTGGTACGGCGGCTTCGCTGCTGTCAGCCCTAGCCACACATGCTGTGGCCGCAGGGAGCTTTCTGGAACACGCATCCCATCATACCCTCCAGTGCTTCCCCACTCCCCTAAATGGGTTCAAGATAATCCCAACAACTCGTCCAGTTCTGACTGAGAGGGAGGCTAGCTGGAGACGCGGGGTAGATTCTTCCTACCAGCTCCCCACGTGTCTGGGCTCGAACACAATCTCTACAAGACACGCCTCCTCTGAGACTCACTTGCAGGCAGGCTTGAATGCCTTCTTCTGGGTTATGTCATGGACCAAGTGCTCCATGACAGCAGGAAGCAGGAAGCTCAGTGAGCAGCTGAGCATGCACCAAGCACAGCTGCTGAAGCCATAGGGGGGTAGCTGGGAAGGTGACATGGCCGGAAGTCCATGCTTACCTGGTGGAAGGAGGGGAGGTGATAGAGCGCCGTCCCAGGGTCACTTGATTTATGTTGTAGTAACTGGGGCTCTCCAGGTCCGCCAGTGAGAAGTTGGGCCCTGATGCAGTTGCAACAGGAGCTGGAAGGCAGAGAGGTTGGTAAGATCGGAATATGCTGTTGTGGACCCTACAGGCTGGGAGGTTACCATGAGCCTCTTCCTAGAAGCCCAGGAAAAGCTCCCTGTGATGTCTAGGCTGCTGGGAAGATCCTATCCTAGGTGGAATTTGTTGGGGGTCTAAGGGAGCCTTTGTTTGTGGGTTCCCTGCCCCCACAGCAGAGGTTAGAGACAGGATTCTCTGGACAACTGTTCCTCCCAGCTCAGGGCCAAAGGGACAGAAAAACTCCCAAGGTGTCATCAACATAGCCCTGTGATGTCATCAACTTAACCTCTGCACCCTCGTCCTGATCCCTGGCCCTGAGAGGACACCACTTACTCTGTGATACTCTCACCAGCTCTGTCACATTCCAGACCCCAGACGTCACAAAGCAATCCTGGAAACTTAAGTGCCCTAAAGAAAGAAAATGGCTGGTGAGTGGAGACAGACCACGATGGGGTGCCTACCCATCTCCCTGGGCTCAACTCTGACCCTCAGGGCTTTCCTCACTATCCCTCAGGTGTCCCCCGGAAAGGGGAACACACCAGGGAAAGCCTCCCTCCTTGGATGGCAGCCCAAGTCAGTGGACAGCTGAGTAAAGGGAGGGAGACTGGGGTGGACACTGACCGTTGGGCAGTGGTTTGATGTCCGCATCTCCTTGCTGGTTTGAACTATCTGATTGTCCGGATTCTGCAGAAAAAACAAAAGGGAGAAAGGGTCAGGAGAAAGGTTTCATACAACTACTGATCAAGCAGGCACCTTCCAGCCTTGGGCACCGACTCCAGGCAGTAGATCCTGTTTGTCCAGGCTCCAAGGAGAACAATGGCAGTAAATATTTCCCCCAACATTTGGGCTGGGTGGGTCACTGTGGCAGGGAGAGAGGCGTCCTGGGTGGAGTGCGCACCAGCATGGCTGGCCTCGACCCACTACATGCTAATCACACCTTCGTGGTGACAACTCAAGCTACCTCCAGAAACTGCTCAATGAGGGACAGCGTTGCCACGCATAGATAGATAGCACTGACCAAGAGTCTGAAGTCAGGAGGAAAGAAGCCAGTGATGGGCACTGTCCGTAACAGGGCGGATCCCCTACCCGGAGGGGGGTCTCTCCCAGACTCTCCCAGAGGAACATTCCCATCCCTAAGTTCCTTAATTAATGCTGTTCCTGTGGGCTCATGCCCCTCCGTCTCACCTTTATGCTTACAAGCAATGCCTGGCAACCCAGAGGGGGGAGGTGTGCCCTGCTGCCACCCATTCTGTGCCAGCCTGTCTGGGCTGTCTCATGCCCCATTGCCACAGCTGCTCGGAGGGAGCCCTGAGACAAGGCCTATTGTGTGGTGGAAGCTCACAGAGGGTTGGGGGCAGGGTGGAGTGTGTGTGTGAATATTTTGCTGAGCTTGAGAAAGCCCCACACCCTCACCCCCTTAGGTCCTCCAAAGCTTTGTGTGTGCCAGGGGCAACATGGGGACCTCCAGAGCGCCTGCCTGGGCATGACAGCTGGTGAGAGGGTGGGGGTACTGAGGTAGGTTGTAGGGTGCTTGGTGAAGACTCAGCTATTCATAAGGACCACAGGGGTGGCATCTGACACTGTGCCCTGTTCTGGCCAAGGCTTTGCTGGGCTCTTCAGGGTAGACCAGCCATCCTAGCGGGACCACTGATCCATCCACCCACAGTTCCATGCATAGCCTGCTGGTGGGTTGGTGGTTCCTGCTCTAACAGTCGAGGCTCTCTCCATCTGTGGCCGGGAATACTGGCCAGACTCCTGGGCTATCTCACAGTACGAGAAGTAGGAGACTGTCACATTTGGGGGCCCTGATATTCTTTTCTTTCATCTTGTTCAATTTTTTTTTCTCTCTTGGCAGTACTGGAGATTGAACTTGAGGCCTCCTGTGTGCAAGGCCAACTCTCTGCCACTGAGCCACACCACCAGTCCTTTTTTTTATTTCCCATTTTTTTAAATTCCAAAAAATAATAGTAAATTTTGCTAAGAAATAAAAGGTAGGGGTTATGAGGAAAGTACTCACAAGCTTCCCCCCCTCTAATTTGAGGTGCATCCTTCTATGCAACTGTGGGTTGGCCACCTCTTTGCTTGGCATTCTTAGCCACAGAGGGGGTGCTTAGGGCTTCCTCCTTTAATCTCTAGCTATATCTTGAGGCCTTACTGTATCCTGGTATTACACAGTATAGATTTTCTTTTTACTCTCTTGATCTCTGGGTATGACACAAGTCCAAGCCAGTCCAAACGGAAGTCAAGGGGTCTAGGTGGCCTATGCTAGGGCCTTCTTGGAACCCCATTGTCAAGTTACCTCAATATGATGAAGAAGAGCACAGCACCAAGACCAGTGTGCAGAGTCCATCAGAAGATACTGCCCGTGGACTGCCGTGAATTCCACCCATCCTGGGACCCACACAGCCCCAAAGACCTGCAAGTCTGGGTCAGTTTGAGGAGGCTCAGAGTCCACCCCATAGGAGTGCATCTGGCCCAGTGCAAAAAGCCAAATAGAGAGGGAGAGCTGCGTGCCCGTGTGTGTGTGTGTGTGTGTGTGTGTGTGTGTGTGTGTGTGTGTGTAGAGAATGTGACAAAGAGATGGAGGTGCGCCAGTGACAGTGACTACGGCAGAGACAAATGGGGCTCCAAGAGAGCGCGACAGACAGGAAATCCTTTTAAACCAGGACACTTCCCAAAAGGGTGCTGCTGTTATTACTATTAGTTCACAGAAAGAAGCAAACAGGAGAAGCTGAGGAGGATGAGGCCGGCTGCCACGCGCCACTAGGCGTGGCTCTGGGCGCTGCTGGCAGCCATTTTAGACCTTGGCAGCCATCTTATGGCTGGCGGCCTTAGCCAGCATTGCCACAATGCCGCCGCCACCAGCCCCCAACAAGCTCAGCTCAGCTCCAGGACAAAAGGCAGAAACACTGAAAGTCTGGATCTAGGCTCAGCCAGCCCTAGAGCCAGGGCAGCTGCAGCCAGGGTCCTGCAGGTCTGTACTAGTCTCAGCTTTCAGGATCCCTGCCTGTGCCATGAAAAGGCAGGGAGGATGAAGCCCGTGCTCTGGCAACACTGTAGCTTTGCTGAAAGGCAGTTGAAGTTCTGAATACCATGTCTAGGCCCAAGGACCTACTAGTTGAGCAAGAATGGACCCCTGCCCAATAGGGCCAAGGGTATCTTAGAAGTAAAGGATACATCTTGGGTAGACATGCGATGGGGTTGGCAGGGAATCTGAGAGGCCACTGGGTCTTCATTGGTCAGGCTCAGGGGCCAGCCAAAGGACATCCTGCCACCCAGAGATGGAGCCAGCGTCCGGCTTTCCCATGTGACGGGCTCTCTGGGATGCCCTAAAACAAGGTCTGTGCCTGTTCTGGACATCCCTAGGGACCAGCAGCTGGGCATGCCACAGACTGTCCAGGCACCTTGACTCCCTCTCTTCTGTCTGGGACCCCTGGAGGAGGTTATAACAGGACAGAGAGAGGGAAGGCCCTTTACAATAACCCCTCCTCTGGCCCCGCCTCATAGCTGCTTGGCTTTTATCTGGCAGAATGGGGCTTATCAGAGCCACCAGCTGAACAAACACTCAAATCCACGGTTAGTGAGAAAAAATACTCTGCCTGAACTCTTTATCTCCTGTTCACAGGCCTTGCACACTGCCCACTGCCAAAAGCACAGGAGGGAACCCGAGGCGATGCAATGGGGGCTGAGTTCTCTGCTCTGGAGGTGGAGGGTGGCCTTTCTTGTCTGGCCTTGCCTTGTCTGCCTCAGCCACCTCCCCACCACCCTCCCTCCTTGTCCCGAGCCCATCGACACTTCTCTGGGAGCCCCTGGCAGTGGGTGAGCTCTGGCCCACACAGAACCCCCCTCCAGTGTCTGCTTTCTCACTGGGGACAATGGGCCAGCTGGTGGCCTGTGGAACAGTGGAGGGACAGGGATGATACTGGCTCACACAAGGCAGGCAGGTGCTGCTTCATCTCTTATCCTGTCCCACCCAGCCCACCCTGGACACTGTCACCCTGGTCCCCCAGTTTGCTGTGGCTGTGTCTCCTGGGGCTTTTCTGGCTTCAGTTTCTCTAGTCTGGCTGCCATGGAAGCAAGGGCTACACAGCTCCAGTCTCCTCTGTTCAGAGCAGTCTGGCCCAAGCTGAGAAAAGAAAACAGCCCCTCCCTGCACTCCCCTTCTACCAAGCCTGGAGCTCCTTTCCCTTTCTTCAGAGGAGGAACCAGGACAAAGGGCTCACCACTACCTCCCCTGGACCCAACCCAAGACAATGCAATGGTCTCCTGAGTCCTGGAGTAGAAGAACCAAACTCCTCCAGGCTCTAAGTGCCTCCCACTCTGCCCTTCAAATGCAACTACCTGTGAACCAAGTCCTACCCATGTTTGATAGAAGTCCTTGATGGGCAGGCAGCGTGGCCCTGCCCACCCGGGCCAGGCTTGGAGCGAGCTCACAGTTCATTCTCAGTACTGTTAGGCGGCTGGTTATAGGTCAGGCCACTGGTGACAGGCAAGGGTACAGCTCTTGACTTTCTCCGAGAACCCAGGCGGCTCGTACAAGGTACAGGCAGAAGCCATCCCTGCTAGTGGCCTTGGCTACTCAGCAGGGTGTCTGGAAGGCAGGGCCTTGAAGGAGCAGGTGAGATGATGAATCTGGATCGACTGGGCATGGGCACAAGTGGGCTCTACAAGAGGACCTTTAGCAGGCTCCCTCCTGCTCTCCAGTCAAGCCTATCCCACAGGTGACTCCCCTCCCCCGCTGCTGCAGCTTATAGACCTCAGATGTCAGACAGCATGAGTCCCTCTTTCCCCATGCCTCTCAATGTCTCTTGGGACAGACTAAATAAATAAATAAATAAATAAATAAATAAATAAATAAATCTCTCTAAAGTTGTCCTTCACACCCCACTTCAGATCCGAGCTCTCCGCCCTGAGCTTTTGCTGCTTTTGGCTTTTCTCAGATCCCTATCTCCGGGTTTTCTTCCTTAACCTCTGTCATGCACTCTCTGCAGTTCCCTTTCTTCCTCACTTCTGTCTACATGCATGCATTCGCACACACGCACACAGGGGGGGTGGGGGGGGAGGGAGAGAGAGAGAGAGAGAGAACTGTGTTCTCTGGACGGCAAGCACTCATAGCCAGAGCCCAGCATTGCCCAAAACCCTGATGTATATATATGTGCGTATGTATGTGTATATATATATCTCCAACCACAGACAAGGATGTATTTATGGCTCCGAGCAAGTGAGGGAGGAATTCCTGTTCACTACAGCCAACACTCCATGGCTCCCACGCGAAACAAGCTCATTCGGCAAGGGGCAGCTGCGTGTAGCTCACTGGCCAGCTGCCTCCATGGACTTCACCCAACATATTCTTTAGGGGCCAGGAGGGGTGCGCAGATCGGTCTCTGCTGTTCTCCTAAAGCATACCTAGGCATGTGGATACACTCAGATGAACACGCTTGTTATATCCTCAGCCACACATGCCACCTGCAGATGCCACCAGCCCCTTCTTAGTATCAACACAAGGTGGAGTAAGATGGAACAGCCACAGAAAGGGACACTTCAACTATGACAAACTGCTGGTCCAGAAGCAGGCAGGGGTGTGATTCCAGTTCCCATTCCTGCCCTCCCCAGGGCTGCATCTCCTCTGCCTGCCTCCCCCCCCCTCCTCTGTGATTCCGGAGTGTCCAGGGCACAGGAAACCCAATCTCAAGGAGAGCCAGAGGCCCAGCCTGCAGCAATCAGAGCTGCAGAATGTCACTATTGTACCTCCTGAAACCCAAGTCAGAGAATCTGAGACACCCTGAGGAGGGGGCCGCAACGGATGGGGGCTGGGAGAAGGGTCACAAAGGGGTTCTCCCTGTCTCAGCAAACAGGACACTGGGGACCTAGACTGAGGAAGTTCTTGAGAGTGCAGGGCAGCCAGAGGGCAGCGGGAGGCGGGGCTGGGGAGACAAGGGGCTTCTCAGGTCTCCCTCTCCTTCCCTGTGTTCCCTACTTGTGCCCAAGCTAACATAAACACACAACCCAAAGCTGTCCAGGGGCTGGGACGTCCCTCATGTCACCTCTAGATTCTCACGGTTTAGGAGCAAGAATCTGACCTGGAGTCAGAGCCTCGCAGCTGTGGGGAAGGAGGGTGAAGCATGCGTCTACCAACCTTCCTCTGTACCCTCATCAGCTCATCGCACAGACATCAACTCCTGTCAGGGGAGTAGGGAGTGTTCCGGAAGAAATAAGCTTCAGGAAGGGGAAGAGAATAAGTCATAACTACAGGGACATATGCTCTACCTGAGGGCTGAGGCGTAAGGCAAGACAGGTGGCCACCCCGACGTGCTGGACAACAGGGATCTGGTGGACCAGAGATAGCACAGGAAGGTGACATTTTACCTTCCACATCGTCTTTTCTCCCTGCTTCCTAGGTACTGTGTAGGAGCAGGGATGAGTCTGCAGGTTCCCCAGGCTGAGGGTAAACCACTGGCCTGCCTTCTCTCTATAGCCCATGGTGAGGATTTGTTTAAGAGCCTCAAGTCCCACATGAGGAGAAAGCTATCTTGTACAGTTCTACCTCACCATCACTCATGTTGTGGGAACGGGAACTCTAATCACCCCCCCACACACACGTCAGCACCAAGACTACCACCACCACCTTCGTGTAGGGAAGTATTCCAAAACTCATGCTTTTCTCCTAGAAAACACGAGTTAGAGGTTCCATCTCCCTCTGCCCCTGTGATGGTTCAGCCTTCCAGGGAGGTCCTCTCCTGCCATGAGCTGGATGTGCTCTGTCAGGTATCTGCCAACTGCCAGAGGCCTAAGGAGAACTGGAGACAGATGGGACCGAGGGGACAGGAAAATGGAGTGCTCAGGGATGACAGGCTGAGGCCAGCAGAGGAGAGGAAGGAGATGAGGTCACAGACAGAGGCACCCAGTGGAAGACAAAGACCCCCAGCCTAAAGGGGCATCCCAGAAACATGGGTAGACCAGGAGTGAACAGGCAGGTAGCTATACCGGTTCCAGTGGGTTGTCCCAGAGGTGCCACAAGCAGGGAATTCCACCAGAGCAAAGTTCCCATCAGAGAGGGTGGGTAGGAGGCAGTACAGAGGCCGAAACAGCAGGTATGACTCTCAGAGTTGAGGAGAGGTAGAAGCCACTTGGCCCAGGCTTGCCTCCCCTTCCCCCCGAGTCTAAACCTTCCCAGGAAGGAGCCACTGGTCTAGACTGCTGGACAACTATGTGGGTCCTAAACCAATCTGGAGACCCTGGCTTTATCCTGGCACAAAGGAGACAAAGAGGGACAGAAGAAGGCAGGCAGCAGTGGCATGAATAGCTCAAGTAGGATCCATGTTTCAGAGCCTCCCGGTCTAGTGGCCTTGGCGAAGTCCACAGTGATAGCTCGGCTGTAGGTAACAGTAATACCAGCCTGCTGGGTTCCTGGAGAAAGGGCATGGACCACAGCTCCTGGGCCAAAGCCTGGCTCTGAGCAACAGCGCCCCAAACTGCTTGTTCTTATATCCAATCGATCACCATTTCTCTTCATCTCCACTTGAAATGCTACCATCCCCCCACCCCCACCAGGCTCGGCTCAGATGCCACCAGCTCACGAGCAACATATTAAGTACATCTGAGATTGTAGTTTTTGGACCCAGAGGCCCTAGTTGTGAGCAATGGGGCTTGCTCACTACCTTCTGTAAACAGCAGCAGAGGGGTTTCTCAGCCACTAAAGGGCAAACTCAGATGCACCCATCATATAGGTATATCCTCCCTAAGGCAGTCATTAGTAAATGGTCTGAGGCTGCTCACCACACGGGGGGAGGGGGATGGGGAAGGACCACAGGAGATGGGCAAGGCCAACAGAGACGTGGGGAGCACAGAACATGCCCTTTGATTCTGAGGTTCCAGCTCCAACAACCTGCCCTGTTCAATTCTGATGTTGAGAGAGCTGCAGACACCAAAAGCAGAAAGCCTGGCCCTAGGACGGCTGGCACCACCTTCTGCTGCACATAGCCCTACCTTCTTTATAGACAAATCCACTCCTGCCAATGTTGGCTGGTGCCATAACTTGCCAGCAGCTGCATCTAGCATTTCCAAGGGCCCGAATCCAGGGATCATATGACAATGGGGTCCAGACAAGTAGCCCCTAGACTAAGAACCTGCCCCTCCTCAAGACGCTGGGTAGAAACTGATGGTGGGAAATGCCTTCAATATACCACAGGCTCGAGAAAGCCAGTGTTGGGGGTAGGGAATGTGTGTCCACACCCCAGCCTGGGGCCTATGAAGCTGAGCCCCACCCCACTCCCTCTATTTCCAGCATTGCCCTTTCTGGACCTAGGAGTTGCCCAGGCCAGGCCAGGCCAGGCCAGGCTGGACTAGCCAGATATCCACCCCCATCCCCAGCTGTTCCTGAGACTATTAATAGTGCTTCCCCTTCCCAGGGCTGGGTAACACCCCCCACCCCAACCCAGTCAAACACATTTGCCCTTGGTCTAATTACTTGTGAAGGGAAGTAGTCAGTCCCTAATGCCAGCCCTAGGATGAAAGGGGCAACAGAGGCTCTGAAGGTCACATAGGTCACTGCCTGGGACCAGCAGCAGCTTCAAGGAAGAAGTAAACCCTAGTCTAGGAGCAAAATGTAGAAAGGGAAGACCTAGGGAAAGAATCAGGGCCAGGCCAAGCAGCGTGGGGAGAGGCCTATGCAAAAGAGCCATAGGAGGCAGGTGGAGAGAGGGCTAAGGAAGGAGGGAGCGGGAGCAGAACTGACACCAGAAATGACGCTGAAAGGTTGAACTGTTTCTTGTTGCTCATCTATTGTAAAGAAGAGCATTCGGCAGAGAGTGAGCTGGAAAACCACAGGACTGGGAGCCTCCATGCTCACCCACAAGATTTTGGTGGTGGTGGTGGTGGAAGAGGAGGAGAAGAGGAGGAGGAGGAGGGAGAAAAGCTGAGGAAGAGAAGTGAGTCCTCTCACCTTAATGCAGAGAAGGTCCCTAAGCTACAGCTTCTTCACACAGGATATGGAGCCTGAGGGACAGAGTTGGAGGGACAGGGCATGAGCCCCTGCACCTCTGCTACCCTGAGCTTCTCCAGCCCCATTCCCCCTTTAGCCCACTCTGTAAAGAACTCATCCAAGAATGCTAAGGGTTTAGTGGGAAAAACCGAGCAGAGCCCACCTACCTCAACTCCCCATAAAGGGCAAGCTGTGCTGGAGAATCCGCCTCAGCTCCTACGGGGCAGTGCCCTGGCTGTGGGCAGACCAACTCTGGTTGGTGGAAGAGAGGCAGACACAAACACATCCCATACTCAGATGTTTCAGCAGGACTTAGTTCCCGCCGACTGGCCTAGCAGCCCTGTCTTCAAACCTTACCCGCTGGGTGGCCTCCAGCTTGGTCAGCAACAGCAGACAGGGTACCCTCCCTGACCCGTCAGCTCCATGAGGATAAAGCCTCCTGACTCTGCTCACTGGTTCATCTCCACACCTCTCAAAGACTCCAAAGAGCTCTTTCTAGACCTTCTTTGCACCCCCTAGCTAGTACCTTCCTCCTTCCTGTTTCCACCTTTAATCCTTTAAACCTGAGCTGAGCCTCCTATCAAAGACTAGACGGACAGAAGGAGCCCAGGGCTCCTAGAAAGAGCAAGACAAGAGAATACTCTGCCCATGGCCCGTTCCTCTTCCACTTTGGAGGCCCAAAGGCTGCTAGAGCCATTTAGACAAGACACAAAGAACCTGGAATCTTGACTTGAAGTTTCTTTCGTTGGTGTTGGTTTTTTAAAACGAAAACTTGCCTGCTCCCATTATTATTATTATTATTACTATTGGTTTTTCTTTTTCAGACAGTGTAGCTTTGGCTGTCCTGAAACTCATTCTGTAGACCAGGCTAGCCCTGAACACAGAGATCTGCCTGCCTCTGCCTCCAGATTGTTGGGATTAAAGGTTTATACTAACCAGGCCTGCTTAACTCCAATTTTCTAACCAGAGCCTGAAGAGCCTGGGCAAGGCTCAGGTGGCACTGGGAGTTGGGAAGGACTTTGGGTCCAGACTGAGAAGACTGGGGCCCAATCGTACTCTTGCTATTTAGACCCCCTAGTTGGTCTCTCTGGCCTCCTAATGCAATACAGCTTGGACCCACCCAGAAGATGAGATGTTAAGTGGGAAGTTGACTTTCACTAAGGATTGTTTCACACAACGTACTACTTACATGTAAGAAAATTCGGGCTACACTGTACTCGGAATACAATGACCAATCCACCTATTCAGCGGGCTAGCAGGTGCCAAAGGTCCTTAAAGACCCCGCGGGAGCTCAAGGAGCTCCGAGTTGCGCTCCCCAACAAGGTAGCTAGGTGGCGCAGCGAGTTAACACTAGCTGCCCTCTGCCGGTCGCAGTAGGGCGAGCCTGTGGGGTGCTGACCCAGAAGTTCTGCAAGACGGGGTTCCCTCTGAACATGTGCTGGGCCCAGCAGGAAGGGCAAGAACCCAGCATGACCACCAGACCTCGACCTTACGTCTGTATCAGGGACGGAGTTGCCTGAGACAGCGGCTTCCATGAGAGCACAAACACATCCCGGGATATGATCAGGGCAGCGCTCACCACAAACCTTGAATAGAAACAGCTTGCAGTGGGGAACCGGATGGAAGGAGGCCTCCAAAAAGGAGGTGAGGAGAAGCAGAAGGTGAGGCTGCCAGGTGTTTAGCCCACAGGGGTGTGATCCTTGAGCCCATCTGGGCCCCAGTAAGCTGCTCCCTATTTCAGAGTTTTCCTTGTTGACCCCAAGAGTGCTCCCAAGGTGGACACCCTCACTTCTTGGTGCTAACTCGCCTTTACACCCCGTAACTCTTGGAAAGGAAAAAATCCTACCACCCACACTGCGGGAGTGAAAAGATGGAGACTGAAAACCAGATTAGGAACGTCAGACAGGCAGGAAAATGGAGAAGTCAGGGAGAGGGAAACAAACAAACAAACAAAAACAAAAACCTCCGCACAGGCAACGCAATGCTAGCACTTGTGAGGGCAGCAAACAGGCAGGCACACCCTCCCAGGCTGCAAGCAGAGAAAGGCCCCTTTGTTCTGCCTAGAGGTTAGCTGAGGTGAGGCCAGTCCTGCAGCCCCCCCTGACCCTGGGGAGTACAGATTACTTCGAAAGGGTCTGGCTGAGCCTGGTGGCTTCCCTCATCCATTGGCCATCCTCAACCTCAGCACACAGTAGTCAAGGGAGGCAGCCCCTACCCACGGGGCTTCAGGAGGCCTGGGATCTATCCCTCCAGCGGCTCCCTGGACGCCTTCGCTGCCAGCTGTTAAGAGCTTGCTTGGGGCTTCCTCTGAGCTGGATTTGGGGCAGAGCAATGGCAGGACCCAGCAGTGCTGTAGGTGGGGGATGCTCTGGGGAGACTGGCCTGATGTCTAGTGTCACTCCTGAGGAGCCCTTCCCAGTGGCCAAAACTGGGCGCTGATGAGGACTTCCCAGAGGGAGCCTGGGCTGAGATCAGATACCTGAGACCCTGTCAAAGCAGAGACTGAAGTGGGAATGCATGCCAGATGAGACAAAACTCCAAGGGACTGTCAGCTTACAGCACCCTGCCCCACCTGGTTACCATGAGGAAGGGTTTCAGTCCCCAGCACCCTGAGTCCCCACAGGCTGTGCACCCATTCTTAGGGCTACTGGCCTGGACTATCAAGAGCAAACCATTCCCATCTCTTAGTTAGCAGTCAGTGGTTTAAATTTGGCAAAGACTGAAAGACTGCTTTCCCCTCCCAGACAGGGTTTCTCTGTGTAACCATGGCTGTCCTGGAACTCCCTCTGTAGAACTTGCGGAGATCTGCCTACTTCTGCCCCCTGAATGCTGGGATTGAAGGCCTGTGCCACTGCCACAAGGCCTGCTCCACTTTCTAATCAGCAGTACCTTGCAGCTCTATGAAAATACAGGAGAAGAACCTGGGGAGAGACTGGCCTGTTTTCCCTGACAGAGCCCCAGCCTCAGTCTGCAAGCACCTTCTCAGGAGACCCTGGTTCTCAACTCACATCAGCTGAGCATCAGGGGGTAACGTAGGGAGAAAGGAAGCAACTGAGAGGGATGTCTCTGTGCATGATCTTTGGCAAGGGAAGTGGGGAGCTGAAGGGAAAAGGAGGAAGGGACAGCTTGCACAGGGGCCTGAGTGGCTGCCTCCCGCCTCATGTAAGAAAGTGCAGCTCAGATACACAATGTCCTGCCAAACCCAGCCCCTTAATTCAATTAAGTGCAGGACCAACTTCCCAGATTGTTTTGTGTGCCAGTGCCTGTGAATGTCCTGATGTGCGTGAATCCTGAGATCTATGAGTGTGTGTGTGTGTGTGTGTGTGTGTGTGTGTGTGTGTGTGTGTGTCCTGACCCTGGAAGATGAGAAGAAAAAGGAATGAAGAAAGAAAGAACTGAAAACTTCTCGGAAAAAACTAATTTCTTCTGAACCTTTATATTGTGGACCCTAAGGCCAGAACACTGTCTGGGATGCAGTGTGGGGGCTGTCCATGTTCTGTAGCTCACACAGCAATCCCAGGCCTTTGTTCATTGGTGCTAAGCCTCCTGCAAACCCCAACCAAAATGTCTACACAATTACAAAGGTTTGCAGGGGACAGGGCTGGCTGGCCTAGGGCAGCAGTTGACTCCCATGGCTCCACAATGCACTAAGAGGGTCTTTCTCACATCTGCCCTTTGGTCTGTGTGGTCTTGGCCAGTCTCTTTTCTGAGTTACAACCCCACAGGGTCACTTGGTCCTTAAAGGCTTGAAGAGTGTTCTACAAAGGACAAGGAAGGACCTTGGTGTGTACCACATGCTCCTGTGCCTTTGTGACTTTCTCTCATGACCTGTCTCCGAAGCAAGATCCAGGCTGAAACCTGCATTCTCCATCACCATGACAGGCTCCACATTAGAGGTGGGGACAGACCTGGAAAAGATGTTCTTCCAAGGCCCCAGAGGCCGGCAGAAGCTCCCCACTACCTTTCACATTCCCTATCCTTATTTAGAGTTCCCTAGTGTATGTACACTTGTGTGTGTGCATGTGTGTGCATGTGTGTGTGTATGTGTGTCTGTGTGTGTGTATGTTATCTGAAGCTGTCTTGACCTGGAGGAGAGGGTGAGTGTTCCAGCAGCCCTTACCCACACCCCTTGAGAAGCTTGACTTTCTCCTCAGCCCTCCAGGAGCCCTGAGCAGCCCCCTTCTGGGAGCAGAGCCAAAAACATGGAAGAAAGATGCTTATAAGCTGCTAGAAGGATGTGGGAGGTGTGCAGAGAGGCCCCTAGCTTCTAGGTAGTGTGGACTGGTTTTTAGGTCATGAGGCTCCACACTTTCCTCAGGGAACATCTGGAGTAGCCTCTGCTTCACCCTAGCTGCCACATCCTGGACCAACTGTGGTATCTAGCAGGGGTCTCTACAGGAGCAGACCAGAGTCCCCATCATGTCCTGAAACAATGTCTCAATACATATATTCTGACCCACAGGATGTGGGACACTCCTGAAAGTTTTTGGTTCACCTTCCCTCCTGGGCCTGAGTAGAAAGGGATCTAGGTAGGAAGGGCTTTATCAGGGAAAAGCCAAGGCTGGGGATGTCAGCTTGGTGGGAGAGAAAGCCTAAAGTCAGTCTCCATTTTGCTCTAGGGCTCCACACACACAGCTAATGGGAGGCTGGCAGCCGCAAATTGTTGTTTACTTTTAATTAAGTAAACAATGTCGGCTTTCCGCCTCCTCCCCTGCCATCCCAGCCAGTAATTTAGGGATGACAATGGGGTTGTTTCCTTCCTCTTGCCTTTTTCCCTGAGCACTCCTGCTAGTTCCCTTCTCTTCCACACAGCTTTTAGAACTTGTGGCTACAGGAGGCTACACCCAGGGGTACAGGACAACCTGAACCACCTTTGGCCCAGCAAGTGGCAGGTTCCACTTAGGGCTACCCAGGCCCAGAGCTGTGATTCTACATCTCTGCTTTTCTAAGGGTGACCAGGGAGGTCTTGCTCTGACAGCAGGGACTATGTAGCTGGTTCTCTCCCTCTTCTAACCACCACCTCTAAAATCCACCAAGCAGTTGGGGTGGGGGTAGCATCAGCAAAGAACAAAGCCTGCAGGTAAGAAGACATTCCCACCCCTAGATCTCAGAGTTCACAAGTCTCCCTCATCACCAGTGGGGGAACCTCTTGTCCAATCAGGAAGAGCCAGTGTTCCAAGCCAGCACTTATATGTGGTACCGATTCTCCTCGGAAACTGAGCTGCCTTGAGCTGCTCTTGTGGCCTTGGTTTCTGACATCACTGTCTTGAAATTTTTAACTTTTGAACAAGAGGCCCAGCATTTTCATTTTGCTTTGAGTCCCACAAATTATGAAGCTTGTTTAGTTCAGGGACCAGAACTGAGTGAGGGATGGGGAAAGAGAAGCAAGCAAGCTAAATCAGTCTTCTGCCCACCTAGGGCAAGGGTGCTGAGCTCTGAAGTGCAGAAGGGCCCTGCTTTGAGCTCCCCAGGAGGCTGAGTTCCAAATGAGGCAGCCCATAAGACAGGGTGCCACATGGGCAGATTTGTACCTGGGATATTAAGAGTCGAGGCTCCTTGGATAGCCTCTCTGTAAGCCAAATGCCACTTGGCAAGTAAGCCTTGCTTACCCTAGCCCCTCTTTGAGCCCTCTGCACACAGTGGGTCTATAACTGCAGCAGATCTGTGTGCCAGGGGAAGGAGATCTCCTTCTTCAACCCCCTGAAGATGAGGATGATTGGGTCCAGAATCCAACCCTGCCCAAGCAACTGGGGACTAAGGTGCCTCAATTTAGGTGCATGGGGCAGGCAGGCAGAATGAGCTGTACACAAGCTGCTCCAAACTCTTGCCAAAGGGCGGGGTCTTCTTTAGCTCAAGCTGGCTGGGGCTGGATGCAATTTCAGCCGCAGAGCAGGGCTCACTGGCTGGAAGCAATTTTCTCATTAGGACCCCAGGCCTGTTTGCTGGTCTGTTCCCAGCCCTTACTCCCCTCCTGCGAAACCGCACCCCACAGGCCTCCCGATAGACCACTCACACGCACAGGGAACCGCACGTGTACTGAGTCAGAGAGGCGACTGTGGGGTCACTCCACTGGGGCCGGGTTCAAGGAGAGCAGCGCTGGCACAAAGCCCTAGCACTGAGGCATATGCATAAACAAGCTCTCAGACAGCGCAGGGGGAAAGGGACCCTGGACCCCAGGCCCAGGACACTGCCCCCGAATGACCGTCAGAGTTACTCAGGCCGGTCACCAGCCTGTCTTGTTCAGGTGGGCCTGGGAGCCAGATCCCTTTCCCAGCCCCAGGCACTGTAAGTGGAGGGTGGTCTCACAGAGCCAGGGGGAGAGCTGAGGCAGGAGGGGCGGCACCGCTCTGCTCCTCAGACACATGTGGTTGGACTTAAAAAGCTATTAGGGAGCGAGGCGCTGGCGGGAGTACGGCTGGCCCTCACACCAGAGGTGGGGGGGAGGGCAGATGCCGAGGCAGTGAGCTCAGCACCCGCTCCCTCCCTGGCAGTGCAGACCCAGGGGACCCCCGCCCAGCAGGAGAGTTTGGCAGGCTCTCAGGGGAGGGTGAGCAGGCTTTGGGCCTGGGTCTGGCTTGGCACAGGCTCTGTAGAGCCTGAGAGATGGGCCTGTAGTGGAATAGCCTCGGGTGAGGGGGGTGTCGAGCCTGGATCTGGCCCAGGAGGGTTCAGACAGGTCCTCAACTCCCTCTAGTTTTTCTGGAATGGTGGGGATGTCTCCTTAAGGTAGATAGGTAAGTAGGGGTAGGTGTGTTTGTGTGGTGTGTGTGTGTGTGTGTGTGTGTGTGTGTGTTTGGTGGGGAGGGGGAGATTATGAGAAGAACAGGAGAGAGCAGGGAAGGAAAAAAGGGCCCCACCCATCACGAGGCCAGAAAAAACTGATGGAAAGTTCTCTAGATCCGCCAGCTTGTAAAAAGTTCCTTTTCTTTCCAAATTATGAACATTTTTTAACAAGGGAGGAGGGGACCCAGGGCAGAGAGGAGGATCTAGGACTTCATTAGGACAGTATCCACTGTGACCATGGAACACAGCAACCGGTGACTGGAGAGTGTACATCTGCCTATACTCAAATGTGTTCTACTTCCAAAGCTATGCTACCCCCCTACACACACACATACACACACCACACACCCCTACTACACACACATATACCACACACACATACACCCCTACACACACACACCATACACACACACCCCTACACACACACCACACACCCCTACTACACACACATATACACCCCTACACACACACACCATACACATACACCACACACACCCACATACACACACCCCCCTACACACACACACACACACACACACACACACACACACACACACACAGTGCTTACCGAAGGCTGTTCTGCTGTTACTGAGGAGGGTATGACGAGTGCCAGAGGGGAGCACACGTGCAGAGACAGAGATGGGGCAGGCAGATGTAGCCCTATCCCTGAGGGAAAGAACCCCCAACCCGGGGTGCCAGCCTCAGCAACAGAAACAGGCCTTAGAGCTGCAGGGAAATAAATATACCATCCAAGGCTCCCAAGGCCCTGCCCAGCTCCTCAGTCCACAGTCCAGCCAAAGGGCAGTCAGAGTGAGGCACTCTTAATACTGCCCATACTGAAACTGGTTGGCTGGCCAGCAAGTGTGTGTGTGTGTGTGTGTGTGTGTGTGTGTGTGTGTGTGTGTAGCTGGGTGCTGTTCCTAGTCATACAAACTAGGGGTGTGTAGCTCCTACTGAGAAACCATCCGAACATAGCCCGACCTGCTGAACACTTTGGCTGACTCCTTCCTGGGGGTCTCCCTTCTTGGGACAGTTGGACTCACCCATGAGGAAGATGGCAACTGTGGGAGGGAGAAGGGACTTAGAAACCACCAAGAGTCAAGCCGGGGCCTCAGGCAGGGTGGGGGAGGAGCCAACCACTGAGCCAGGATCCTTGCTCAGGAAACACGCAAAGAATGCAGTTGGCAGCTGGCCAGTGGGCCAGGACCACAAAGAGGCCTTTGTTTTAGGAGGTGTCCAGGGAGTGGATGGACCGAACAGCAGAGGTGGGGGCAGCACCCTTTTGGGAGAGTAGGGAGGGATGGACCCCTACACTGTGCCCACACTACCTCTTCTGACACACACACACACACACACACACACACACACACACACACACACACAGGTCCTGGCAGTAATAGGTTTCTGCTAGGCCCAACTTAGGGCACTCTTGGGGCCTGGTCCTGTTTCTCAGCTCCCCATTTCCCTGGCTGGAGGCTGTCCGGCCTCCAGGGTGGATTACCTATAGCATCATCCTGCCCTCCTTTAGTGGGAGGGGCGCGAAGGCTGTGGGACAGTTTCCTGTCCTTCACCCCCTGCTCTGCAATTCTAGAGTTTCTCTGGCCCCTTCTTAGCATCTGGAAAAGTTTGGGAAATGTATATAAAAAAAAAAATTCTGGAGAGTTTATCTATTGCTTTCTAGCCTGCCAAGGAGCCAGAGCCAGAAAGAAGGAAGAGAAGAGGGAAGTGGAGTGGGTGTGGGGAGTGGAGAACAGGGACAGAAAGCAAGATCAGAAGAGAGACACGGGCCTCAGGAAAGATGCAAGGATGCCCGTAGGCAGCCTGGCTCCCACCTAGGTTTCTGGAGAGAACCAGAAAGACCCTCAACGCAAGCTCACTTAGTAGGTACACCAGGCCCACTGTCAGCTCTCTATCTCCTGCTCCATCCCAACCCCACACCTGTGCTCATCCCCACAGCCGGAGCTTCAGAGCCATGGAAGGAATGAACATCGTAAGGATTAGGGGCTAAAGACAGAATGAGACAGGGTGACCACAGTGGCTTTCCACTTCCTCTAAGGGAATGTGGGATGTCCTTGCAGGAGAAGCACAGGGGACTCCCTCTGGTGAGTATGGATACAAACAGGACTGTCCACCTAGCCCTAAGCAGGAGCAGCCTAGGCTGGTCCAGCATGGTCCAAAACAACTCCTGGGGTGGGGGGCAGGGTCTGCATTTAAATAGCCCCTTACCAGCATTCTGGGAGAAGGTCCTAACCAAAATTCAAGTAGAAGGAGGAAGAGAGGAGAATGGAAATATGTGCCAGTCATCAGGGCAAGGGCAGCAAGCTACTGACTTGGTACCACAGGCTACCTGGATGGCAGGCACTTAGTTTAAATCCTGTCTGCAGAGAGGAGAGGGACAGAGAAGAAGCAGTGGCCTGCAGCTGGATGGAGGGGACGGTCCTGGAGTGAGGAGAAAGCCCAAGAACACAGAAGGAGCTGAGGGAGCAGACACTGGGGTGGGGGTGGGGGACGATAAGCAAGTCCCTGTGTGTCCAGCAACTCCCAGAGCCGCCCTGCCCCCTCTAGGCACCTGCTAAGGCTGCAGCAACAGGGTTGTGTTTCTTTAACCCCTGGGGCCTGTTGACACAGATTAGTATCGCTGGTCAGGGGTCAATAGGGAAGGCTCTTGAGGTCAAGACCTGAACAACTGGAGTTGTAATGAGCCACGTGGGGAAGAGGCCCAGGGAGAACAGAGGAGGGCAGAGGGGGTGGAGAAGGGGGAGGGACTCTCTGGCAAGCCTTGCTGCTGTTGGCTCTCTGAACCTGCTGGGCTTGGGGAAAAGAAGTGTGTGTATGTGTGGTGTGTGTGTGTGTGTGTGTGTGTGTGTGTGACCTGAGCCATTTAGGCAAGACCAGGGAAGATCCATGAGTAAAGAAGTAAAGATACCCACGTAGGATTGAACAACCAGAACTCCCTACTTTTCTATCCCCACCTCTGTGAGCCCCTAGGCACACTCCTGTTCCTCCCTGTGCCCACCTCAGCACCCACCCACTTCAGGCCGTCTGGCAGAGACTAAGCTAAGTGATTCGTTTGTGGCCAGCTTCCTCTAAAGGGCGCTGCTGTAGGGCAGGACAGTGTCCCCGAGCCCCACAGGATGGCTTCAGCCACAGGACTACAGCACAGTAGTCAAACAGCCGGGCAGCTCTTCTGTGCTCCTAAAGGTGTGAGAAAAAGGGCAACCTCCACCCGCCCACCAGTTATCAAGCCAGTTAGCCCTGAAGGCAGATGCTTCGGGGCTTGGCTCGCCTCCTCTGCTCCATCTGTCCTCAGGCTGCTCAGCTCCTCCTTTATGGGAGCAGGTTGGGGGTGAGGTCAGTCTAGAACAGCAGGTCACCTATTTGGGACTCAGCACCACTGAGCTCCAGAGGTCCTGTCTTGTTCGCCACTTTTAATTGCTCCATCAGTCCCCGCAGGAGCTGACACCCTGAGGTCCAGCGCGGGATCTCAGGACACAGTGCAATTCCAAATTCACTGGCAGGTCTTTAGGGCCCAGGCACGGGTCACCCCTAGCTCAGTGGCACACACACTCAGAAAATCTTGTCGATCTCCTTACACATGTACGTGTGTATGTTAAGAATACACTACCTGCTAGGTGCCAGGTCAGAGCAGAAACACTGGCCTAGAAAGGCTTCTGCAGCCGGAAGCTGGGCGCCCCGTGGAGGCCGAGAGTGTAGGCTTGGTGATGAGATGTCAGGTGGGGGTGGCAGCTGGGCTGGGGTACGAGAGACAGAGATTCTTAAACATACGAGAAAAGAGAAAGGCCAAGCAGAGAGGACGCGAGAGCACTTTGGGCTTGTGACTTGCAGGCAGCTACTGATGCTGGCATACATGGTACGGGTAGGGACGAAGGTGACGAGGGACACAGCCATGGAAGTCATCATGGGCCCAACCTGAGGACCCTGGGTACCTGCCTAAGCAGGTAGCAACTCTTCTGGGTCAAGAATATAGAGGGGAAGAATGTGTGACTGGCTGCAGTTGAATGCAGTTGCCCATCTCTAGGAGGCAGCAGCTCCCCTCCCAGACAGCTAGAGAATGAAAGGTTATATCCACAAGGACACGAAGACGGGTATAAATGATACTACAGAACTGTCTGCAACTGCCAAAATGGGGAAACATGGCAGACATGGTGGCACTCACCTTTAATACCAGCACACATGGCAAAGGCAGAGAGAGCCCTGTGAGATCCAGGCTATCTAGCAAGTTCCAGGACAGCCAGGATCAGTGAGACCCTGTCTCAAAACAGGGGACAGAGGGAAGGCCCCATCATCCAGACACGGCTTGTCCATACTATGAAATCACCCTTTAGAGGAATGAGCCACTGATACAGGCTACAACATACACCATGGAGGAAATTTGAAAATAATTACACGCCGCCCACCAAGACTACATATTGTATGTTCGCATTTATATGAAATATCCAGAGTGGGCAGGTCCGTAGAGAAGAAAGCAGGGGAGTGGTTATCAGGGGCTGGAAGAGATGGAGAAACGAGAGTAACTACTTACAGATGTGGGCTTTCTTCCTGGAACGAAGGAATTGTTTCAGAATCAGACAGGGGTACTGGCTGCACAGCGTGGCGGATCTATTAAATGTCATACAATTTCAACTTTGAAATATAGTTGCAGGCCAGAGAGATGGCTCAGAGAGTCCGGTACTATCTGCATAAGCTTAAAGGTGTGGGTGTGACCCCTAGAGCTTACATAAAGGTAGAAGTATAAAACCAACTCTATAAAGTGTCCTTACACACACACACACACACACACTGCATTCTCTCTCTCACACACAATAATAATAATAATAATAATAATGATGATAAAAGGGTTTTGGATTTTTTGGTTTTGTTTTTGAGACAGGGTTTCTCTGTGTAGCCCTGGCTACCCTGAACTCATTCTGTAGACCAGGCTGGCCTCAAACTCAGAGATCCATCCACCTCTGCCTCCCGAGTGCTGGGATCAAGGTAGTGTGCACCACCTATGGCTAATAGAAGGTTTAAAGATAAAGTACAATTGCTTTTCGGCTCCAGGGGGTTGGTCTCTGCTCACAGACACCATAAATTGAAAGTATTGTTAGTTGAATGTTATTTAACGTGCCAAACACCAGTTCTTAGCATAACCTGTACTTGTGTCAGGAATGGGAACGCATTAGGGAAGTGAGGCAAAAGGGTCAAGAGTTCAAGGTCAGCTTAGGCCTTATGTGACCCCGTCTAACTAAACAAAACAGAAAAAAAAAAAAAAAAAAAAAAAACCCTACAAGTACTCATGACAATTACATGAGCCTGCAAAAGAGTAAGTCCTCTAACACAGGCCTAGTTTATAATAAAGTACTGGATGCTTCATATAGTTTCTTGGCTATAAACTGACAGGGAAAACCAGTACCTGTATGAAGGCAGGGAAGGCAGCTCAGAAGCTAAGGTGACCCATGTCCAACCCCTGGGATCCATGTAGTAGAGGGAGAGAACTGGCTCGTTCGAGCTGTCCTCTAACCTCCAGATGCATGCCAGGTTGCACACGTGCCCCTCCCCCCAAATAAATAAATGTAACAATAATAATGAAGAATGGCTAATTGAGTATGCTTTCCAGCCGTCACAAAGTCAGAAATTCCTAAGTCAAACCGATTGTTATAAGCCTGAGACTATTGGTAGTGAATTTTATAATGTGAGTTGCCGTGTAATAAAACACCAGTCTGGGGATGAGAAGCAGAATTCAGATGACAGTAGCAGTTCAAGAGAGAGGGAGTCTCACAAGACATAGAACCAGAAAGAAGGGAAGCCAGGTGGCCAGGGAAATGTCTCGTGAGGCCAAGGTAGACATATCAGTGAGAATGTTTATCTCTAGCTTGGAAGCACAGTGATCAATGGTCATGCATGGGGACAGGTTTCAGAGCTGCTGCTGGCTAGCCGGTGGTCATCTTGTACACAGTCCTATAACAAGGCCACCCAGCTTCCTGCCAAACACAGTGCCTGGTTCATACGCTTACCATAGGCTTAACTGAGATGGGGCTCCATCTTCCCCAAACCTGGGGACACGTCTACCGCAGAAAGCTAACACAAGACGCACAAGGGTCTCGTCTCACGGGCTTCTGCCCCTGGCTTCCACAGTAACCTTGCCCACAGTGGCCCGGCACATGGCATCAGTGGCCCGGCACATGGCATCACTCAACAGTTTCTGGCACCAGAGAGGAATTTCTTTCCCGGACAAAGCAGCCAAAATCGTTCCGCACCTTTGTTCGTGAGCGCAGTGTAGTTGGAGCCGACATTTTCTAATGGGGCCAGAGAAGAGCTACTCAAAATGGATTCAGGGAGGGTGTCGGCTGTGGAACAGCTTCCAGACAGAGCATTCCGCGGTCTGGAAAGCTAATGGTGGGGAAAACGGATGTGGCCGCGCTTATAAAATCAAATCGGCCAGGGGTTCCATAGAGAACGCTGTAAGGCAATCCCAGGAAAGGTAAGCTGCTTGAAGCTTAGAAAGGGGCCCACAGGAGGCAATGGGGGTTTCACTTTTAAAGCAAGGGCAGGATGGAACCTTACAGAGGCCCAGCACAGGGAGAAGTGGCCCCACAATCTTAGGCCCAGTCACTCAGCACTGGGTAGGAGCAAGTCTTTAACACCGACCTTCAAGACTTCAAGAATCAGGACAGATGGACACTGAAGTTGGGTGCCAGCGAGAACAACCCCACCATTCTATCTCAGCTCTTCCAGACAGACAGCCCAGAGCCCTTCACTGATCAGGGGCTGTGATTTACACACATCCCAGCTTACACCCCCTGCTCCCAGAAAAATATGCCCTGCCTTCCTCCCTTCCTCATCCCTCCCCATTGGCTTCCGACACATGTGTGGAGACACACAGACACAAAAAGACCCTGCGTGCATGGGGCCCCATGTGGAACTACCACTTCAAGCCTATTTACAGACATTTCACCAAAGAAAATATCAACTTCCAGTGTTTGACAGGGAGCCCCTCCTCTCTTGTCAGGAGTGAGCCCTCCTAAAGGGGGTCCCCAGTGATGAGCGGCAGAAACCCCAGGCAGGGGAAGTGGAAGAAAAGGAGCACATGTGAGGGTGAGGTAAGAGAAGGTAAATTATAAGGTTGGAGCTGTCAAAGGAAAAGAAAGAGGTGGGGGAACGCAAAGCAACTCCACTATTAGGGACTCGCTGTGAAACGCAGCTCTCACAACAGCTGAAAATCCAGTGCTTTGTCTGCACAAAACATGAGACACTGCGGCCCAGAGGCAGGCAGGGAGGGCACAGAAGCTCCGAAACACAGCAAGCAAGCAATGCACACATCCTAACATATAGGGCCAGGCTCTTACACCCACGTCACTGTAGGCCTGCTCACCACAACACTATATCCTCCTAAACCACATCCTGGGTCCTCTGCCAGGGGTCATGCAGCAGGGGTCAAAGGTGGAAACAAAGTGCCAATGGGGAGAAGAGTGCCCACAGGGTGCCATGTTCGTCAGAACAGAGAAGAGGAGGGGAAGCCTCAGGGCCTGATCCGGAAGAGGCACACTGGACTAGTAGCTGGCCTCCGCTGCACGGGGCCTGGCCCAGTTATCAGAAGACACAGGAGAGAGAAGCCAAGCGTGGCCAGTGTCCTTTCAGGATGGGCAGTGGAAGGTGCTATCCCTTCCCGCTCAGAAGCATCTATAATGCCCTATGTCCCTCAGTCCAAGCTCCTCGTGGGCAGTAAGGATACTCTAGCAAGGTGTGTTGGTACAAGCCTATAGCCCAGCACTTAAGTGAGGCTGAAGAAGGGTTGCAAGCTTAGGCTAGCCTAAGCTACATAGTACAGCCCTGTCTCAAAAACAGAAACTACCATCCCAGATGGCTAGACGGACAGACTCCTCAACCCTCAGTGTAGCTTTTACTACTGAAGGAGGGAAGAGTCTGACCGAAAAAGAAGGGTTAGTCCTGGCTATGTTGTGGGGCCCCAGGCCATGGAGACACAGGGGAGCTGTCACCTTGGTGTAGCTGCCACTGCTATTCCAACCTCATGGCCCCACAGGAGCATCTCCAGCCTGAGAGGCCCCAGGATGCTTCCTCAGGTTCACGAGCCCCAGCTACCCTTCTCTGCTCTGGGTTCTTCAACTTCGACACGTCAGACACCAACCCAGAGAGCATCTATGGCGGTACTGCATGGCCCCCGGCTCTCGGACACTGGTAGCATCGCCCACGAACAGTGTCTCCAGGCACAGCCAAGCACCTCTGGGGGCAGAAAAGCTGCCACTGAGAAGGCCTGCACTATAAAGATGGCCCCGCATCCTTTCCTCCAGAAGTGGCTCACTCACACAGCTCTGAGACCCAGGCTGAGCATGGAACAGCCCCTTCTGTGTTTCCCTTCAAAGAAGCTGCAGTGGTTGCTAAGGGGCCCCATCAGAATCCCCCACGCACACTTCATACACAAGGAATACCTCAGAGTGGCAGTGCCAATGCTTGAGAGGCCTCTCCAGTATCAGACAGCCCACAGCATGGAGTCTGCAGGACATGAAGTTAGGGCCTGCGCTGCTCAGAGGTGTCTGCCATCTGGGAGCCTCGCCTGCTGTCTGCGCTCTCAGTGCACAAGTCCCATGCTTCCCCTGTCCCAGGCCTGGCTAGCCCAGGGTCTCAGCCCGACAGAAGGACCTGCTGTCCCTGTGCCATTCCAAACACAAGCTTTTAATAGCAGCTTCCTGTAGGGCTGGCTCTGCCACCCCCACCCTGCAGCTCAGCCCTACTCCTGACTTGGAGACATAGCGCCCTGTAATTACAGCAATTGTAATCTCCTTTACTAACAGGTAGATTAATAGCGAGGCAGGTTCACAAAGAGCCCCGAAAGGGAACTGCTCAGCTGCTGAGTGGGTAGGAAGAGCCTGACGACACTTCTCCGCAAACACACACCTCGATTCACAAACTGTGGCCATAGGGTACCAGGCCGGGAGTTGAACCCAGGAGAAACACACCAGCTGTGTCCCTGCTGGCTGGTAATGACAGATCACTACACTCTCTTTTGGGTTTCCAACTCGTCACAGATAAACAAGAATTTAAACCCCCTAACCTGAGAAATGTGTCAGGATGATTTCACCGACACACGTACACACACACACACACACACACACACACACACACACACACACAAGCCCTGATCCACACTGCACACGGACACCTACCTCCTGACACACGTGCAAGCAGACACCCACAAGTTAGTGCATACTGAACACCTGTAGAAAGAAGCAGGTCAAGCTTCAGACACACATTTATCTGAGCACCACGGAACAGGTGCTTGAGGTGTGGATGGTGCAGCCCTGCCTTGCTGAGGAGAGGGAAGAGGGCATCTGTTCCCCCACCACAGCCCCTCCCATTGCTGCACTTCACAAGCTTTCTGCCAGGTCTCTGGGGCCTTCTACCCTCCAGTGCCTGAACAAGACAAGATGGAACAACACACAGGAGTCAGAGGTGGGGTGCAACAGGTACCCCAAGATATTTCAGCTCCCTTTGACCAAGCAAGAGGTAGAAAATGATACCCAGGGCTGGTTTAGAGGTGTGTGTACACAGAGAAACATGCACACACACGTACTCACATGGACATGGACGAAGGAGTGGACAGATGGATAGACAGACATGGAGACACAAAGGGGATGTGTACCCTAGACTATATGGCCCTGGAGGATGTTGTCCTGAGTGTGGTGAGTAGTGGTGTCTATGGGGTTTAGTCAAAGTCTCAAGTCCAAGTTGGGTGTGATGTCACATGCAGCCTAGGCAGATCCGGGGCCAGCCTGGGATAGCACAGCAAGAACCATATGCCTGCAACCCTAACAGAAAGCTGGAGCAGGAGGACGACCACACTTTTCAGGCCAGCCCGGTCCACATACTGATTTCTAGTCCAACCATGGAAATAAAGCAGAACCCCGTTTAGAGAAGGGGGGAAATGGGGGAAGAGGAAAAAAGCTATCTGAAATCCAGAGTAAAGGTTTCCCTTCTCCTAACTGCACCTCTAGGTCACATGGGCTGTACCAGGCAGCCCAGAGAGGGCCCAGCCTTAGGAGTCAGCAGGACTTTCCTCAGGAGATCCAGAGCATGTGCTGAGTGTATCTCAGCAGTGGCCCTGGGGTGTGTGCTGCCATTAAGATGCCATGGCCAGCAGATGCTCACCATCAGGCAGCGACAAGAGCCGTTTTACGGCACTTGGACCAGAAGCTCGGACTGTCCAAAGAGGAATGCTGCTGCAGAGGCCTGAAAGAGGGTACCACAGACTCCCGTGAAAGCACAGCAGGAGAGTGTGAGAGGACGGGCTGGTGTGGAAGTCGTAGTTACAGAGGGCAATGGAGCATGTCCGGCAGCAGAAGTGAGACCTGAGGTAGACAGTAAAAGGGATACACACACCTGTGAGAAGATGTACCCTGAGGTGACACCCGTGGGACTCAAAACGATGTAAGCCGGCGACAGCCAGAATGGAGGGAGGTAAAGTGGGTCGGTCTTTAGTGTCAGATCACTGGCGGCAGCACTGAGTGGTGAAGTAGAACAGTCCTCAGACCGGTCTGTACAACTCAACTAGAACTTCAACCCCTAGAAAGGTCGGTAGACAGCTGCGACCCTGATGTATGTGATCCTGGTTGAATTTATAATCGGGATGAGGTTCATCAATTCGTACATTATGAAATCTCATGCCCCCGCTTAAAAAGCGTGCCTTTAAAAATACATCTGACATTTACAACTCAACATTTACTTATGATACAGCTATTGTGCAGAGGTCAAACAGTCCTTAGCAGCTCCTTCCCTTTACCATTGGGCCCGACCACCATGGGATCAGGGGTCTGCACCCAGGCTGGAGCTTCCTCACTAGCCGCTCGTCCATTCATTCATAAGGCAGGATCTTACGTGGCTCAGGCTGACCTAGGGCTGGTCATGTATTCCATGGCCCTGCCTTCCTTGTGAATAACACTACGCCTGCTTTTTATGGAGTGCTGGGAACAGAACTCAGGGTTCAGACATGCCAGGCAAATAGTCTACCAACTGAACCATGTCACCAGCCCTAAGAAGTGCACGTTTTACCGTTCCTTTTTAGTAAACAAGGGTTTTGATACATATATGCACACACAGACTCAAGCCACAGTCTCCCAAGTGCTGGGATTGTAGATACGCTCTACCATACGTCTGCACGTTTTCTAAAATTTTTATTATTTTAATTACATATAAAATAAACAAGCCGTACATAGTAGCACACACGTGTAATCCCAAAACTCGGGAGGATCAGGGGTTATTTTTAATTTCATAGTATTCCTATTTAATATAGTTTCATGGTGCAATCTATTTAAGTTTTATTAATGGGTAATGATGTTTTACCTGCATATATGTCTGTGAACCACATGAGTGCCTGGAAAGACTAGTGTTACACACAGTTGTGAGCAGCCATGTTGGTGCCGAGAATTGGTACCGGAAATTGAACCGAGGTCCTTAGGCAAGGCAGTTGGCACCCTTAACTAGTAATCGGTCTTTATAGCCTCTTGTGGCTTATTTATTTACTTATTTATTTTTGATTTTGTTTTTTTGAGACATGGCTTCTCTGTGTAGCCCCGGCTGTCCTGGAACTCACACCAGGCTGGCCTCAAAGTCAAAGATCTAGTTGCCTCTGCCTCCTGAGTGCTGGGATTAAAGGCCTGCACCACCACCACCCAGCCATGTTTTTAACTTTTAATAAGTACCCTCAACACTTACATGAAAAGGAAATTTCTTATCCCCAAGAGAAAAAGAGAAACAGATGCCATTAGAAATGCTGAGAGTCAAGGGCAAGGGAAGTAACAAGAAAAGGTGGGAAACCATCCACTCAGTGAGATGAGACGCACAATGATGCTAAAGAGGCAGAATCTAAGCTGGCCACAGCGGCAAACACCTCTAATCCAAGAGCCTGGAAGACAGGCATGGGATCTCTCTGAGTTCCAGGCCAGCAGGTCTACACTGTCCACACGTGGAGGCAAGAGTAAGTCTTGAGTGCTTGTATGTTATTAGCATGAGAATAACATGTCAAGGACCCCAATGCCCTCCCCACGTTCGGATAAAAGAGAGGGCCAAGCCTTCCTCCAGTGCGAATCCCAGTGCAAATGTTGACGTGTGAAGAAAATGTCTACCATAGCTTTCTCCCTCCACTGCAGACAGCCTGCAGACTGCTCCCTGGCAGTCCGCTCTCACCGAGATCAGCTAAACCAGGCTTATCGTTCAGCCGTATCTAATAACCCCACCCCCTGGTTCAGCTGTACGAAAGAAATCTGCCTCTCAGTTCAACTGGACATAAAAAAAAAAAAAAGAAAGAAAGAAAGAAAGAAAAGAAATGCACAGAGCTGGGGGTGGGGCCTCGGTTCTCCCATCAGAAAGCACAGTCCACCCAACCCCACCTTTCTGTCTGTGTGTCTGTCTGTTCTTTCGTTAGTGCCTTTGTTCTTCATTCCTTCGCCTCCCTAGGTCAGTGAATCCCTGGAACCCTGGGTGAGCCTCTGACTGTAGACAAAACCAAGCAAACAGATAAACAAACAAACAAACAAACAAAAAGCAAAAAAGAAAAAAAATACCCAAATGAAAGGTATCATCAAAATAATTTTAAATAAAAAATGTAAAACATATCTAAGAAGCCGTAGAAAATACAATAAAAGATTAGCTATTAAGTGACTTGTAACACGTTTCCTTTTCTCTTCTAACTTTATGCCTGTTTTACATGTATCGTACGTACGTAATTTTTTCCCACTTTTTTGTTTGCTTGTTTGAGAAAGGGTCTCCCTATGTAATGATGTCTTGAAACTCTCTCTGTAGACCATGCTGGCCTTGAATTCACGGAGACCCTCCTGCCTCTGCTTCCCTAGGGCTTGCTGGATTAAAGGTGTGTGTCACTACAGCCTGGCTTCAGAAGAACACTCTTTAAACAAGCACACTCAATCCCAGCACTTCAAAGCAGGGAATTGTTACAAATTCGAAGTCAGCCTGGGCTACAGAGTGAGATTCGCATGAAGCTCCATCATCCCTCAAAAACAAAACAAAAAAAAAATTTTTTTTTTTTTGTTTTAAGGCATTTATTGTCATGGCAGAAGATGGATGAGTAAAACTGTACTCTGCCTCCCACAAAAAAAAGTCTTAGGAAAAGAGGGAACTGGAGAGATGGCTCTGGGTGCAGAGCACTGGCCGTTCATGTAGAAGATCCACGTTCAATTCCCAGCCCCCACACGACAGCTCACATCTGTACCTCAAGTTCCAGGGGGATCTTGTTCCACACCTTCACCTGTCCTCCGTGGGTAACAGGCACAACATACATGGTGCGTATATTCGCAGGCAGGTAGTACACTAATATATATGAAATAAAATAATGTAAAATTTGTTTATGTTTTAAGAAACAAAATGAGATGATAGACAGACAGACAGATGGTAGATGGATGAATGGAGTAAGTAGATGAGAAGCCCTGACTCTGTGGCACTCTCCAGGACTCACAGAACATGGACAAATTCTTGGACCTTCGGACCTAGCCAAGCTTGCTGGGAGGCCTACTGAACTTTTTTTCTGTTCTCTGAGAGATTCCATCCCTAATGACAAAAAGCAGCTAGAGAAAAACACCCTTAAATTCCAGTCACAGTGTTAGGTCCATGCCTCAGTATCCAGCGGTCCCCTGCTGCCCTTCCACTGAACAAGAGAAACCTTGCAAGGAAAATCAGGTCTCTAAAGTCAAGGATGAACACCCGAGGCTGAGGAAGGCAGTTGAGGACAGAAGGAAAAAAAGATTCCCCAGAGTCTTAAAGCCAAAACGGGGAGCCTTAAGGTCTGGGCAAAGGAGGGCCAGCAGGGTCACTTGTGGGGCCGACTTGGAGAACTGACTGTGAGGCACAACCTTCCTTCCCACTCACATTCCTTCCATAATTAATAACCAAAGCCAGTCTCCAGACCAGGAGCATATGTCTCAGCTACGGGACAACAGTCATCTTTGACCAGGGAGGTCCTGGCCTAGAAGGGTTCTTACGAAAAAAGGGCAGAAAGACATGTCTCCTGCCTGCTTCAGGAGGGGCCTGAAGGACAGCTTCTCGGCAGGGGCCAGGAGGCCAGGAGGAGCCACTGAGCCCGAAACATTCTGCTGGGCCCAGGGATAGTCCTTGCTAATCCAAACAGGTCTGGCTTGGGGGTGAGACTATTAGGGGACATCCCAAGATGTAGGTACCCAGAACAGTTACACCCCAAGCAGTGGCACCCAGAACAGTCACACCCCCAGCAATGGCACCCAGACAGTCACACCCTGAGCAGTGGCACCCAGAACAGTCACACCCTGAGCAGTGGCACCCAGAACAGGCACACACCGAGCAGTGGCACCCAGAACAGGCACACCCCGAGCAGTGGCACCCAGAACAGTATAGAACGGGCCAAGAGGAATACTGTTTCCCTCCATTTTTCTGACATCTCATTCATATAAACAGAAGATCTGTATCTTGAGAAACCAGCTTCCTTTCACCCCATAATCCCACAGCTGCTTTTAGTGCTCCCCACGGCTCTGCCTGGATACTCCCTTCTGGCACCTCCTTTCGAGGCAGTGCTCCCGCTGTCCTCCCTATTTTCACTGCCCTTGTTTCCCAGCCTTTCTCCTGATTTTTATGCCATTGAAGGCCTTTGTTGTCTCAAGGACAGGTTGTCAGTTGTCCCGTCTGAAGGTGAGGCAGTAGTCAAAAATGGGCTTGTGAAATGTGAAAAACTACGCATGGAGACAGAGAATTAAAAAAAAAGAATTCCAGCTCCAAAAGAAGTCTTTACTATTATGTGCAGAGAGTCACTTGGGAGGAAAATATCCCACCCAAGCCCCAGTCCAACTTGCAAAACAGGGTCTCTCCCAGTGGACCGCCACATCTGTCACAACTCACCAAAGGTGCCAATCTCTTGGCAAGAAACAAAGGTCAAAGGTCAGCCCTGCCACCGTGGACGCACCTGGCTGTCCCAGAGGAGTGTGCTAAGGAGGATGAGGCATGCCTTCTGTCTACAGGAGAACAGGCCCAGCCTCACCAGGGCATCCCTGCAGCCAGAGCACTTTGTTAAAGACACACACACAATTCAAGAGTTCTTGCCAAGTCAGGCTGGCATGTGAGTAATTATATTAATGAACCTCTGAGTTATAAAATCTAATATTAGCTGGTGGCTTTGGTACCATTGCCTTCAGTTACTGTCCCACATGGCTACAAACACTTCTGGGCAGCGCATGGCTTGAACAGACAGAGTATGCATGAACACATGCAAGCAGAGAGAGCAGCAAATGTGTGTGTGGTGTTTAATTTAAAAGAAATTCATGTGTTTGAAACTATGCCCAGAGATCTGTGTGCAAGGCCTACTTTATAAGCCACAGAAGCATAAATGAGTGAGAGAAAGCCCATCCTCAGGGCAGGGGCAGCTCCTGTGGCCTTATCTCTCTGGCTGGCAATATACTGAGGATTACCACCCTGAGGAGCATGAGCTTTTGTGTTCAAAGCCAGCACAACCCCCATTAAGCTCCCTTTGGCCCTGCAGGTGGGGGCCCAGCACATACACCCTACACCCTGCCTCTCCTGTGAATGTTTATTCACTGTCTCCATCCCAGATGCAAATTCAAAAGTCAGGTTTCACACACACAGCTGAACCTGTCACCCAGTAGGTCTACCACCGCCATCCTGGCCATTATCTCTGGGTTCCAGCCAAGGCCATTGGAAACCACAATCTAATTGGCTATGCTATGCAAGTGGTCAGAGGCAGAGGGCGCCAAGTCAACTGCAACCAGGTAGTGTGAGTGACAGACACCATACCCAGGTAAGAAAGAAAGTGCTTGCTTTGCACTTGTGGTCAGCTTAACATACAAATGACATCACACAGCTTAGAACCTGGCTTCTGTAAACTTCACGTGCCACAGTAGGACTAGGGCTCCCACATACTATCAGTTCATCTGTCCCATTAGTTGAAACCTCTTTGGGGACACTGTTCAGTCTTGGTCATGGGGTCTGGGGAAAAAATGGCTTTCATAGAAATGAGTCCTCCTTACTTTGGGATGTGTATACTGGAGGTGGGGTTCACAGCCTGACACCCATAAACGATCAAAGCACCGGAAACAACTTTTAAAAATTCACAGGTGGCTTGAATAGCCCCGTCACCAGCAGAGACAAGGGACATCCCGAAGAGAGCACACAGCAAGGCCTGCAAAAGCGTCCCTCACCGATGCATGTTGCTAAGTCTCCCAGCTGGTGACACATGTGGCCACTGATTCTTTGTTCCTGTGGTACTGTCCTGTGCACTAGACTTTACCCAGTGTGGAAAAAACAAGTTTGCACATGGCTGAGGAGAAGAGTGAGCAGCTGCTGGACAAGCCTGACAGTCTGTGTTGATCCAGAACCCCAGACCCACACACATGTGGTGGCACGCACGCACACTGCATGTCACACTTATACAAAGGAGTAATAATAATAACAACAGTAATAAGAAATACTCGTGGTGGTAATACTCGTGGTAAATACTCGTGGTGGTAATGCTCATGGTGGTAATACTCGTGGTAAATACTCGTGGTGGTAATGCTCATGGTGGTAATACTCGTGGTGGTAATACTCGTGGTAAATACTCGTGGTGGTAATGCTCATGGTGGTAATACTCGTGGTGGTAATACTCGTGGTAAATACTCGTGGTGGTAATGCTCATGGTGGTAATGCTCGTGGTGGTAATACTCGTGGTGGTAATACTCGTGGTGGTAATACTCGTGGTGGTGTACATCTTTAATCCTAGCACCTGGGAGGTAGATCCAGAATCAGAGGCAGGCAGATCTCTGTAAACTTAAGGCTAGACTGAGCTACATAGTCAGTTCTAAGACATCCAGAGCTACACATCGAGACCCTGCCTTAAAAAAAAAAAAAATGGAGCTACAATGATTACCAGATGTTCTTAAAGGGGAAAATAACTACTGGGTAAGACTGGTTAAGACTCAGTGCCCAAGCTACCTGGTTCCCAGGGACTGAGGAGTTTCCTGAGGCAGGACTACAACCAGGGAACTCCTGGCAAAGGGAGTTTGCCATGCACACTGCCCCAAACTAACTTCACTTTCTCCCCTCCATCAACAACACGAACATCCTTAGTGCAGGAACTCAGGCCGGCTCACTGTCGTTCTGTAAGGAGTATGTCTCCTACATCTGTATCCCACCTCCCAGCTTCTCCTGTGTCCTGACTCCTCTTCCCCGGTGCCGACTCCACTGTAACAATGCTCTCAGGCCTGTCGGATGCCTCACATGTGTCTTCTTTTTCTCGGGCTGATACTGACCAAAAAAACCTCAGCTAGGGAATTTGCACAGGGCTTGAGTGTGTGCATATGTAACTCCCCTCCCACAAGTGTTCCCCAAACCATGGAGAGACACCGAGATTGGAGAACCCACCTGGGTCCTCTTTTCTCTCTGAAATGAGACCAAGGCTGACCCGCCTGCGGTGTACTCAGAGGAACACCCCCTAGGCTCCCTGAAGGACAGATGAGAGGAGACAGAGCCCGCTGCCCTGTCACCATATGGAAGGAACACCCACCCAATGAACCCCTACCCTGGTCAGTCCCAGACTCAGCCCTCACCCCCACCTAGGCATTCTACCCATCTGCTGCCTCCCTTTAAAGGCCTCTCCTCACTTGGTCCCCTGGGGAGCGGTCTTGTTACTAAGGAAACAATGATGTCATGTGGCTAGTGGGGATTAGGTCCCTCCTACCACCCCCTAACTAGGTACCATGGCTGCTGACGTCACTGCTCAGAAATTTATAGCCCAGAGTGGGTATTTATAATATGGCTCTGGTGTGGCCACATATTCAGTGTGGGGCTGGTGGCTATTTATAGCCAAAGGATACATACTTATTATACCCTGTCTGTATTCTGGGCCACCTGTTATATAACTGTCATTATGCAATAATGCCCATTATATAATAATTATGCACTAATGGGGATATAATCTACAGGCATAATAAGGACACACTCCCCAAGGGCTGCACTGGGCCAGCCGGCCTCCTGCAAGTTGCCTCTGGGGAGTCTCTTGATCTCTTTCTGTGGCTCCACCCAGTTCAGGAGAGTCATCAGGTGTCTTGTACTCGCCTGTCTCTCAGTCTCCTAACAGGGGACTTTCTTCCCTAGACTGGCAGACTCAGCAACAAAACCCTCTCTGGATTTCTTCCGAAGTCTCTTTGGTTTCTGACTTTCCCATCCCCACTCCTGGCCCTGAGCGTGCCTCTCTCTCCCCACCCTCTCCTTTAGGCTTGAAATATCAGTATGAAGAGATAAACTCTAGTATCGACTGACAGCTCTGTGACTTCAAATCCTTTTAAGGTAGGAAACCTCAAAGAAGCCAGGCCAGTGGGTGGGTGGTCTATCCCACACTAGAATGTCCTCACCCTCTAGGAAAGGCTTATGAAGGCAGATGTGGACATCTGGGTCCAGCCAGGCACAACTGAACAGGCCTCTTCCTCAGTCCCTTAGGGCAGGTACAAGAGCCCAAATACAGGAGGTTGACTTACTTACATGGTAATTGGGGCTACAATGGCTTAGGAACACTCTCTCTTACACACACACACACACACACACTCACACATACACATACTTATTCACACATATACACACACTCACTCACACACACACACACACTCACTCACTCACACATACACATTCACACATACACACACACTCACTCAGTCACACATACACACACTCACTCACACACACACACACACTCACTCACTCACACATACACATTCACACATACACACACACTCAGTCACACATACACATACTCATTCACACATACACACACACACTCACACACACACACACACACACTCACACATACACACACAGTAGGATGTGGACCCACTCAGACACCAATACATGCTCTCCTGGTCATCTTTTTCTCCCAGCAAGGACAAGATGAAACTGTCACCTGGGGAAGGGTCAAGAATACCAACTCTGCACCTGTGACAAGGGGACACAGAGATAGAGTTGGGGGTGGGAAGAGTTAAGGCCACAGTGGCACCAATAGAGCCAATTTAATTAGCCCAAATATACCAACTGTTCTTAAAACAGATATCTATTTTTAAAAGTTACTTGATAATACGAACTGATTTACACATACACACACACACACATACACACATGAACTGCCATGGATCTGTGAAGTAAGCCCTCCTGCAGACATGAGGTAGTGAACTGAGAAAGCTTCTTCTGCCTTCTCCATTGTTTAAATCCTCAGAGTATTTTACGCTATAATAAAGAAAATCGGATAGTTGATTTAAAATGAGTCTATCAAGATCCTGCCACGGTAATTTTTTTTTTTTTTTGCCACGATAATTCTGATCTAAACTCCACACTGTAGGATGACCTGCAGCTGCTCGCAGGGTCTTGGATGATTCTGGAAAGCTCACTGGCTCATGGCACAGGTCTGGCAATCTCCAGATCAGCAGACCCAGCACACAGAGAGAATGCACAAGAAACAAGATGGCACCCTAAACCAAGAACCAGAGGCGGGCTTGCGATTCCCATGAGATTAAGACACAGATGGATCCCGTGCTCCCATGACACTCCAACCGGAGGGTCCTGCTGTTCAGACATCTGGGAGGAAGACAGAAGAGCCAAGGCTCAGAGGTTCAGTCTCTATGGAGTGAAGGTAAGTGAGGGCCCCAAACTCGAGATGCAACCTTGAACCCCTCTTCTTCCATGACAGTGGCTCTTGGCTAAGGGTGATACTAGAAAATACCTGGACAAATTTTGGTGTCACACCTGGATGAGGGAGTTATAATGAGCAGTTGGTGGGTGTGGAGTTCAAGGCCAGAGATGCTGCTAAGCACCGGATGGTGCACTAAGCACCTGTTGGCACCCCGGGTTGGTGTGATGGGAATGGAATGTTAACCGGAGTGTCTGGGAAGCCGAGCAGGAGGGGAAATAATACAAGATGAGAGAGGTCACGCCCCGTCCTAGCCTCAAGAGCAGAGGAAAAGTCTGAGCAGCTTGCTAGCCTTTCATCCTAGCTCTTGGCTTGTTAGCAGAGGTTTTATGTACATGACCCCAGACTCTTCAAATGTTATGAAAGCCGTGAGAGGTAAGGGATGGTCAGTGGCAAAAGCACAGGTCAAGTCCTAGATTCCAGCCCGAGCCCCACAGAAACAGAACAAGAAAAAAAGATGTGGAGATGGGTGTCCTTGTAAAGCAGTGGGGTCTCACCTCTCATGGCGCTGCGACCCTTTCACGGTTCCTCATATTGTGGTGACCTTCATCCATAAAATTATTTTCACTGCTACTTTGTAACTGTAAATTTGCTAGTGTTATGAATTGTGATATAAATATCTGATAGGAAGGATATCTGATATCTGACCCTCCCTAGAGGGGTTAGAACCCACAGGTTGAGAACCCCTGAAAAGGATCACATAAGAGGTGACGAGTCGTCAACTATTATAAAACTTCTAGCAATCATCTGGTTAATTAGTATAATGACATTCATTTTTTATTTCAAACTATGACCCTAAGCAAACCCCCAGGAAAAGGGTGTAGCAGGGCATTGTGGGTCCCAAATCCTGTTTTCCTGGCCCTGCACCTGGATCTCCTCCTGCACACTCCACCGCCCAAGGAGGTGTGACGAGAGCTGTCCCTGTCCCCTGCAAAAGGGAGAGTCCAAATAGCCTGGGCCCTGGCTCCTGTCTATGTAGATCAGGAGCAGGGACCATTTCCAGAAAGGATGTGGAGAGAGAAGGTAGCCAAGGCTGAGAACAGTATTAGGGGTCTGCTCTATGTCTTCCCCATATGCTGAGCAGCTGAGGACCCTTTGAGCTGAGCTACATTCGGGGCTTTGGCCCCTTCTAGACAGCAGCAGGTACTACAGGGCTGGAACTGCTGTGGGGACTCATGAGACTCTGCCAAGGTCAGTAATCTTGGTGAAATTCGGGTAGTTTGGAGGCCCTCAACCCAAGGTGACCTGGAACCTCTTCTTCCAGAAATTCAGTGTGACCTAAGTCCCCTGACATCTCTTCTGGTTTCCTCCTCTACAAAGTGATATAAAATGACACCTGCCTGTTTATATCAGGCCACCTTTGAAAGAAGGAAGTCAGCCCTCTGCAGACTGAAAGGCTCAGTCAGCTGACAAATGAGCTACCTCCTCTGTCTTTCAAGTGACCCCACCCCCTGCGCACAAGCACAAGGTGTGGAGCAGGGGGGTCATCCCTCCCTAGTCCTGAGTCTAGGTCTGGTCTTTCTCCCTGAGATTTCTTTGCCTGTTTCTCTCTGTCTCTCTCCTCTGTCTCTCCTCTGTCTCTCTCTCTCTCTCTCTCTCTCTCTCTCTCTCTCTCTCTCTCTCTCTCACACACACACACACACACACACACACACACACACACAGAGAGAGAGAGAGAGAGAGAGAGAGAGAGAGAGAGAGAGAGAGAGAGCCAGGCCCATGGATTTAACACGGGTTGCTGGGAGAAACTGGGGAAGAACCATGTGGAGTGCTAATGCCACTCTTGATCTCCAGTAGAGACTGGAATTAAAAGAGGGGACAATCCCTTTACTCCATCATTAGAGGACAAAAAGTTTCTGGTAGACTGGGTGGACAAGTACCCTTAAGTTACTGGGGATCCCCAAATACCAACAAATAGAGGCCTACCCCTAGGGTGGCAGTGGCATTCTGTGTCACTACTAAGACATGGAAAATGGGGAAGGGCTGAATGTCACCTACTGCCTGGCCATGGCAGCTGGTGAGGGTGAGCGATAGCCTGAGAAATAGGTATAAAAGGGCACCCTTCAAACATATGTGTTTTGCAAATCACCAGAGGAGACAGAAAACCAGGTATTAAGTATCTGCAGAGATAAAGTAAGACACCCAGGCACCCTTAGAGAGAAATGGGGACAGCCTGATCCAGCCCCTCTGCCTTCTGGGACCCTGTTCTAATGCCAACAACCCTTCGGCTCAAATATGCTTAAAATGGCGACGGCGGCCTGTAGGGCCGGGCGTTTGTCGTGCAGTTTTCCACGGTGCCCTCAGTGCCAAGAAAAACCTCCCATCAGAAATGCCATCAGCTATATTTATCTATCTCTCAGCCCCCCAGCCTCCTCCTCCCGTCTGCCAAGCAGGCCCTACGCAGCCCCCCCCCTCACCCAGTGGGCACACGGCCCTGTTGCTGATGACTGTGATCACCTGCTCAAGCCTGGGTCGCCACCACTCCCTTCCAGGGCCCTGACAGTGTGCAACACCGTTTTTTCCTGGTTGTGCTGTGTGCTGGGGTGCAGGCTTTTCAGACATGCACATGGCAAAGGTTGGCCCGCCCTCAGCCCTATACACATGGCATGCCTGGTCTCTAGACACCTTTCTCACCCAGGAAGACGAGCAGTTACTAAGCAGACCCACATCCCTCACTCTCTGTCTGTATCTAAAGACCCCAAAAACCCTTAAAGGAGAAGTTCAATTACAGAATAATATAGAGGATGACATAGAGAAGTTTGGATGCTGTCAGTCCAAAGAACCAAGAAGAAAATGATGGAATCCGGGGTCACTCCAGTCCTCCGGGGACACAATGAACAGGGACAAGTCATTTACTGTCAGGCACTTGGGACCTTTCATGACTCCAGACACAGGCTTCAACACGAGACTAGTTGCCGAGAAGAGCCTCTCAACAGTCCACTGCGGGATGAACATCCTGAGCCTACACCTGCTCCGGTGGCTGTGGGCACCCTCTGCCCAGCCACTGGTCCCTAACTCAGACAGGAGTTCCAGGGAGCCAGCTCCTGGAATGAAACAACCCAAATAAAAATTTTGAAACCCAGGAGCTCTTTCTCTCCTACCCCCTCCCCCTTCGCTGGCAAATGAAAACAAACAAGAAATCAAAGAGGCCTTTTGTGTAAGCCCTGCGCTGACACGGCTGGAGCCTTTGAAAAGACTTCGAAATCGGACAGTGAAGGATAAAACAACCTAAGCGTGGCAGCTCCTTTAGGAGGAGAGCAGAGAGGGCTGGGAGGCAGCTACCTTCTCCAGGCAAAACGTGGGGACACTTGCGGCCATGGGACACTGGCACAGAGAGAAAACCTGGCATGGGTCTCAGTGCCTGTCTTTGCCCCATCTCTGGAAGAAGAGCCCTGACTTCCCTTCATGGCCACCATGAACTGAGCTACCCCCAAGGAAACCCTGAGGGCCTTGCCTCTCACCAGCAAGAATTACTTCAGGTTCATGCCTACTGGGCATACTGGCTGGAACTTTCTAGAAGCCATCACCTGGCTCTTGCCTGCTAGGCACATAAAGGATTTCCTTCTTCCCAGAGATGTGGGAGTCCTGTGACCATACACTAAATATGCACTTCGTAAAGGACATTCTTCCACTCTTTTTGGCAATGCCAAAAAGTAAAACAATTCTCCGGGAAGTCCTTCTGGTGGCTAGCCCCCAACACTCCTGCTGCAGAACAGCCTGTTTCCTCTGGGCTGACGATGGGAGTACAGCTGGACACTATACCCATAATTATGAACCGGTGCAGCCAGCCAGCTTTGGCTCACTCATGGTCCGACGACTGTAGCATAAGCTCAGACAAAGCTGTTTCGTTTTCTCCCTCATGTAACAGCTCCAGTTTGGTCAGCATAGAGAATACTGTACCACGATCCCTGTGAACCACAAGCAATGGGCTTCCTGCCTGGCTGGCCGGACAGCACTGTGGACAAAGAGGACAGGAGCAGGTGGTCAAGGGGGCTCCATAAATAAGCCCAAGCCTGAAGAGGGGTCAGAGCAGTCTGTCCGCAGTCAGGTCTCCCAAGCATGGCGCTACAGGCCCTGCACTTGTTTGGTGCCTCTGCTGTCGTGTTACAGTTCCTAAGACTGTGTATAGCAGTCATGCGTTGATGCTTTGCTCTGAGACCTAAATATGATGGAGCTGGAAGGCATGTCCATCATAGGACTGTGGCAGGGCTGGAGACCACTTTGGAGAGAAGGAAGGAAGCTGCCACAGTGAGATCATCCTAATTCTACCTGGACAATCCCGGGACAACAGGTGAAGGAGGCAGGAAGACATGTTGGACTCAGGAAATCTGAACAGCGGTCACCGTGGCAGCTGCCACTTGCGGATAGCCTAGGTATACGGTGATTCAAGCCTGCGAGCCATGTGCCTTGAGCCAGAGGAAAGAAGATTTACGATCACCAAAGCAACGGTGGCACTCCCTGTAGAAACACCTCAAGGGAACTAGACACTGCACCACAAAATAGCCCACAGGTCTTGCTAATGTCTCTAATTGTGTTCCTAGACCCCTTGGTCTCTGCCAACGCTGACACCAAATGGCAATGCCTTAAGACACAGACAAGTAGTTAAGGAAGGGTCAGTATTCAGGGTGGAGCTCAAAGGGGAGCCAGGCTTTGACAGTCTTTCCCACATGCACCAGACTCACCAGCAGGCTGGGAACCCAGAACAATGTTAGAGCATTAAGCAGGAACAGGCCATAGCCACTGCTGGTTAAGAAGTCCTTGTTCGCTCCGGCCTCGGCCTCGAAGCTAATGTGAACTGCTAAGCTCAACCCCGGGAGCAGCAGAATCAACCATAGCATCTCATACTTGAAAAACCTCACTAGGCAAAGCCTGAGTTACTAGCTCACTGCCTACGACAAATATGGCTGAGCCTGCCTGTTCCAGGGTCTGGTAACACAGTGAGCCACGGAGTGCAGCCTGCAGTGGTCCCAGAGGAGGAATGGCCCCCAAAATGGTCGTGAAGACCAGGAAGAGGACAACGATGACCCGAAGTACCCACCACTCCCAGATGGAGCCGGATCAACTACGGTGGCGCAGGAACCATCTTATTCAGGTTCTGACTTAGACGAGTTATAAACAAATGCAAGTTGATAACTAGGGGAATGGAGACACAAAAGACCGCAGAGCCGTGTGCAGTAGAGCACGCCTTTAATCCTAGCACCAGGGAGGCAGAGGCAGGGGGATCTCTGTGAGTTCAAGGCCAACCTGATTTCACACTGAGAGTTCCAGGATAGCCAGTCAGTGATACACAGTGAGACCCTGTCTCAAAAAACAAAAAACAAAAACAAACAACAACAACAAAAAACCCACCCCCCCCAAAAAAAAACAGAAACAAGCAAACAAAACAAAACAAAACAAAAAACAAAAAGAACACACACAAAACTGACTTTTTGAAATCTCAGATGTGACAGTAGCGTTTGGCTCAGCTTTTTAAGAGATGTACACACAATCTTTATGAGGACAGGCTGTGATGCCCAGTTCTAGCGGTCAATGGGGATATGTATGGTTTGAGCCTAACCTGAGTTAAGAACTATGTAGGTCCTGTGATGCGTGTAGGAGGTAGGTGCCTACCAACGAACAGAGAAAGAATTTTTATAGTCTTGAATTTTGTTTTCTTTGCTAGGACTGAAACCAAGGTTGGGAGGTTTGGTCTGTGAGGTCTGATTTCACTTTCAGAACACTCACAGGTCTCTGGGACATTTGGCATGGCTTCCAGGCCTGTTCAGCCGCGTCTCCACGCAGAGCCCTCTGCCCTCCCTGCTGCTCTCTCTGCCACACTGCCTACTCTGGGACACCCTTCTCATCTCTGTGGCAGGGTTCCCTGCTTCTTCCCTGCCTCAGCTTTCCTTGCTGAACGCAGACGGGCATGGTGACAGTCCTTCACAGCAAATAGGTGGCTTTGTTGCAGAACAATTCTAGAAGTCACCCGCATCTGTCCTCCTATTGTGTCGTCTCTTGAATCTTCTGGGTCACAAGAGTCATCGAGGGTCTGGGTGACAGTCGTACCTAGATGCGAAGCCACATCCTCACAACTGCAGCCATCTCAGGCAGGATCATAAAATCTGGCACCATTCGCTCGGCCACACCCAGCTCTTCAACAGTTTCTATTTTTAAACATTTGTTTGTTTTTTTACATGTATGAGTGTCTGGCCTGCTTATGTGTCTGGGTACCATGTACCTGCAAAGGTCAGAAGAACGGACCACAGCCTCTACAACTGGAGTTATAGATGGTTGTGAGGCACTGTAGGTGCTACGAACAGAACCCAGGTCCTCTGAAGGAACAAGTGTTCTTAACCACAGAGCTATCTACAGCCCCCAACCCTGGCCCTGGTTTCTTACGCTGAGGCTCAGCTGGGAAGATATCGGTGAAGGTAAGGCCACAGGATCAATAGCGGTCAGAGGATATTTTCTATCACACCAGAGAGGCCCAGTGAGGAGCAGGCAATGAGGCCCTGTGAGTGGCCCTGGCCTTACCAACGGCTAAATTTCCTCCAAAAGGATACCCTGAAATTCTAGCCAATCCAATAAGAAATCCTAAACATTCATAGCTACTGTCTAAAGTCTGGGTCTCAATTAACAAAGAAGATGCCTTCAGTCATGTACCAGGTATTTATTAAGGCTTGGTCGGCCTTGGCCTGGCCAGAGTGGCCTTGGCAACACGCAGTGTACTATGAATTCAGTCATATTTCTGGGAGAATGATCTCATTAGCTGGGGATAGGAAGCCTCGTGCCTTCCCTTGCCCCTTCCACCTGCCAGATCAGTACAGCCGAGAGGCTGACTGGGAAAATGGTTTCCTTTCTCACACTCATCACCCCACCTCAGCTCCACACTGGCAGTAGTCAGGAATGTGGCCTAGGGCTGGTTGGTCCTATCTTTTAATTCCTGTAGTCAGATGCAGAGACAGGCAGATCTCTAAGGAATTCAAAGCCGATCTGTTCTACATACGAAGTTCTAGGCCAGCCAGAGCTACATAGTGAGACCCTGTCAAAAATAAGTAAAGTGGCCTAAGATAGCAGAGGCCCTTGAAACACATAACTACGAGGGTCTGAGGGTCAGGGAAGGAGGGGAAGAGAGGCCAGTCTAGGAGAAAAAGGGTCTTGACTTTTCCCACTTGATTCTCAGGTTCCTAGGAGTGGAAGGCTCAGATCCCCGGAACGAAGGAGTTATCTTTTAGATACACTGGTGTGTTCCATCCCCAACGCTGACAGGCTCTTACCCTCCACAGCCAGGCTTAATATACACACAGAGAATGAGGAATAACTTTTCTCTCTTAGTTTCCACCCCCCCCCCCAAAAAAAAAAGTTAAGAGAAAACCTACACTGTAGGGAACGGTGAGGACAAGAAGGGGGTCTTTTAAACAAGGGGTCACTTAAGGCTGAGTGTAGGCCTAGAAAGACCTATACTATAGGAGGGTCCATGACAGTGTTCAACCAGTCACCAAAGCCATCTCTCAGACAGGGAGGGAACGAGCGAGAAGAGAGACCTTGAATGTCATTTCTCTTCATGCCAACATATACACTGGTCTCTGTAAGAAAGACAGTGTTCCTGGGAACATCGCCCTGACTGTGTGCCTGGGCCCACACACACCACTTCCTCCTAACTTTCCCAACAGGCAAGGGGGTGACCACCGTGGTGTGAACTGGCTTTCTCTTTTTATGAATGAATACAAAGGAAGACATGGAGGCACCGACTCAGGAACGACAGTTTTCAGTGTTCCAGGGCTTAAATAAAGTCAGTCTCTCACATTCACACAGGAAAAAAAAGGAAGAAGGGAAATGGGGGGTGTTGGAATAGTGGAGAGGAAAACACACACACACACACACATACACACAAAGGTTTGGTAGCCTCTCATTACAAGTTGGTTGGGCACAATGTAAACACACTTCTCCCTTGCTTAATCACAGAGTACCGGCCCGTTTAGGTTTCAAAGGCGGCAGTAAATTGGGCGTAGCTGAGTGGAGGCTAAAAATTAACCAGCCATCTCTGTTTCAATTTGTAAGAAAACAAAAGTGGAAAGAAATTATGAAAAGAGAAGGGGAAATGGGGTGGGGTGGGGAGGCAAGGCCGGAGTGCTGAACTAGCCCTGGTCAGACATAGGGCAGGTCATACTTACTATAGTGCAAAAAGCAGCTAGTTAACACTTAAGGCACAAAAGGGAAAGGGTTTTTTCCTTTTGTTTTGTTTTGTTTTTTTTTTGCAGGTTTTGTTTGTTTAAGACTTCTTCTATAGCAAGCTGTTCCCTGGCAGGCCCGCTCCCCACAAAGCCCCCTCTGCTCCAGCACAGAGGCCCAGGGTCACTGGCACCATGGTGTGTATCCATCCTGGAGCCTGGAGCTCAAGGAATCTTGCTGCCTTTCTTCACTACAAAAACAAATCCCAGCCACGGGACAGCAACTACTGAGCTTTTAGAAGGATCCCAAAATCAGCCCCAGGGCCTTCAGTCCACATATACCAGACCCAGCTACAAGCCCTTCTCTCCCGAACTTGCTGCCAGCACCCCCCAACCCCCACCCCGCTTCTACCAAACCCAGCTTTTCCCGGGATGAGGCAAAGCTACACAGAAGTCTGAACCTTCTCCCCAACTCCTAAGTCTGTCCCATCAGAAAGGGTTAGTGTTGATGTTGTCATAATCCATCTTTCAAACTCCCACCACTATGGATAATTCGGGGATACCTTGACCCTGTCCTAAACCCTACAGCATCTTTACCACAGGAAAGGTGAAGATGCCCAAATTGATATCATAGCAAGGGAGGAGATGGGAGAGAGCAAAGGGGTGGGGCAAACAGAAAGGCTGGGAAAGTGAGAGAGTCACCACACAGTGAAGCAGAGGCCAGCAGGACCGGCCACCAGTGAGGCCCATAAGCAGTGCTGTTCAGAAACAGGAGAACAAAAACAGAACAAATACCAGCAACTGAAATAAAACTGGGGAGGGGTTGATGAGAGCAACCTACCCGGAGTGTGGACAAAGTAAGCCAGATAAAGGTCCAGTTCTTTGATTGTGACTCCAATGTGATGTGGCTGGACGCACAGGCCGGGGTTCGAGCATTGGGGCGACTTGTAGAGCCGTTCCCCATCAGTACTTTCCAAAGGGATCCCTTTAAACAAAATCACCATGACCAGGTCCAGCCGCCACACCTTGTCAGCCTGGCGCAGGCAGTCAATCCGCCGGATCTTGCCCTTCTGGTCGGGGTTGGAAAGCACGCAGCAGGGGGGCTTCTTGCCCGTGATGGTTAGCACAAAGTCCTCGCGGAACTCGGGCCGGATGTCTTTGCGCAGCTTGGCCAACAGCCGGGATGCCCACTTCTGCTTGATCTCAGGCTTCTCGCCCAGCAGCTCGTCCTTCACTGCGCGCTCCTCGTCCTTGGACATCCGCTTCTCGTGCTTCTTGAAGTACTTGCGCTTCCGCGCCTGCAGGTTGAACCAGGTGTAGGAGAAGGCTCGGACGTGAGGCAGCAGCGCCTCGATGAACGGGTGGAACTCATCCTGCAGGCGGCAAGCCGGGAGCATGCGGGGCGAGGGAGGACGGGAGGAGGGGAAGACGGGATGAGGGGGAAAGAGAGAAGGAGAAACGCAGCGTTAGAAGGGGGCACTAGGAAAACCGCCTTCTTCTCCTTCTCCCTCCCCCCAGCAATTTTCTCTTGAGATTGTTCTACTGAAGTGTGGTTTGAAGCCACCACCAGCTTCGCCAGCCACTTGCTCCCATCTCAGCCTCAGCAACCAAACAGAGGCACCGGAGCTTGTCCACACACCTATTCTCTCTCTCTCTCTCTCTCTCTCTCTCTCTCTCTCTCTCTCTCTCTCTCCACACACACACACACACACACAGACACGTGTGTGCACACAATGTTGCTTCACACACACACCATGGGCTTGCTGCCCCCCTTCTGTCGCACCCATGACATCTCCATGTTCAACAGCAGCTGTGAACTAGGGTCAGCTGGTCCCAGCGGTGTCCCGCTGCCTGGGGGTGCAGAGCAAAGGGCATGCAAGAGCTGCCTTGTCCGGACTGGCCAATGTTAGGCTGCCCCCAGAAGACAGAAAATGCCATCTGAGATGCAGGAAGCAGCTTGGGTCCCCTCTCACCAGACTGTTTGCATTTTCTTTTCTCCAGATCCTGTTGGAACATCCACCCCAGCATTTTTTAAAATCAGATCTAAATCCTAAATATGTGGTTTCAGCTTTGTTATCGGCACCGATACTAATGTTAATCACAGTAATAATGAACAAAACACTTCTTGTTAGCCCAAATAAGGTGGTTTTTTCAGCCACATTAGGGTTAAAAGCTACATGGGTCGTCTTGCGGCCCCTTCCCCAATCTCCCACAACCCCGGCACCCTCAGTCAGGTCACAGAGGGCTGGTCTCTCTCAGGTTTTTTTTTTCCTTTTGTTTTGGTTTGGTTTTTGGTTTTTGCTTGTTTGCTTGTTTGAAGTTTAAATAATAATTGATTTCTTTTTACAAAAAATAAAGCTGGAAAAAATCAAATAATTACCATTGATCTGAAGCACCCGGCAAAGCCAACGCCTGATTCTGAGATTCTGGGCTCAACAGAGTTATGAGTTAGGGGCGGTGGGACGAGGGGAGGAGGAGGAGCAGGGGAGGAAGGTAAATGTTTTAAAGGGGGTTATTATTGGTGTTCTGGGGAATAGGGGCCGGGCTTGGGTGGATTCTCAAACCCTTCCCCCTCCGCCCCCCACGCTCCATTGCACAGAGGGGGAAATTAATTTTTTTAAGGAGTAGAAAGAAAGAAAGGTCAGGGATGGTGAGCAGAGAGAGCGAGGTGGCTTCTACACACACCAGGTAAACAAAAGCCAACAAATTGTTTCAATTTCTTCCTCTGTGCATCCTCTTGCAGTTTAAAATAAAAGAGCAAAAAAATATGCAAAATTAAAAATCAAAACCAACCTCCTACCACCTCCCCACGCACACCCACAACAGCACACCCTACCCCACCCCCCCACCCCCGGAAAAACAAAAACAAAAACCAGGAGGGAAAAAGCAGCAGCTGAAGAAAAGGCTTTCGGCTTTGGCAGCGGCACAAGGGTGTAAACTTCGAGCTGCTCCCTCCACCCGACCAGAGGAAGAGGGGGAGCTCGCAGATTCTCGGGGAAGAGGACGAGTTCTGACCGGCTGCAGACCGTTGCTGGCAGACGCAGCAAAAGGGAGAGAGGGAGCCAGGGAGGGAGGGAAGGAAGAGGGGGAGGGAGAGAGCGAGGATCTCAGGAAGACGGGGATGGGATGGGGTGTGCGATGGTGCGCATGTGAATGTGCGCGCGCGGGAGAGGGTGTGTGTGCACCAGCACTGCTCGGGTGGGGTGGGGGGGGTTGTGGCTCTTTTTCTCTCTCAAGCTCCCCCTCCCCTTTCATGCTCAATCCCCATCCATTTGCGTGTGCCAAGTCAGTTAAAAGGGGGAGGGAGACAGCCAGAGGAAAGGAGAGAAAAACAGAGAGAGAGAGAGAGAGAGAGAGAGAGAGAGAATGAGCAAGGGAGAGGGAAAGAGAGAGAGAGAGAGAGCAAGGGAGAGAGGGAGAAGGCGGGAGGGAGGGAGGGAGGGAGGGAGGGAGGGAGGGAGAGAGAGAGAGAGAGAGAGAGAGAGAGAGAGAGAGAGAGAGAGAGAGAGAGAGAGGCAAGCGCTCTAGAGAGTGAGGGGGGAATCCACCTATTTGGCAAAGAGGCATCCACTTGCAGCCAATGGCTGGGTCCAAGGGGAGGAGGGAGCTGGGCGAGCAGAGAGGGTGGGGAGAGCCCCCCGGCAGTTGGAGACCAAAAACAATTTGCCCAATCGACAAGTTCACGTCTAATGAACAAGCGAAGTCCAGCAGTTATGAATTTTTCATCCCAGGCGCCCACTTGGGTCTCTTTGGCAGCAGCCCCCCAGCAAACCTGGGGGGTGGGAACACTGGGATTGAGGAAGACTTGGACTTTTTTTTTTTTTTTAAGCCAGAAAATAAATAAATAAAGGCCTGACTCCTGGCGGGCTGGCGGCTGGGCGGGAGCCCCAGAAGGCCTTGGGGAAGCAGCTGCGCCTTCTCTGTGTGTTCTGCTTTCGGGCTTTCTCTCCAGCCAGCACTCTTTCTGGTTCTAGATTTTTTTTTTTTTTTAATGGAGCGCAGTGGGGCGAGTGGACATTTTCTCCTCCACCCTGTGCACTACCCTACAGAACTATGAAGAGGAGAAAGTGCTCCTTCGGAAAGTGCCTGCGCCAGCAGCTCAGCTGGGGCTCAGACCGCTGGCTGGGTGTAGCCACCTCTTGGTCCCTCGGTCCAAGCAGCCTTCAGGACTCGCGGAGCAGTCTCAAACAAGGGGGCCACACCCTGCATCTCCTTGCCTCCTCAGCCCCCAGTAAGCTCACAGCCTCTCTCGGCCCACACCCAGCCACGCACACTCCATTAGTGACATCCAAAGATGCCAACGCAATGCAGCTCGGCTGGTGAAGCTGCAAGTTTATTAAAATAGCCTCCTGTCTCAGTACTCCTCTGGCAAGCACTACACACAGCTACAAACACAACAGCCAGCCCCTGGGAGAAGTGACAGAGGCTGAGGCCGCCACTACTTCCCCTCACCAACACCTCCAGCTCTGAGCAACCTTCCCTCCTCCAGATCTGCCCCTGCTACTCCTCCCGTGTTAGCTTTCTTACCTGTCCCTCAAGTCAGACTAAAGAGCAAGGTGCTAAAGCATAAACTGAGGGGCCCGGATGGAGGGAGGGCTTGAGAAAGGATACGACGACTTGGAAGGCAGAAATCTGTTGACCAGGTCCCCTAGCAGGAGGGAGGGGAGCCTCCACACACAGGACTCCCCAGAAAGGGCTCAGAGGAGCCCCGGGAAGCAGGCAGAAGTCAGGAAGGGAGGGAAGAGCAGGGCGAGGCACCAGGAGACTTAGCTGAGTGACCCAGCTCAAGGTCCTCGCAGTCGCCTCCTCTGCAGGCTCAACCCTAAGCTGGCAAAGGAAAAAAGGTCACGGCTCGACCATGCCCCTTTCCTCTCCAGCTGAAACCCTGAGCTCTGTGGCCTTTCTGTTCAATGGCAGAAAGGTTCCTGGAAGAGCGCCTGGGGTGAGCCAAAACAAAAGATCCACCCCCACCCCCTGATAATGGGAGGTGCCATCCAGCACCTGGGACCCCATACCCTAAATAACCAACTCCAGTGGAGTGAGTTCACAGCTGACCCAAGAGACACAGTTAGAAAGAACAGTGCAGGAGGCAGGTGCCATCACAGACAGGCCTCTTAGGGTGGTGTTCAATAATTCACATTCTGTGAATAACAGGCTTTGGTCCAACCACCCAAGGATGCTAGCTGAAGGCCAGCACAGCGGGGACATGAGGTGCTGGATGAACACTGCCTTCTCCACCTTGAGGAAGCAATTTCACTTTCTCAAGTCGTAAAAGCTACAGGTAAATGTGCATTTGGCGGCAGAGATGGTAGTGGGGGTATTGTTGCTATCCTGACTATGCTTTAGATATTAAGAAAGAAATTAGCCAATATTGCTCTATGGTAATCCTGGCTTCTTCCTTTTCACAAACACAGCGTGGTGGAACAACCCAGTTGAACATCTGTTGGGGAGCATGGCTAGAAAAAAGTGTGGGGACAGTGTGTCAGTCAGTCCCTGAAGACCTGAGGAAGGAAAATATCCACGGTCCCTGGAGTAGCAAGCTGATCGGAGAGGTGGCAAGACCACACGGTGTGTGCAGGAAGCCTAAGAGACTCTGGCAGAAGAGCAATAGACTCTTCTTTGGAGGGAGAACAATTGTCAACTGTCCTTCTCTTAGAAGGAGGGTGGAGGTGGGGGAGGGGCTATAACCTTGAAGGTGAGCAGATCATCTTTGGGCTGTGTCTCCAGTATGATGCTTCCTGTAAACAGGTCATCCCAGCAGAGAAGAAAACAGCTTTGTGTGTGTGTGTGTGTGTGTGTGTGTGTAGTCTAGGAACCCTTTGGAAGATTACCTGTCCTTGTCCCCACTCTTTCCTTTCTCCAACCCTCCCTCTTGGAGGTCACACACCTGCATCCTGATGCGCCCAGCCCCAAGCCAAGACTGGAAAGCTGTTGATGACTCAGGATGCTTCCAGGTCCGAGTTCAAACAGGAATGAAGGTTCAGGGAGGGTTAGAGCAAACATGGGGACCTTCAGGTTACAGAGGAAGAAAAGAAAGAAAGAAAGAAAACGAAAGAAAATTTGCTAAAAGGGAAAGGAAGCCAGGGATGCTTGGAGCAACAGGGAAAACCAAAAGACAAGGTGGTGGGGGGGGGGAGGGAGAAGGAGTTTGAAAGGTACTTTCTCCATTTGCAAGAGAAGTCAAGAAGCCAGAAATAATACTGTTGAAATCCACATGTACGTTTAGGTTTTGGAAGGGAAATTTTTAACTTCATGAAAGAAAGGCCTCTCTCATTTTTTGAGAAGATAGAAGTTAGTGAATACAGCTTCTACTGAAACACTGCCCAGATAGATTCTGGTGCCAGTTAGCCATCACCGAGAGGGATGTGTCCCCACGCCCAGAGAAGGACTAAGCAGACCACAGAAACAGAAATGCAAAGGGGGAGAAGAAATAGAGGCAGAAAGCAAACCCAGGACACCAACCTGGGCCCAAAGCTGACCGAAGAGAAAGAAAGCAGGGTGAGCAGGAAAGAGAAAATAGAAACTGGATCCATGAAACAAGGGGGGAGGGAGAAAATTAGCTACGGAAAAATGGTGGCTTCCAATGCCTTTCAAAGCAGCCATGTGGACTGAGGCCTTGTGGATTGCTTTAGGAAAAATACAGAATATATCCAGTCCTTCGCTTGCATGTACAATATTAAATTTTCTTCCAGGAAACAAAATAGTTTCCCAAAACTGATACAGACTTTGTAACAGGCCTTTGCCTGCCGATAGTAAGGCAGCTAATAAGCACAGGAAGCCTTGTTTTAAATGTTCCACCACAGGTAGGTCTCACTATCTTTAAAAGCAAAATCTTATGTGTCCCCAAGCACTGGCTTCTGGGCCTAGAAATACACTTAGATCCTGGGCACCCTGGCCCATGCTAGTTTGAATAAGAACCCACACTTTAAGCATATGGCTGTACTGTACGTAGAAATCACCAGATATCCCAGGGTCCATTTTACTAAAGCTCACTTCTATCTACAGACTAGGTAAGGAAGGATACAGGAAATTAGAAAAGCCACAAATCGAGCCCTGGCGAGTTCACCTAAGTCCTGGCATTTATAATTCTGCCTGGGTCTGGACTTCAGCTTCATCTCCTATCTCCTCCCTCAGAAGGCCATGGGCAGACATTGTGGACGGGACTCTGGCTACAGCAAAGAAAAGAGACCTGGCTGCTAGTCCTGTGGGTGGGTGGGGCCTCCGTCTCTGGGGGAGGCAAGTGGAGGCTCTGATGCTTAGTCCAACTCTCCAAGAGTCTGGAAATGCTAGAAATGGAAACTGGAAAATGCACTTTCTGAGGAGGCTCTCGATAATTTGGACAAAGCGGGTTTTGGCTGAGTTGAGCCTGTCTTCCTCTGTTCCCAACAGCAGCGACAGGGCTTGAGTGAAAGGTGGCCTTAGGCAAGATGGATGGGTTTGCCCATACCAGAGCTGCATCTTACTTGGGGTCTATCTCAGAACCAGGCCACATAATACCCTGTAAAAATGCCCCTGGTGCCCCCTACCCCATGCACACACACACTGCCTTTTCTCCCCTTTCTACAAATCGGGAGCTGTGGCCTGGTACCGGGCCAACAAACAGCCTCAGTTCCTGGCTGGAACGCTCCTCTGCTCCAAGCACATCCCCCTCACCCTCTTGGCACAGACTGAGCTAGGGTAGGGATGGGGGTGTTAGAGGAGATGGTCTATTCTCTCCAGTGCCTCTGGAAATTGTTTACTTTCATCTTGTCTTCTATGGGGAATAGGAAACAAAAACCCTAGTCTTTAATTCATTATTTAGCTAGAAACTTCCGTGTCACCAAATACAAGTAAATGCTGGGAAGCCAGAACTCTTTCCCCTAGTCAATGGGCTGCTTGGGGATAAGGCCCTTCAAAGAACAGCAGGACAGGTGACAAAGGCTAGATGGGGCAAAAGCAGTATGGTGCCTAACCCACCTGGTTGGCTTTGACAGTGTCACTCCACAGTGGCCCTGGGCCCAGGAAGAGGTGGAACCCCACAGACCAGCTTCACAAGTTTCTCTAAAGAAGAACAGAAAAACCGACAAAAGGCGAGAGAAGGAGAAAGGCCTGCGGTAGGGTAGGTGAAGTCCGCGCATCCCCGCACAAGAAAATGTCTGCAGGAAAAGAGGCCAGGGCGTGAGCAGGTGCTGAAACCGCCTATATGGCTGCAGTATCAGGTCCTCTCCGTCAACAACAGCTTGGCGTTCAAGGACAGAACCTGACCGGTAGTGGCACTCTCACACACCCCGGCCCCCAAGAGCTCGGTCAGGATCCTACCCCACCCCCTGGTTGCTTCCTCAGCGGAGAGCCCAGGCTTCTCCAGATCCCTGCGCCCAGCCAGCCTGCACCGCGGCACCCTTGGCCCTAAGGGAGCCTTTTTCTTCAGTTGCTGCAGCAACAGGCAGAGCCCGGAGAGCTGGGGTTTTCACTGCTCCAGGGTTCTGGGAAAGCTGGGCCGGCTCTGCCTGGGCAAGCTGCTTACCCAAAATGTTAAGTTTCAGACATTTTCCAGTCCCTCAAAATGTACTGCTCCCAATTATTTTATGACCAGAGTCACTGCCAAGGAAACCCTAGAATCCTCATTTCCCTGGTGCCTAGCCCCTGCAGAGAAAGGCTGGCACCAGGGCCTGAAGGACTTCGGAGATGCCCACCCTCTGCCGCCCGCTCATTCCCTCCCGGACTCCCTTTCTTTCTCACCCTCTCTCCCCCTCTGCGTCCTCCAGCTCCAACACAAACTGTTTGCACGGGAAGTCTCCCTCTATGACCCGATTCAGCACACACAAGAGAAAACTGTGGGCGACAGACCCAACGTCCTAACGAACTTGAGTTAATTAATGCTAAGGAAGAAAAGAGGCGCCCTCGCTCTGTTGAATCACGGTTCACTGGTCCTTTCAGTTGGCTGTGGGTGGAGGAAAAAAAAGAGAGGCTTTTTGGTTCAAATATTTTTGGGGGGCAAAGAGAAAACAAAAACACCGCAGAAGGGCTGTGGGGGGTGGAGGGCGATGCAGTCGCTACCTGCCCGAGAAGAGTAGAGGCGAAAAGAGGGAGTCTATCCAGGGCTGCTGAGCGCCCTCCCTCTCGCTTCGGGCCAGAGCCGACAGCAGAGAGAGGGAAGGAAGGGTGTCTACCATTGGCCTGTTCAAACACATTGCTCCAAAAATTATACTGTCAGACTAGAAGATGCACGGTTTTAAAAAGTCCAAATCTAAAAATTCAATTTGAGCACAGCCGTGAACATGCTTTTTACACTGCAGAAAACTCAAGTATGAATGGCAAGCTCACAGAAAATGTAAGTGCAGAGGAAAAAAAAAGAGGTGGTACTGGAGGGGCGGGGAGCACAGCTGCAATTTTGCTTTCCAGATGTTAAGAGCAAAATGTAATTGGCAAGGAAGGTACTCTGCACAGCTTCTTACTCTGGTTCTGACACAAACCCCACTTCTGTACCCAAGTCTTCAGGCTGCTCACAGGCCCTCTTTACTTGTGGATGGGTCAGGAAGCTGTGTGAACCGCCCACCTTTGAGCCTTTGAGTATTTTCTTTTAATCAGCAAACTACTTAAAAAAAAAACAGAAATAAAAACAAAAACAAGGCTTTCCAACAGCAGGAGAAACTGAGTAAAACAAGCTGGAGTGCATTTTTATTTAAATTTGTATTTTTAATTTGTAATGGGTGGCTTTTTCTTTACCTTTGGGCCCAGAGTTTTGGGTGTGTGTGTGTGTGTGTGTGTGTGTTTTTAACTTTTTAGCAGATGCCGCTGTGTGCAAAGAATGCCTACATTGTAAGTACGCTGTCCTATGCATTTCCACAAAGCGAACACACCCATGCAACTCCACCCAGAGTAAGAATCATTTGTTCAGTACGGCTAAACAGGCCTTAAAATGTTAAGCTATAGAGTTTCCAGAATTTAGGAATCCTTAAGAACAGTTCTGCAAAAAGCCAAGGGCCTCAAGGGGAACATCTGTGTGTGCATGCACACCTTAGTGACCAGAGAGCAGTGTGCGTGTACTCATGTGACGGGAACCTATGGTGAACAGAAGCCCCGTGTCCTCTGTAATTCAGGGGAGAGAGTCTTTCTCTGTGTGTGTGTCTGCTCAACTCTGATCCTGTCCACAGGGCACCCAACTGTGCTGCAGTTCAACAAACTAGCAAGACGTGGTGTGTGTGAGGGGGGGGGGCAGAATAAGACCCAGAGAGCTAAAAGCCAACAGCCTTAGTGACTGAGGGAGCAAGGCCCCTCCTCTTACTCTGCCCGCCGGCACAGGCCAGGGCTAGGGAGCCTCTGTGTGTGTGTCAGGAAACTCCTAGGTGTGAATGAGGCACTGGGTTGTGCCCATTGCTGCCCACCAGATTTTCCGGCTGGGAGATGACCAGAAGAGGGCACAGAAAGAGGTGAAGGAGAAGCAGGCAGCTGCAGGCTAACTTTGGGGTTCTGGGACTCCCCTGATGAGGAAGGCTGAACCTTCAGCATGGCTGCCTACTCCTTCACTGCCTCTAGACCCAGCTGGTTCCCACACACTTACTTTCTCCCACACACACTCACTCACTTTCACTAGCACTAAATTTATTTTATAATTTAAAAATTAAATTTAAAAAGAAACCAGGAAAGAGAAAGCACTGAAGGCAAAATACCTCCCACGGTATCTCTCCAAAGGGGGGGTCTGCTTATATAAAACCACAGAATGGGAGGATCACTAAAAGGTCTAAGCACCACATAAGCAGGAAAATGAGAGAAATGCGTTTAATTTAAAACACCTGAAGCAAATAAATAAATAATTCCCTCTGCCACTTGCAGGCACTCTCTGGGTACAAGTCCCAGCTCCCTTCTCCAGCTTCCTCCCTTTCCCACAGGGAGCCATTTGCTCCTTAATACCGATGGCCCTTTACTTCTAAATGGTCCTCCCCACTCCTGGGGTAAGACCTAACCCCAAAGTCTACCTGTCTTTCACAACCCTGTCCCCAATCCCCACTTCTCTCCACGCAGTGACTAGTCTTTGCACGGTCTTCTTTGGGAATCCAGGGCCTGTGGGTAGGATCATTTGTGCTGCCCAAAGACAAGATGCCAGGTCCAGCCCAAGCAGACAGATCTCTCCCCTACCAAGGGCGCAGGACTGCCAAGGCAGCTCTCCGGGACCACACTTTCTTTATTACACATGGGTTGGTGAAAAAAAGGAAGGAAGGAAGGAAGGAAGGAAGGAAGGAAGGAAGGAAAGAAAGAAAAACGACAGAATAGACTACATAATTTAAAATAGCCCTGGGGTCTAAGCTCTCCCCTAGGGCAAATTTTTTAAGGCCCTTGATTCTTTTTCGGGGGTGAGGGTTGCTGGATAAACAGTGCAGGCAGAAGTAGACAATCTCTGAGTGTTCAAGGCCAGCCGGGTCTCCACAGTGAGTTTCAGGCTAGCCAGATCTACATAGTGAGACAGTGTCTCAAAAACAATACAAAACAAATCAAAACACAGTGAAGTGACTTCCCTGCACCAGGGCTGGCTCTCCCTAAGCTCGCCAGCAGGCTGGGAAAGGTGCCCTCACTGGCATAGGGTACCAAAGCTGGGCTCCTTTCTTTTTAAAATCGCTCTGCTTACTACAAACCAGGCAGCAGGTCAGAGCCCAGGGGTGGAAGAGAGTCCTCTCCAACTCTGGGAGAACTGCTTCCAGACAGCAAGTTCCCCACTTCACGCCAGGCTGGGGAGTTTTCAATCAGACCGGAGTTGAAGGGAAAGCAGAAAGGAGAGAAAGAGCTGGAATTAAAACTGACCAGGCCGGTGGCCCTAAAGGTCTTCTGCTCTTTAAATAAGGCAACCCCGGCAAACGGAAAGGAGAGGCCTGGGAGTTATTTCTCACTCCTTAATTATCCCAATTCTTAGCATTATTTTTTAAAAACCACTACATTAGCCAATGATATAGTCTAACCCCCAACAAAGCTGGTATTTTCCCCTGATTACAGACTGCTGTGGCAAACCCGGGCTCTGACTACAGAGGAAGCACAAACGTACAAACGTACACTCCTCAATGAGACGGGTTTTTATTAAAATTAAAATAATGCCTTTCATTCTATAGCGCCCTTTCAGCAGAGGGCTTGCCTGGTGCCTCGTGCTTGGTTCGACCTGGGAAACCAGTCTCTGAAAACCTAGATGACCTTGTGGTGACAGTCTCCAGCCTCACCGTCGGGTGTCAACAGCATTTTTTTTCATGTGCTTTCTTTTCCTTCCTTCTTTCCTTCCTTTCTGCCTGTTTCTCCCATTCAGCTTATCTTGCATACTTTTTTTAAAGTAGCAATAAAACTTTAAGTGGAAAAAAATTAAGTGAAGTAGACGGGGAGACCTGAACAATAATAACAAGGTGCTAAGTGTGTTGGGGAATTCCGGAGATATGGGAGGAAGGCTCGCAGATCGGGTGGGTCCTCTTGAGGTCCAGAGCCCGGGATTCGGGTCTAGGTGTTAGCCTCTGCCCAGGGTCACCTCCCCTCAGGGAGCAACTAGGATCCAGTTAAGTCTTACGCAATTGGGGGCCATAATGGACCTACACTATAAAAGCGCGTTTAAGTAATTCAGAAGATGCTGTGGTGGTGACTTTCTTAGAACTTCTTGGGGGCGGCTCTGGCTCAGGGGACAACAGCCTACACCCCCTCCCTTCTCCCACAGGTTCATCGGAAGGGTTCTTTTTTCTACTTTTCCTTCTTCTGGCCCCGACACGGAAGTCACCTCCACCCCAACAGAGCAGGTAGCAATGGCTAGGGAGGCTTTGGAGGCCCAAATTAAATAGGTCGGACCCAAGACACAAGCCTATGCTGATGATCATGGGGACAAAATAAAATTTTTAAGTGAGGGTGGTTTTTTTGTCTTTAAACAATACAAAATAAACAACAACAAAAAACCAGGCTGCACAAGACAACTCAGAGGCCTGGAAGTGAGAGAGAGGTGGAAGTCTCTCTCATTTTCTACCACTTATTCGCTTTTCTTGACCGTGCTCCCTGAAGGCCAAACGCCCCCAACCTCAGCCAAGCCACCGCACAAAACTCTCCCCAGATAGTAATTCCCCGCCGACGATCCTCCCTACAAAGCGTTGGCCTGGGAGAGTCGCCCGGTTCCCGGGGCCGCAGGGCTGTGGGCAGGACTGATGTCCAAGTGGCCGCCGAAGACTCCGGCTTCTAAACCTCATAAGAAAAATACCCGAGCCCCCGACGCCGCCGCGCTAGTCCAGAGCGCCTCAGCAGCCACCCGGCTCTGTAGGCTGGACTCTGGTGGAGAAACTGAGGCAAAGTAGCCCTGGACAGCACCCCGCGTCCTGGAAAGAACCCTCGAGGCGAGCAATATAAGGTCGTGTGGGTAGTTCCAGAATCGGGAGCCGGGACACGTCTGCGCACCGCGAGGTCCCACGGACAGCTCACGACGCGGACCCCTGTGAGGACTTAGCCGGTGTAAATGGTCCTGTCTGAGTGCTTGCGGTCTCTTTGACACTAGTCCCCTTCGCTGCCCCCGAGGTAGGTGTCGGCAAGACTCTCTCCAGTCCCCCGCGGCCATGGTGCCACAGGCGCGCTACTCTAGCTAGCCTCGACGCCCACTCCCGCCTTTTCGCGTCTGTGCGCACAGCCCGCCTTGGCCTGGGAGACCCAGCCGTCCCACCAGGCAGATCGGCGGTGCAACTAGGACAGTGCCAGGTGCAAGGGACGATGGTCTCAGCGAGGTCCTCTTGCCTAGGCCATCGGGAGACCTCGTCACCATTCCCACCCACGCGGTCCACTGTTCGGTCTTGAGACAGTAGCAGCTGTGGGTCGGGGGAATGCCACACACTGCGGTGCCACGGGGACACCCGGGGTGCTACTGCAGAAGGCACCCGTGGGCGGGAGGCCGTCACCTATGGAGAGCACACAACTGGGGCTGCACGCAGGCACGTGATGGCGACCAGCGGACTTAAGACCAAGGGCAGTGGTGGCTGGACCTGAGGGCTTTCAGGGAGTCCCCACTGCGCTCCATCTTAGCCACTCCCACACCGGCTCCTAAATCCTGCGGCTGATAGAGCACTCCCGGCAGGTATAGCCCAAAGTATTTGGAAGCGCGCAGCCCCAAAGGCCACAGTAGACTGCCGGCTGGTGGCAATTTAGCATAGAGTGGGTTTTGGGGGGCATTAAATGGACTCTGTGAATTGAGGCGCGCGCGCGCGCACACACACACACACACACATACACAGGTCTCCTGACTTCCAGCACCCACCACCGGGATTTTGTTCGGGGAGTGCTGGAGGATCTAACCCTGAAGCCCTAGCGGTTCTAGAAAGAGTCGGCCTTTAAAACCGTGGGACGTCCCGAAGTAAAGAGGGGAGTTCGTCCTGCTTTATTCCTGCCAGGCAAAAAAAGGTTTTACAAGTTTGGTCCGATTCTAGTGCGGATGGAAAGTCCTAGCACAAAGGGAGCGGGAAGGGCAAGGGGGAGTGGTCCGTCCGTACATACATACATACATGCATACATACATACATACATACATGGTAAAACTGCAAATATAAACACTGCGCAGGCAGGAGTGGCACTGGGCAGCAGCCGTTCTGGGCGTCTCACCTGAGCCCTCAGGGATGGATGGATGTTTGAGGGAAGGAGTATTTGTTCTAAAGGAAAGGGAGAGGTGCGAATTAGGTCTCCCTCCTGGCCCCTTTACCCCCAACAGCCTGAATACGGTTTTGGAGCCAGGTGCCCTGGGCGGTCTGGCAGGTGTGTGGTTCACGTGAAACACACTCGTGTGCAGGCTTGGGAGATGCTCGCCAGTGCGCTTGGAGCTACCAGCGTGGGCACTGGAGGCTCTTACAAGAACACAGACCACTTGGGTCGGGAACCTCCACGAACGTTCACTGTGGTACACGTGCTAGGATTCCCCCATCTCTGCCCGCGCAGGGGACGGACTGAGAGTGTCGGGACTCCGAGGCCCGGCGTCGGGCTTCTTAAGGTGTGTGTGCCCCCTACAGCCTCGTGGAGTGGTAGGCCTAGAAGTGCGCAGACGCTAGAGATTCTGATTCAAGGCGGCTTGGGACTAGTTGGAGCCAAACAGCTGGATCCTGTTTAGGCGTGTGCACGTCCCAAAAGCCCTACCGAGGTGTCTCAGGAGCCTGCATTCTGCGATGCATGCTGTTCCCTGCCAGTGCTCCCTACTCTCTAGCAGCGGCCACGTGTGCCCAGGTTGCTGGTGAGACCCAGAAGAGCTGGGATCTGGACTCTGAGTCGGCCAAAGGGGCAGGGCCTGCACCCTGCAGGCTTTCGGAGCGAAGTCGTTGGAGCAGTGTTGGTTTTGGCCGAGGCAACTCCAATGGGGGAAGCCCCGGGAGCCAGCGGGGGTGGAACAAAGGAGGGGAAAGCTAAAGAAGGAGGCTGAAAGGGGGACGGAAGCACCCTGGAACGCCTCGGGCCCCTGGGGGTAGGGGTGCAGATGCATAGAGATGCTGGGGCCTGACCGGGTACAGCCGTGAGACCTAGACTACACCAAACCTCTACAGCCACGTGGACATGGTTGGCACAGCCTTCTTACTGGTAGAGAGGGCTTGAGTCTACCAACGGGATCCCCACAAGGCCATAGGCAAACCACATGGCCACCCCAGCCATTATACACACACATTTCAGAGCCTCAGCTCGTGCCCACGGTGCACACGGTAACCCTCCAATAGCCCCACACTGGCTGTCCCTTTTCTTGTTGCTAAAGTTGTTTTTATCAGTTGAGGGTGACTGGTTGGGTTTCTTGGTTTGGATTTGGGTTTTGGTTTTTTGAGACAAGATTCTCTCTAGTCCAGCCTAGTCTGCAACTATGTGTACCAACCACACTGGCCTCAAACTGTGACCATCTTCCTGCCTCAGCATCCAACTCCTGAGTGTTGGGATTGCAGGCACACACCAGGATGCCTGGAACTTCATCGATTCCAGTGCCTACCAGAGCACCATATGGAGCCAGAGCGTCTGGATTAGAGGGCACAGTTCAATTTGCCCCAGCTAAGATGACCCTTAAGCAAGAGCTGCAGGTTCTGTTTCATAGCCAGGCATCTGGAAGTTCACTTTTTCTCACCTGGAATTCCTAGGAGGCGAGGATCCCGGTGTGGGGGAGAAGTGGGGTGAAAGGGTAACCCCCCCACCGGGCAGCTGGGTTCATGGCCTCTATTTCCTTTTCTGTAAAGGAGGCTGTTCATGTTAAAAGGGTGGCAGATCACAGGTGCCTGCCTGCTCCCTGCCCTTGTAGCCGCTCTGGAGATAGGTCCCTAGCTGTTATTTTGATTGTAAGGAATCTATGGCTGTGACAAGCTGTGACGCTTGGTGTGATCGCATGAGGCTGGCTGTGTGACTGTGCCGCTGTGTGTGTGTGTGTGTGTGTGTGTGTGTGTGTGACAGGTTGTGTGTGAGACTGTGCGTGGACGACAGATTGTGCCGGTGTGCGGCAGTGCCTGTGACAGGCTGTCACCGCGCGACAGACTGCGGGTGGCGGGTGTTGCGGGCATTGACTGTGAGTGAAGATGAGCAGTGTGTGAGGCTGGTACTGGGGGACCCTACAAACCCACCTCCGTGAGGATGTACTTGAAAGAGGGGGTTGTAAGCTCTCACGGTGGGGGGGGTGACATCCCATTCGCCCCTCAGATCTTGGCTTTTTCATTCTATTCCAGGGGGTCTACCCGTTTGCAGCCCTCAGAGGTGACAGAACAGATCATGTGACAAAGCCTCCCCACTGTGTCGGCTCAATGGCTCAATCCTTGCTGGTATTTGGGTGACCTCCGCCCCCCAGGAGAGTGACTAAAGACCTCGGGGGAATGGACGCAGGAGGCCTGGCTGGCTTAATGCCCTGTGACCTAGCAGAAGGTATGAAGACCTGGAGAAGAAAGAAAAGGGATCTGAAGAAAGAAGAGACAGACTGAGACGGGAAGGAACAAAGTGGAGCGCTCTCCTGATCAGCTCAAGGCCCTGGATTAAATCCTCCAGTGCCAGGAAGTGTGGGGGGGGGCAGGAAAGGTTAGAGGAAATCAAGACAGCAAGGCTGACACAGGTTACTCCGGGGGACTTGGAAGGGAGAGGCCTGTGTGGGCTAGGGTCTCCAGGTGGGGTCAGTACATACCATGTTAGTCACACCGTATAGGACTGATACCAGCCACCTAAAAATGCATTCAAATAACAGCCCTATGCTCAGAGCTGAGCTGGGGGCTCAATCCTTTAGGACACCAGGAACCCCAAACACAGCTGGAAAACAACGGGTCAAGGCCACAACCCAGGAATTCTAATCAGTGTAGAACTCAACTTCTCCAACTACTCAGCTCCCTTCTATGGGTAGGGAAACTGAGGCTGGGAGACTTATCTAAGTATGCCTAGGCCCCCCAAACAGAAAAATTACTCTGAACATTTGAACTGTGTGACAGACAACCACAAAGGGACAAAGCCTCCTGGTTGGAAAAATTCTGGGGACTTGGGCTAAGGGGCACTACCCTGTGTCTCTCCCAAGGAACACGTTTTAGGCCTTTCCTCAGTGTGTGTTACATGGTGTGACTAGCTGTTGCAGTCTCTGCTGTGCATGCTCCAGGAAGATATGTGCATCCTGAGTGTGTCTGCTCTGAGTGTCCGCTCAGGGCCAGCCCCTGCTACAGGGGGGGCGAGGCACGAACGCGCACCCCCCTCATCCGAAAGTGTGTCTTTGATACTTGCAGCCTCGGCAGCACAGCGAAAAACAAGTTTCCACAGGGCCGCCTTGGGCTGAGGCCAGGCCGTCCTCAAATAACATTTGAAGTTACTTAGCAAACTTTGTTTAGTGCAGAGTGACTCCGGCAGCGGGCTTGGGGGAGGGGGGTAGTAAACCGGTTCCTCCAAAGTCCCTTGTCCCTCTGGGGGGCACAAGTCCCCAATACCAGGCTTGGTCAGCTTCATCCAGGCTCTGGAGAGGGAGAGCAGAAACCCAGTAGCTCTAGGAGGAACTTGAGGGAAGGGTGTGAGCACACCACCCTTTTGCCTGCTGACTCCTGACATGCAGAGAACAGCCACTAGGTCTTCTGGGTGTCCAGAGGCTAGCACAAGGCCTGGGGGGGTTCAGAAAGCAAAGAATCCCCATCTATGCGGAAGCCTAGCTCTGCTCACCTTGAGGCTAAATGAAGAGGCAGGTCAGCCAACTGACTTAGAGAACATGCCCATTCCAGACATGAAGATAAGTAACCAGCAAGCCCCTGATGCCCCTGGTGCCCTCACCTCTAAAAGCCCCATTCTTGGTCCCAGCCCTAGGCGGCAGAGAAGGCTGAGAGAGCCAACAATGGCGGGTTGGAAGTGAGGTTGGCGCCTACGGGAAGGGGAAGGGAGGTGATGCCAGGAATAGTGAGCCATAGCAGGCAGAGAAGGATGAAGAGAAAGAAAGAACACTAGGGAAAGATGGAAGCCAGGCAGCCATCTTCGCCAAGCTCCAGGCTGCAAAGGGGTAGCGGGCAAAGTTCTTCCGAGGAGTAGGCATGGGTGGGGGATCAGGCCCCAGGCTGCACGGGACAGGCAGGGGACTGGAGGTGCCCAGCATGCCCCCCCCCCGCACAAGCTCCGAAATGGAGACTGGCACTGGCAGCCGCTCGGTTCTGCCCAGGCACAGGGTGGGGGTGGGGGCAGGCAGGGGGCCAAACCAAATGCCACCAGGCTGGGTATGGTGGTTGCCAGCCCTTAGCATTGATCCTGTCCTAGGCCCCTGCCTAGAGCCTTTGATTTGGGAACTTTAGGAATATAGGGGTCTAGTGGCTCAGTGAGAGTAAGAGGCCCAGAATGCAAAGCCAGGTCCCCTGAAAAGTATGGCAGGACCCCAAGACTCTGCAAAGATGGTGTAGCCTGGTGCTGCCAGGGTGACAGGCTGAGGTAAAAATAAACCAGGCCCACCCCCAGGAGCTAAATCCAGGGCTCCAGGTGGAAGTGCTACTCTGGGCTACCACTTGCCCTCACCCCACCCCCAGCTCAGAGTGCCACGGCCTGCCCAAGCCCAGATTTTGTACAGGAGAAGACGCAGCCACCCTGTCCCCAGGTCTTAGGTAGACACCATATGCTGCAACACACAGAAGCAGAAAGAATGGCTGTAGATAGAGACCATCTTTGGGGTTTGGCAGACCGTTGAGTGTTGAGTGCTGAACCCCCCATACCTTTAACCTCCAGGCTTCCTGTCCGAGAAAGAGAGAGATGGTAATGGAAATGGGTACCCAGACCCCCCTCTGCTAACCCTGTACCACCTAACTCTGGGAGCCCTGCTGAGCTCATTCCCACAGCACCTAGCATAGTCCCAAGGACAGGACACACCCTTGTTTATCGGGCTCACTGTCTGCCTTCCCACTGGGGCTGGCACCTTTGCTGGTTTTACACCATGCTGAGCCCCCAGGGCCTAGAACAGGGCCTGGCACCCAGGAGGTGCCTGGTAAATATTTGTCAAAGGAATGCGCAGGCCCCCTGGCTGTACCCCTAGCACAAGGCTGCGGCTGGGTGCCCAGCAAGGTGTGGGAGAGGGCAACGGGCCTGCTATGCAGAAGGCAGGCCTGACTAGTGGGGGTGTAAGTGTGGAAGACCACCCTTATTAGAAGCATTAAACAGAACATCCCAAAGGTCAGAGTAATAAGGAGGGTCCAACCAGGGCTGAGGCTGAGACACACTTACATCAGGAATTAGGGAAAGGCCACAAGAAGGGCTGCCTCATCCACGGGACTCGACGACAGAGTGGGGATCAGGAATCCTGCAGAGACCACATGGCCTCCTGCCCTTGATCCCAGTGTCCTGTTCCTTCGTGTGTGAGATCAAGTGCACGTGTTCATGTTCCCTGCAGTTTCTGTGCAATTTCTGAGTATTTTCTGTAAACCAGCTCATACCCTGCTACAGCTCTGCTGTCTCTTTTTCTTTTCAGTCTTATCTGTTTGTTGTTGCTGCTATTGTTGTTATTATTATGGTTTTTTAAAACAAGGCCACACTACATACCCACGTAACCACGACTGACTTGGAAATCCCTATGAAGACCAGACTGGCCTCAAACTCACAGAGACCTTCCTTTTGCCTCTGAAGTGCTGCAATTAAAGACACACTCCCCCCCCCCCTACCTCCTGCCTCAGCCTCCCAAGTACCTCCTGCCTCAGCCTCCCAACCTGTCTCCTCAGGCTGGAGAGCTGGCATAATGATCACCCTTATAGAAGACCCAAGTTCAATACCCAGCACCCACATGGTGGTTTGCAACAATGCCGAATTCCAGTGCTAGGGGATACAACACCTTCCCACTTCTGATCTCTTCGGGTGCCACGTACACATTCGGACATGCAGGCAAACACTCAAATGCATAAAATAAGATGATTTTTACAAGTCAAAGCTCACCCCCATTCTAGCCAAAAGCCTGCATTCCAAATAAAACCCAAGAAGGCTGAGTGATCTGTCTAGGGTCACAGAGCGAGGGTTCCAGGATTCCAGATTCGGGATTCCAACCTGGAAAGCCTCACTCTCCCAAGTGTAAACCTTGCCTCGCACAAAAGAAAGTTCAGAGGCGTCAGCTCAGGAGCCAGCACGGTAAGCCCTCCACACACATTCACTGTTGGCTACAATTTTTAGAATAAATATTCATTTTGATATTCCTCTACAAAAGGCTTTCTCTCGCCACTGTTCTGCTACCTATGGCTTTCATCTCTTCTTTCAGGGTCAGAAGAGAGGCACCAAAAGCTAAAGGACCAGGTAGCTCAGTAGTGGCGTGTGAGGCCTGAGTTCAGGAACTTTGTTCCTGCAAAGGAATAAAGGCCAAAGGATTAGAGGCAACAAAGAAGGCATCTCAGAATTTAGCCTCATTCCAGTTTCTGTTCTCTATGGCTACAAGGCAGTGAGGGTAGACACCTCAGCTCTCGAGTCCAGAAAACCAGCAAAATCCTGGGCGCAGATGGACATATCCTGCAAGCTAAGCCAGAGAGCCAGGGCTCCAAATTCGATCAGGACAGGTCAGAGCTGACTCAGTCGTGTGGTTCAGTCATCCAGCAATGTGGCCCCAGTAAGGGTACTCCCATTTGGGGGCCTATTTCTAACCTGGCCCAGCTGTGACCAAGTGCAAACTAATAATATATGGGTGTCACTCTGCCTGGGTTCATGTGTGCACAGGGGACAACGTCCTGGTCTGTGTGTGACCTTGTGCTAGCCAACCTTTCCGTCTTACTTACACGTGCTATGTATTGGTGTAGCATGGGTGGGGAGTGTTAGCAATACGTACGTGTTTATTACTGGATATGCTTGCAAAGTCCTGTTTCAGACCTTATTGGGACTGGATTGTTCTTTGTAGCGGGGTGACCTGTGCAGTATCCCTGGCTTCCACCCACTCATTGCCTGTGACGCCCCTTTATGTGTGCCAGCCGAGTGTTTCCAGACATTTCCTGTTGGGTAAAATCACTCTGAAGTACTGGGCTGAGGGATAAATCTGTGTCCGTGTGTTCAAGAGTATTAATGCATGTGTATACGCAGGCATGTTCCTGCGTCTGGTGTGCGTGTGTGTGTGTGTGTGTGTGTGTGTGTGGTGCTGACCATGTCTGTATGTGTTTGTGGGTTCTGTGTGTTCCTGTGTGTTGGGTGGTTGTGGTCTGGACTGTGCTTCACAGCGTGTGATTGTGTGACTGTTAGTCCCCGTGCACCTCCACCCACACGTGGCTCCCTGCCTGTCATGCGCATTGATATGCCGGGGTGCGGCTGGGTATCTGTAGGTGTCTGGGGGGGGGAGCCTCTTTGTATGTACACGTCTGTGTGTGTGCGTGTGCACACATGTTTATGCCTGATGGAGGGAGGCTTGGGTTGCCAATGTGACTCTCTGTGCCTGCCCATGCCAGTGAGTGTATGACTTTGTATGAACCCAGAATAAACACCTCCACCAGATGACTGCATTGAAGCTGCTATTTCCCCAGACCCACCTGGATCATTTGTGCCCTTCTCCCCTGAGCTTCAGATATAAGAGTAGCATCGAATGCACCTCAGAATCTCCCTTCCTCCAGCTTGTCTTACAGACTCAGGTGGGGACAGACAGACCACTCTCTGGTCCGACCTGTGCTAGAAATGCTGGAACCCGCTTTGGCAGAGAGAGCTGGATCCTGGCAGTGGAGGTGGGCACTGACCCCTGCCCACTGCTGGCCGCCACCCTCAGCTCCCCTCAGGGTGGGGTTTGGTGGGCAGAAAGCTCCCCAGTGCAACCCAGCTTCTGATTGGCTGTGCCGAGCCGCAGTGCCCAGTACCCACCTCCCCTCTCTGGCTGGCGCAGCCACATCAGTAGTGGTGGCAAACGCGACTCTGAGTTCTGGGCACAGCTGCGCCTCACAGAGGCCTGCCAGCCCCACCAGAAGCCAGACACCCCAGCTCTGTGCCCCCGACCCCTCCCTGCCCGCCTGCTCAACCTGGCAACATAGCTACCCTGCCCACTGTCCCCTCAGGCTGCCAGGCCTGATTCCCCTCATCCCTTCACCCTCTGGGCCTGGGCCCCCCTTGGCCAAGCCTACTCTGGGGCCCAGGCCCCTGCTAGAGGCTGCTCCCGCCCTCAGAGGGGCTCCTGAGGAGGGGGAGGTGTTGAGGAAGGGGTGGGGGTGGGGAGCTAGCCCTTCTTCCTTTAGTGAGTGAGCCCAGAGCTGGAGCCAAAAATCGAGGAGGAGAGATATTCAGAGAGAGCCAAGATGCGTTTGGCAGGAGAGAGAGGGAGAGAGGGAGCGGGAGGGGGAGGAATGGAGGAGGGAGAGAGGAAAGAGCTGGAGAAAGGGGGAAGGAAAGGGGACCTCAGTTTCCAAATCTGAACCCTCCAAGCCTCCCAGGGATACAAAGTGGCTCTGGGGTATGGACCCCACGGCAAGCCTGGCGCCGGGATGCTGAGGACTATAGGGACCATGGCCTCAGGCCCACAGAGACAGCCGTACACCCAGCTGGCCAGGCCAGGGCAGTTACAGGCAGAAGCCAAAATCAATGTGCACTGAACAGACAGAGGAAGGTCTATGGGCAGCCCCAACACACCCGCACCTTGCCTGCACAATGAGCTTCTGTCCACGACAGCAGGGCCACCACGGCCACACAACCTCATGGGAAGGGACAAGAGGCCAGCCTGCTTCCAGCTGCTAAGCTGGGGGACATCATGGGTGTCATGCATGATGCCTTGAAGCCAAGGAATGACTGAGAGACGGGCCATGTGGTAAGACACAGCAGTCACAGGGACAAGCCCGGGATATGCAACAACATGGGGGGGGGGTTGGCACACACAGACACATGCTGGCATGTATGTGAGTGCAGGCTGACACATGTGTGAGCTATCGATACACACTTAGTGACTGCTTTCCTTCCAGAAAAATACAGGCAATTCATTGTTATAGGAGGGACCTGCTTGTCACTGTGACACGGTCACTCCATTCTGAAGCACAGCCACAACGGGTGGTAACAGTGACAGCTACAGTGTCATCCAAGGCCTAGACAAGGACATGTCACAGAGACACGAACATACGTGGTGATGCACACCTCAGCCACGCTGTCACCAAATACATATGAGAGAAAACGTTTAGACAGTCCTTAAAGTTGAATGCAGGTAGCACCTATCAACAGACTCAAGAAACAACGGAAACAAAAGCACCCACATGGTCATACAGGGCCCCCGAAGACATGGTGACCAGATCACCTGGCATGTTGATCAAGAAATAGGAATCTTGAGAGCACTGGCGGCCTATTGCAACCACCCTTTCATCCCTTCACCTCAGGACTTTGGAGGCAGGAGAGTAAATACCCCTCTCGTTTGTCAACCCACCTTACCAGTGACTGAAGCTGTGTGTCTAGTACCAAGTTGGAGAAAGAAGATAAAGGTCTTCTCTGGCTATCTTGATCAGCTGGAGGAAGGATACTGCAAGACCCCAAATTCCAGCCCCATTCCTGGGGACAGAGAATCTATGCAGTTCAGAACATGTGGATCCAGAGTCACCTCAGGATTGCCCACAGTCATCACCAGCAAGTGCACGTACGGTGTCCTGTTCTGTGCAGATTTGTACGTGGCCTGGAGGAGTGGAGACATCTCTAAGACACTAACACGATGAGCCAAGTCTCCGTGCTTTGCCCCACTTCCATCCAGACCCTCGTATGCTCGCACACTTTACCAAGAGACACCTGGTTCCCATTAGACAGGGAAGACCATCTCATTTCACGCCAGTCACCTTGCCCTACTGTGAAGTCTGACACCCTTGGCTTAGCCTACAAGACCCCAATAAGAGGAAAAGAGCTGAGCCCTGTCCTTCCAAGTGCATGCTTCCTCCTCCAGGAAGTACATAGGGATTGCCACAGTGGCAAAGGGCTCCACTCTTTTCTCGCTTTCATGATCAACCTTCTCTATGCAGGGAGGGTCCAGATTGTGACAACCAATATGACAGGGACATCTCTCAAGCATACATCACATGCCCAGCATGACAGTGAGTAGCATTACAGGGCTAAAAGATACACATGCACTTTACAGACCAGGAAAACCCTGTCCTTTAAGTCCCAAGACCAGGAGATGCAGAGAGGAAACAACCCCCTGCTGATGAGTCCTTGACCTCTGCCCCCACACCCTCCCTCTGGCAGCCCTGGAAACGGCATAAGACGCTCATGTCTAGGCCAAGAACCCAAGCTCCTTTGGGGAATGTATTATTAACTCTGGATTCAGCCAGGCCCACTACTGAAACATCTCCCCGGACCCCAGTGTGGTGCCAAAAGTAACCCAACTTGTGTCTGTCTCATTTTCACGTTAGGGATGTTGTGAAGCTAGAGCCGCAGAGAGAAAAGCCAGCACCTCCAGGTACGGTGGCTCACACCTGTGGCCCGAGCTCTTAAGAACGAGACAAGGGGATCAGAGTTTAAGGCTACCTTCAATACAGAGCTAGCCTGGGCTACATGACATCCTGTCTCAATCGGACAAACACAAAAGCAAAACCACCAAGACAGAGCGTGGTGGTTCACCCTTGTAGCTCCAGGATGACTACTGTAAACTTAAGTCCAGCCTCAGCTACACGGCAAGACATCTATATCAAGAAACAAATGAAAAAACAAACCGTGAGTAGCAGTTGGTTCAAGAACAAAGAGCAGCCCATAGTTTACAGAGACAGAAGAGGCAGAAAAAGCCACAGACGTGGGGAAGAGACAAAGGGTAGGCCCAGCTCACCTTCAAGTGTGTACACGGCTGGGTAAGATCATAGGTTCTACGACCACCATGGGGAAGACTGTCTGGTGTACATCCATGTGTATCACTGTGTATGTTCACAATAGTAGCATCTATGTTTTTGTGGCCAGGAGTGGGAAGACATGGGTATCTAAGTATGAGAGAGTCTCCTTCACAAATTGAAAGCCAATGATGTCATGTCCCCATGTAAAGACGTATGATCACTGCCCTCCATCCTCAGCCTTGTGAGCACATCCACACCTGCTGTACCCAAGTTTGTGCCGAGGGTACCCATGACTTTGGGAACTACTACAGTCTCTGTGACATGTCCACACACAGCTTGTCTTGAGAGGGATGCATGTAAGTACTGGTGTTTATGAACACAGGCACACAGGATGGCCTTGGTGGCTATCTGACAGGGAGGTTTTCATGTCTGAACTTACATGAATGAATACACGTACCCCATCCCGAAGTGTATGACAAGAGTTATGTGTCTAGATGTCAAGGTGAATACAATGTTTATGATCTCCCTTTGGCGATAATAGTACGCGTGTGTTTCTCCGTTGTTGAGGGGCCCACCGAGTCCATCCAATTCCCGATGTCCACCCGAGACTCAGGTCTGTGGCTGGAAAGGGGTCCAGCAGCTCCAGCTTTGGCCCCGCCCACCACTGAATCAGTTTCTCTTTTCTAGATCCTCCCCTCTACCCTTCCTCTTACCCTCCCCACCAAGCCCTGTTGCTCCAAGCTTGCTTCTGTTCAATCATTTATTGACTTTAAAATTGAAGCCAATTCTGGTTTAAAAAAAAAAGGAAAGAAAGAAAGAAAAAAAAGGGAGAGGGGGTGAGGGGTAAAGAGAGTCTGAGAGTGAAATGGGGGAACCCAGAGCCAAACTAGAGACAGGGACAGAGGGACAGCTAGACGGACAGAGATGACAAGGAACAGACAAAGAGCAGAGATAGAGAAACAAAAAAGGCCAGTCAGCGAAAGAGGTTGTTCGAGAAGCAGAGATGGGAGGCACACTATTGCAGTAGAAAGGTTTGTGAAAAGAGACGTGGCGTGGCCGAGAGGCAGGGACAGCCAGACCCTGATGACCGAAGGCTGCCAAGGACCCTAAGCAAAGGGGTTTCCCTGCCCACCATGCAGGGCTGGCAGACTGGTGAGACTGTGCCCACTCCCCTCCCAGGCAGCCTGGCATGTGCAAGATGTAACTCGCACAGATTGGAGCCCGTATCCCCTTCTGGAGTGCCACAGAGCCAAGCCGAGGCCATCACCCCAAATCTGGGGGCCATCCCAGTCCCTCCGTGGTCTTGGCACCAGTGTATCAGCTGGTATTTTCTCTCCAACAATGGGTGCTTCACCTGACCCATGGGTGAGGAGGGGGCAAGCCCCGATGTCTGGCAAGGTTGGAGCTAGCAGCCTGGTAGACAAGGTAGCCGCTGGAGCACAGGGTCTTTGTCCCACTAGACCTCAAACGCCAGCCATGGAGACGAACAGATCATCAATCACCCTGAAGGAAGCCACAGCTCAGATCTAGAGAGCTGACCAGGTCCTCCTGTGGAGAACCCAACATAGGGTAGTTGACAACTTGAAGAAACAGACCCTGACTGCTATGGTGGTCAAATTGGCTCTTAACGCCTTCAGGACAGGCGAGCATGGGCTCCTCCACTGACACACACACACTTGCGTGTGGTTTGTACTAGAAGACACGCCATCTCGCCTGGTCTTCGGTGTTTGTGCCACACAGTCTGGCCACTGTCAGCATACTGGAGTCACATACAGATTCTAGGTACACAGACACACAGACAAGTACCTGGGACTACAAGAACGCTGTGTCTTAACTGCAACCCACCTTGCATATACCTCCCTGCCCTTCAAAACATCCTGGCATGCTCCTCACACACCTTGAGATATATGTATGTGAGTGTGCATATATAACTATATTGCGAGCACACACACACACACACACACACACACACCATGAGTGTGTGCTCCCACTCTAAGGTGGTGGGACTTTCAGCACTCATCTGAAAGAGCTCTGGCTTAGCAAAGGGGACCGACCATTAGGGACTCAGGGTTGGCCTAGAGCTCCCACAGACAGGCCTGGCAAAAAGGCAAAGCTAGACAACCTCCAAAAATCCCTCTGCCCGATGAAATCTGTCACCTGCCCTGGCCTGGTCCTGCAGATAGAACTATGAGGGCCCCTCTAGGTCTGAGCTGGACTGGCTGCTGCCCTCTCAGAGCTTGGAGTAGCGGCTAGAAAGAGTAGGGTGGCAGACCAGGCGTGCTCCAGGCCTCAGCCTCCGCTACACACTGCGCAGGGAACTTCGCTGGAGGCGGGACGCGTTCTCGCGCTCGCGCACCCGAAGCACGCCAAGGTCGGCGCTGCTGTGCCCGAGGCTGACCCGACGGCTGATCCCAACAGGGTCGACCTGCGGTGGCCACCGCTGCTCCCGCCCTTCCCGCCTGCGGGTGGCGGACCAGGATTCCCCGGGGCACTTCCAGGTCCACGCCGCGGCGGTCCTGGTCTTTGAGACCGGAAAGTTTGCACGGAGGAAAGTTTGGGGCCGGGGAGCCGCGTCTGCAAACGTCCAGGATCCGCAGAGAGGCGCGGCCCGGGCTGGCAGCACGCCCGTCCCTCCCTCCCCTCCCCTGCCCCTCCGAAATTTGGGAGCCCCGCCATTTTCTCAGCCCCGCTCCCATGCGAGGCCTGAACAAAGACTTTGGGGAGACGCCCGGGCCGCTCGGGCCGCCCGGGGCACCCCAGCCGCACGCAGAGCGGCTGCCCACACGCCCGCCACTGCCACCCTGGGGCGGCAGCGCCGCGCCGCGCGCAGGGAACGCCGCCCGCCCGTGCTCCCCGGCGCCCCGGGGCCACTCTGCCTCCTGCCGCCGTGTCACCCTGCCCGCCCGCGCCTGCCACCACGCCGCGTCGCCGCGCAGCAGCAGGGGTCCGCTGTCCGCCGCGCGCGCTCGCCCCAAGCCCCCTCTCCACGCACTCCCGCCGCGCGCCCCGGGGCAGCGCCCCCGAGCCCCGCCCGCTGCCCGCGCGCCTGCGGGACCCCGGCCCGGCCCTCCCGGGGCGCGGGGGCGGCGGCCGGTACCTGGGTGAGGCAGTACGGGGAGTACATCGCTGGGCGCCCGGGCGCGAGCGCGGAGGCCGGCCGCGGCGAGGGCAGGCCCGGCAGGCGGCGTCGCGCTGGCTGGCGCTCGGGCTCCGGCTCCGCTGATCCGGCCTCCGCCGCGCGGCGCCCGCCCGGCCCGCCGCTGCTCCGCGCTCACAGGCTCGGCCCCGCGGGCTCCGGGCCGCCGCCGCGCTCGCCGCTGCCTCTCGCGTCCGCCGCCGCCGCCGCCGCCGCGCGTCTACTCCATGCCGCCGCCGCTCGGCCGCTCGCCCTCGCCCGCCACCGCCGCCGCCGCCGCCGCCGCCGCCGCGCTGTGAAAGTGAAAGTTTAGACAAAGTTTGGAAGCGGCGCACTCCGGGGAGAGGGAGCGGGCGGGCGGCGCGGGCGGGAGGAGGGGCGCGGGGAGGGGCGGGCGGGGCGGGTGAGCGCGGCCGGCGCGCACACACATGCACACACGCACACACACATACACGCGGGGACGCACACCGACGCGGCCGCCCCGACACGTGCTGGCCGGCGTTCGGGCGCCGACACACGCTGACACGCAGCAGGGCTTGGACGGGCACAGATGTCACGAAGGAACGCAGGGCCTATTCCTCATGGAGTCACGGCGGGTGCACACCGGGCACAGACGCGAGCAAGAGCCACACACCACCTACTGTCACATGTTGTCCCAATGCAGACGGACGCTGAGAGCCACAGTAACATACATACACGTGCCACACACGTTCCTGCAGAATAGTGACACACACGATCACACAACCTTGTCACACTCCGGACACACAATGACACACCACCACACAGTCAAGCCAAAATATCTTGGAAGACAGCTGTGGCAACCCAGACACAGGGTGACACTGACACATGGGAGCCCCCATACAAAGGACACAAAGTATTACTGTTCAGGGACACGGACACACACACACATCACACGTTGTGTTGCCCAGATATACCCTAGGCCTAGAGCACACTGATCTACAATCCTGATAACAAAACAGCTGGCAGGTTCTGTGAAGACTCTCCCAAGTCTCTCTGTCTCTCTGTCTCTCTCTGTCTCTCTCTCTCTCACACATGCACAGGCACACACGCCACCCTCACCCTTCACATGTCTCTCATACCTTTACACGTGTCCTGGGACTTAGGAACATTATCTGTATTGTGCTGAAGCTCCAGCCCCTGTTGCAGGCCCAGGATTCCCCATTTCCACTGCAGATGGGAATGAAGTGGGGTGGGTTGGCATATGTCTGCAATCCCTGCACTCAGAAGCTGAGAGGAAGATTCTGACTGAGCTGTAGACCAGCCTGAGCTACGTAGTTCGAGGCCGGCTTGGCCTGTATACTGAGACCCTGTTTAAAACAAAACAAAAACCAGCAAGCAATAGAGAAAGGTAAACGCCTTCACAGAGAGGGAGGGAAGGAAGAAGGGGGGAGAAGAGGGTACTAGAAACTGATGTGGGGCACGGCACAGAGAACTCTTAGGTGACCCTAGGTTGGGTCCCCAGGCAGCTCCTACCGAGGCAGAGCTCCTTCCTGCTGCCGGTGCAGCCAGAACCTTGTCATCCTCCTGAGCCAAGAAGCGGTGGCAATTCTCAGTAATGCATTGTCTGATGGGGATGGTATAGGTGCCCAGGTGTGTGTGGGTGAGTGTGTAGGGGCTACCGGGCACAAGGATGTGTATGCATAAATGTCCCTGAATGCTATGCCCCTTGTCCCAAAACCTGTGAGATCGGATGGCAGGGGATGTGCCTGGGGTGTCTGGTGTGGGTCTGAGCAAGGCCATTTTTTTTTTTTTTTTTTGTACTCAGTATATTCTGAGTAGTGACGTGGGTGTGGCTGTGCTCATGGAGGTGTCTATGAGTCAGCAAAGGTGCCTTCCACCTCCCTATGTGAAGCTCAGGAAACACTGGCCACTGATGTCAATGTGTGACTGACAGGACACCTGGGTGTGTCAGCACTGACCCAGCACATCAGTTCGGTCACACTGGAGATCTGTAATATGTTTTCCCTGTGGGTCCCAGTGTGTGTGTGTGTGTGTGCGTCCCAGCAGGTAAGTGTCCACAGGTCACAGAGAAGCCTGTGAGAAGGCTTTCCATGGGGCCCAGCCAGTAGAGACCTGTGTGGACCAGAGCAGGTCAAGGATGGGCGTCTATGTCCCTGATATGTGTGTGTCAGCCCAGGCCAGTAAGTGTATGTAAGACCATGTCAGTAGATGAATAGCTGTGTGTGTCAGACAATGCTAACATGCCTGACTGGGTGCGAGCATATGTGTTTGTGCACCTGGCATTGGGAGTCTTTGTCAGGTATGTGCCTGTATGTTAGCCCATGTAACATATATCCATGTGTCCAAGCTTAAGGTCATCCTGTCTACACAGCCCATAGCAATGTGTGTATGGTCAGAATGTGTCAGATATGTTTCTGTGTGTGTCAGACCGTGTCAGTGTGTATGTGTGCATAGCTGGTGTGTGTGTGACATGCTGTGCTTCTGTGTCTATGTATGTGAAAACAGTGTAGGAGTGGGGGTGTGGTTCTGTTGGTAAAGTGCCTTTCTAGCATCCATGAAGCCCTGGGTACTACATAAACCAGTCACGGTGGCACACACTTACCATCTTAACACTCTGGAGATAAAGGCAGGAGGATCAGAAGTTCAGGGTCATTCTCGTCTACACAACAAGCTGGAGGCCAGTGTGGGCTGCTTGAGACCCTATCTCAAAACACAAAAGTGTGTGTGTGTGTGTGTGTGTGTGTGTGTGTGTGTGTGTGTGTGTACTAAGAAAGGACTGCCTGTCAGTAGTAGACATGCTTGCCTGAATTCAACTGTTACTAGATAGGTATGTGTGTCCGTGTATCAGGAGCAGGGTCTCTGTGCCTGATGTGGTGTGCCTTTCATTCTGCTTGGGACCATGGTCCCTGGGATCCCATGCGGTGACCCAGGTCTCTCCCTGCACCCACAGTGGCTGCCTGTGAGGCAGGGATGCAAGGGCCTGGCAGAGGGAGGGAATTGATATGTCCTTAAAAATTCAAGGGCTTCTCGTAAACAGAAACTTTTAACACCCGGTTAAAGTTTCAGTGCTGCCACAGAGGAGGGGGAGGGGCTACAAGGCAAGAAGGGGGCGGTAAGTGTGTGCTATATGGGGTTAGGGGCACAGTGAGAACTGGGGTCTGGGAGGTATTTGGGGACTGAAGAGATTGGGGAAGCAGGATGGCCCCAGAAAGGGGAACCCAGAAGATAGATGTATCCAAGAGGAGCCAGGACTGAGGAGATCCAGGACCTAGATGGCTGGGAGAAGAGACAGAAGATGTAGGGCTTGTCGTGGGGGTTTAACTCCACACACACAGCAGACAACAATCCTGTGTGTGCGCATGGGAATTTGTGCACACAAGAACCTGCACACACATACCACAATATCAACCCTTGACACAGACACACAATAACATAAACCCTACATGCACACATATACATACATTCACTAACCTTGATCAAAAATACACATGCACAGCATCAACCCTACACACATACACACACAACAAAACATCTACCCTTTAGACACATACACACACTTCCAGACAATATCAACCCTTTACACACACATGCTGCACAATTAAACATATGCATGAACCCTTCACACACACACACACAACCAACAACCCCCTCCATACATATACAGCACCGTTTACATGTGCACGCCTCTATACATGTGCACCACACATTAACACAACAACACATACATACTACACAACAGCAACCCTTCATACACACACACACAACAACATCAAGTCTTTATGCACACACACACACACATCAACCTTTTACACACATATTGCACAATATCAACCCTGTAGACACATAAATGAACCCTTCGCACAGACACGTACATCAACTTCTCAGATGCACATAACACACCATCTACCCTGCACATACACTATACAATGTCAACCCTGCACACACACACACACAAAACACCCCCTCCATACATATACAGCACCCTTTATCTCTCATTTACTCATTTGCACATACACACCTAGTCTTCAATTGCATGTAACGCCCACACATCTTGTACTCATGCACCACTACTATATTCACACACTTTCTACAGTCACACCCATTTGTTCCTCCAGTCTCCTTCTCACATACAAACAGCCCATCCCATCCCACACAAAACCTTATACATGTGCACACACACACACATCTATTTTTCACCTAGGCACATGACATCCATTGCATACCCACACTTTTTCCTCCATCTTTGCACACACAGTCTAGCTCTTCATTCACTCACACTCAGCATCCATATTTCAACCCATACACTGAAACTCACACTGTAGCATCTCCCCGTATGCACATACACACACTTTTCCTTAGATTCACACACTCACTATGTCCATCCACACCCACAGAAGCCAAGCTCTTGCCCTTATATTCACAAATATTTGCACTCAGCTTACCCCTCACTCCGATCCCATTTTTTGATCCCAAGGGCACCCCCACACATGCACAGATACAGAGTCACCACATTCTGAATCTCCACAGCTGGCAGCTGGAGGGGTGTTTCTCACAGAAGCAGAGAAGTAGCCCAGCCTTTCTGTCTCCTGGAGCCCAGATCTGAGGGCACACCTGGCCCTGAAGAAATCGAGGAGGAGGGGGTGCTACCAGGGGGTTGGGCACAGCTGGGGTGTCACAACTGGAATCCCCCACATTCCTCCTTGCCAGCTGCCCACCTGGCTACCGCTGGCAGCAGGTGTGTTCTTCCCATGCAGGTGTTAGAGAGTGAGAAGCAAGCTCATGGCGTTGCCTGCCAGGATACCAGAGGCGGTTGGGGAAGGAGGGCTTAAACATCTGGGCTTTGCCAGTTACATCCTGGGCCACCACGGAAGGTAGAACTGGGCAATACTGGGCTCCAGAGTTGCTTAGCAGCTGGGTGGCCTCTTAAGAAAGTGGTCACACACCCAGCACAGAAGATAAGCACGGATTTCAACTGTGAGTGCTGCCAGCCAAAAATAAAGGGGTGCTCTAGTTCCTCCTGCAAAGATAGGGGTCCCTGATTTCAAAAGAGAATCCTATGCCTGGCTGGTAAGGTCACCCCAGGTCCCTGGGTGGCTGCCCTTGTGGTTACTTCTTTGGTCTGTGAACTCTGCGGTGGTCCTGAATGTGAGGAGTCGTGGGTTCTCCATTTCTGGGACAAAGCTGAAGACTGGTGGTCAGACCATGTTGTTCACCTGTGAGTACAGGTCTGGAATTTCACCACCACACTCACTTAGGGCCATGGAAATACAGAGGTATGCCAGCACGATGGTCCATGGGGTAAAATTGCTTGCCACCCAACCTGATGACCTGAGTTAGATCCCTGAGACCACAAGTTAGGAAGAGAGAACTGACTCTGGCAAGATACCCTGTGACTTCCATACCTTCCATACATGTAAGCATGTATGTGTGTGTGTGTGTGTGTGTGTGTGTGTGTATAATTAAAACAAAACAGGTAAATGGGTGCTGGAGCTAACTCAGCAGTTAAAGTGCTTTTGCTCTTCCAAAGGACCTGAGTTCCTAGCCCCAACATCAGGCAGTTTAGGCAGTTTACAGATGTCTTTAACACAGGTGCCAATGGATCCCACGCCCTCTTCTGGTATCTGTGGGTACAGCACACACAGGTGTATAACACACACACACACACACAGAGAGAGTAGGGAGTGGAAGGAGGGAGGGAGGGAGGGAGGGTGCTCATCTAGCATGCATAAAGCCCTAGGTTTAAACCCAATACCTCGTAAATTCAGTGTGGTTGCCCTTGTCTAAGGCAGGAGGATCAGAAGTTCACAATCTTTCTTGGCTCTATTACAGGCTTGGAACCAGTCTTGACTATGTGAAACACAGTCTCAGGACAGAGTAGAACCACACAAAAATGAGGCACAGCCAGGTTGTCGTGCTGCAAGCTTTCGAGCCCAGCACTCTGGAAGCAGAGGCCGGTGGACCTCTGTGAGTTTAAGGCCAGCAAGGTCTACAGAGCATTTCCAGGACAGCCAGGACTACAAACAAAGAAACCCTGTCTTAAAAAAACAAAAATTAATTAATTAACTAATCAGGCACACATCTATAATCTCAGCAGGAAGCTCATGAGTTTTCTGTTTTGTATTGTTTTGTTTGAGACAAGGCCTCACTGTGTAGCTCTGATTATCCTGAAACTTGCTGGGTAGAGCAAGCTGGCCTTGAACTCACCAAGATCCTCCTGCCTCTGCCTCCCAAATTCTGGAATTAAATGTATGCACAGCCACAACTGGCCTCAGGACCCTGAGTTTAAGTTTAGCCCGGGCAACACACCAAGACCCTGTTTTTTAAAAGAAGTTAAAAAATTTAAACATGCACCCCCATGATGGCAACGAGGCATAAAGACACGTGCCTGTAGCCCCAGTGCTCAGAACTGAGGCAGAAGGAAGGGGTCTAAGCCAGGCTAGATAACCTAGGGACAGGACACCACATCTTTCAACGATGGAGATGGGAGATATTTGCAGAGAAGACACTTGACAAAGCTCTCTTCCTAAAATCGTAAGGAACCGGGTTGAATCCCCAGAGGCACATTAAAAGAAAAGAAGAGGCGAGAGGAGGAGGAGGCGGCAGGATGTGGCGTACACTCGTACACTCGCAATCCCCACACCAGGGAGATGCTGAGACTCCTGAAGCTCACTGGTCAGGCCAGCCAGCCTACTGTGCTCATCAAACTCCAGGCCAGGGAGAGACCCTGACTCAGAAACAAAGGGAGGACCAGGGAGATGCCTCAATGTTAAGAGCACTTGTTACTCTTGCAGAGGACCTGGGCTTGTTTCCCAGCATTCATGGTGGCTCACAACTGTCCCTAACTCCAGTTCCAGGGGATCTGGTGCCCTCTTCTGACCTCTGAAGGCACCATGCACACGCATCCAAGCAAAATACTCATACACATAAAATAAATAAATCCTTAAAAGAAGAGGGCCAGCAAGATGCCTCGTGGGATAAAAGGTACTTACCACCACCTCCACATGTGTGCTATGACATGCATGTGTCTGCTCCACACACTTATCCTTCTTGTTACAAATAAGTAGGAATGCTTATGTGTAGATATAATTATTTACAAGACAGAGCCAGTGAGATGGCTCAGTGTGTAAAGGTGTTTAATAACCTGAATTCAATCCTTGGAACTACATTATGGAAAGAGAAAAACACCTCCTCCAAGTTGTCTTTCTGACTCCTGTACACATGCTAAGGCACACGTGCCCAGCTACATACATACACTCGCACACAATAAATAAATGTAAAAAATAAAAGCCAAGCAGACAGCACCCAAGGAACAAAGTTAACCTCTATAAGAGGGGTACACAGTACACCCATATGAGTACACACCCACACATACAAGGAAAACCTGCAGAGCATTACTCATCACATACATAGACACAAACATGGATCACGGATGTAAACCCACACCCCACCACCACAGCTGCCCAGGATGCAAGAGACACTCCCATGCTTGTCTGTGCTGGGCCTGGCCAGGGCCTCCTGGAGCCAGTGCTCATGTAGGGTTAGGGAAATGTTTCATTTGCAGTTGGTCAGAGACCCGCCCACCCTGGTAACCTGGTCCCTGATCCTGAAAGGAGCCTCTGTGCCACCTCCGGGGCAGCCAGCGGCAGCAGTCAGTTGGCTCAGAGTCTAAGGCCACAATGTCGGAGCCACACATGTTGGATCTGAGGACTCTGGGCCCAACTAACTACAGCCAGAATTCTACTTTATCTTTGCTGCTGCTAGAAGCTTCTCCCCAAACAGTCAGGAAGGAGGAGACAAAGGAATAACGATCCTATCCCTAGCTCAGGAAATGTCAACGTGAACCCCTGGTTTGTATGCCCCAGAAAAATACCCTCAGTTCCTTATGAAGCCTAGAGGTAGGAGCTGGACAGTCGTGGCCTTCTGGTTTTTATACAATCGCTGTCACACCTTCAACTCCACACACAGTCACTACCACAGTGTCACCAGCACAACTGCACTGCCTGTCATAATGTCAGCCACACGATCACATACAGAAATGCCACCACACCTAGTAACTCCAGTGACATGTGTCGGCAGCCCCACAATCTCACACATCCTCTCGGCTGCCCTGACAACCTGACCCTACACTGTACTGCACTGTATCGATGTCACTGTGACATACTCAGTCTGCATGTTCCTGTCACTGTCCTAGCCATGTGGCTACACAGTTACTACACCCATTCCATCACAGTTAGGAGCAGGTCCAAATCCTTGCACTCCCAGAGCAGGGCTCACATCTGTCCTCAGATCAAGGTGTCCAGGAGGACACAATGCAGTCTTGCAGGGCAATACAGGGTTGAGGAGTTGGCGATCCGTAAGTCACAGGCCACAGTGCTCATTCCTCTTTCTAGTGGCAAGTACTCCTTTCTCTCACATTGTCCCACCGTACCACAGTCCGGACGGAGCTACAATAAAACTCGGTAATGGCACACCACAGCCACACGGACACCCTGTCATAAAACAATCACCCTCCTCAGAGCCCGTCACAACATTTAGACAGCTCCTTAGCCATCCCAACAAGTTGTTGGGACGTTTGTTGACATGCTGACACAGCCTCGTGATTGTCCTCAGGATTCCCCAGACCTGAGCCTTGGAGAAAGGGACAGGCTGAGGCTGAAATTCCTTTTCCTGCTGAAAGCAGGCAGATTCGGGGACAACTAATGGAAGCACAGCTGTTGTCAGTAGGTGCCAGCCCCCCCACCTCATGAATATTCATCAACTGGGGCTCTCCTGAACCTGTAGGGAGTCCAAGGTCCCAGGCAGCTGGGCGCCCCCTTCTGTGCCAGGAGGCCCTCAGGTGAGGGGGGGTGTTCTACCAGAACTCTGTAGTCCTCGGAAACCACACCCATTTCCACGTAAGTATATATAACATGAGTTTGAGAACATGGACCCCAGATACACAGGCTCCAAGTCAAACCAGGTTTAACACCCAGCTATTCATCAGCAGACATCAAGCATAGCAACCGGCAGTGTGAACTTACAACAGCACCCCAACTACAGAGACCTACCACATACATAGGCGTACCACATGGGTACCAGTCACATGACCACAGACACCATTATATCTCCCACACCTCACCATCACAGGCAAAAGTGCAAACACACACACACACACACACACACACAAATTCCAAACTCATAAACATAGTGACCAGAACATAACAACCAACAGCTTTTTGCGTGTGGTACTGAGATAGACCCCAAAGGCTCAAGCACACCAAGCAAGCCCGACACCCTCATTCGCCTTCTTTTTATGCTTTATTACATTTATTTATGTCTCCATACCCGCGTCTAGTCATCTGCTTGTGGTGACAAGCCTGTGGAGATTAGAGGACAACCTACAGGAATGGGTTCTCCTTCCACCATGTACCCTCCCCAACAACTTCTTGTAAAACACACGTGTCCAAGCACTGGGACACACATTTGCATGTATACATACAGTCCCACGATCAAACACAGAAGCGCAAATATAGAACTATCCCCCAAAGCCCTACATTCGTTCCCTCTCTCCCTGCCTCCTTCTCCCCAACTCCCCCTTCCTCTCCCACGTCTTTCCCCCTCCCCCACCCTGAACTTTATAGATGGGAAAACCAAGGCACTGAGGGCTGAAGGGACTTGCTGAAGATGGCAGCCCCTCCGGACTCCAGGCACAGGCTAAGACCGGGCGCCCCCTTCTGGCCCAGTCCTGTAAGATCGTGCGGGACCGCGGCGGCGCGCGGGGTGGGCACGCGCCTGATGTAACCATGGCACCCTCTTGGCACGCGCGGCCCGCGCGCGGGGAAGGCGGGGCGGGCGCGTTGCCATGGTGCCGGCCGGCCTCCTGAATGCCGCATTGTTCACAGCGGCGCCCGGGCTGGACTGTTCTGGACCCACCCGGACCCACCCGGGCTGGCCTAGATGGAGACAAGGAAAGACAGCAGAGATGGAGTGAAACGAATATGGAAAAACAGAGATAAAGGGAGAAATGCAGAGTTAAAGATAGAGAGAGGTGGACAGAGATTAGCAAGATTTAGGAATGGGAGAGGGGGACAAGAGAAGACGGAGCTGTAAGGGAAAGGGGACAGACCAACTCAGTGACACGTGTAAATCCTGCAGGGGCAGCTGAGGCTCCTGAGTTTGAGGCTAGTTAGTGTCAGTTACATACCAGAACCCTGTCTCTTAAAAAAAGATAGGACTAGCTGAGGTGGCGGCTCAGTTGGCCAAGTGCTAACATGACCTGAGTTTGGCTCCCCAATACCCGTGTAAAAAACCTGGCAGGCGTGGAGCACAGACCTGTAGTCCTAATACTGGGGGATGGAAAAACAGGTGACTTCCGGGGAATGCCTTCCAGGTCCAGCGATAGACCCTGTCTCAAAAAAAAAAAAAAAAAAAAAAAAAAAAAAAAAAAGTGGAAGGCAAGCTGCACGTAGTGGTGAACAACACCTTTAGTCCCAACAGGGGCAGGAAGAGCTTTGTAAGTTCCAGGCCAACCAGGTCAACACTACGAGGTTCAGGTCAAGGAAGGGTACACCACACCCAGCCTGAGAAGGGAAGAAACCGAGAACAATTGAGGAAAACCACTGGGGTCAACCTCTGGGCCTCCTCACACACGTGCACGCACGCACATGTGCATGCGCACTCACTAGTACATATGTATACTAGAGGAGTGGGCAGATGGAAGAGACAGACATGGATGGAGAAAGCAATGTTTATAATCCAAGAGGAAGGGGTGGTGAGATGGGAGGGACTTCCAGGAGGAAGGGTAGAGGAAGACCAAGCCAGCAGAGACCAGGAGGGAGATGAAAGAACGGGTTTGAACAGGAAAGCACCAAGACTCGGGGGCTCACTGTGCTTCTTGGTAGCCTAGCAATAGGAGAAGGGAGGCCTAGGAACCCAGGTTAGATGAAGCCAGGTTCAGAGAGAGAGACAGATGTAAGGCTAGATGTATCCAGACACAGGGAATGGCCCTTGAGAGGCTTATGGATTCAGTACTGTTCCTGCTCCAAGTCTCTAGTCCCCACTGCCCTGTCCCCAATCCACTGGCTCAACTTGATACTCCCAGAATGCCCCCTGTCCTGCTAAGAAGGTGTCATTCATACAGAGACATAGCTTCCCATATACTGCTCCTGACACTCCAGAATGCCTTCCCCCGGGGACACACACTGCATAACCATGGCAACTGTAGGCACAAATGACACAGCACAAGGACCCCTACCCCATGTCAGAGCAATGCCTCCCACAGTTCTAGAGAACACGTTGGACCTCGTTGGAATCATCCAATGATCAGATGAAATCACACCTTGCAGCCAAGGATCGGTGGTGTACACCGTTAAGCCTAGCACCCTGAAGGCAGGAGCGGGTAAATCTCTGAGTTCAAGGCAAGACTGGTTCAAAGTGTGTTCAAAGACAGCCAGGGCTGCATAGAGACTGTCTCAAAACAACAAACCCTTTAGAGGTTACAAGGACAACTGTCACGAGGCCATCTTTTCAAATGTTCAACATTTTACGCCTTGTCTGTCCAAGAGTTTCATTTGAACAACTTCGGAGGCAGTGGGCCCACTATCCAGATTTGAGTTGTGAGGGGCATCAGTCCTGGGGTGAGATTTGGGATAGAACAGAAGTCCCACTCTAAAAGTTGGGTCATGTCAGTACTTAGCAGCCCCACAGCTAGGTCAGTCCAGCTGAAATCTAGTCCAAGCGCGGCCCCTGGTGGTTAAATGTTGTCTCTACACCTATCTTTAGGGGTAGTGGTTGAAGGTTTAATTATAGAAACAGGCAGAGAGACAGGTCCAGGATGAGCACAAAGAGCCCAGAAGTAAGAACGCAGAACTAGAACTCAGTCTATATAACCTATGTCCTTAAACTCAATCACAATACAGGTTCTGGGAGTGAGGGTCAGGCTGAGCAGTACAGCATCTGCTTAGAATCCTCATTGAGATTCTGGGGTCAGAGCTGGGAAGGCAGCTTTTATCTAGTATGTACAGGTTTGATCTCATCAGAAAGAAGACTCTAGACTCAGAAGATCCAGAGAAATAAAAATTAGATCCAAGAATGCAGGACCCAGAATCTAAAACCCAGATTCACACTCCAGAACCCGGAATCCAAACAGTCTAGATCCCATTGTTCAAAATTGGAATCTTGAGCTGAGAATACAGCTCTAAAAACAGAGAAATCCAAAACAGGCCTGCAATATCCGGGAGTCCTGAGTTTTTGTTAGAACTCTCTGGATCAGAGCTAGGCTGGTAAGAACAGGAACAGACTGAAGGGGCAGGAGAGAATCTGGGGTATCTACAGCCTTTGCCAGCTGCTGCTTCTATACACACACACACACACACACACACACACACACACACACACTGAACTAATCTTTCACACGGATTGTAGATTCTCGCCACCACCACACATACTGTATGAGCTACAGCACAAATGCCCTCTGGTGCACACTCACAATTACGTACACACTACTAGAACTCACACTTTATCATACACCGTCATCCTAAGACAAGTGAAGAGAATACAGAGAAGCCTCTGAGAATCAGACCCAGGGTGGGGTGGGGGCTCACCGAGCACCATTCCGTTCTTAGCATACCAAGAAACATACTTACCTGGGTACCCATCCAATGTCATAGCTACTTCCCTCTTCCCACCAAACCCTCAGACACACAGCCACTACTCAGAAACAAGTCCTGAGATTCCCAATCCTGTGCCCAGACACACTAGGGAAGAACAGCAAAGGAGTCTGGGATGAGTGTGGTGTATACTCATATTGTGTGAGAACACACACACACAGTGCAGAGAAGCTTCATGCCTTGGCAGCTACACAACCCCTGGGAACCAGACCCCAGGGATGGGGCTCACTGTGCACCCCCTTATCCACCCCAGCCCTCCCCTGCCTGGCCGGCTGGCGAGCTTTAATACAGATGCCAAACTCATAATTGTAACTGAGGGTGACAGGGTCACCTTGAGCCCCAGATGCTCGCACGATGACAGATGGCGTTGGCAAACCTGATTAGCAGCCCCCGGTGCCAGAGCCTGTGGCACCTGCCTCCCCGCCCCTCCCCCTTCCGCTCCCCCAGCGCTCATTACCCACCCATTACTGGGCCTGGGGGGCAGCAGCGGGGGCCGACTGGCACTGCCTGGGAGGGCACAGTGACTCTGCCCCCCCCCCCGGCACCAAGGTTCCCAGCTGGCTCTCCAGGCTGGCAGGAGGTGGGCACAGCTGAGGTGGATAGATGCAGGCATCTTGTGCCCGCCAGAAAAGGGGTGCCTGGGTTGAGCTGCCAGCTCAGACACTGCATGAGGTTTGCCACCAAGCTCTAGGGACATGCAGCAGGGCGCTTTCTCCGGCCCCCCAGGGCTCCATGACCCTCCCTCTAGGACAGTCTTGGGAGCTGGCAGCCAGGCCGGTTCCCACCCCTCTGTTCAGGCCTGTAAGGTCAGGGGTCGAAGCTCCCACGCCGTGTTGTCCCATCTGTTTCCTTGTGGGGGGCCCTCCTGTTCCCCCTCACCTGGAGCCTTCCTTCCTGAGGCAGGAAGAGGGCCAGGGAGGGGGGGGGGCGCTTGACCAGCTCCCTCCACCCGGCACGGGGGGGGGCATTTGGAGGCGACGCTGCCACATGTCTCTGAGTCTCTGCCAGACGGGCCCATCTGCCAGAGCCCTGTTTCCAGCCGCCCAGAGCTAGGCTGCCTGGCTGCAGCACACCCTGCCCCCCAGCTGAAAAGGGAGCCCCCCTACCCAGGAAACCCTAGTCAGAAAGAAGCACGCACAGCTGGACTTGGCCAACCTTTATGGTTCCCATGGAATGCCAGGCTGGGTATGAGGCTGCTGCGGGGACTCGGGTGGGGCAATAAGGGAAACCCCAGCTACTGTCAGTGAGAGAGGCAGCTGCGCACACGCGGGGTCGCCTCTGGTTGGGGCCAGGTTTTCCCAGCAGCTGCTTCCCGCTTGCCTGCCATAGTTTTTTTGTTGTTGTTGCTGCTGTTGCTAGTCTGGTGTCCCTAGAACAGGGTCATCCTTGCTGAGAGTCCAGGGCTGGGTGGTGCTGTCATCATAGCAGTTGGGGATGTCTGTCTTGGACACTGAGACGCGGTGCCACCTAGTGGCTAAGAGTGGAACCCCGGGCTGGGGGAGGAGGAGCTCAGCAGGGGGCCGTGCTGAGCGTGTGTGTGTGTGTGTGTGTGTGTGTGTGTGTGTGTGTGTGTGTGTGTGTGTGCGCGCGCGCGCGCGCGCGCGCGTCAGGGCTGTGTCTCAAGCTCCCCTCCCCAAAAGTGACAGTGCCTCAACAAACTTTGGTTTCCTCACCTGTAAAATGACCCGTGATGAAATTCTACCCTGCGGGACGGCTGAGGATTGATTCCTGAGGACGACGTGAGTTAGTGATTGTGGCATGGATGTTCCCTCCTCCTACACAAGGCTAATCATACACTATAGCTAATTTTCACCTTTTTTTTCCTCCACATATCACATAAGAATAGAACCCAGGGCTTCGCGCATGATAGGAAAGCCCTCTCCAGCTGAGTAACACCCCAGCCCCACATTCTATGACTATTAGTGGTCTAAACCCATGACTGGGGGACCATGTCTAGTATTCTGGGAGAGAGATGAAGGCCTTCTGGACCTGTCCATCTGTCCTTCCAACCCTGCTCTCTTGACCTGATGTACATCATTCAGGTCACGTCTTCCTACTGTGTCTCCTGCTTCCTTCCAAGGTTCGCGTCCTGCGCATGCGCTCCTCTAGGATGCTCGGCTCACAGCTTCGGACGGCACTGACACTTCTGGACCAATACGGTGGAAATCCTCACCCGCCGAGGAATGACTGATTGGTCAGCTCTACACCACAGCGTCACCGACGTCCGGCGCTTCTGAGCAGGCGCACAGCTGTTGCAGAGGACTAGAGGTGTGGAATCTGAGCCGGGGATGTAGAAGGAGGAACAGTGGCCAAAACAGAGATGATTAAGGACCCGGGCACCTGTGCAGCCAGGCCTGGAGATCACCTGCAAACAGAGACAGAGGGACAGTCAGCACTGTGGAGTTTGGGCTTAGAGGAATGAGAATAATTAGCACCCACTTCTCCCTGACCGAAAGATGTGGATGCTGAAGACTGAGGCCTGGGTTTCAGCTCTGACTCCCCTCCTGGCTGTGTGGCCTGCAGCAACTTACCCCACCTTCCCACACTCTTGCTTAAAATCTTCCCAATCTAAGGCTTTGAGAGAGTGTAGGACACAGACATACATGCTTACAAAACACCCATAGATTTTATTTACTTGCTTTTTTTAAATTGTTTATTTCAAGGCAGGGTTTCTCTGTGTAGCCCTGGCTGTCCTGAAACTCATTCTGTAGACCAAATGGCTTTGAACTCAGAAATCTGCCTGCCTCTGCCTCTGCCTCTGCCTCCTGAGTATTGGGAGTAACAGCATGGGCCACCTTTGAATTGCCTGACAATTGAATTCTTTTTAAAAAGGAAGAGTAGTTGAGGACACTGAACACCACGCCCTGTTCTTGACATGCAATAGTATTCACATATTCCCAGACAAAATCATCCAGATTAACCTAGAAGGCTGGGTCTAGTGATGCAGACACGTGCATCACAGCAAGTCCAGAGGCCAAGAGAAGGGGATCTCAAGATCAAGGCCCACGTAAGAAACGTACTGAGACCATGAGTCAGAATAAATGGAAAAACAGAGCTGAGGGCAGAGCTCAGGCATCAAGCACTTGCCTAGCATATGTGAGGCTCAGGTTCCATTCCCAGCCCCCCCAAAAAATGAAATTGGGGTGAAGGGCTGGAGGTGGCTCATCAGTTAAGAGCACTGCTTGTTGCTGCAGAAGACTTGGACTCTTCTGATGCTGTGGCCTGAAACCATCCATTACTCCAGCTCTAGGGGATCTGCCACCATCTTCTGGCTTCACATTAGGCACACACCAGGTAACATACAGTAGACGAAACACACATTAAAATATTTTAATTATTTTTTAAAAATCTGGGTGTGGTTGTTCGTACCTGTAATCTAAACATTTGGGAGACTGAAGCAGGAGAATTACCATGAGTTTGAGACCAACCTTGGCTGCACAATCAGCTGTATGCCAGTGTGGGCTATAGTGTGAAACCCTATCTTTTTATCATTTAAATTAATTTGTCACAGGTGTGGGAAGATTGTATGTCAAAGTACCTGTGTGGAAGCCAAAGGACAAACTGTAGGAGTTAGTCCCAGGAGTCAAACTCAAGACTGTCAGGCTTGCTGATAAGTTCCTTTACCTGCTGAACCATTTCTCCACCTTCTGAAATGCTTTCTAAACACACACACACACACACACACACACACACACACACACACACACACACACATCAGCAAGATAACTCAATAAGCAAAGGCACTTACTGCCAAATCTGACAAGCTAAATTCAATTCCTGTGGCCCACCCAGTGAAGGGAAAAAATTCCCACAAGTTATCCTGTGTCCTCCACACTTGGATCATGGAACACCTCTGTGCACACACATACTCACAGACAAGTGTAACCACCTGGTGGTAGCACACACTTTTAATCCAAGCACTTGGGACACAGAGGGTAACACATCCCAGGGTCAGAGGCCAACCAGAACTACAGAGTGAGTTCCAGGTTAAAGAAAGACCTTGTCTGAAAAAATAAAAATAATAATATGGGCCAGAGAGATGGCTTGGCAAACATACACATGCACACATGCTAAGAGAATCCAATTAAGAATGCTAACTGCTCTTCCAGAGGATCCAGGTTCAAATCCCAGCACCCACATGGAAACTCAAACTTTAATTCTAGGATCCGATGCCTTCACACAATCACATATGCAGTCAAAACACCAATGGACATAAAGTATAAATAAATATATTTGGGTCAGGCATGGTGGTACATGCCTTTAATCCCAGCCCTTTGGAGGCAGAGGCAGGTGGATCTCTGTGACTACAAAGGTTCCAGCATAACCAGGGCTGTTACGCAAAGAAACCCTGTCAAAAACAAAAAACAAAAAAAAAAAAAAATTAATTAAAATGTAAGTATAATTAATTTCATTTTTGAGGCAGAATCTTACTCTGTAGCCCTAGCTAGATAAAGATTTGCTGTAGCCAGGCTGACTTGGAATTCCCAGAGAAACATCTGCTTCTCAAGTGCTGGGACTAAAGGTATACATCACTATGCTCAGAATAATAAAGAAAAAAAGAAAAAGAAAAAGAAATTTCTATATTTTGTTTGTTTGTTGTGAGATAGGTTTCATGTAGCCCAGGCAGGCCTCAAACTCATTATTTAGCAGAAGTTGGCCTTGAACTCCTTATTCTTCAGTCACAGCCTCCCATTGTCACATTACACATCCCCACAGCCCTGGGCTCCACTCCCAGCTCAGGAATTTAAAAAGGCGAGCATCCCTGCCCCCCACCCCATGCTGGCCCCTGATAAACCCAGACTTCTCTGTCTTCCCTGTGATGATGAGGGAGGGCAGCACTAATATGTCCCTATTTCCACATGAGGAAACTGAGGCTTGAAGCTGCCTGACACTGTGTAGCTTCAGGGAGGCTGCCGGCCTACTGTCCTGTGCCGGCTGGGGCCGGTGCAGCTCTGGGCTCAGCAGGGAGCTAGACTCCAAGCCAAGTTCCAGTCTACTAGCTCAGCCATTAGTAGGTATCAGAAGCATGTGGAGGGGGCATGGTGATGTGTGTAACCCCAGGATTCTGAAGCTGGGGATTACAAGTTCCAGGTCAGCCTGAACTATTTGGTGAGAACCTATGTTAGAAGGAAAAATTAGATTTAGGGCCAAATAGATCAATCCTGGTCTCCTAAATTTCCAGGTTTGATAGAAAACTACCAAGCCAGGGATTTTGGGGAACCGATGCCCTACTGAGCTTGGGCAGAAGCACTCTGCATGAAGCCATGTTATTACCTGTGGTCAGTGGGCACGAGGGGAGGGCTGGAGAAGGCAAGCTACAGACACCAACAACATAGCAGGATTTGAACTCAGCACAGAATAAGAATTCACCAAGCACTTTTGAAACACTAAGTGATTGCAGATATGAAATTGTTTCTTGTTCAGGATGCTGCATAGCTCATGGGAAGCATGTGCTACTGGATACTCATTCATTCATTCATTCATTCATTCAACAGATGCTCTGTGTCTACTGTATGGCTGTCCCTGTTGTAGGCCTTGGGGACAGGAATATTAGAAGGGGGAAAAAAAAAAACCCAGATAACCTCTGCCCTGAAATGAGGGTGTAGCTGTGGATGTGAGTACTTATCTAAGATGCTTGAGGTCCTGGGTTCCACCTTCAATACCACATACACTGGGCTGATGGTTCGTCAGCCATTCCTGTGACCCCACCACTCAGGAGGTAAAGGCAGGAAGATCAGATGTTTATAGCCAGCCCCAAGCTGCATAAGACTTTAGATAAAAACAACAACGATAGATAAGTAGACAGACAGACTGACTGACTGACTGACAGACAGGCAGACAGACACCTCTGCTCCAAGATGGGTGTGGCGACTCACACCTATGATCCCAGCAGAAAGACCACTGAGTTAGAGAGCAGTCTGTGGTACACAGTCCACAGTCCAATACAAATGCAGGGCTCCATAGCGAAGCCCTGTCTAAACACACACACCACACAAGAAAGCATGCCGTGTGCCAGGAGTGAAGGGGTGAGTGGGAAGAGCTCAAATCAGGGATGTCAAAGAATGTAGACCCTCGTGGGCTCTGGGAACCTGAACTTTTGTTTAGAGGAAGGTTAGCGTCATGAACGTTTGGAGGGGAGCAAGGGAGATGGATCTATCGATACCTCTTCCTGGCTACTACAGAGGAAAGAAAACCAGTGGCTGGAGATGTGGCTCAGCTGGTAGCGCTTGCCTCACAAGCATGAAGCCCTAGGTTCCTTAAACCAGGTGTGGCTGCACATCTGAGGTGAAGTCAGAAATGGAATCTTTTGTTGTTGTTGTTGTTGTTTTCTTTGTTTGTCTTTGGTTTTCCGAGACAAGATTCTCTGTGCCACCCTGGCTGCCCTGGAACTCTTAGACCAGGCTGGGAGAAGTGGAATCTTAAAATAATTTTTAGCTACATAGTTTCAGTCTATGCTACATGAGCCCAGCCTTACGATCACTTCAGTTACAGAGAAGTCAGCCTGGGCTACAGGAACCCATGTCTCAGACCAAGAAAAACAAAGGGAACCACAACCACACAAGTGGAAAACCATTTGCCCCACTTGATAAGGAAGAAACCTAAACTTCATAGGCATTTAGATGGAAGACTGGGGACTCAAGACTTGATTATAAATCTGCCTGACCATATGACCTGTGCCCTGAACACTGCTGAGAGAGCTCCTCATCCCACTACCACAGACCCAGCATCACCACAGACACCACCACAGACTCACCTGAACAAAGGGCAGAGTCTTACAAGTCTCCTGAAGCACTTCCTGTGGTGCCAAGGGCAAAGTCACACCAGCAGCCGCTCTGGGCCCTCCCTGCAGCTCACCTGTCCCCTGCTGTTTGCTTTGCAGGTCTAGGAAGGCCTTCCAGCTACCCAGGGCAGAGATGGGCACCAGGGGATCCAGAGTCCAGCTTTGATTGGTAGCAGCCCAGGACTGAGCCGGGGTAGCTGGGGCCCCAGGACTCCCGGAGCCCATGGGCAGCCAGGCCCCACTGAGCAGACCCAGCAGCGTAGTTAACCGGCCACGGAGCATCACTTGGCTGTGCAGTTGTCTGTCTGTCCGTCTCGGAATGGGCTCAGGGTCCTGCACGGTGGACCCTGCTGTCTAGCATGTGAAGTCTGGGCCCTCGGAGATCTGCTTTTGACTACTGTCCCCTCCTGAGGAGTCTGAGGTGTTTCTGGGAGCTCCCAGCAGGGAAGGAAGGGAAGCTGACCTGGCCAATCCCACAGCTCCTCCCAGCCTGCTGAGAGTCCCAGGGGGGCTGAGCCTGCTCCCTGGTGACCATGAGAATCAAGGAAGGTAGGTCCAGGGAACGGCAACTAAGGGGTCTTTTGAATCCTCAGACCCCCATTCATCCACTTGGTGACATCACACCCTTCGGTGCTGCCCTGCCGTTTCTTGGCTGAGCACCGGCAAGGCCATTAACCACCTTGGGCTTCCTCCTCCTCTTCTGTAATAGGTGCTGGCAACAGCATCAGATGCAGCCTCAGAGGTTGTACTTTGAGGACTCGGAGAGACCTGAAAACACATATTGATGCTCATTTGTCTCATGAACCATGACTTTTTTTTCCTGTTCTGAGGAGGGAAATTTTATGAATTATAAACAGGAGCTCTGCAGCACCCCTGTACCCAAACAATGAATGAACCTGACTGCTACTATTGTCTTAACGGGTGGCGTTGAGACAACAGCTCCTTGTGTAGCCCAGACTGGCCACTATCTTGGATGCAGAGATTAGAGGTATGGGCCACAACTCCCATATCTGTCGTCCCAGCACACAATAAACTGAGACAGGAGGATCAGGAGTTTAAGGGCAGCCTTGGCTAAAAAGTGATCTTGTTTCAAAGGAAAAAAAAAAGTAAAATGGAATGAACTTTAGAGGGGTCAAGGTATGGTGGGTGTCTGATACCTGGGCATTCTGGGAAGGTGACACTTTTGCAGAGACCTGAGATGCTAGGCGATGGGAACAGAGTGGTGGAAAGTACACAAAGGTCGTGAGATCGCATCCCAGGCTTTGGGCCCTCGAGGCGCCTGGGGGGTCTGACCCAGCCCTTGTTGATGCTCCTCACACCCAGGTGAGGAGCCAGGCCCAGCAGCAGGAGCGTGAGAAGCTACGGCCTGGGTCTTTCCCGCGGAGCGCTCGCCATCTGGCGGCCGCTCCCGGGACTGCGTGGCCGCTGCATCCTGGACACCAGCTTCCAGCCTACTGTTCCCCACCCATCCTTTCTCATTCACGTCCTCCAGCCAGTTCCATTCTACCAAAGGCTGCAGCTCGCTCCAAACATTGCGGTGGCCTTGACCCTTTCACTGCCAGCGCCCTCCATTTCTCACTCCCACCTCACTCATGTGTGGGTGAGCGTACTCACCTCACCTCCCGGTTTCTCCTTTGCTGCCAAGAGGCACCTGTGAGCACGTCAGACAGGTCAAGGCCCTTTGCTTACACCCCTCCAAGGTTCCCATCTCCCTTCCGGAGCAGTCTAAAGACCTTTCCGAGTCCCACCAAATCCTGCGAGGGATCATCGTGTCCCAACCTTGCCTACCGATCCTTTCCTCCTTTCTCAAACTTCTCAGGCAGAGTCCCACAATACCTTGTAGCTACTCAAGTACTACTTCTATACCCACAAATAGTCATTTCAAGGGTTCAACCAACCCCCGTCTGAGGACTTTGTAATCAGGCAAGGTATTTAAACAATCGTTTAAACACAACACCTGGCACATTAGGTTTTCTGCCCTCTACGTCTTTTTTTTTTTTTTTTTAAAGACAGCCCTGGCTGTCCTGAAACTCGCCATGTAGAGCAGGCTGACTTCGAACTCAAGGAGACGATCCTGCTGAGCACTGGGATTAAAGGTGTGCGCTTCCACTCCCCACTTTACAGGAGTGGCTTGAGCACCTAGGGCATCTGTCCTCAACCTGTGTGGGTCACAACCCCTTCGGGGATCACATATCAGGTATCCTGCACAGGAAGTATATACATTACAATCCATAACTGCGGAATTATGGAGTCATGAAGTATGAAACAGCAGTAGTTTGTGGGTGGTGACTGCACAACATGTGGTAATGCACTAAAGAGCCTCGAAGGTAGCAGAATTTGGATGGCGGCGAATCGCTGAGCTGGGAGCCCACTCCCCACACAGGTACACGAGTGCTGAAGTAAGACTGGGAGGGAACCAGAGATGTCTGGCCAGTTAAGAACTCTTGCTACTCTTGCAAGGATCTCAGTTCAGTTCCCAGCACCCAGGTAAGGAGTCACCACAACTCCAAGGGACTCAACGCCCTCCTCTGAGCCTCCAGGGCACTGCACTCACGCACATTCCCATGCATAGATGCACACATGCTAGATGTAGAAGGTTCTATGCAAAGATTCTACCACTGGCCCACACTCAATCCTTCACCAATTCTTGATTTTAAGAACAAATAGTAATTTCAGGCCAAGGAGATGTCTCAGTGGGTAATGTGCTCTTGGCATGTAACCTTAGAAATCCGTTACATCTTTGGAACCTATGTAAAAACACAAGAAATGCACCAACCCAACAAAGCTGTCCCATGACTTCCAGATGTGTGTGGTAATGCACGCCCACACACATATGTGCATATGCATGCACAGGCACCCACACACACACCTAATGGAATTTTCCACTTTTAGAATATGTATGAATGTTTTGCTCTCACAGGTGTACACCATGTGTGTACCTGGATTCCTAGGAGGCAGTCACGTGATCCCCTGGAACCACTTACGGATCATAGAGGACAGCTTGAGGGGTCAGTTCTCTCCTACCACATGGATTCTGGGGATCAAACTCATGCTGTCAGGCTTGGCTGAGCCCTATTGCTGGCCCTACCTCCTGATTTTTCTATGAACAGACACTCAACTAGGTGGACAAAAATGTGGGAACATCCCTAACACACTGTCAGCCTAGGGGATGTCCCAGAGAGAGAGGCCAGCCTGGTCTACAGAATGAATTCCACGATAGTCAGGGCTGTTACACAGATAAACCCTCCCTCAAAAAAACAAAACAAAACAAAACAAAAACCAAACACACACACACAAAAAAAAAACTAAAAAAACAAAAAAGACAGGAATTTTCATTTCATATTATACATATTTTTCCATTTTAATTTTAACCCCTTTATTCATTTTTTAAAAAGATTTATTTTATGTATATGAGTACACTGTCACTGTCTTCACACAAACCAGAATAGGGAATTGGATCCGATTACAGATGGTTGTGAGCCACCATGTGGTTGCTGGGAATTGAACTCAGGCCCTCTGGAAGAGCAGCCATTTCTCCAGCCCCATTCATTCATTTTGAGATGGTCTTTGTAACCCTGGCTGGCACAGGTATGTATGCTCAACCACCTTTAATTAGTTGGTCCAAGATCAAACTCCTTTTTTTTTTTTTTGAAGTGTCTAGATATGGGAAACTTTACTCCTGACCTGGGGCTGCATCAGAAGAGCAAACAGACAGAGACGGGAAGTACATTCAGTTTTATTCTGCCTCAGATGGTGATTTCGCCTTTTCCCCATTGCTGGGGTCAAAGACCAAGTTCTCAAAGCACTGGTATTATATTTCAAAATGGTCACAGTGCTTTTTAAAAAGTGTACACTCACATTTTACGAGATGTTAGAACAAAATGACATAATTAGCCAACACTCACAGACATAGTTCTCATATGTGGCTTTTACAAGCTGGGCAGTACTTGAGAGGCAGAGGCAGGAAGGGCCACACAAAGAAACCTTATCTCAAAAACAAAAATTAAACAAAATTTAAAAAATATGTGAATTTTGGGCTGGAGAGATGGCTCAGTGGTTAAGAGCACCGACTGCTCTTCCAGAGGTCCTGAGTTCAAATCCCAGCAACCACATGGTGGCTCACAACCATCTGTAATGAGATCTGATGCCCTCTTCTGGTGTGTGTGAGACAGCTACAGTGTACTTATATATAATAAATAAATAAATCTTTAAAAAAATGTGAATTTTACAGAAAAGCATGTTTGTAGACATGCATTTGAAATGGTCGGTGTTGTGTGGTGTGAGGCTGACACGTAGCAGAAGCAACCCTAAACATGCCTCTGCTCAAGCACAGGCTCCAACAACAAAGACTGAGATTCAAGTTTTAAAACAATCCTTAAAGTTTTACTTTTATTAATTTGCACATGTGTCTGCCACATGTGTGCAGGTACTCTCGAAGGCCAGAAAAGGTCACCGTACCCCCAGAGCTGAAGTGACATGGGTGCTGGGGACTGACTTCTGGAAGAACACCACACATTCTTAACTGGTGAACTATCTCTGCAGCCCATCTTTATTTCTGTCCTGCACAGCTCTGGCAGAACTGCTATTCTATGAGGTGGGTTTCATCTACTGGTTTATTTCCTAGCATATGACTGTGGAAAGAATTCAAAGGAGCTTGTTTTTTCTTTTCCATTTAAAACTCATTTATTTGCTGAGCGTGGCTGCAGTCAACTTTAACTCCAACACTCAGAGCAGGATCTCTGTGAGTCTGAGGCAAACTCGGTCTACAGATCAAGTTCTATGCCAGCCAAGGCTATATAATGAGATTCTGCTCCTCACCCCCAAAGAGATAAGGAAGGAAGGAAGGAAGGAAGGAAGGAAGGAAGGAAGGAAGGAAGGAAGGAAGGAAGGAAAAGAGAAAGGTACTTTTTACTTGATACTGTGGAGCAGGACTGTAATGGAAACACTCTAGCGGCTGAGGCAAGAAGAATTCAAGTTTGAGGTTAGCATGTGCTACAATTCTCAAGATTGTGTCTACACACACACACACACACACACACACACACACACACACACACACACGGGATGAGGAGGTGGCTCAGCCAGTAAAGTACTTGAGTCATGAGTCTGCAGTTACCTGGGCGGCCAGTTTAGACAAATTTGGGAGCTCAAGATTCAGTGAGACACCCAACCTCAAAACTAAGATGGAAGAAGTGAGGTGTGGTAGTACGTGCCTTAAATTCCAGTGCTCAGGGGACAGAGGCAGACAGCCTGGGCTACATATTCAGTTCCAGGACACCTAAAACTACATAGAGGGACCCCATCCCCAAAACACAGAACAAGACAAACGAAGCTAGAGAAATGACACAAAAGAGCACTTGCTGGTCTTGCAGAGAACCAGGGCTCAGTTCACAGCACCCACATGATGGCTCTGAACCATCCCTAACTCCAGTTCAAGGGATTCCACACCCTTCTTGGACCTTTTCAGGTACCAGGCACAAACATGGGGCACATATATACCATATATATACACATGCAGGCAAGGCACTTGTACACATAAAATAAGCCTAAAAAAATAATAATTTAAGCCATGCAGTGGTAGTGGAAACAGAGGCAGGTGGATCTCCAGGTTCAAGACCAGCTTTGGCTATGGTGTGTTCCAGGACAGCTAGGGCTACACAGAGAAACCTGTCTCAAAACCCTGAAATAATAAAATAATACTAATAATGTCATTAATATTATTATTATTTATTTTAAAAGACATATGGCGATAGAAAAACACCTAACATTAACCTCTGGCCTATAAGGACACTCACACAAAAAGACCAATACTTGGCCTCTGCATACATGAACAAATATAATCCCATAAACAACTGCAAATGCATAAACCAAAGGTTGGAGAGCTGACTCAGAGGTTAAGGTCATTTGCTCCTATCCCAGAGTTCATGCTTGTAACCCTAGCACTGGGAAGCTGAGACAGGTAGGTCCTTGGGTCTCACTGGCCAGCTAGCCTGGCTGACTTAGTGAGTTCCAAGTCAATTAAAGACCCCCATTCTCCAAAAAAAATGAGGTGGATGGTACCTGAGGAAGACACCTAAAGTTGACCTCTGACCTTCATATGCTCAGGTATGAACACATATGCATACAGACAAATCCATATAATACACACACATACAGACACACACACATACACACACACACAGAGTGTGCAGTAGGTTTGACTGTCTAGATCAATGGTAGAGTATTTGCCTAGCATGCTTAAGGCCCTGCCTTCCATCCCAACACAGAAATAAAGGAAGAAGAACTGGGTCTGGTGTCAGAAATCCAGAGCACTTGGGCGGTGGGGGCAGAAGGACCAGACATTCAAGGTCAATTTTGGCTTCTTAGTTAGCACAGGCTACATAAAATCCTATTTTTGTTGTTGTTTTGATGACACCACAGGCTTTTATAACATAACTTTGGCTGGCTTTGAACTTAAAAATAGTTCTGCTTGCCTCTGTCGCCCTAGTGCTGGGATTAAAGGTATGCACCAATAGGACCACCTTGAAACCCTGTCTTTTTTAAAACATAGCACTAACGGATTGGGACTCAATACAGCTCACATGGATGGCTCGGTGGTTAAGAGGAGCTTAGTTCTCTTCCCAGCAACCACATGGTACCTCATAACAGTTCCAGGGAATCTGACACTCTCTTCTGTCTACCAAGAACACTGCACACATAAGCCCACTCCCCAAATTAAGAAATTAAAACTCTGACATAAGTAAGCCCAACTGGTAATACGCTGGATGATGATACTTCTGCCAGTGACCCATCAATGCAAATTAGACTGGACCTAGCTGCTGTCTAGGATGCATTATTAGGGACTGTACTAGGCAAAGACAAATAACATTGAAATCACTAGTGTTCACATATACAGTATTTGCATACACAGTATTCACATATATGGATCACCTCTCCCTGTGCTCCCCTCCCTCCTCTCTCTTGAGATAGGGTTTCTTTTAAAAAAAAAAAAAAAGATTTATTATTTTATGTATGTAAGTACATCATAGCTGTCTTTAGACACCAGAAGATGGCATCAGATCTCATCATAGATGGTTGTGAGCCACCATGTGGTTGCTGGGATTTGAACTCAGGACCTCTGGAAGAGCAGTCAGTGCCCTTAACCACTGAGCCATATCTCCAGCCCAAGATAGGGTTTCTTTGTGTAGCTTTGGCTATCCCAGAACTAGCTCTGTAGACCAGGCAGTCCTCAAACTCAGAGCTCTACCTGCCTCTGCCTCCTGAGTGCTGGGTGCCTGTGTCACCACCACCTTGGCAACTTTCATTTCTTATCCTCCTGACACCTCCTGACTGCTCAGATTACAGGCCCAAGCCATCATGCCCAGTTTCTGTGTTTGTGGTCCTAAGTCTCCAACTCCAGGGATCTGATGCCCTCTTTTATCCTCCAAGGGCACCCACAAACATCCAAACACACACAGGCTCAAGCATACATGTGAGGGTCTCTGTAAACACCAGGGTGAGTTCAACAGGACTCACCAGCCAATGTTGGCTCAAATTTCAAGAGTCTGACACTGGACAGTTTATTTCAGGCATATTTAAGGACAGCAGTTTGGAAAAAGTTTCCTAGTGACAATTAATTCAATCCCACAAGTACAACAAAGCTTAAGAAGTAGCTACGAGGGTTCTGGCTCTTCCAGAAGATCTGAGTTCAGCTCCCAGAAACTTCAAGCAGATCACAACCGCTTGTAATTCCAGTTCCAGGGGGACTGGGCGGTCTCTTCTGGGCTCCGTAGACACCTGAACACACAGCATATATTCACACAAACACACAAACTGTCATAAGTATTTTTAGACCCAAATTTAAAAGAGTAAAGGCATTCAAAGTGTTTAAAATGAAATTTAAAACAGGCATGGTATTCATGGTTCTGTTCCAGCACGTGGAAGGGAGAGGTAGGGTGACTGACCAGGAGTGTAAGACCAGCCTGGACACAGGGCAAGTCTGAGCCTAAACTGAGACACATGAGACTATCTCAACATCAACAACATACAACAAGGAACCTCACTCCTCAGGAAGAGCTTGCTGGCTGCAGTGAAGCATGCCTGTAATGGGAGCAACTGAGACAGAGGTAGGAAGGGGATCTCACACCTAGGCTGAGTATATAAGATCGTCTTAGCAAAATGAAAGGGGAAGGTGGGGAATACAGAGCTACGCAGCCCACGATGACCAAATTCTCTCTCTTCTCTCTCTCCGTCTGTGTGTGTGTGTGTCTTTTTCATTTCATTTTGGTTCTTTGAGACAGCATTTCTTTGTCCTAGAACTAGCTCTGTAGACTAGGCTAGCTTCCACCTCATAGAAATTCTCTACCTCTTCCTCCTGAGTGCTGGGACTGAAGGTTCCACCATGCATTTCTTCTGATCCTCTTGCCTTCGCCTCTTCAATGTCAGGAGCATAGGTAGCACTGTGTCTAGCTTGTGCACTGCAGGGGATGAAACCCAGGGCAAGCATACTATCAACCGAGTCACATAGCCAGATCCCAGAGAGTGGATCATAAATGTTTATGATATAAGACAAACTGGATATGGTGGTCCCAGATCTTTAATTTCAGTACTGGGGAGGCAGAGGTAGGCAGATCTGTGAGTTGGAGGCCGGCATAGTCCCAGTGAATTCCAGGCCAGCCAGCACTACATAGCAAGACTCAAAAAGTGCAAAATAAGTTGGAATCCATAGAATTGGAGAAATGACTCAAAAGTTTAAAATACTTTCTGTCTTCCAGAAGACTTGAATTTGGTTTCATGTATTCGAGTCTCTTGACAATTACTTGTAAGACTAGTTTGAGAATATTCCTTTGGCCTCCTCTGGCACCCACACATAGGTGGCACACACACACACACACACACACACACACATTAAATCTTTAAAAGGTAACATTAGTCTAGATATTAAAGTGGAAATATTTAATATATTAGAGAAATTTAAAAGCACAAATGTGAAGGGAAATAAAATATAAAACTAAACAGACATATTTAAATCACTAATATCTCAAAATTAAAAATCAAAATGTTAAATAGTTACTTAAATAATACTAGCACACCAGTTTTTTTTTTTTCTTTTTTCTTCTCCTTTTCGTTGTTGTTGTTGTTGTTGTTTCTCTGTTTAACAGCTCTAGCTGTTCTGAAATTTACTCTGTAGACCAGGCTGGCCTTGAACTCACAAAGATCTGCCCGTCTCTACCTCCAAGTTATGAAATTAAAGGCATGCACCACCATCACCCAGCCAAAGCAGGCCAATTTTAAGTCTTAAACAGATTCATTACCGATCATCCTAGCACGGGCAAGACTGACTTAGAAATCGACGCCATCCTGAGTTATGCCACGAAGTTCCAGGTTGACCTGGCTACGGGATGATAGCCTATCTCAAAATCCCAAAGGACGGCCAGAACGACAACTCAGAAGGTAAAGGCATTTGCCACCAGGCAGGATGGTTGCAATTCTAGTCCCATAACTCACTTGGTGGAAGGAGAGAACTGACTTCCCCAAGTTGACCTCCGGACTCCACTCGATCGCCAACACTTCAACACTCCCCTCCCCCAATAAACTGTAGAAATCCTTTCTTTCTTTTTTAAATACATTTAGTCCTTGAAGTCCTGGAACTCATAGAGATCCTCCTGCCTCTGCCTCCTGAGTGCTGTGATTAAAGTGGTGAGCCACCAGTCATACAGAATTATCTTAACAAACAATGTCTATGGCGTTAAATGTTCACCTATACTGCATGGACTACAGTGGCGTTCCCCGGCTCCCTGGCCTGAGGCCCCCGGTGTTCCCGCCGCGCAGGCAGAGCCGTAGCCAGCCCCACTGTCCCGAGGACCCAGAGCCAAGATGGCGGCACCCGCGATGCGGAGTGGCTACTTCCTGCGGCTCTCTGTGGCTCTGGGTCCCAGGTCCCGTAGCTACCATGCGCCCCCGCCCCCGCGCCGCCGCTCCGCGCCCCACTGGCCAGACCGGGAGAACCTGCTGACCCCGCGATGGCAGCTAACGCCGCGCTATGCGGCCAAGCAGTTCGGGCGGCACGGCGCCATCTCCGGGGTGTCCCCGGCCTCCCTGTGGCCGTCCGCAGAGCAGCTGTGCGAGTTGGAGGCCGAAGAGCGAGAATGGTACCCGAGCTTAGCGACCATGCAAGAGTCGCTGCGCGTGCAGCAGCAGGCCGCGGAGGCAAGGCGTCAAGCCAGGTGGGTGTGCTGGGGCAGGTTATCTCAGGGCCCCAAAACTATGAATCCTTCATTTGGAGGCACACGGAGCCTTGTTGCGTGTGGTTAAACATACATTGCTTAATTGGTTAACTTTGCTGCAAAACAGACTTCTAGGTAAATTCTTGTAGTCACTCAACTGCAGTTTTAATGTTTGTTTTTACTTTTCCTCTTCCTTTTACCAGTGTGCTGGATCAGTAGCCTGCCCTCCTTTTATTCTTAACAAGGACTCGATTAGCCAGAACTCAGGATTATGCTGTTCAGGCTGGCCTCGAATCTAGGAGCCATCTGTCTTTACCTTCCAAATATCTGATATTGCAGGCCTGTACCAGTACCAGCCTCAACTATTTATGTTTACTGAGTTACTCTGTGCAAGGATCTAAGGATCTGCACAAAAGGGAACAAGACCGACAAAAGATTCAGATAATGACCAGGTACCCTCAGGAAGACAAAACACCGTTAAAAGTGCATGCTGGAGGACACATCTGTAGCCCTGTGACATTTAAGCAAACCCCCATATAACCAGATATTGTTACTGGAAAAATCTCAAGGCATGAGTTCCCAGTAGAGGGAGCAAGTGTTACAAAGCCCCCCACCAACCCTCCACCCCACCCGCTGCGAGAGGTTGAGGTTGAGCCAATCATAGTTCAGAAGTGGGGAATGATTCTGAGTTAGAGGACAGACATCCCAGGCTACTAGGTGAAACCTTTTATCACAAGTAAGCTGGTCTTGGTGGAGCACACTAATCCTAGCCGTCTGGAGACAGGCAGGTTAGGTCACTGAATTTTGAGGCCAACTAGCCTGGTCTATGCAGTGAGACCCTGTCTTGGGGGGTGGGGGGTTGAAGTATGCCCTAAGGAACCAGGCCACTGGCTGGGCAATGGGAACCGAGTAGTGATGGACTCTGAAGTCAGAAAAGGAGGCACATGTAATCAGATCTGAGGAGAAAATGGAGGCAAACTAGACAGACCTTTGGATGATGCCATTTCTGGTGCATGGTTCAGGGCCAGTGAAATGTGTTGCCAGAATTTAAAAGGACAAAAGGACAAGATGACCCTTTTTACAGATGAAACTGAGGCCTGAAAAAGTCAAGTCAGATATCCAGAGTCATACTGGCAGTAAAGGATGGAGCCAGTCCCCCTTTCTGTCCCACCCTAGCTGATAAGATTGTTCTTTCAGTTTTATTGTCCTAATCCTATCGGGTACCTACAAACTTACAGGGCTGGGGAAAAGTTGTTCCTGTGCCTGAATTTGGACCTGGCATACACTCGAGACATGTGGAGTCACAGAGGGACAAGGGAATGAGTGTGGTTTAGTAGACAGCCAGGTGAAATTCAGGTTTGCCTTCATCTGCCCCTCACCCCTCACTGTCTGCTCCCCTCTACAGGGAGCAGCACATCGCTGAGTGCATGGCGAAGATGCCACAGATGATTGAGAACTGGAGAAAGCAGAAGCAAGAACGCTGGGAGAAAATCCAGGCTGACAAGGAACGGAGGGCCCGGTTACAGGCCGAGGCACAGGAACGCCTAGGCTACCACGTGGACCCAAGGAGTGCCCGCTTCCAGGAACTATTACAGGACCTAGACAAGCAGCAACGCAAGCGCCTAAAAGAAGAAAGACAGCGACAGAAGAAGGAGGCACGGGCTGCCATGGCCTCTGCAGAAGCCCAGGATTCTGCAGTGTCTGGTGAACCCAGCTCATGAGAGCTCCTTTCCCAATAAAGCCAGCTGCTGACAGCCCATACTCTACACATTCTCCCTCAAATTGTGACTTCCTGTGTCCCCTGGCTCATTCCCTAACACCTGGGGCAGGAGAATCCCTCTATTGGGCTGTGTTCACACCTGGACACTAGGCCATGCCATGAACTGGGGCTTTGGGGAGAGAGAAAGGAGAATGGATGGGAAAATAATGAAGGAGCAGATGGCGGTAGAGGAGGAGGCTTCTGTTTACCAACATTAATCTCCAGTAATTAGCAAATTACCAGGGGGAGTACAGCCAAACAGACTGCATGATAGAAGGAGCAGCCCTTCTAGGGCTGAGTTGGGGCAGGGGCCCAATTTTCCAGAGGGAGCAGATGCTGGGGCCCCCATCTGTGAGGTTCATAGGCTCCTTCCCCGCTTCGCAGCATGCCCACTTCACCTGTGCCCCAGCTAGCTCAGACTCACAAACAGGTGTGAGAAGCTCCAGGAGGCATGAACCATTATTAGGGCTCATTTTTAAAACTTTATTCACTTCAAAACCTTTATCAGAGGTGGTTCTGTCCAGGGAAGGGTGGCCTTGGCCTTCAGAACTGATGTTACCCTTTTTCCAGGCTGGAGGCCAAGGCCAGACTGGGGAGAAGGCCTTGGGCTTCTAACAGACTTACTCCAGATGGAAAGATCTGGGCCATTCCAATGGAGGATAAAAGTTTAGGGCTCCAGCTTCCCCTCATCATGGTAGAGGAAGGAGGGTTGTCCTTGGGGATGCTTCAGGGGATGGGGAAACAGGCAGGCGCCTCTCCATCTGGCTGCAGGGAGCTGGGACAGAGGCCAAGAGGGGCCCATCTGTCGCCTCCTGGTCTTGCCAACAACTTTGAGCAGGCTGGGCTCTGTTAAGAGGACGGGGACAGCTGTCTGGCCCAGGTCTTCTCGGACCGAGATGGGAATAGGGGCCACTTCAGGAGGGTGGGAAGCTGGGCTAGGTGGGGTTTTTGTTTTTTTAATGTTTTTTGATTTTTTTCTTCCTCTTAAATAAACATGAATATATATGTGTGTAATATATATATATATGTACTCTCATAAACGTTTGTGGAGTGGGGTGGGGGCCTTCTAGCCTCCCAGCATCACTCATCATCAAAGTTCTGACTCAGGAGGAAGTTGGCAGCCAAGTTCTCATTTTTTTCACACGCGAAGTAGGCCTGGATCACCAGGCTCTCTGGGAAGCCCAGTGCCTTCAGCTGTGGGAAGACGGGTAGGGGTAAGAAGGGGGAGGTGCTGGGCTGCCCACCATGAATGGCTCTTCAGCCAGGCCTCTTACCCTTTCTATAGCTTCCTTCTCCTGCGGTGTCACTTGGATATAGTTCATCTGTGGGGCCTCCTCACCTATGGCACCAACCTCCCCCTCCACATCAGAGATGTCCGCCAGCTCCCCGGGGGGCTCATTCAACATCTGGATGAACTGCTCCTGGTGACGGCTAATTTGCTGTGAGAAGAAGGGTGACAATTCACAGTCCTTATCACCTAAGCCCAGGTCCCATTTTACACCCCTTGCTTATACCAAATTGTCAGATACTCTGAAGGTGCATGCTCTGACAAAATAGCCATGTAGTCAGGGAAATAAGCTGTTCAGGTAAGGCTGAGGTGTCAAGGTAAGGAGAGTGACATGGTGGCAAATGTCTTTAATCCCAGCACTGAGGAGGCAGAGGCAGGTGGACCTGAGTTTAAGGCCGGCTTGGTCTGCATAAGTTTCAAAGTAGTCAGGGATACACGGTAAGACAATGTCTCAATAAACAAAAAAAGTAAATGTGCCAAAATTAGGCATGGTGGCTCAAAACTAATCCCTGTACTTAGGAGAATCACATGAGTTTTAAGCCAGCCTAACCTATGTAGTGAGACTTAAAAAAAACAAACCAAGGAAGTGCAGATGCGCTAGCTAAGTTCCTGAGGCATTGTGGGAGGGGCCTACTGTCAGTGGTAGAGCCACATGTAGCTAAAACATACGATTGATAAACAAGCCCTGGGATGGATCTACTGGGCAAGTCTCAGGAGCTCGTGGCAAGAACTGTCTCCCTGGCAGTGGGAAGCCACAGTGGCCAACAGCAGTGCAGTTTGGGCACTTCTGTCATGTTGCAAGGCAAGCAGGCCTCCAGCAGTCCACTCTGATGAGGCACTCAACCTACACAACCTTTACACTTTCTCCTTTTTGAGGTCATCTCACTATGAGAAGGAGCTAGCTTCAAGTTCAGTGATCCTCCTGCCTCAGCTTCATAAGTGCTGGCTTAATGGTGTAGACTACCACAACTAGCCACGGTACCTATTAAAATGCACTCTACTTGGAAATCCAGAGGTTCTGTCGCAACCCTTTGCTTCTTCAGACATCTGACAATTTTCACATCAAAAAAGGGCCTTTTCAGCAATCTAGCCTCTAGGTGGAAAGTTCATTAGGGGCACTGTGTAGACTTAAGAGGTCTGAGAAGAGGATAACAGGACACTGGGTGGGAGAAATGGCTGACATTGGGGTAGTAGAGATAGTCCTCAGGAGGCTGTGAGAGGCTTGAGCAATCAGAGCAGAATGGCCTGAAAACTCAAGAAGTCTAGGGTCCCAAGGGATCAAGATGATACAGGTTTAGGTCACCAAACAGAGGGTCAAAGTGAAGGTCAGATTAGGAAGAAGGCCAGGACTGGCAATCAGGAAGAGGAGCTGCAGGTAGAGCAAGAACTCAGAAGAATGCTGTGGCCAAAGTCTAGAACCCAGACATATGGCAGCCTGCTCTGAGCCTCTGATGTCTCCAGTAGGTGGGTGCCAACAGCATCCATACTCATGGGGAGCTGGATCACATGTAACCGTGGAAGTCTTCAGGGAGCAAGGGGCGTGGCCTGGGCTAGTTCTGCTTTCTCAAAGCCCAGCTATGTCCCTGGGTGATCCCCTAAGGAACTACAAAGGCATGGGTCTCGGTTCCCTCACCCTGGCCGCACCTGCAGGAGCTGAGGGTTCTCCTGGCCCAGCTGCTGAAGCAGAGCAGGCAGCAGCGCTGGGTTCTGCTGAATCACTTGCCGCATGTTCTGGAACTGAGGCTGGTCCCGCAGAAACTCCAGGGGGTTCTCCCCTGCTAGTGGCAGGAAGAAGTGGTCAGTCCCCTGCAGGGGCTGCTGAATCCAGACTGGAGATTCCCACGAGTACACTATCCAACCTGCTCACCTGCTTCTGTGGCCGGCTGTTCAGGTGCCTGGCTTTCCTGGACAGAACCATGTTCAGGCTCAGGGCTTCCTGGAATTCCCTGTCAGGGATCCTGCTTTTTAGTTCTTTCAAACAGACCCACTTCCCCTCTCCCAAGCGAGCAGCCTGACAGGACAGGAAGGTCTCATCCCTGCCCTCTACATTCTCTGTCCAGCCTCTTTGGAAAGACTTCAATGGCAACACTCAACACACAAAAGCCTATGGGGTTCCACCTCCATTGCCTGTTGAAGCACCGAGACCTGGAGACTCCCAGGAGGCAGTGGTGGCCCCCTCACCGTGAGCAAGTACTCCACAGCTCGGTGAGGGTTGTTGTAGCTGGCCCTCAATGCGGCTACAACCCGCTCCCGCTCGTAGCCCATGGACATGATCTCAGTCAGCATCGTCTCATACTCTGAGCCAGTCACTGTGGAGGGAGCAACAGGGCCAGGGTCACCAGAGGCACGGAAGGGCAGCTCCCAGACCCTCCCAGACCCAGACAAGGTTGTCAAAGGCTGATGGCTGGGACTTCCAGTCACCTCTGCTCTGAGGACCACCCACCCACCTAATGTGGAAGCTGCGTCTTCCTCTCGCCCGCTGCTACCTGAAGAGGGAACAGAGCTGCAAATTCAAGAGAGAGAAATCGGACCCTGGCTTCTGATGGCTTGCCCTCCCCACAAGTGCCTGGGACCACACAGGTGGGTACTGGAAGGTGCAGGAAGACAAGGTACAGGTAAAGCTAAGGCCCCTTCCTTACCCAGAAATGGATTCTGGAGACGTTGTGGTGCCTGACTCCTCTGATGAGCTCTTGTCCTCTCTGCTGGGTGGAGGATGAGACATGCCTGATGCTGGAGGAAAAGGTATGGAGGGCTCCGGGGCAGCAGTGGGTGAGGCCTCTGGGGGTGCCGGGGTACCCTGGCCAGCCTTGGCCTGTGACAAGAAGAAAAAGTGATCAGGCTACAGCATCCCTATCAAGCCTCGACAGCCTGCCCCATCATGGCCCCACCCTTCCTATGGCTAATCTCTCCTAGGCACACAAACTCTTTGCCAGCATCTCAGCTAATCTCCCCACCTTGGTCACCATGACAACCACAAAGTTCTTCTCATCTATATGGTATTCCTTGATGGGAACATCATCACTCAAGATCTTGCCAGCATAGATGAGTTTCTGTCCAGCCACAGGGAAAGCATCTTTACCCTTCTCTGCTTCTATCTTCTCCTTCAGCACCTTCACCTAGAGTGAGGAGTACAGGTATTAAGCACAGAATTTTAATAGTATGGTGTGTGTGTGAGTGCTTATGAATAGCACTAACATTCTAAGATACTCTCAGTGAAGTCCAGGCATAGTTGTGTTCTTGGGAGAGACACGTGGATCACTTTGAGTTCCAGGCTAGCCAGGACTATAGTGTGAGACCCTGTCTCAAATAGAGTAAAATAAAATGGCCATCATAAGCCCTTAGACTCCCTTCCTCTCTTTTGTTCAGAGAAAAGGCTTTGCTCTCAATCCTAAGATTCTGATCTAGGGAGCTGACAGCAGGGTTACTTGCCAGACACTGAAGCTGTTCACTGTGTCTATCTAATGGTAGTGGTGGTTTGGGGATGGACCCCTAGGGCCTGGTATATACTAAGTGCTATACAAGTGCTCCATCCCCAAGCTGTTTTTACAACTTGTTTTACAGAGGCCTGTAGAAAAGAACAAAACATAAATGTGTCACTGTTCTCATGGATGTGAGATGAAAACTTGTTCTTCAGATGGCATATGGCTGGGAAGGCAAACAGTAACAAAGAAACGCAAAGGTACACCCATCAGTGGCCTCAAACAGTAACTTTTCTGTACTTATTGAGGACATCTTTCTCTCTCCATGTTTAGAACAGGATTTTATTCTGTACTCCAGTCTGGCCTACAACTCAAGGTAATCTCCCTCTTCGGTGATTAGGGACGTTAACTACTGTGCCTAGACTTCACTGAGGGTGTACCAGTGGCCTCAGTATGTTTTGAGAAGGTTCAGGGGAGCTGGCCCAAGACAGCAGTATCAGTTACTTGGAAGTTAAGGAAAGAAGGGTCATATGAGCCTAGAAGTTCAGGGAAACACTGGACTAACAAGACCAGACCCCGATCTCAAAAAGCAAAACCAAACAAAAGTTCATACAGTATGTTTAGGCGGCTGTTAAGTGAAATGCAAGAAAAGGGAAAAACAAAAAACAAAAAAACAAAAAAACAAAAACAAAAAAAAAACCTCCTGTCACTGCCATTATTTGCTGTGACCATGGCAAAGTTCCTTAACTCCGTGGCTGTCAAAAGGGGGAAAGTCAGGAGTCCCTAAACGACAACACTGTTTTGCAGATTCAGCAAGATGACACTAAAAATGCTCAATGACTGGTAAAGAATAAACGGCCAACAAACACGGACCACCAAAACTATTAAGATTAAGACCATTTATTATCATAATCACTTTAGTGATCAGTCGGCACCTCTTGGGCACTGACGGCAAACTGTGCCACCTGAGCAGCTTGCAGGCTGGGAACGCGGAGCCCACTGCTGACACCGGAGCCGGGCCTGGGAACTCCCTGGGACTGGCCCGGGAACAGCGCCCGAGCTGCCGGGGCAGGGCAGGGTCGATCGGGGGGATCCGAGGAGGCCGGGCCGCTGGGGGAGGGCAGGGATCGGCCGCGCCGTCCTCTCCGCCCCTCCCGTTGGGTCTGGTCTCCCTGCCCCCACCCACCCCGGCACCCGGTCGCTCCCGCCCCCGGGCTCCGGCCCGCACCGTCTCGTCAGGTTCCATGCGGATCTTGAAGGTCTGCTGCTGCAACGTTTTAAGTGTGATGATGACGGCCATGGCGGGGCCGGAGCAATGCGGCAGCCCCGGGATCCTCTTACAACATGCAACTCACGCCGCCGCCATCTTAGCGCCCAGCCGCGCCGTGCACCAAGCACTTCCGGGGCAAGTGTGCTGCACCCGCTGATCGTCAGCGTCGGTGACACCCTCCTCGACCTGTAGAGCATGCGCGGCCACACCTCCTTACCTTAGACATGCGCAAACCTAGCTTTGAGCTTTTGCTGTGGGCACCAGCATCACATTGTCTTGATGACGTCATACATATTAGCAGTGATGTCATATGCCCACAAAATGGTTTCTAAGGATTGTTTCCACTTTTTAAAAGTGTTTGTTGTAGATTTCTGCTCCTAAGTTAATTTTTTATATATTCTGCCTGTTGACCCAATTTGGATCTGGCCAAACTAAAAGTAATCCAGCAGAACACTGCCTAAAAGTGAAGTTACCATCCACCTTAAATGTAGAGCAAGCAGATCATGACCCCATTTTCAAGGACCATCTTAATTTTTAGAATAAACATACACATCTAGTTCACAAACCCCTATGTCTTTGTAATCCTCCAGTGACCAACCTGTTAGTGCAAACATCTCAAACATTTTAAAGGTTTTAAAAAATATATAATTCTTCTTTCTATAAATTTTCCTCAATTACACCAACCCTTAAGCTACGTACCTACATTTTTTCAGGGGCAAGGAATACTCTCATGAAACCTTAGACCACCTTCACATACCAAGAAAGTAATGAAAACATCAGATTCAGAAGGCTAGGGCAGCTCATCAAGGACGGTTTAAGGGGCTGACATGAAGCTAAGCTCTCAGAAAACAGAACATGACAAACATCACCACCCTCTTGTGCTTGCTTTACCCAATGTTTCTACCCACACCATTGATCAGGCAATTATCCAAGGCCTGCCTCACTCCCCTGACTTGAGCCTAGACTCCTTCAGAATTGGCAAGGGCTAGATCACAACTTTCTTCTAAGAACACAGGGTTCCTCCTGCCCATCCTTTAGCCTACTCACTAGAGTTTAAATGGCAGCCATGAGACCCAATAGTGGGGAACTCAGTTCTCTTTTACTTCTGGTGGGGATGGAACCCAGGATATGCCAGGTAACTCACTAACTGAACTATACAACCCAGTTCTGGGATCAATCCCTATCAGCTCAGTCTGAGAAACATAGGCCCTTGGGGAAAGTGGGTCACTATCCCTGAACTTAGTCCCTTTGACTATAAAATGATCTATCAGCATTCACCCACTAAAGTGAATTATCAATTTGCTCAAGCTATCCCTTAGAAATCAGGCCAAGAGATCCATCCCATTTTTAACCAAAGATGGCTAAGATTTGGGTTCAAATACCTGCCCCAATGGTCACTAAGTTCTAGTCAGTCTGTGAATGAGGTCTGTGCTAGAATCAAAACTTCCATGCCTATATGAATTTAGGATCAAGACCCAATGGCTACTCTATTTAGTTTGATACTATAAAATACATGTAAATACGCCCATGTCATTTCTGTAGGACTCCAACAGCTGAAATAAAACTACCAGCACCTAAAAAGGCTACTTTTGACTCCCTGATGTACATCCTCCCAGAGAAGGAGACACAATAGGGAAGACACAAAACTTAATTTAATAGAAATTTTGTTTGTAGTTCTTACACTCTCAGTGTGAGCTGTGCTAGAACTGGCTGCCCCACAAGTGGCCCAGTCCTGGGGGCAAGGGAGAAAGGGGATGAGAAGAGCCCCATTCTTCCTCAGTGCTGTGGAAAGGGAAGACACCACCCCCTTCCCTTCTCCTGCCCTCCTCTGAGATCCAGGAAGGAGAGCAGATGAAATCTCAAGCCTAGGGCTTCTCCTCCACACCCCTGTTCCTAGAGTTGGAAGGTAGTGACCAAGAGATGAAGAAAAAGGGACAGAAGGAAAAGATGTTGATTCAAAAATGAGGCCAGGAGGTGAGGACTGAAGAATTGAAGACAAACACCAGTAAAAAAAAAAGGGTGGGGGGGGTTATGGGGAGGTAGGGGAACAAAATCAGAATCCACCCCAGACCTGAACCTGCCTGGAAAAAACTGAAAAGTTCTTGAGTCTCATAGAGACATTATTGGGAGCAGCCAGCTCTGCGGCGGGGTGTTCAGGCCTCAGTCCAGCCCTGGGGGCAGGTGGTGTGGCCTCTACAGCTCATCCTTGGCTTGGCCAGTGGCATCCTCCTCGTCTTCCTCCTTCTCATCCTCTTCGTCTTCATCTTCATCTCTGTCATCCTCATCCTCTTTATCCTCAGCCTCTTCTTCCTCTTTACGCTTCTTGTCTTCTTCTTCTTCCTTAAGCCTCTGCTCTTCATCCTGCTTGTCCTTCATCTGCTTCTCTGAAGCCTGTGAGGACCGACAACATCTTTCAATACCTGGTTCTCACCTGCCTGCCAGTCCTCCCAGCTGACCTTTAGAGTAAACAAAGGAACCCACCTTGGTGACACCCCATGTCTCATTGCCAAACTCCTCTGCATAGGCCTCATCATTGGTGATGAGGAAGTTGTCAAAGATTGTGCCAGACTTGACCTGAGGAAGAATGGAAAGCCGGGATCAGCAGTGACTTCTGGCAGCCTTGGCTCTGGACAGGCCTCTATTGCCACCCTTCCTAGTCTATGAATCCACAAAAAGGTGTGGAGCTGCAGGGTGTGACAAGACATGGCTTAGATCCCAGCCCTGAGGCAGAGGCCAGACTTCTTGTGGAGTTCCAAGACAATACAGGATTATAGTGATCATGCCCCCCCAAAAAAACCCAGAGGGGTAGGGGTGGGGGTAAGAGGCAAGTATGTAAGTATGTTGGTACACAAACACATGTACTGAATTTCAGGCCAGCCGGTGCATACCATACATACACCAAGATCACCCTGCCTCAAAAGCCTTTATTAAAAAAAAGGGTGGAAGTGAGGGCTGGCACAGGCTGTGACACCAGGGACATTGTAGTTCAGAAGCCATGCTTCCAGAACTCAAACCCTAATGACCCAACTACTGTCTTCACTTTTTACACTACTCCTTCCTCTGTAAAACAGGCATTCTGGGAGAACTGTTCTAGACACAGAAAACATACCAATGACGACAACTTAGTACCAATTTTTTTCTCAACTCTTATTTTGTTATGTAGCCAGGGTGGGCAGTGTGCAGAGCTGTGACTAGGTAGTCTAGCTGATACTAAAGGGCACTCTGGCAAAGGACTTCACACATGACAAGTAGTCTGTGCTCGCTGGGGCCAGAGACAGTTCAGCAAAGAAAGGCACTTGGTTGCCAAGCTGTTTTTAATGACCAGAGTTGATTCGTAGGACTCACATGATAAAGAGAATCAACTTCTCTAATAACTGTTTTCCTCTGACCCACATACATAAAAATGCTTTAATAACAAGTCAGCTTCCTTTTGCATTAGTAAAAAAAAAAAGGAGATAAAACAGGAAATGCCTCATTAAGCAGACCGTGGGGTTGGTGCCTCTTGCCTATTCTTCCCTCCAGATCAACCAGTATGTGTTCCTGACTACTAGAGGTCTGCTGGGAACCCTTGTTTTTCCTATGTCTCACCTGCCAGAGATCTAAGCCCAGTACAGCAAAACTATCATAGGCATAAATATTCGCATCAGGAGAGTATTCAGGGTTGTCAATTTCTGGGTGTATCCAGGTACCCTTGTAATCTGGGTTGTCAATTTGCCGCGGCTTCCACTCGCCCTGTAGAACAGAATCAGATGAATAGAGGCAGACACATCCCACAGGACAACCAACAACCCTGCCTAGGACCCCAAGGCATATCTTGTTTTTTTTCTATGGTGCAACATTAATCCTAGCACCCAAGGAGACATCCTACCAGTGAGCTGAACCCCAACACCCAAGCCTACCTTGTACTCAGGATTTTGAATCACTGGTGGTTCCCACTCTCCATCCATCTCTTCATCCCAGTCCTCAGGCTTCTTAGCATCGGGGTCAGGAATGTGCTCTGGCTTGTCCCAGTCCTAGGAATACACACGAAGGTCAGAGTGGACCCAGGTGTCCTCTATTCTAAGATGGAGGTGGAGCTGTTGTCCAACACTAACCTCAGGCTTGGAATCTGTGGGGTCATCAATCTTGGCTCGTTCATCCCAGTCTTCTGGCTTGGCAGCATCAGGATCCTTTATCTTCTTGGGTGGCAGGAAGTCCCAATCATCCTCCAAGGAGCCTGACTCTACTTGGCTATTGTCAATTTTCACCTCATAGGTGTTGTCTGGCCGCACAATCAGCGTGTACAGGTGTGTGAATTCATCATCCTGAAGAGGGAAGGAGGTGAGCAGTCCCTCCCACCAGGCTGCCTGGACCTCCCACGACAGCCACTTAACGACTACCCCAGGCACACCTTACACCGGATATCCTTGTTGATCAGCACATTCTTGCCCTTGTAGTTAAAGATGACATGAACCTTCTTGGTTCCAGGACCGCAGATGTCCGGACCTATGTAAGAAGCATAAGCAGGCTGATGGCAGGCTCTGCCCCTCTTTGGGAAAGTAAGACCTAACCTCCTCTATTTAAACATATATGTGTGTGTATGTATACCATGCAATATATAGGAGCCTGTAGAGATCTGAAGTGTGCACTGGAGTCACGAACTGAACCGAGTTTTGAATTCTCTGAAACATTCCACCCACTCCAGCTCTTTCGTTTTTTGACAGAGGATACTGTTACACTTAACTGAGGCTGCCTTTAAAGTACTGAGGTTTGAATGCTGGAATTACACATGTATAACACCACAGCTATCTAGAAATAAAGATCTGATTCTCTTTTTCCTTTTTTTTTTTTTTTTTGAAACAGGTTCTCTACAAAGTCCAACTGTTCAGGAACTCAAGAGATACGCCTGACTTCAGTGCACCCACCATTAAAGGCAGGTGCTACTACTGCAGGATCAAAGACTACAAATCTGAAAAGATTACAATTCTGGGGCCATCAAATGGCTCAGTGGTAAATTAGGTGTTTGCCACTAAACCTGACAACCCAATAACCCAAATTTGATCCTAGAACCCAGATGACAAAGAGATTTCCCAAGTTGCCCTCTGACCGTCACACCAGTGCACCCTACATACCGTACATAAAAAAATATGCACCTTTTTCAATTGTTTTTAGACCCTGTCATTAGTATCATTTCTAAAACTAAGAAACATGTAGAGAATACCATACAAATGAACAATATAAATCAACAAATAGAGTACACCAACTAATAAAGTAAACCCTTTAGCTGTCCGTTCAAGATAAAAATCGTCTTTATGCAAGTACTTTCCATGATAAGATCAGCATTCTGGTTATAAAGGGTTTCAGTCCGCACCCGCACCCCATGTCCAGCCGGCAGAGGTCAGCACTTGGCTGGGGGCCCCTCACCAAACATGATGTTGTATTCTGAGTCTCCATGCATGTCCTTCTGGTCCAAGCCACCCGGAAACAGCTTCACGTAGCCGCCCCCACAGTCGATATTCTGCTCATGCTTCACGGTGAACTGAACCACCAGTGTCTGACCCTTGTTGCTGAAAGGTTCGAATCTAGCAGACAGTGCGTAAAATCGGGCATCTTGACTTGTCTGCAGCCCTGAAATGAAATGGGACTGTCATCAGGTGGACCCCGAATACCCTAGAAATGGAGGGGCACGGCTGACTTCCCCTTCCTTCCTCCACCTGTCCTTGGTTCCCGAGTTCCTGGGAAAAGCCCCAACAAGCTCTATGTGCTGACTAGCTTCCTCCAGGAAGTTGTGCTGAATCCGAGCACTAACTCCCTCATACCTTTATCCTTCTCCTGGTCCCCGTAGAATTTGCCAGAACTGAGGACAAATTTGCCAAAATCGGACTTATGCTTGGATTCGACCCAGCGGTTGGTCCAGGCATCTGAAAGGGAAAGGCATAGAGTCAGATCAGCGGGGCCGTCCGACCCCCGCCCCCATAACCAACGTCTGTCAGGAGCTACAAGCAGGTGGGGGTGGGGAGGGGGATTCCCATCCCAACCTCGAACTTGACACCTCGATCGGCTTCAGGTCTTTGGACGAACCCTAACACCGGGCGCGGGAAATCGCTGTGCCTTCCTCGTCCCCCAAGGACGTACAAATGGAACCGCCCGCGGCTCTAGTCCCCCCGGGGCCACAGTGTTGGCCCTCTGAACGGTAATTACATTACACACGACGAGGCAGCCGAGGGCTCGGGGCCCAGCAGTCGCTGAGGCAGCCTCGAGGCGGGCCCAGTCCTTACCTCCGTCCAAGAACTGCTCTTTGAAATAGATGGCAGGGTCTGCGGTGGCCAGGCCGAGGAGGCCAAGCAGGAGCGGCACCGAAAGGAGCATGGCGGGCCGAGGGGGCGGCGGCACACGGGCCCTTTAAAACGACCGTCAGGCAGCGGCTCTGCAGTATTGACGGACGCGGCCGCCGCTGCTCCAATTTATATTCACCTACCTCTCATCCCAACCTGACACGACCGCTGAACCCGCCCCTCGGTCCTTTTGACTGGTTTAAACCTACAGTTGTCCCTTCTCATTGCATCCTAGCCGGCTCAGCAAGTTAGGCTGTGGCTCGGAACGCTGGGATCCCAGATGGCTGATTTCTATTGGTCGCAACATGGGCCAATGAGGGTCGACCACGCGTTGTGGGGGACGCCTCCTGTTGGGGTGGGGGCCGCGAGCCCACTCAGGCGCGGTCACGTGACTGAACCTCAGCCCAACCCCGCCCTTGCTGGTGAGAGTTCCTGGCTCACCAAGGAGTCGTTTAAAGAATCCGCGCGAGCAAATACTGGGTGTTAACCGTGCTGGACCGTGGCCGGTCCTCAGTTTTCGGCCTTTTCCCATCCTCTCTGGTCAGAGGGAAGAAGCAAGGATTCTCTGCAACTTGTACTTAGGGAACGCCCACCTTTGGCGAGCTTTTCCTATTCAGGATAAGGTCCAGGGCCAGGATCCTGGGATTTCGCTGCATTCTGGTTGCACAGATGTTCAGGCCAGTAGAGAACGTATCAGTTTTCTTCTCTTGTCCTGTTTTGTTCCCTGGCAGCCTGTCAGACTACTGTGTGACATGATACAATTCACTTCGCTTCTCTGAAATCTCAGAAGCCAACAGGGGTGACCCTGAGCTCTCCGACAAAAATGCTTTTAGGGCTATTCACAGTTTGAGAGCAGGAAGTAAAGAGGTCTCAGAGGTGTAACTGTAAGTGTGTGCCCTTGGGTGAGAAGCAGGGTTATTTTATTAGCTCTTAAGCTGGAAAACGAAAGGAGTCGCTTCTTGTGGTCTCCCACAAACGACTTGGCTTTTGCAATTAAACGGCTATAAGCAGACGGCAAGGGGCGCCGTTTGAAGAGGAAAAGTAACACAGATGGTTATGGTGATAGAGTTCTAGGGAGGTAAGCAGGACCCGTGGATCTGGAGTCCTCTGACTCAAACCATGTGACTCTGGCTAGCTCCCTGCCTGCTGCTAGGAAGAGGAAGGACAGTCAGTACCTGTAGGGGGTGGGAGATGGAAGGTGTTTCCAAACAGGAACTGGTGACACTGGAACAGAGGGAACACTGCACAGAAGGAATCTTTACAAAAATGGAGTGCTTCCTTCTCAGAGAGAGAAACTCAGGCGAGTAATGACACTTGAAGTCAAGAAGTTGGGGCTCCACCCCATTGCCCAGGCAGTGTACAGGTCCCTCTGGAAGACACCCAAGTCCACCGTCATCTTGACAGACCTGTGACTGACCCTCCCTCCAGTCCTGTGCCGCTGACACGTATGCCTGATGTCGTCTGCTGGGTTCTAGCACTCAAGAAGTTGAATGAAGCGGGGATCGGAAGTTCAATGTAATTCTCAGCTATGAAGTAGTGAGTTTGAGGCCAGCCTGGGCTACATGAGACCCTGCTTCAACACAATGTAATAAGGGACTGGAGAGGTTATTCTGGAGCACTGGCTGATGGCTCTTCAGAATAAACCCAGTTCTATTCCCAGCACCCACAGGAAACATCAAAACCATCTGTAACTCCAGTTTCAGAGGGTCTGAAGCCCTCTTCTGTGGGCACCGTACGTGTAAATGGTACAGAGACAAAAGTACAGACAAAACACCTATATGAATAAAATGAAACTTACAAACTTAAAAAAAAATTGAATGTGGTAAAGCACAACTGTAAACCCAGAAAACTTAAGCAGGATAGCAGGCAGGAACATGTGAATTGCCCAGGAACCTGCAACTCAGAAGGAAAAAAGAACAAGAGAGACTCTGTGTCAGATAAGGTAGAAGGTGAGAGTCAATGTCCTCTGACCTCAATACATATGGTATAACACAGGTGCACGCGCGCACACATGCACACACACACACAAACACACACACACACACGCTATACTCTCTTATTTTAAAAAAAAAATTAAGAAAATCAGGTATGGTCGTACACCTTTAATCCCAGCATTGGGAGGGCTAGGGTTCTAATGGTTCTCTGTGAGTTCCAGGTCAGCCTGGTGTACTTAGTGCAATCTATTCGTCCAGAATTACATAGTGAGACCCTGTCACAAAAGAAAAAAATCCTTTGAGGGAAACAAGGTGTTTTGAAGCTGAGGAGAGGGAACCTGAATACATGAATTCACTGTAGGGTTGGAATTAGGAAGAACTAGAAATGATGTGTAACAGGCTCAAAGTTTCTGAGAGTGTCTCAAGACTAGGGGTATAAACCTCTGTGATAAGAGCATGAGGTTCTGCATTCCATCCCTATACTGGAAAAAATGTCTGAAGCATGGGCCACTTTTAGATTGTTGTTACCAAACACTGTGTGGGTGTACTGACAGTATTGCTCCTCACAACAAACTGGGTTCCTTCACACCATCAGGATAACTGACGGACAGGGATATTAAGCCGTTTGTTTAATATTTAACCAATACAAGCTAAGAGTAACATAAAATGGGATTGGAGAGATGGCTCGGTGGTTAAGAGCACTGGCTGCTCTTCCAGAAAACCCGAGTTCAGTTCCCAGCACCCACATGGCAGCTCACAGTCTGCAACTCTGTCTCCAGGGAATCTGACACCCTCACACGTGCAGGCAAAACACCAATGCACATTAAAAAATGGCCTGTCTTGTTTTCATATTTTTGAGACGACATGGGTCTTACTAAGTTGCCAGACTGACTTTGAGCTCCTGGACTCATGTCTTGCAAGAGTTACTCTGGTTTTGTTTGTTTTTTCTAAATGTCAAGCTAATACTCTACTGCTACCTAGCTATCTTTCCACTTTGAGACAGCGTCTTTGGTATGTATGTAGACTGGGCTGGCCTGGAACTTACTGAGATCTGCCTGCTTCTTTTGGGATTAAAGATGTATACCATTAGGCTCATCTTCTTTCTTCTTCTTGACTTCTTTTGAAATATTTATTGTTATTTTACATATATGAATGCCTGCATGTGTATATGCATACCTCATGCATGCCTGGTGCCCACAAAACCAGAAGAGGACATCAGATCCCCGGTACCAGAGTTACCAGTGGTTATGATCTGCCTTGTTGGTGCTGAGAACCAAACCTGGGTTATCTGAAAAAACAAGTGCTCTTAACTACTGTTGCATTTTCCAGCCCCAAGCATGTCTTTTAAATGAACCTAAGTTTTCAAGTTTTGTTTTTTGTTTTTTGTTTTTTTTTTCTTTTTACATTTTTATTTAGGTGTGTGTGTCTGTGTGAGTGTGTATCACAGCATGTGTGTGGAGGTCAGAGGAAATTTTGCAAGACTCGGTTCTTTCCTTTCACCTTGTGGGTCTATGGGATAGAATACAGGTTGATGTCTTGGTAACAAGTACCTTTGTCCCAAGCCACAGCAACTCTGATAATTCCATTCATTCCTCCCACTGAAGTGTCTTTGATAAAGACACTGAAGTGTCTTTGGGCTGAGATTCTTTGCCATAGGCCTTGACTACACAACTGCAACCAGCCAAATTTACAGGGTTTCCCCCTCCCCATAAAATTTACAAAAGCTTACCCCCTGTGGTGGTCTATTTATGCTTGACCCAGGGAGTGGCACTGTTAGGAGGTGTGGCCTGTTGGAGTGGGTGTGTCCCTGTGGGTGTGGGCTATAAGACACTCACCCTAGCTGTCTGGAATTCAGTCTTCCACTAGCAGCCATCAGATGAAGATGTAGAACTCTCAGCACTGTTTGTACCATGCCTGCCTGGATGCTTCCATGTTCCTTCCTTGATGATACTGGACTGAACCTCTGAACCCATAAGCCAGCCCCAATTAAATGTTGTCTTTTATAAGACTTGCCTTGGTCGTGGTGTCTGTTCACAGCAGTAAAACCCTAACTAAGACTGATGGCTGTGTACTTATGCAGGCACCATCCAGAAGTGAACAGCTGCAGCATTACAACCCCTTTCCAGGATCACCCTGAAACATACAGGTAAAGGAAAATCTTCACAGTGGGCAGAACTTTGGGCAGTACATATGGTTTTACAGTTTGTTTGGGAGAAGAAATGGGCTGTAGCTAATGGGTTGGCTGGATGGTCAGGGACTTGAAAGGATCACAATTGGAAAACTGATGAGAAAGACATCTGGGAAAGATATATGTGGATAGATCTCTTCAAATGGGCAAAGGATGTGAACAAATTTGTGTCCTATGGACATACTCACCAAAAGGTGACTTCAGCTGAGGAGGGGTTCAACAATCAAGTGATTAAGATGACCCATTCTGTGGACAGCCAGCCTCTTTCCCCAGCCATCCCTATCATTGCTCAGTGGGCACATGAACATGTGGCCATGGTGGCTGAGATGGAGGTTATACTTGGGCTCAACAGATATGGCACCATTTCTCGAGGTGACCAGTGAGCAAGTTGGGGGCAGATTGACTACATTGGACCATTTCCTCCGTGGACAGGACAATGTTTTGTTCTTACTGAAGTAGATACTTATTCTGGTTATGGATTTTTCTTTTACATTCCTGAATGTAATGCTTCTGCCAAAACCACCTTCTGTGGACTTACAAAATGCCAGATCTATCATTATGGCATTGTTTCTGACCATAGCCAGAGAAGTGGGAGAGTGGACCCACGACCACGGAATTCACTGGTTTTATATTGTTCCCCATTAACCTAAAGCAGCTGGTCGACAGAAAGATAAAATAGCCTTTTAAAAAACATTTATTTTGTGTATGTAAGCACACTGTCACTGTCTTCAGACATACTAAAAGAGGGCATCAAATCCCATTAGAGATGGTTGTGAGCCACCATGTGGTGACTGGGAATTGAACTCAGAACCTCTGGAAGAATATTCAGTGCTGTTAACCACTGAGCCATCTCTCCAGCCCAGAATGGCCTTTTGAAGACACAGTTACAGTGCCAATTAGGTGGCAGCAGCATGGAGGGCCGGGGAAGAGTTCTTCAGAAAGCAGTATATGCTTTGAATCAGCATCCGATATATGGTACAGTTTCTCCCATAGCCAGGATCCACAGGTCTGGGAATCAAGGGGTGAAAAAGGGAATAGTTCCACTCATTATCATTCCTAGTGACCCTCTACAAAAATTTTTGCTTCCTGTCCCCACAACTCTAGGTTCTGCTGGCCTAGAAGTTTTGGTTCCAAAGTGGGGAGTGCTCCTACCAGGAGCCACAACAAACATCCCATTGAACTGGAAACTCAGACTTCCCCCTGGTCATTTTGGCCAGGCTAAGAAAGGAATAACAGTGTTAGGAGGGGTGATAGATCCAGATGACCATGGAGAAATTGGATTGCCTCTCTACAATGGAGGTAATAAGGATTATATCTGGAGTCCAGGAAATCCCTTAGGGCATCTCTTAGTACTACTGTGTCCTGTGATTAAAGTCAACGGGAAACTACAACAGCCTGATCCAAGCAGGATGACAAAGGACACAGAACCATCAGGGATGAAGGTATGGGTCACTCCTCCAGGAAAAGAGCCAAGTCCTGCTGAAGTGATTGCAGAGAGCAGAGAAAATTCAGAATGGGTAGTAGAGGAAGGTAGTTATAAACACCAGCTAAGGCCACCTAACCAGTTGCAGAAATGAGATTATCATGTAATATGAATGCTTTTGCTTTATTTTGTTAAGAACATATTTGTTGGGGCTGGAGAGATAGCTCAGTGATTAAGAGCAATGGCTGTTCTTCTAGAGGTCCCCAGTTCAATTCCCAGCAACCACATGGTGGCTCACAACCATCTATAATGGGATCCAGTGCCTTCTCTGGTGTGTCTGAAGTCAACAACAATGTATTCAAATATATAAAAATAAATAAATCTTTAAAAAAAACACATTTTTCTTTTTTTAAAAAAAACACATTTGTCTTTTTTCCAAATTATTTTTTTAAAAATTTATTTATTATTTTTATGTATTTGAGTACACTGTCAACTGTCTTCAGACACGGCAGAAAGGGAATCAATCCCTGGATGGTTGTGAGCCACCATGTGGTTGCTGGGAATTGAACTCAGGACCTCTGGAAGAGCAGTCAGTGCTCTGAACCACTGAGCCATCTCTCCCGCCCTTCAATTTCTTTAACATGAATTGGTATTTAAGTTGAGATACTAAAAGAATGTTCCCAAGGGACATTGCCCCATTGTAAATTTACAAATGCATTTGCAATTATATGACGGATAGTTATATGATGTTAGTTGTATGGAAGATCATCCAGTGGTCTTACTCTCTCCGCCATCTCTCCAGCCCAGACTCCAAAGAATAATTTGTTTATGTTTTATTTTATTTTATTTTATTTTATTTCTTTAGTTTTCAAGACAGGGTTTCTCTCTATAGCCCTGGCTGTCCTAGAATGTACTCTATAGACCAGGCTGACCTTGAACTCTCAGAGAACTGTCTTCCTCTGCCTCACAAGTGCTAGTGTTAAAGTCCTATGTTGCCGCGATCTAGCCCAAAGAACAATTTTAAATCCAAGACTTCTAACACAATACAACCAGAGTTACACTAGTTTGCTATTGTGGAGAATGATAGGAGAATATTAAAAGCTGTTGTTTCTAAAGCTAGAGCAATGGCATAGTGGTTAAAAGTGCTTCTTGCTTTTGCAAAGGACCTAGGTTTGTTTTCCAGCACCCATATGGTGGCTATCAACTGTAATGCCAGTTCCTGGAGATTCGATACTCTCTTGTCATATGCTAGCATGCATATATACAGGTGTGTGTGTGTGTGTGTGTGTGTGTGTGTGTGTGTGTGATGTGCAAATAAAACAGAGTGGAGAGCTTGTTGCTCTTGCAGAAGACTCAAGTTCAGATTTTAGTATCCATACTGAAATGCTCATAACCACCTGTCTCCAGCTCCAGAGACCCAGTGCCTCTGGCCTTGGCAGGCACCTTCATAGATGTGGTAGCATATGCCTTTAGTACCATCACTTGAATCTCTGTGAGTTCTAGGCCAGCCTATCTACATAAAGAGACTATGTCTTTAAGTAAAGAAATAAACCATGGCTGGAGAGAAGGCTCTGTGGTTAAGAGCACTTGCTTCTCTTCCAGAGAACTAGTGTTCTGTTATAGCAGCCATATCAGGTGACTCATAACCAAAGGCAACTGGAACTCCAAGGATCAGATGATCTGGCCTCTGGGCACCTGCCCTCACATGCAAACCAGACACACATACATATAGTCAATTTAAAATAATAAAAATAAAAATTGAAAAATATTTTAAAGGCCTCTGTGTAACATGTCAAGGCATTATGTTTCTTCCAGATCAGAAAACTTCTGTGCAAATAAAGAAAACACAACATACAGTACCATCTCAATCTTGGGAAAGTTTTGGTAAATCAGGCAGAATTTACTGAGCATTGTGTAGAGGGACAAGAAGTGACACCACCGTGGGCAGGTTTGATGTTCAGAAGTAAGGCTAAGGCTGGTAAGATGGCTTGGTGGGCACAAGTGCTTTTGGCTAAAGCCTGAAGAAATAAATTCTACCTCAGGGTAGAAGGAGATAATCGAGGTGCAAAAGTTGTCCTCGGACAGCCACAGTTGTACCACGGTAGGCAAGTGTGTATATGTACACATGCACTTGTGTATATTGAGTCCATTCCAAAAAAAAAAAAATCAATACCAACCAACAACCAACAAAGAAGCTGCCATGGTTGCGTAGACCAACATGGCCAAGAGCTGCCAGAGACACCTTGAACTCACTGCATTTGATTTTCAATTAATTTGGTCACTGAATATTAAGAAAACTTTTACTATTGCCAATTATTTTTTAACCCCCACACTGAGCTACAGGATCACAAATGTATGAGACCCAAAGTTGGTTGGTTTGTTTGGTTTTTGATTTCTTGAGACAGGGTTTCTCTGTGTAGCCCTGGCTATCCTGGAACTTGCTCTGTAGGCCAGGCTGGGCTTGAACTTGGAGTTCTGCCTGTCTCTGTCACATGAGTGCTGGAATTAAAGGTGTGTGTACCGTACCTCTCTCCCACCTGCTTCCCTCCCTCCCTCACCCCACTCCAGCTCCCAACTATGACTCACAGTTTGTAGGAAGCATCAATGTGATGTTATTGCACTGCCCTCCTGAGAGCACAGAAAAGCTGGAGAGTTGATAATGTTTCTGCTTGCATCGAACAACTCCCTGTAGATTGACATTTTTGCCTCCAAGCCTCATTTTTTTCTCTTGTGAAGTAGAAGATTTATATAGTATCTACATCATGAATATTAGGGAGAACTTAAAAAACATGAAGTACTCCATGCAGGTCAGCAGACTCTGCTACTATCTTAAGTGAATCCCTCTTCCCTAAACATGTATGGTCCCTACCCATGTTCCTTTTGAAAATGTAAAAGAAGTTAAAATCTGCAGGGTGGGGCACAGGAAAGATGGCTCAGCTCGTAAGAGCACTTGTTAAGTTCTCTTGCATAGGACCATGCTTTAGTTCACAAACATCCATGACTCCAGTTCCATGTGATCTAATGGCCTTCTTCTGACCTCTGAGGCCACCATGCAGCGATGTGGTGCATAGACATATATACACACAAAAACTTCACAAATAAAACAAAGTGAATAAATCTAAAAACAACAAAACCATCAACAGAATGGCCATGTCTGAAGCTTACCACCCAGTGCCTTCTCTTTGGGTGAGAGAAAATTCTTGAAGGATGGTAGTGATCTGAGCCTGCTAGTGGTGGCTGCATGAAAATTACCAGAGGGGAGACTGGTAAAATTAATTTCAGTCAGACTTTATAGTGTTTGTCTGTAACCCTAGCACTTGGGAAAAGTAGGTAGAAAGAGTTCAAGGCTATCCTCTCCTAAAGACCTGTCTCAAGATATAAAACAAAAAATCCAAAAGAAAACTACTTTTGCCCTCCAAGTCATCAAATTTTCCTCACTAGTTACTAAAGGTTACTGGGGTCAAACTACATACAGCATCCTGAATCCCTTAGGTATATTTGAGGCTCAATTGCCACACTTAAGATGGCGACAGCCAGCTCCCAATTCGCCCTGTGCGCCACATTAAAAATGGCGACGCACGCTCTAGCGCAACTTCCGGTTCCGGTTTCTGTTCCCTAGTTTGTCCGGCGGCCTCTGCACGCCAAGCACGCTGGGAGTAGCCATGGCGGATAATCCCGTTTTGGAGCTGTTGCTGCAGCGGCTGGAGACTGCTGATGGCGGCCTGGACAGCGCGGAGTTGGCTACGCAGATGGGCGTGGAGCACCAAGCGGTGGTGGGCGCCGTAAAGAGCCTCCAGGCTCTGGGTGAGGTGAGTACGGCGCGTGCTGCTGGCCGGCATGGCCTCGCTTTTATACCTGTAGCCCATCATTGCTGGTGAGGGGAAGTTATATATAGGTGCACCGTAGGGTACGCTGGTGGGAAGTCTGGAACAGTTTACATTCCTCAAGCGACTAATGTCTGTTAAGGCGAAAGCATGGCATATGTAGCGGTGTGACAAGGTCGCTTCACAGAAAGGGGTTACAATCTGATGGGAGTCTAGGGCTCAGAGAAGAAGCTGTGACAGTTGACTTCGTGTTGGAGACAGAGAGCCGGGATCCGGTGGAGATGGAAACTGAATCGGGTCCAGTGAAGGAAAACTGGCACCCAGGACATTAATGGTAGGGCATTGGTATCGGATTACAGGCCGCAGAGACCATCAGGACAGAATTACATGGTTCATGTCGTGCTAGGCAAAAGCTGCACCACTGAAATATAGCTGCTGTCCTGAAAATTTTCTGAACCAGGCTGGCCTCCAGTTTACAAATATCTATGTCCTTTCAGATAACTGGGATAAAAGGCTCATGCCACTAATACTCTCACCCCATCCCTCTTGTTTGTTGGTTTTTTTAAGTATATATGTGTGCCTGCCTAGGTTTATGTGCACATGATCTACAGGAAATCAGAAGAGGTGGGAACTTAAGTTATAGATGGTTGTGAGCCTCTTTGTAGATGCTGGGACTTGAGTCTATTCCTCTGCAAGAGCTATTGCTCTTAAACCACTGAAGCACCTCCAGCACACTTTGGTTTGTTTGTTTGTTTGTTTGTTTGTTTTGTTTTGTTCTTTGATTTTTTTAATGGGTTTTTACCGTTTTTCATACAGTGTCTCTTTACATAGCCCTGGATATGCTGTAACCCGTTACATAGGCCAGTCTAGCCTCAGACTCACAAAGATCCACTTGCTTCTGTATCCTGAATACTCACACTGTCCAGTCTGGCCTTGAACTCACCATGTACGAGTTCATGAGCTTTCCATCTTCTTACCTCAGGTTCCCAACAGCTAAGATTACAGGCTTTTACCACCATGCACAGCCTGCTTTGTATGTCTTTATCTCACGAGAATAATGGAGAGCCACACTAGGAGTTGTAGCCAGCCTGATTGTATTCTCTGTTTTATTTTTCAGAAGGAATGCCTGGCTAAACTGGGGTGGGGGGCTGAGGACTGAGGCTGGCACATCCCCAAGCTTAGTATCTGGTATGGGGAGGTAGGTGGCCCACGATTGAGGGTAAGGAAGAGGACTAGAAAGGAAGCCCATCCTTCCCACATTGGCAAATGGACTGTCAAGAAATGAAAGATAGTGAGAGGTTTGGGGACCACTCAGGAAGCGGGATCCACGAGGCCAGAGTCTGGGTTTATTCTTTGAGCACAAGTTCTGTGCTCAGGTCTTGGCTCTGTTCTGTCGTCCTTGCCATAATCTTAGGATGCTGGCGTGTTTTTAGGTCTTGCAGATAAGATGCTCAGTGTAGTAATCCATCAGTGTCACTAGTGTACACACTACAGTCCTCAGTGATAAAGAGTGTGATGGGGGCCAGGGATGCGGCTCATGACTTTCTTGATTGATTTTTCAGCCAATTATCTAAAATAAACATATTCTTTTCCTCCCCTGATCTTTACCATTAAGCCTTTAAATTCTAAACAAGTTACTGCATCTGTTTAGGAGTTAGAGTTGGGTGTACTTTGGTATGTTATAGAAAGGCCATTTATTTGTTCAAGCCTTTCTGTAAAATAGAGAAGTGCTCTAAGCAGCCTGTGTATAAATGATGAGATACATTGAGTCAGGTTTACAGGATTAGGAGGAAATGCTCAGTCAGAAAGAGCACTTGACAGTAAGACCTGCATGGTCGGTCTCTCTAGCCCATTGCCCTGGAGTTGTTGTGCAGACAGGATTGTTAGGATGTGCTTGATACCAGTGTAGATGAAAAATGGTGAGAACAAGCGGAGGGTGAGAAAGCCTGAGTGGCTTCCTCAGGCCACCACACACTTGTGCACCTGTTCCTATACATGTGCTTAATCGCAGCACACATGAGAAAGAAAGAAAAGCACAAAGCTGGAGGTGTGTTGCATCGGCAGAGTGCTAGTCTAGCATGCTCTGGTTTTCTGGGCCGGGTCGATGGTGGTTCATGCTCAGTCCTAGCACTCTGGAGGAAGAAGTAGGTCTCTGAGTTTGAGGCCAGCCTGGCCTAGAGAACAAGTTTCAGGACACACAGAGAAACCTGGTCTCCAAAAACAAAAGTTTGTCTACAGGGCTGGAAATACGGCTCAGGGTTAAGAGCACTGGCTGCTCTTCCAGAGCACCTGGGTTTGGGTCCTAGAACCCACAGGTAACTCAAAGTCACCTCTAATCACAGCTCTGAGGGATCTGAAGCCCTCTGGCTTCTTCTGGCACTTAAGTGTGGCCACGTGGTGTTCATAAACTCATGCAGGCACATACACATACATGTAAATTTGAAAAAATGAATAAATTTGAAATAGAGAAGAGTTGTTTCAGCTAAGGACATTAGTATGCAACTGATAGTCCCAAAATCGAGGGAAATGAGGCAGGAAGATTACAGGGGTCCAGGAGTTAGAACCCCTCTTGGGATATATAGTAAGGCAAGGCCTTGAATGAAAACAGCTAGCCTAAGTTCTCTCTTTCCCCTTCTCTCCCTCTCCACCTCTCCCACCTTCCTCACTCTTCCATCCTCTGCCCTCTTCCCCTCACCCTATGGAAAGTAGTAAGTTGAGATGTAACATAGTTTATGTCTACCCTCTGAATTTAATTAATTTATTTTTTAGGTAGGGTCTCATTTTGTGTTCCCAACTGGCCTGGTACTTGATAAGTGTACCAGCCTGATTTTGAACTTACAGAAATCCATCTGCCTTTGCATCCCTACTACTGATATTAAAGATGTACTCTATCACAAAAGGTGTTGTGCTTGTGTGTTGCACACACATGTGTGCGTGCATATGTGCAAGTGAGTGCAAATGCTCCAAGAAGCTGGAGAAGTTTAGCAGTGGCTGTGGCCACCCTATGTGATACAAGAGCAGCGCCTGTGTTGACCACAGAGGCATGTCTTCAGCTCAGAGGCTGTCTTTAAGTCTCTGGCCCAGTGCTTTAGGGTGGTGGTGGTTTAAACACCACATACCCCAGTGCCACTCATTTCCCTGCAGGTCATTGAGGCTGAACTTCGTTCTACCAAGTGCTGGGAGCTGACTGCTGAGGGTGAGGAGATTGCCCGGGAGGGCAGCCACGAGGCTCGTGTGTTTAGAAGCATCCCTCTCCAGGGCGTGGTACAAAATGAGCTCATGGTAGGGCCCAGGGCTGGGGTCCAGGGAAGGCATGGGCTGCAAATAGCCCTGGAATACAGCACTCATCACACTCCCACTTCCCTAGCAACTGCCCAGCGGCAAGGTGGGCTTCAGCAAGGCCATGTCCAACAAGTGGATCCGAGTGGACAAGAGTGCAGCCGATGGGCCCCGGGTGTTCCGCATGGTGAGTCCTGTGGTGAAATGGCCAGGCAGGCTGGAAGCAGAAAGGTGAGTGGGGCAGACACCAGCCCTCATTTCCTTGTCCTTTGGCAGGTGGACAGTGTAGAGGACGAAGTGCAGAAGCGGTTGCAGCTGGTCCAGGCAGGCCAGGCTGAGAAGCTGGCTGAAAAGGAAAGGAATGAGCTCCGGAAGAGGAAGCTGCTGACTGAAGTGTGAGTGGCTGCCACAGCTCAGCCTTTTTACCTGTGTGGTGCTGTGAGGGTGAAGGAGAGAGCCGCCCAGCCCATACCCAGTTGCTGCTATTGTCTGTCTTCACCAGCCCCCCTTTACACAGGATTTGTTATTGTGTTCGTTGTTTGGTTTTAAGACAGGGTTTTCCTTTGTAGTCCTGGCTAGCCTAATGCTTGATATGTTGTTCAGGCTATCCTCAAATTTGCAGAGATCTTCCTTCATGCCTCTGTGTCCCTAGTGCTAGGATTAGAAGCTTGCACTACACCCAGCCTTATCCAGGGCTTTTGAGTATGTGTGCTGGGCAGGGGAGCCCTTCAGCCTTTGTTCTTGTTGCACCTGCTGCTGAGAAATGGCTTTCTTTATATCTTCCAGGCAGTTAGCCAATTAAATTCCAGCTCATATGTCATAAAGTGAGGCCATGCTGAGGCAGACTAGGTGCAGCTAAGGCAGGTGATTGTGAGTTTAGGCTAGCCTGGACTACAGAGTGAAACCTATCCTATAAAATCCATTTGAGGTTGGGGATGTAGGGCTTCCTGGTGGAAGTCTAGGCTCTACAACTTGGTAGCTACGTGAACTTGGCCAGCTCACCTGGCCTTTCTCAGCGAAACTTCTGTACATATAAAATACCTTCTCATAGGGTTGTGGAGTAACAGATCCTGACCCAGAAATAAATTCTCAATACTTTCTTGATATCATGTCCGTCAAATGATCACTACTTGATGGACTTTGGTATAAATTATATTCTTACTGTCTATAGAACAAATAAAGGGATGAACAGGTAGAAGGGCAGTGGCCCGATAAGAAACTTTCAAATGACAGTATTAAGAAGACAATAAATAATGCAGGGTGAACCAGGAAAGGAGTTCAGGGCCAGCCTGGGCTACATAAAACACCTAATCCCCTCTCCCCTACAAAAAGAAGACAAAAATGAAGGCTAGAAAAATAGCTCAGTGGCTAAAGGTATGTCACCAGCCTGGTAACTTGAATTCCATCCCTCCTGGGATCCACATGGTAAAAGGAATTGATTCTTGAAGTTGTCTGACCACCACATATGAGCTGCACATGTGCACACACACAAACACACACAGATAAATGAATGTGATAATACTTTTTAAAAGCCGGAGGGCTGGAGAGATGGCTCAAAGGTTGAGAGCCCTTGTGCTCTTCCAGAGGACCTGTTTTAGGTTCTGGTGCCCATGTTGGACAGCTCACAACTTTCTGCCACTTTTGCTCCGAGGCCTGTGTTAAGAAAAGCTCCAGGGCATCTGATACTGTCTTCTGGCTCCCATAGGCATCTACACACGTGTCAGACATTCATACAAACATGCAGACATATACAGTACACACAAGTAAAAACAAAACTGGCGATATAGCTGTTTTGTAAGACACAAAGTAGCTTTATACTGCTCTGCTGCCACAGAGGCAAAGATCTGTAAGTGTAAGGCTAGCCTGCTCTACAAGGGAGTTGCAAGTCAGCCAGGGTTCCATGATGACCCTGTGTTCAAAAAAAAAAAAGTAAGGCGGGTTCTGAGCTGTAGCTTAGTTGATTACTATGCACTAAGTCCTGAGTTTGATCCTTAGCACCACATAATCTGGGTGTGACATAAGCCTGTAATTCCAGCATATAGAAGGCAGAAGCAGGAGAATCAATTCAAGGTCATACTTAGCTATATAGCAAATTCAAGGTCAGTGTGGGATATTGGAAATCTTTTAAAACACCACCAACAACCTAAAACCAGAGCTACTTTATAGTTGGTTCTGGGATTAGCGTCCAGTGGCTCTCGAGATGACAGCATTGTCCTTTCTCTTCCTGTTCACAGGATCCTGAAAACTTACTGGGTGAGCAAGGGCAAGTGCTTCAGCACAAGTGTGTCTAAGCAGGAGGCAGAGCTGAGCCCAGAGATGATCTCCAGGTAGGGTGAGGAGAGGAGAGAGGGTGTCAGGGAGGGTTGGGCAGCTCTCTTTATGTCTTTACACTTTGAATCTCCCCACAGTGGCTCCTGGAGGGACCGACCCTTCAAACCCTACAACTTCTCTGCTCATGGTGTGCTCCCAGATAGTGGCCATCTTCACCCCTTGCTCAAGGTCCGCTCCCAGTTCCGACAAATCTTCTTGGAGATGGGGTGAGCACAGGGCCTGGAGTGGGTTTGGAAGCTACCAAGCACAGGTCTGCAGGGCAGGGCAGTCAAAGTCATGCCTCCTGCAGGTTCACTGAGATGCCTACGGACAATTTCATTGAAAGCTCATTCTGGAACTTTGATGCACTCTTCCAGCCTCAGCAGCACCCAGCGCGTGACCAACATGACACTTTCTTCCTGCGAGGTGGGTATCCTGGGAGCCTGGCCAGCATGGTAACAGAAGTCTCAAGTCTGGATAAAGCTTTAGGGAAGGGATATTGCATTTCATAAAATGAGATCTGAGGTCACTGTGGCCAGCAAGGCCCTGGCAGCTGGTCCCATCCTCCACTGTGGTCCCTCTTCACTGTGACTGGTCTTTGCTTTCTGAGCTTGCCAGATCTGCCTTGGGGACTTTGTCAGCTTATGGCAGCCACCTAGAGTTCTTTTCTTTGTTTATAGAGAAAAAGGGTTTCACTATGTGGTCTTGACTAGGCTAGAGCTCATGTGGACCAGGCTGGCCTCGGACTCACAAAGATCTGCTTTTCTAGTTTAGTGTTTAGTGTGCCACCACGCCTAACATGTCCCAGGTTTGTTTTGTTTTTTCCACTGGAGACAGGGTTTCTCTATAGACCAGGCTGGCCTGGAAATCAGAGATTCCTCTGCCTCTGCCTCTTGAGTGCTGGGATAAAAGGTGTGTGTCATCACTGCCTGGCCTCATGTCCAAGATTTTAAATGCCATGTAAGGGCTGGAGTGGGACATACTGGAACCTGGATTCTCTCTGACCTTAGCATAAATAAGTGAATAATCAAGCTTTACCCTGGCTCTGTCCTTTCCCCCCTCACTATCATGTACATTTTCTAGGGTTTATTTGGGACCAGAATCCTTTGCACTAAACTGAAGCATGTTTGTGGGCTGGAGAAAAAGCTTCACAGTTAAGAGGACTTGCTGCTTTTGCAGAGTACCCTAGTTTAGTTCCCAGCATCCATATTTGATTCTCACAGCAGCTTTAGCTCCAGCTCCAAGGGATCTGGTACCGCCTGGGCTTCTCAGGCACACAAGCTCATGTGCACACTAGGAATGGAATCCAGGCTCTCCTGAGTGCTGGCAAGGTTTCTGTCCCTATGTTCTCTGCCCCTTGTCACTTCAATCCCTCTGAAATGAGTGACTTCTCAAGCTGGTTGTCGTCTCCCCTGAAGTGAGCAGATGAGCTCCCTAAGCGCCCATTGCCAATTTAGTAGCAATGTTGCTGTTTGTCGTGGTAGCCAAAACTCATCTTCTGCTCATTGTTCTGAACCTTCCGGCTATGGAAAGTGGTAGTGTAAGCCCCCTCATTTACAACTGAGGAAACTGAGGCACAGAAAGAACATCATTTGCCTGAGGCTACACAGCTTTTATATGCAAAAGACTTTTCAGGAACCAAAATATGTTAATATTACCAGAGAGTTCATATGTCACATTTTGAGATGGATATGGTGGCTCTTTCCTGTCACCGCTACTCAGGAGGCAGAGGGAAAAATTGTAAGTTCCAAAAGAGAAAAAAAAAGAAAAAAATGTTTTGCTCATTTGCTTCTGGGGGCACATGTTAGTGAATAAACACTTGCCAAACCTGAGGAAGGCCCTGGGTTCCAGGAAGCATTGGGGAAAAGTCATGTACTTCTTGGGTAAGGTCTCCCTGAAGTTCCTCCTGAATGCTAAGATCACAGTTACTGAGTCACAGCTCTGAGTAGGACAGAAGTCCCTCGCCCCAGGGAGATCCACATCCTGACTAGATAGTTCCTGTGGAATCTGTAGTGGGACAAGGGGTTGAAAATCATTGGAGATGCTAATGTGTACTTACAGGGCTAGGGAAGGTTGGAAGCATGTGTTGCTTGAGTCTTTAGCAAGGCTGGATGTGGTAGCACACCTTTAATCACAACATTTGGGAGGCAGAGGCAGATGGATCTCTGAGTTCAAGGCCAGTAAGGGAGAGAACTGTATGACATAGCTAGAGATGAGGCCAGTGCAAAGGTCCTGAGGCTGAAATGTCAGTTGGTGGCCCTGTGACTGCAGGTCTTGGTCACATAGGAATGAGACCTGAGCAGTAGGTGATGTGTCAGAGCCAGAGGGAAACTTAGGCCTTCATACAGTGGAAAGGGAAGCAGGGGAGTGTATTCTTGATGAGGGAAAGGTCATCAACCGAGGAGTGCCAGGTACCACTGACTGCTGAGGCACAGGAGCTTCCATGGAGCCATACCTGACATGCAGTAGCTTTTAAGAGGTGCTCATTGGTTGACCACGTGACTCTGTCCTGCCTAGATCCAGCTGAGGCCTTGCAGCTCCCAATGGACTATGTCCAGCGGGTGAAACGGACCCACTCCCAGGGTGGCTACGGCTCACAGGGGTGAGGCAGAAGCAGAACTTCGGGTGGGGAGGGGTGGGAGGCTGGGGTTCCAGGATCACAGGGCAGACTTCCTGCTTTTTCTCCTGAAGCTACAAGTATACCTGGAAGCTGGAAGAGGCCCGGAAAAACCTACTTCGCACACACACCACAGCAGCCAGTGCCCGAGCCCTCTACCGTTTAGCCCAGAAGGTACAGCTTGGCCTGGACAGGTGGGTGGCTGGTACTGTCCTATAGACCTTCTGACCCATGCCAGGGCCAGGCCTTGCCTGGCTATCATTCCTCCTCCCCAGAAGCCATTTACACCAGTCAAGTACTTCTCTATTGATCGTGTGTTTCGGAATGAGACGCTGGACGCCACGCACCTGGCCGAGTTTCACCAGATTGAGGGTGTGATAGCTGACCATGGTCTCACCCTGGGCCACCTCATGGGTGTGCTGAGGGAGTTCTTCACCAAGCTGGGTGAGCAGTCAAGCCAATACAGGCTGGTAGTTGGGGGCCTGGGAGAGTGACTCTGAGGTCATCAGCCTGCTTTGGCCAACCCCTACAGGAATCACGCAGTTGCGCTTCAAGCCAGCCTACAACCCCTACACAGAGCCCAGCATGGAAGTGTTCAGCTACCACCAAGGTCAGGGATGGGAACTGGGAGAGATCTGGGGGACCTCACACTTGGCCTGGCTCACCCTCATTGCCAGTCTCTTACTGCATCTCTGTGCAGTGTCACCCATATGCATGCTCTAGCCTCCCCTTTGTCCCCACAGGTTTAAAGAAGTGGGTTGAAGTTGGCAACTCTGGGGTCTTCCGTCCTGAGATGCTCCTGCCTATGGGGCTCCCTGAGAATGTGTCTGTCATTGCTTGGGGTCTCTCTCTGGAGCGGTGAGTACCTAGCTGGAACTTAGGATGATTCCATTGACTTATTACTTGTCCATTCCTCTGACAGTGCTGTGGTTTTGTGCTTGGCCTGATCTGTGAACACTGGCATGTTTCCCTGATACCATGCAACCCGGATCCCAGTGAAGCAGAAGGGCAGCTAGCATGGCCAATAAGGAGACTCAGAGGCCAGCGTGCTGATACAGAAAGTGCTATAGAGAGGACAGCAAGACCTAGATGAGGATCAAGGAAGACTCATGGAAGCTAGGAGCAGTGAAGGCATCTGGCAGGGTGTATGTTCCAGGCACCAGGCATAGCCAGTCCTCAGGCTCTGAGGCTAGACTAAACATGAACTAAGGGAGAATGTGAGATAAGACTGGGCCAATGGTACAATATGTTTGCCATAGGGAAGATGTTGGCATATGGGAGCCTCTCAGAAGCAGAAGATAGCCTGATCTGACTTAGTGTTAAACTCTGTTCCTTCTACTCGCAGCCCAACAATGATCAAATATGGCGTCAATAACATCCGAGAGCTGGTGGGCCACAAGGTGAACCTGCAGATGGTATACGACAGCCCCGTGTGCCGACTGGATGTTGAGCCCAGGTCCTCAAAGACACAGGAGGCTGCGTGATAATAGGCTGCAAGAGATCCCTGTTCATCCCCTGTGTATCTCCCAGCAGTGACCTACTATTTATGAGGCCTCTGTGAGGCCAGCTCACTCCCTCTGCCTCACCCACCCAATGAAAGGGTACTACGTATAGGGAGCAGGTTTTTTGTGCTGGCTTTTAGTGGCGTGTGTAGCTTACTTGTAAGGGTGGGTTTGGGCCTGCAGGTCAGCTGTTTTAATAAAGTGGGCATGATCCCTCGAGGGTGCCTTTTCTTAGGACTCTTGTCGTTCATTTCATTAGGGGATTCACCTTCAGTCCCATGCAGTGCTTGGTGGGGAGAAAACTGGGAGATGGTTTCTGGCGCAGTTTGGGAGTCAGGGCTTAGATCCTCTATGGTCTGATCCTAAGAGTTCCTACTCAGTCCCAGCTAGTTCCATTGAGCATTTATTGTTAATGGACGTGTTTGTGTGTGTGTGTTCATCCGTTCAGGTACATATGGGAAACAATCTTGATTGACATCCTTAGGACCATTGTCCATGTCCTTTGAGACAGGGACACTCATTGGCCTGGAGATTGATTGACTGGTTGGGCCAGGAACCTTCCTGTCTCTACCTCTAAGATTATAAATGCACACCCCTTGTCTTTATCATGGATTCTGTGGGTTGATCTCATGCAGCAAGCACTTTGCTGACAGACCTAGCACTCATTAATCACTAATGGAACCAAGCCCCTTTTTTAGGCTTGGACCAGAAAATTCATGGTGAAAACAGAAGGTGATAGCATAAAAATCTAGAATTCCCAAGATTGGTGGGAGCAAGGGACTATGGGGAAGAAGCTTCTCTTAATTTCCCCCTAAAAAACAAATCTCCCAGTGGCTGACATTGAGGCAGGGACAATCATGAGTCTGATTTTGTCAAAAAGGGGGAAAAAAAAAAGTCCTGAGCTGAGGAATATGTTCATGAAGCTTTTGTAGCTACGTTTTAACTTGCTTTACCTGGGGCTCAGATGAGCTTTGCTCATGGATATTTAGGTGATTTTTTGTATTTTGCTTTTTCACTTATTTTTATCTGTATTTTGTCTGAGTGTCTTTTTTTTTTTTTTTTTAGATTTAAATTATTTTTTTGTGGATGAGTGCTTTGTACCATGCACATGCTGGTGCCCTTAGAGGTTGCTGAGCTTCCGTGTGGGTGCTGGGAATTAAACCTGGGCCCTTTACAAAAGCAAGTGCTTTTTAAAAAATCTGTCTGTCTGTCTGTCTTAAAGAACAATGTTTTCAACCACTAAGCTAACTCTCCAGCCTTGTGTGTGTGTGTCTTTGTACACATGAGGATCCGTTGTTCGAAGAGAATTGGATCTCCTAGAGATGGGGTTATGGGCTCTGTGAGCCAACATGTGGGTGCTAAGAACCAAACCTAGGTCCCTGGGAAAGCAGAATGTGCTTGAAACTGCTGAGCCATTTCTTCAATCCCCAAATTTATATAGTGTCACAGCATTTGAATGGAGGTCAGGATATAGCTTTCAGGAGTCAGTTTTCTCCTTCCTGCATGGGTTTTAGAGCTGGAATGGAATTCAGTTTTTATTCACAGAACTACTTTGTTGGCCCAAATTCTGGCCCTTTTGAAAGTGCCCTGTACTAAAAGTTGTTTTTGTTTAAGACAAGGTATCTCTTGAGTAGCCCTGGCTGTTCTGGAACTCAGTCTGTAGACCAGGCTGACCTCAGATGGGCCTGCGTCTGCCTCCTGACCACTGAAATTAAGCTGTGCACCAGCAACACTTCCTTTGTTGCCTCCTGTCAATAACTTTATGGTCTGCCAGTTGTTAATTTTTACAACTTGTTACAACTGTTTTAGTTTGTAATTACTGTAGTAATAAATGGGAATGTGTTTTGGGGGTGCCAGTTTTTCAGCTGGGTTTCGTGGTACCTGCCTTGAGTTAGCACTTGGGGTACAGAGGAAGGCTGATCTCTGCATTTGAGGCTAGCCTGGTCTTTTAGAACTTCCGGGACAGCCATGACTACAGAGAAACTCTGGAAAGAGAGAAACAGACACAGAAGTGGGCACAGGAGTCCAAGACCCATTGACCCATGGGAAACCTGTCATTAATACCTGTGTGAACCAGGCTGGAGGAATGGCAAAGCTTTCCCCCAGAGCTCCAGAATGATTGTTTATGGATAATTAATCAACTGTGCTGTACCTAATAAATAGCTAAGGTTCCAGGTTGAGCCACAGCATTAGAGAACCCCACCTGATCCCAATTTCACTGTCCTTTCTTCATTCCTTACATAGCCAGCGGTATTCCAAGACCTAAACTGCTAGGGATGTAGCAGCATCAAGGTAGAGGCACTTGCCTAGTCTGATAACCTGAGTTTCATCTCTGTGACCCACAAGGTGGAAGAAGATACTTGACTCCTTTGAGTTGTCCTCTGACTTTCACACTCCCAGAGTGGATGACACATGTGCATGCACAAAATACCTCAAATAAAATAAAAAAATAAAACTCAGAGCTCACTGATTAAAATCAGGAAACAGAAATTCAGTTCTCAACACCCATGTCAGGAGGCTTATAACCAGGGGATCTGATGCCCTCTTCTGGCCTTAACTGGCAGATGCTCCAAAGTAGACATTATTTACAACATGTAAATAAAATAAAAATGAAGCTTGTCACTAGCCTTGGTGGTGCCTGCCTTCAATTCCAAGGCAGAGGCAGGCTGATCTCTGAGAGTTTAAAGAGTCCTAGGCTGGGACATAGTGGGACCCTGTTCCAAAAAAAAAATTTGAGCTGTGCACTAGTGGCACATATCTCAGCATTCTAGACACAGGCAGGATTTCTCTGAGTTCGATACTAACCTGATTGATCTACAGGGCTAGTTCCAGAACAGCCAGGGATACAGGATACCTTGTCTCGAAAAGACAACCCCCCCCCCGAAAAAAATTGTAGATTGAAGGTGCGGAACTCTGATGTATAGTGCATTCTTTAAACTGAATTCTGAGAGAGCCACAGGTGACCCCTGAGTCCCGCACATGCACTATGAGCTCACACACCTACCCATATACAACACAAATAGGTCTGCCATTACAGGCCCCAAAAGGCAACCCCAGCATAGCCTGTTAAGAAAAGGATGGAGAGAGTGGGGGAGATATGGCCCATGGAGGTACGGGGAGGCCTGGGGGCAAGGGAGATTCCTCTGGGGAGGTCCATGTTGGGAATCCCTTCCCCCTGAGGGACCAAGCACGCGACAGTGTAGTACAGAATAGAGTTTATTCAAGTCATTGGAGAGTTAATTTGGTAGTAGAGGCAGAAAGAAGAGAGGAATAGAGGAGTAGAGGCAGGCCATGAGCACGTGGAGAGAGAGAGGGAAGGAAAAGGGAAGAGGAAGGGTAAGGGGGGGAGAGCAAGAGAGAGGAGGGGCAAGCAGCCCCTTTCATAGTGTCCAGTCACTGGAGCGGGGCATACCTGGCTGTTGCTAGGTAACTGAGGGGTAGGGTTTACAGAATCCCAACTTAGACCAACCGGCAGCGCCTTCAAGTTTGCCACTTTTGGGGGCGGGGCCAGAGCTTGGTTCAGTCAGCACGTGCTCGGGGCGTGGCGTGCGGAGGGCGTGGCGTGCGCAAAGGGCGGGAACGCCGAGGCGGGAAAAGACGGAATGGAGCGCCAGGGAGTACGTGAGGCACTGGTTTCCCGTGTCTGGGAGGCGGGCGGGGCTTGGGGCCGCCGGGACCCGAGACTTCCCACACATACTCGAACCCGGGGTCTGTTCCCCACGGTTGGAGCCGCCTCTTGCCAGGAGAGGCGAGGTTTCCTGACTAACGAACCGCTGGGGCCTCGTGGACGAGGCTGTGAGGGGGTGCGGTGCGCTACAGGAGCCGGGCGAAGACAACTCAGTGTAGACCAGGCTGGGCCTCGAGCTCGAAGCGGTCGCCTGCCTCAGCCTCCCGAGACTGGGGAGGGATTCGAGGCGTGTGCCGCACGCGGCCTATTTTTAATTGCTATCCGCGGGAAGGTCTTAGCGCGCCCTCCATCGCGGACCGTAGGGCCTCTAGTCCTCACCTCCCAACTAGCGCCCCGACCCTTTTGAGGTTACGCTACAGGCAGGTAGAGGCGTCTTCCCACACCACCTCTCAAGAGCTGGCTGTGCTCGCAGGTAGCCGTGCCTCCCGTGGAGTTAAAGGACAAGGAGCTCCCGGCGATTGTGGAGAGCGGAGAGCATCAGCAGAGTGAGAACCACGAGGAGACGCCGTGCTCACTGGCACCGAGGTGAGGAGTGACAGGCCTAACTGCCCTTCCTGGACTCCGGGGCCCTGCTTTGTTCACGTGGCCCATTCCCACGGGTGATTCAACACCTTCATAAAACTGTAGTGTTTTATGAAACGGCAGCGGTGAAGCAGTGAATCTTGGCGGGCCTGGCCTAGGTGTCCCCGTGAGGAATCAGCCATGACACAGACCTAATATAAAGGTTTACTGGCGAGAATGGAAAGGTGGAGGAAGAGAGAAGGGGGTAGAGAGCAAGAGAGTGAGGGAAAGAGGGAGAAAATGGAGAGATGAAGGGAGAGAAAAGAGGAAGATGGGGAGAGAGAAAGGAGAGAGGGAGAGGAAGGACTGACAGAAGAAAAAAGGGGAAGAGGGAGAACAACAAACGCTTGAGTGTTCAAATAGTCCTTATATATGAGCCCGGCTCCTACCTGGTTGTTGCTAGGTAACTGCTGGGCGGAGCCTAGAGGAAATGCTAACAACTGGTGCCCACAATCCACAAGGTTTATTTCAGGATTCCCTCCCTAACCGAAGCTAGATCTATAGAAGCTCAAGTCCCATCTGTAACACTGCATAGTATCCTCAGGTTCAGACTCGTGTTCTCTTGTGCTCCTTTTGTTTGTTTTAAACATTTATTTAGTAAAAGCGTGTGAGATGGTGAACATTTGGAAGTCAGAGTTGGACTGTGCCATTCAGGGATGGAATTCTGGTCTTCCAACTTAGCAGCAAAATGTCCTGTTCTCTGAACCATTTATTTATTTAGATTTATTTTATGTGTGTAAGTGTATTACCTGAATGTGTGTTTGTATACCATGTGCATGCCTAGTGCTTATGGAGGTCAGAAGAGGATGTCATCCTCTGGAACTGAAGTTCTAGATGGTTGTGAACCACCATGTGAAATCTGTTACTGACAAGTGCACTTACCTGCTGAGGTTTCTCCAGCTCTCTCTCAAGGCCCAGTCTCAGTATGTAGCCTTGGCTGGCCTGGAACTCACAGAAATCTGCCTGCATCTGCCACACAAGTGCTGGGATTAAAGGCACGAATCACCACACACTGGTTATGAACACTTCTCGATAAAAATCAAAATAATTTTTTTTTCAAAATAAAAACACCACATCCCCAGTAGCTCTTCTAAGTTTTACTTGTGATCTGAATCCAAGGATGATTCGGATATGGATATGGAGAACACACTGGGTAGCATGATATGAAGAAAAACTGAGGAGACAGTAATGGTAACTTGATTTCCCTTCAAGGTCATAGCAGATTTCCTGAAGAAAGTGAAGAGTAAATCACTTGGTAAGGAAGCCCCTGCTCCAGAGCGGAACAGCTGGTGTAGAGGCATGCAGGGATTACTACTGAATGGTGTGGGTTAAAGGGGGGAGGTAGTAAAAGACACAATTAGGCTGGGAAGTAGTGGCACACACCTTTATTTCCAGCATTCTGGAGGCAGAGGCAGGTAGATCTCTCAGTTTGAGGACAGCCTGGTTTACATAGCTGGACAGAATAGCCAGAGCTACACAGAGAAACCCTGTCTGGTTGAGAGAGATAGGATTAGACCTTTCCTTTCCCTCCCCTCTCCCTTTTCTTTCTTCAGTGGGGTCTTAGCTATCCCAGGCTGACCTCAAACTGGTAGCTAGGATGACCCGGAATTTCTGAACTTTCTACCCTCCCCTTCCCAACTACTAGGATTATAGTTTGTACTACCACATCTGGTTTATACCAGTGCTTGGGGTTGAAGTTGAGCTCTGTACATGCCAAGGAAGCACTTTAACAACTGAGCTACATCCCTAGCTTTGCAGTCAAGACTTTAGATGCCTCTGAGACTCCATCTCAAAAAAAAAAAAAATTACTGTCTCTTCCTTAATAGAAGTTTGTTCTTTTTGGAAGAAAGTAGTAAAGGGCTCTTCCTGGTTGTTGTAACTCGAAGGAGGATGGGAGTGAGGAGGCAATGGAGATAATCCAAGTACAACATCTTAGAGTTTTACTCCTGTGAACAGACACCATGACCAAGGCAACTCATAAAGACAACATTTAATTGGGGTTGGCTTACAGGTTCAGAGGTTCAGTCCATTATTAAGGCAGGAGCATGGCAGTATCCAGGCAGGCATGGTGCAGGAGGAGCCCAGTTCTACATCTTAATCTGAAGGCTGTTAGCAGAATACTGACTTCCAGGCAGCTAGGATGAGGGTCTTAAAGCCCACATCCACAGTGACACACCCACTCCAACAAGGCCACACCTTCAAATAGTGCCACTCTCTAGGCTGAGCATAAACAAACCATCATATACAAGATGAGTATAGTTTGGTTTATGGAGGTATGGAAATGGTGAGATGTGTCAAGTGCTGGAAGGTAGATCATTGGGGGGGGGGGTCTAGATGATAGGAATGTAAAAAGCAAGTGTTTTTGGTTTCTTGGTACTTAGCAATATGGAACTGTGATAGCTCAGTGTTTTTTGGTGGCATTACAACTCACTTGTTTTTAGTACTTCATAAAATCTTTTGGGTGGTTATACCTTAGAATATATCCATTTTAAGTTTTAGCAGTTATAAATAAAACAGTTATAAACTATACCTGGCTTTAAGTTATTAATTTCAATGAAATTTAGTTTCTCAGTTCTTTCTTTTGTGGATGTGTGTGTGTGTGTGTTTTATTTAGGACATCAACAGAAGAGGGGGGAGGGAAGCTGGGCATAATGGCACATGCCTTTTATTCTAGCATTTCAGAGACTGAGAGGAAGGCAGAGCTCTGAGCTCAAGGCTAGCTTGGTTACAAGGCTAAGCAGCCAGGGCTACACAGAAAAACGCTGTCTTGAAAAACCAAAAACAAACAAAAAGATAAGTTATCAACAGCCAGGCTTAGTGACATAAGCCTTTGATCCCAGCATGGTCTATATAGTGAGACACTCAAAAACAACAAAATCAAGGTCACTTAGATTTTCTCCTACATTCTAGTTTTGTGAGTTTACTTTTACTTTTGTTTGTGGGGGGGTCTGTTTTTGTTTGTTTGCTTTGTTTTGTTTTTTTCTATATTGAAGATGGAACCCAGTGTCTTAAGCATGGTAGGTAAGCAACCCTGTCACTGAATGTACATTCCCAATTACTGAAACTTGCATGTATTTGGATTTGACCTTGACTGGTCTAACAAAGGAATAAAAGACAGGCACATATACAAAAAAACTGGGATTGAGTGGGCCATGTGCCCTGATGGAGACACACCAGCAGCAATCCTGAAACTTGGTGCATTTAATATATAAATTTTCTTAAGCAGTTGAGGTAGCAGGCTTATTGTATACAGTTGAATGAGGAAGCAGGTTTAGCTGATTTCAGTAGGAAGTCTCTGTAGGGGAGCAATCTCAGGCTGTAAATAAATATTCAGGAGGAAAAGAAGTGGTCCATACATTCTATGCACACTGTCAAGATCTGAACATATACAAAGGGAAAGCTTTGCCATTCCCAGGAAGCTGAAGCACTGAAGTTCTTGATATGGTTGTATTCATATCAACAAGGCACAGTCACTCAGGACTTATTTCAGCAGAGTCTTGTTTAAGTTCAGACTGTCCTAGGACTCAAGGTCCTGCATCAGCCTCCCAAGTGCTAGGATTATAGATAGGCATGTGCCATGATGTTTATCAGAAACTTTCTGAGCATCATGTTTTAGATTGGGGGGGGGGTATTTAATAGGCAAGCCTCATCATGTAACCCTGGTGTCCTAGAACTCACTGTGCAGACCAGGTTGGTCTTAAACTCAGAGATCAGACTGCCTCTTCCTCCTTAGTGCTGGGACTGTACTACTATTCCTGGCATGAATTTTGGAATGTAGAATTAAGGATGCTCATTCTGTGATATGCCGTGTAACTCACCTGTAGAAGTGTGTGTTTTAGTAGCATTTAGTATATTCACAGAACCATACAAATATCACTAGTCAACTTAAAAAAAAAGTCTTTTCTCATTCCAAAAAGAGATCTCATACCTTCTAGCAATAACTCTCCAGTCCCTGCCTCTTCTCTATCCCCTGTATCCATTAATCTTCTTTCTGTCTCTATTCTGGATATTTCATGTGCATGGAGTCATGGCATGGGCTTTGTGTCTAGCTTTCTTCACTTGGCATGTCATTTATATAATAGCCTTTGTCAGAATTTAAGTCTTTCTTGTAGCTAAAATTTCATATTATAACTCTATCATATTTTATTATTAACAGACAAATTGACATTTGACTAATATATGTAATAGTGCTATGAACATCCATATGCAAGTTTTTGTGGAGATGTAGCATATGTAGTCTATATATTCAAATTACCAGTTCCATATGACATATTTAGCATGGTTTTTTTCCTTTCATCTTTATCTGGGTTCCTGGAATTGAATTCAAGTCTTCAGGCTGCATAGGAGTAGCTTTTACCTATAGGGCCATCTTGCTGGCCCAGTGTTGGGCTTTGTTTTTGTTTGTTCTTTTAAAATAGTCTCATGTAGTCCAGGCTAGCCTTGAGCTTGGTACATAGCTGAAATTGTCCTAAATTAATGCTGCTGCTTATACCTTCTGGGTTCTGGGATTGCAGGTGTGCACCACTATGGTATTATAAGTTATTCAGGTATGATAAAAGTCTACAGAGGATATGTATAGGTTCTGTGCAAGTGTTACACACCATTTTACAGAAGGTGTATATAAGATGAGTATCCACAGATTTAGATATATTAATAGGCTCTAGAAGAAAGGAGATTACACTTAGTGGGAACTGCTGGGCCAGAGATGTGACATACTTAGGTATCTGTTATAAATAAAAATTTTTTAAAAAGATGCTGGATAGATGTGGTACACAGCTTTAATCTCAGCACTTGAAACAAAGAGGCAGGCAGACCTCTTGAGTTCAAAGCTAGTTGACATGGTGAGTTCTAGGGCAGCTGATGCTATACAGTGAGACTGTCTCAAAAAAAAAATCAATTAAAAAGGCTCTAGCTACTATGTAGAGAATATTTTGAAGGGAGTGTAAAGAGAGCTGGATTAAGTTGGGTATATCTGGGGTGCCATTTACTAAAACAGATTGGGAAAAGGCTCTTAGGGGAAGTGGCAGGAAGGAGGAGATTGTCCCCATCCATGATATACTGGAGCTAGCTCCTACTGGGTTGGTTTGGTTTGTTCTTTGAGACGGGTTTCTCTGTATATCCCTGCCAGTTCTGGAACTCACTCTGTAGACCAGGCTGGCCTTAAACTCAGTGCTGAGGTTAAAGGTGTGTGTGTCATCACTGTGTGGCTCAAGAGCTGATTCTATATATCCCTTCCCAAGTTGGCAAGTTTACGTTAGAAGCTTGATATTGCTATAATGAGAATATCTGCACAGTGGCACTTTACAAACTACAAATCAGGGCTCTCCCCATCCCTCAGAGAGCCAGTTGTAAGTAGGTAAGGGGCTTACCAGACACCTCTGCTTTCTGCTGGCTATGGTTTCTCACAGGTGCAGGCTTCTAGAGCAGAGGTAAGAGTATAAGTTCCACTTTACAACCTCTCTCACCACCTTCTGGTTTGTTTTTTTTTTTCTTTTTTCTTTTTTTGAGATGTGTTGGATATTGGGATATTTGCACGATTGTGCACAGCCGAGGTGAGAAATCACAGTGGGATTTTGGGACTACAAACAACTTAAAGTGGTATGATACAAGGGACTGTTAGGATACTGTGAGAATGGCTGTTGTGATGATATGTGGATTGGATGAGCTTACTTGAGGCCAGAGTAAGAGGCTCTAGACAAAGCTAGATTCTCCTTTTCTTTCCCATTTCTCATTAGGAAAGCAGACTACAGGGCTTTCTAGGCCTGTGCTATTATTAGTCAGGAACAAGAAAATAGGCAGATATGAATGAACCATTCATTTAATAAATGTTCTGCAAATGTTAGCATGCTTAGACCAGAACCTCTGTGGTGAAGAGGCACAAGCAAAGAAAGCATTTACAGACTTGGAAGATTTCTACCAGAGCCAAAAAGCAGATGGATGAAAATCATCACAGGGACCAGTTAACGGATCCAGCAGCCAACACTCGGCAACATGATTGAAATATTAACACATTCTGAAGGGGAGGCGGGTGAGGAACTAGCTCATCAACTTACAGTCAAACCTTCCCCCTTCCTGGCAGAACTTCAGCAAAACATCACTTTGCCTGAGTGCCAGATTCTGTAGGTCCCTCTTCTGGGCCTGCCCCCCGAGATGGTCGTAAGTGGCTTGTAGCTTATTTACTTGTGTTATCTGTGAGTGGCCATGGAAGGAAGGCCCCATCAGTGAGTAGCTCTGGCCCATACTCCTGCCAATCATAGCTTTACCTGGAGCGAACAGATGGTCTCTTCCCTTAGACCCATTTCCTGGGCCCCCTGCCAACTTAGGCCCTGCTTGGGAACTCTTCTAATTCTTGGAACTGATTAGGGGCTTCTTAGAAGGACAGACATAATAGATGGGTGCATTGATATGCTTACAGGCCCCAGATCCCAAGCCCCACTCAGCCAAGTACACCAGGCAACTGTCATGTGCTCTCTTCCATTACCTGGCCTCAGTCCAGGGTTCTGCCACAGAAGTCAGCCCAGGAACTGAAGAAGCCTGCAGAGAGGACACCACACATTTTGTTTACTAAAGCTAATTGGTGAGTGCAGACCCAGGGAAGCCGATGATTCATTAGCATCTTGATTAATATGCAGCTGCTGAGTATTAAGAAAAATGAAATGGAAAAGCTGAAATCCACAAAAGATGGGCTTGAAAAAATAAAGAAGCTCTCAGTAGACATCTGATGCCAGCCTTTGTCCTGCCACAAAATTTGAATTAGCTGAATTCAAGTGTTTTTTTCCCCCTATTTCTGTAGTTACCATTAAAAATATGTCCTCATCTCTTGAGCACTGAAGGAGAGTATCTTGGAGCCATTAGAAATTCAGTCAGGTTGCGAAGAATTACACAAAGAAATACCTGGGAAGATTGAGTCTAATTTCAAACTTAAGCTTGAGTTGGTCTGGGAGAGTTGAGACAAGGCAATCTGAGTGCAAAAAAGGCATGAGAGCGGTGTGTGTGTGTGGGGGGGGGTCCCTAGAGCAGTTTGTTTCAGAGACTGACAGCGCAGAGGGAAGCCTTTGCGGTGCTGGAAAGAACAGCACCCTGAGCACATGGGCACCAAAAGCAAAAAGTAAGGCAGAGTCATGACCAAGAAGAGGAAAGGAAGCTTAAGTCTTGTTCTGGGAGAGGCAGAAAGGGAAAGTGGTGCCTTTCTTAGGCTGTCACAGGATTAGTAGTAGATCGGGTCTTGGGTTGGAATGTCACAAGGGTGAGAAATGAGAGACAGACAGCTGCAAAGAATAATAGACTGTAGGGGAAAATTCGAAAGGCAGAAACTAGAAGATTCCAGCCAGGATATGGAGGACCAGAGAAGCCAAACTCTAAGCTGACTGCTAAGTTTTCTAGTGTGGGGATCAGGTGGCTTTATGCATCATTTACTAAGAGGAGGGAAGATGGGATCTTCTGTACTAAGAGGAAGGGAGATGCTAATTGGTGCACAAATTGGAGCTTGAATGCTTTTAGGATAGCCTTGCTGAGGAGAGCTCTAGTAAAAGACACCATGTTGAGAGATTTGAAGAGGGTCACGTACTGGGAATACATTTTGGGGCAATCAAAGTATGAGTGGTAATGAAAGCCCTCAAGAATCATTAATTTTGAGTTTGTTTTGAGGCAGAATCTGTACAGAGAATAGCCTATTCTCTAAGTAGGAGAGATCTGCCTACCTTTTCTCCCAAGTATGGGATTAAGTTTCCATCACATCCAGGTTTTTTTGTTTTGTTTTGTCTTTTTAAGATTTATATTTTATTTTATGTGAGCACACTGTCACTGTCTTCAGACACACCAGAAGAGGGCATCAGATGCTTGTGAGCCACCATATGGTTGCTGGGATTGAACTCTGGAAGAGCAGTTGATGGGTGCTCTTAACCACAGAGCCATCCTCTAGCCCCTCCATCACATACAGTTTAAGAGTCACTATTTATCCAGGCGATGGTGGTGAATGCCTTTGATCCCAGCACTTGGGAGTCAGAGGCAGGCAGATATCTGTGAGTTCCAGGACAGCAAGGGCTACACAGTGAAACCCTGTCGCAACAGGAAAAAAAATTATTAATTTATTGGCTGCACATTTATTGCTTCTCCCACACAGGGAAGATGGTTTTGTTTTATCTTATTGTAGTTTATTTTGTTATGTTGTTTTTTTCTGAGAAGCCTGTGAGAGACAGAATGGAGTGGATCTGGATGGTAGGGGAGGTAGGAAGAAACTAGGAGGAGTGGAAGGAGGGAAAACTGTAATTAGGATATTGTTGTTTTAAAAACCAAAATTCCCAGGCATTTGATTTTACTAATGAAGACTCAGGAACCAGATGCTGGGGTGAAAACCTGCTAGCTCAGAGAAGCAGAGAAAGCACTCAGCTGACCTTCCTACTCCACTAAAACCCAAAAGGGGACCAAAAAAAAAAAAAAAAGAATTTTCTTTAACACCCTTCAATTCAAAGACCCTCCTTTCTATTAGGTTCATTTCTTTATGTTGCTTGTTCTCCCTCTTAACCTAGAGTTGAATTTATTGAGCTCTTGGATTAAAGGTGTGTGCTTGGGCTGAACCATACCACAACAAGGTTTTTCCAGTTCACAACTATAAGGTTTACAACGTGATCAAATATCTACAACATGACCTATTATATGACAAGATAATCCATTTTCAGTAAAGGGGGGATTATAATTGTTATAAAAGAAAAGGAGCCAGGCCTGGTTTCTCTCAGTTTCTCCAGAGGCTAAGCCAGGAAAGAACAAAAAAGTACAAAGCTAGCATCCAAGGTCTGCCTGCCTAAGTTAGAACCCTGTCTCAAAATATCTGGCCAGCATGTGTGAGTCCCTAGGTTCAATTTCTAATTCTGAGAATGGAGGAGGGGAGACTGAAAGGTCAACAGGCAGGACATCTCATCTGGCCTACTTAGTGACAGCGAAGGTTTTTGTTGCTGGTGGATATTTTTGTTTTTGTTTTGTTAAATATTTTTGGGTTTTCTTTGTTTTTATTTTTGTTTTGTTTTGAGACAGGTTTCTCTGTGTAGCCCTACCTCTCCTAGTACTTGCTCTATAGACCAGGATAGCCTGGAACTCACAGAGATCTGCCTGCTTCTGTTCCCCAAGTGCTGGGATTAAAGGTGTGTGCCACACCTTTACTACTGCTGGCCAGTGAGTTTCCTATGTACACATCTAAGGAGAATTCTGATGCTCTAGGATGGTTGGTGGGAAATATGAGAAAGTGAGCTAAGCATAGGTAGTGCTGAGGCCCTGAGGGCTGCAGTATTCCCAGTACCATTCTTGTCTCCAGTGGTAGTTCAGTACTAGTTTGTTCTCTGTTGCTATGATAAACCACCACGACCAAGGCAAATTGGGAAAGAAAGAATTTATTTCAATTACACATCACAATCACAATCCATCACTGAGGAAAACTAAACAGGAACCTTGGGGCAGGAACTGAAGCAGACAGAGGCCATGGGAACACTGCTTACTCACATGCTCTCACATTTTATGTATGAGTACACCGTCACTGTCTTCAGACACTCCAGAAAAGGGCATCGCATCTTTATTACAGATGGTTGTGAGCCACCATGTGGTTGCTAGAAATTGAACTCAGGACCTCTGGAAGAGCAGTCAGTGCCCTTAACATATATAACAGTGGCTTTGGGCTGCATAGATCTTGTCCTGGAACTGCAGGCATGTTAGACTTACACCCTGGTCTAGCTCTAGGTTATACAAGGGTTGGGTGGCCTGTGTCTCACAATATGAAATAGAAAAATTGTTTTGTGTCACCCACAAAGGCAGCAATCTACCCTCACTCATATCATTAGCTTATTTAGATCATATTTTCTTCGCGCCTGTGTGAGTGTGTGCATGCAGTGCTCTTGTGCTAAGCATATATTCTCCCACTGGGCTCCACCTCAGATCAGCCACTCTTTGAAGAACATGATTATTTCAGTACTTTCAGAAGTCAGAGTTTAACCCTTGTATATCTCTTCCACCTTAGTGCCAGCTGTCAGCTGCCAGGACCCTTCTCCTCTCTGGACTCCAGCATTGAAACCCTGAAGAAAAAAGCCCAGGAACTGATTGAAAACATCAATGAAAGCAGGCAGAAGGACCATGCACTTATGACCAACTTCAGGGACAGCCTCAAGATGAAGGTGATGAATCCCTCAGAGGGAAGAAAGGAAGGAAGGACCTATGATATCTGTTAGGTTCCAGGCACCCTGCTAGTCAAGCACTTTGCACAAGTTCTCATTTTACTCTAGAAGAGTTAATAGATTGGCCCATATTATAAGTGTAAAAACTAAGGCTCAGAAGTGAATGAATTTGGATGAAAGTGTTGCTTAATAGTAGAGCATCTGTCTAACCTGAAAACTGATACTAGTTTGATACCCACTTATACACACATACACTTTTTAAAGTGGTAAACCAGATATGGTAACTCCACCTTTAATTTCGACATTTGAGAAGCAGTGGAAGGCAAATCTGTGAGTTCAAGCTAGTGAGAGTCTCAAGGGAAAAAGTGAAGCAGTTAAGAGCACTTACTGCTCTTCCACTGGACTGGGTTTGACTCCTAACACTCATGTTAGGTAACTCACAACTCCCTGTAACATCAGCTCCTGTAGATCAGATGCCCTTTTTCTGACCTCCATGGTCAGTAGGCTGCATGTTACACATATAGTCAAGCAGGCAAAACACCGATACCATTTTTAAAAAGTGGTAAATGATATAAGGGAGTCAGGCTCAGGAACCAAGATCCATCCAATTCAAGAGTCTTAAGCATGCTAGATAAGTACTCTTAATACTGGGTTATATTTATACCCCAGACTTATTTTTATTTTGAAGCAGGGTCTCGCTTGCCCAGTTGGATTGAATTTACTCTGTAGTCTAGGCCTTGAACTTGTAATATTCCTGTCTTAGTTTTCTGACTACCTAAGATTACAGGCCTGTTCCACCAGGCTTGCCTGTAGCTTGCCTTATCTTTCCCATGTATCCTCAGAAAGTATCTGTGGTCTGGGATGAGATAACTGGTCCTACAACACACATGGGCTCATGCCTCACAAACCCTGATGGTGTGCTTGTTGGAATGGAGCATCTGTCCACTGCCTGAATGTAGTTGTGCCTGGTACTGCTTTAAAATGCACAGCAGCATAGCCATGAACTGTACTGGTCTTGGGGCCTTCAGTCAGACCTTTTCTTTCTTTCTTTTTTTTTTTTAAAGATTTATTTATTATATGTAAGTACACTGTAGCTGTCTTCAAACAGACTGAAAGAGGGCATCAGATCTTATTACAGATGGTTGTGAGCCACCATATGTGGTTGCTGGGATTTGAACTCAGGATCACTGGAAGAGCAGTCAGTGCTCTTAGCCAGTGAGCCATCTCTCCAGCCCCAGTCAGACCTTTTCTATTTATACATACTGTTTTTCCTTGGTATCCAGTAAGAGGATTAGTTTCAGAACCTCATAGATACCAATTTTCAGAAGTGGTACTTGGTTCTCATATCAAATGAGGTAATATTTGCATGGAACCAATGAATGTATTTTTGTATATTTTATTTATTTTGGGGTTTTTTGAGGCAGGATCTTGCCTGGAACTCAATGTGTAGCTGAGAAGACTCTTGCCTGTTACCACGTGCAAGAATTACAGGTGCATGCCACTACAGCTGATTTTCTACAGATTGTACTTTTCATCATTCCTAGAGTTAGTACTAACCAAGTGAACATATACAATGTTATCTTGTTTTAATGAAGAAGCTGGGCATTGTGGCATATCCCTATAATTCCCAGGATTTAGGAGGTAGCACTAGGGTCAGGAGTTTAAAACCATATATCAAGTTCAAGGCCAGTCCCAACTACATGAGACTGACCATCTGAAACAACTGGGAATGGTGGTGTACACCTGTGTGGCTATAATTCCAACACTAAGGAGGCTGACACAGGAAGATTGAAGAGTTCAAGACTAGCCTGGGCTACATGGCAGAACCACATTTTAAAAAAAAAATTTGCCTGTAGTCAGTGTAGTTCTTGATTACTTTTTGTAAGGTCTCAGATCTGACAGAAAAGTTGGAGGAGAGGATGTACCAGGTGTACAGCCACCACAGCAAAATCATTCAGGAAAGACTACAAGAATTCACCCAGAAGATGGCAAAGATCAGCCATCTGGAAATGGAGCTCAAACAAGTCTGCCAAACTGTGGAAACTGTGTACAAGGACTTATGTGTCCAGTCTGAGGTAAGAATTTGGGTGTGAGAAAGGCAATCTGGAAGGTCTCAGCTGAAAGTAAATATGAATAGGAACTAGGCTTTATTTCCTCCTCCTGAAGTGTAGGGAATCAAATCCAGGGCACATGGATTTGCACATGCCAAACAAGTGCTCTGTCGCTGATACACACTGCAACTCTAGGTACGAAACAGGACTTTTACTAATGGCTATACTGCCAGTTCCAGCCCACAGGGTTACAGTGCCTATAAAAGCCTTTGATCTGCTACATTGTTGGGAGTCCCTAGTCACCTGGTCTAGACTGAGAAGCCAAACTATTGTCCATGTTACTATTTTTTAGTTAGCTGTGTCGAGGGGAAAAGGACAAAGTGTCTCCTAGCAGTGGGAATGTCTAGCTCAAACTCTGCCCTGTTCCAGAGTGGCACAACCCCCAGGCATGTTTATCCCTCCTACAAGAAATTTCCCAAACTACCTCTCCATGGTTACCAGTAAACCTAGTCCAATCCCAAGGAGTAAGGCATAGGCTCTTTATTTTCCTCTTTTATCTGCTCAGTGCTGAAAACAGAAGGGATAGAGGCAGGAAGGCACACTGTAAAGTCCAGTGCACCTTCTTACAAGGTCTGCTCCATCTCAGTGGATTCTGTGTCACTTCCCCTTGTCTCTTCCAGTTCCAAAAAACTTAAAATGGGGTAGATGGAGTCTGATTTCATCCACAGTTTAAAAGGGCTAAGGGCCATACAAAGAATTAATTTCATCTTCCAGAAAGAAATTTCCTAAATCTCAAATCAGTGTCTCACTTTCACCATAAAAGCTGGGTTCATCCATTACTTCTTGAGCAAAGTATTTTTCTGTTGAAGTGGGTTCACTTGCCAACCGTGAATGCCTGAATCCCAGTAATTGCTTTTCCAAGGATCAGAGCATGAATATCATGTGTACCTGTGTGAGATGAATGTTAAGAGTTGGTTTGGAATCTTCAGTTCATAGCTTACCTTTAAAGTCATCCCTCATGCTGCCCTAGGTTCCCACTTCCGAAGAACAGAATTACAAAGATGGTGAATACTGACTTCTGCTAAGAGGCTTCCATCTTACTGCCTGCTCACCAAGAAAAGGCACAGAGGCTATTTGAACCATGCTGATATTGTTTTTTACAGTTCTGTAATCCAACACAATTTTTTTTTGTGTGTGCTAATTACCAAAGTGTGACAAGGTTAGAACTTGTCATTGGCCTTGCCTTAGCAAATTCTCCCAACCCACCTCTATAGCTGATTAAAATGTTTTGATTTCACCCTGGTCATATTTTATTTCAGAATTGGGAAGACTGATGATGATCTATGCAAAAGCATGGCTGGTCCTTTGCTCTTTCCTACCTTCAGAAAGAGCAGCAGAAACCATAGTTTCCTTTTTACACAGTCAATTAATACCATTTATTTCCAAAAGCCTAAATCTGACCAATCTCAAATCATGCTCACAAGGAGCTCACCTCGCCTCTCCCTCTCACTGTTTCTGGAATGTTGCATCTCACTGAAGGCTGTAAGACTTTCCCTTGGTCATTGGGGCAGGCAGGGAAGATATCCCGTATATTCTGCTTTTCTGTCCAGAAGCTTCTCTGCTCGTGAAGCTGGTATCCCACTTTTCATGAGTCATATGGGATTGCATTTCTCCCCCCCCCCTTCTTTAATATTGGCCAAAGATGTATGAGTTTACCTGCACATGTGGAGGCCAGGGGATAGCCTCAGGTCTTGGTCCTTATTGAAGATGGGATTTGTTGTTGTTATTGACTAGTGTGTACTCAGGCTAGCTGGTCTAAGAGCTTCTAAGAATTCATGCCTGAGTTTCCCATTTTACCAGAAGCACTGGATTAGACGCGTGCTATTGTGCTGGCTTTACAAAGGCTGTGGGAACTTAAACTCAGGTTCTCTTGCTTTTATAGCAACTGTTGGGCTTATTGAGCCATTCCCGAAGCCCTCCTTTATGTTTTGCCCCTCCAGTTTTTCATATCTTTCTCCCAAGTTTGTCCTAAGCCATGGGTGCCCTTGTGAGTTTTGTAGTTTACAAACAGCTTTTTCTCTGAACATAAAGTAGTGATACAAATAATGTGTACTGTTCTCTTCCTCACACCCACCTGCACTGTACATCTCTTGGCACCTTGCTCTTGGAACTGTCCTTCTTCGTGTCCCATCCCATGATGAAAACAAGGATCGGGAGTATCTCACAGGGTCTGCTCATTGGGATCTCTGAAGTCATGTAGTCACTCCCTTACATATTTATTCCTACAAGGTCTGAACAACTAACTCCAAGTAAAGGACAGAGGAGTAGAGCTTGAAGCCATTGGTGACAGCTGGTGGTGTGCTATCCCTTCTCCTTACTGCTGTCTCCCCCCAGGCCACTATGACACCCTCTTCCCTGAGCCCAGCCCTGACCTTCATAAGTGTTCACTGCCTCCAAATTCATAGCATGTCGGATCACATGGTACTCATCAGAAATCCCATTTCCTCCCAGGATATCTCGTGCCTGGCGGGCAATGTCCAGGGCTTTCCCACAGTTGTTTCTCTTCAACAGGGAGACCATCTCTGGAGTAGCCCTAGGAATGACACATATGTTAGAAACACTGGGTCTCATGTATTGACCACACCCAGAAGATAGAGCACATGTCCAACTGGCAAGGCTCTCTGGTCCAGCACAAGGGGGACACTGAGCAATAGTGGCACTTTAACCCCAGCACTCAGGAGGAAGAGGTAGGCAGATCTCTGGGGGGGGGGGGGGGGGGGCGGCGGCAAGGCTACGTAGAGGAACCATCTCTTGAAAAACTAAAAAAAAAGTGGGGGGGGGAGAAGCTTATGTCCCTGGGGCCACCATTTGGGAAGGATCTCAGAAAGGGCCTAGGATTCAGCCATAGTATATAATCCGTACTTGTCCTGATCCTTTAAACGGCCAAGTTGCAAACAAGCATGGAGGCCCAGTGTGATCTCAGTGAGCATGTCTGCCAACTTCTTCTGAATCAGCTGGTTCCTGGCCAAGGGGACTCCAAACTGGATCCTAGAACAGGCAAAGTCAAGTGAGGACCCACAGTTCAAGAGGCATCCTAGTTCATGCTGGCCATGCTGTCACCTCAACATTTTAACTGCTCAAGATATCCTGGGCCATCTCACAGAGCAGACAACTTAAACTTGATGAGTGCTGGAGAACCTCCAAACCCTCCACATCCCCTAGGTGTTACAGCAGCCCACATACCTGTCCAGAGCATACTGCCGGGCTGTGTGCAAACAGAACTCAGCAGCTCCCAACACACCCCATGTGATGCCATATCGGGCAGTATTAAGGCAGCCAAAAGGGCCCTATAAGAAGATGGACAAGAGGTCTCAGTCAACTGAGGGTCTGGGAAGCACCAACTGTGAAGAAGGAAAGTCTATCTCCTAAATGTCTCAGACAGAGGGATCTGCAGCCATTTAAACCTCAGAAAACGTGAGCCCAAAAACTTGGGTACATCAAGCCTTGTTCAGTGGCTTTCCACTCTGTATATACAAGTAATCCTATACAACATGGAGCCTGTTCTCAGTGTTAACATCTAAGAGGCTAGCAGGAGACAGGAAGCTACTCATACATATAGAGTAGAAAATGGTCCAAAGCCCAGATGCATTTTGGGCAGAGATAATGAGTTAAGTGATAAGGCACATTTGTGAACAGGGAGGATCACAAGCGCCACAATATTCCATAAGCTCAAGCACTGTGTATGTTTGCTCTCCACTTGAAAAGGTGAAAAAGATGAGCCAGCAGCAGGTGCCCCATCACTATATTTCAAGGTGTCTACCACATACCGCCAGGCTGGACACATTAGGCAGCACATTTTCCTCAGGCACTTCCACGCCGTCCATGATGATCATACCAGTGGCCGAGGCCCGCAACGAGAACTTTCCTTCAATCCTAGGGGCTGAAAGGCCCCGCATCCCCTTCTCCAGCAGGAAGCCCCGAATACAGTTATCCTCACACCGAGCCCACACTACGAATAGGTCAGCCACAGGGGAATTGGTGATCCTGGGGGCCAGAAAGTTATGGAGGGATCTGGCTGCTGCTCCTTGTACACACACTTTATCACCCACCGGTCTACCTGGGCCTCTCACCAGGTCTTGGTCCCATTGAGAGTATAACTCTGATTTGATGGATTGTGCCGAGCTCTGGTCTCCATGCTGCCTGGGTCACTTCCATGGTTGGGCTCTGTAAGTCCGAAGCAGCCCAGAAGTTCACCCTTGGCTGCAAACACAAGAGAGAGCATTCATCCCCTGATAAATTATCTTCTTCACTGAACCAGACCTGTATCAAGGCAGATGCACCCTGCATCATGGCAGTGGGTGAGCTGCTGAGAAAATGGTCCAGGCCATAATCACAATGTCATAATGTGAAGGACACCAGAAAGAAAAGGGTTAGCATGGAGTATCAAAGCAAGGGCACTGAGAGGTTTAGCTGAAGGGGGGTATGATTTTGGTTTTGTTCCTTTGTTTTCCCTTGTTACTGTGCTCTGTTTGTTTTTTGAGAGAGGGTTTCTTAGCTCTAGCTGTCTTGGAACTCACTCTGTAGACCAGGCTGGCCTTGTACTCACAGAGATCTGCCTGTGATTGCCTCCCAAGTGCTAGGATCAAAGGTGTGGTGGCACCCAGCTTGTTTGTTTTGAGATGGTCTTACTATGTAGTTCTATAACTCACTATGGAGACTAAGCTGGCTCTAGAGTGCTGGGACTAGAGGGGTATACCACCACATCTAGCTTAAAGGAGGGTATGAGGGAGAGTCGTCACCAAGGTGACTGTCTGGAGAATCCCTAGTACCCGAGCAATCAGAATAGTGGCCAGAAGCATAAGCATGGTATGCTTGCCTTTAACCCTAGCTGTCCCTCCTCAGGAGGCCAAGGCAGGTAGACCTTTTGAGTTTGAAGCTCCCGGACAAACAGGGCTACACACTGAGACCATATCTACAAATGAAATCTGAGTAGCCAAAGAAGTAGAGGAAAGGTCCCAGGGGCTGCTCATGGACCTGGCTAGCAGTTAAGACTTTAAACTTTGGACTGGGATGAGAAGCCCAGAAAACAAACCCAAGGGGAGATGATGGTGGCCAGAGGTAAAGTCGAAGGGGGGAGGGGAGGACTGACAGAGCTGTCAGATCAAGGTTAACAAGTGAGCCCTAGGGCTTGGCATGGACACAGGTGGTCTCTGGGAAAGAAGGCAGGATGTGGGGACACTGGGATCTACATTCCAGACCATCGTCTGACTTTGCTCCTCTCTGTGGCAGCTGCTTACCCAGTCGGGGCAGATACTTCTGTCGCTGCTCCTCACTCCCATAGGTATAAATGGGGTGCATGACAAGGGAGGACTGAACACTCATCATTGACCTGTAGCCGCTGTCCACCCTCTCCAGCTCTCGAGTCAGGAGCCCATAGGCTACTGATGACACTCCAGCACAGCCATACCCTGGTGCAGAAAGGGAGCAGGTAGACCAAAGATCAGTCCTGGAACTGAGTAGGGCTGTAATAAGGCTCTTCTGGAAGTGGGCAGGGGGCTGCCCTGGCCGGGACTTTGTTCATTTCATACCCACAGGTGCTTTACAAGAGGGTTAACCACTGCCCATTTTACAGATGAAAAGCTGTGACTGAGGAAAAGGGATGTCTCTGCAAGATGTGGGTGGGTATAGGCTGCATGTATACACAGAGATGTCCTTACCTTTAATGGTAGGTCCCAACACGCCCAGCTCCCCCATCTCATGCACAATGTCCCTGTGAAAAACTGCAGAGATGGGTGTCAGAATCAGGCCCCAGAGACTACAGCACGTACAAATCACATATGGTTGTGGAACCCTGAGTGCGCACCCTTCCGTCAAGGCACCTTCATTTCGATTGGCCAGCAGAATTCGAGACATAAGCCGTTCCTGGCAGTAGTTGCGGAAGGTGTCCCTGATGAGTTTCTCATCGGCAGTCAGCTGCTCCTCCAGTACCAGTGGGTCCTTCCAGTCAAACACAGGACGAGAGGCTGGTAGGGTATGGGGGTCGAGTCAGCCAGACCCTGCCTCTTTCACATTTCTAAGCTGCACCCATTACCCCCTATCTCGCTCCAGGTGGATTCTGGCTTCAAAATAATCTGACAAACGCAACCCCTCTCCAGTCCAGTAGAACCAAAAACCCACTACTTTAGACATATGACCCTACACACAGGCCAGCCTCCCTTCCCAGAAGTCCTTGCATGCATGAACTATCATGGATCAGAGAAACAGCTTGACCGGGAATAGGTGGGTACGTGATCCTTACATTTGGTCGATCGGATCTGTGTCTTCTCTGCAAACAAAGGACAAGAAAGTCACAGTAAGAAAGTGTCCTGTGTTTCCCTGACCACCCATCCGGAGCCCTGCACTGACCGGTGTGCGCGGCCACCGAGCTCCACGTACGTGGAACACGCGGGAAGCGCAGGCCGGGCCTGCGGGTCAGCAACCACGGGGAGACTCCTCTTAGGGACATATAGCCGGTGAGCATCGCAGGGACCATAACCTGAAAGGGCTGAGTGTCAGCGGGGACCAGCCTTATCCCACCCCATACCCTTCATACCTGGTGCTTGCAGGCTGTGCTCCGAACCAGCACCCTTGACCTAGGCCTAATAGGGATTGCTCATTGGTTCCTCCAAGAACACCGCCTCCTCTGTGGCTCTGTCTTTTAAAAGAGCCACGGCGTAGGCTGGTTTTGCAAGCCAGTTCTTCCACGACCAGGCAGGTTTCTCCTTTAAGCAGCAGACCCAGGAAGGGGCGGAAATCAAGTGTGCAAATCCGATTGGCCAACTGTATTTCTGCCCCGCCCGCTCCTGGTTAGCTAGTTGCCAAGAGCCTGAGAGGCGGGATTCCAAGTTTAATAAAAAAAAAAGTCTGGATTGAGAAATCCCAAAAGTGGGTGTCTGTGGAAAGAAAGGTGGACTGCTAGTGGTGAGCCCAGGGAGCCCAGCCCAGCCGGTCTGCCAGTCTATCCCAGCTTGTTGCTTTGTGAATGAATTGATCTTCTGTGGCACAGGGCATTTCTGTGTACCTGTGTGGTTCTACTTTCTGGGTGTCTGTGTAGAATAATCTAGAATATGTTGTAACTGGGTGTCCTGGATATTACAATTTCTATTGGAGTATGCACTGTTTTGAAGAGAAAATTGAGACGAGAATAGAAAAAAAGGAAAAGCGTAACTGTAAAAACTCTCTTGAAAAATAGTATAGAAAGCTTTTGGGGCCATTTCTATAGAAACTTGACAGGAATTTGACATTGGGCCAGGACAGGAAGTAAGTTCAGGCAGGAATCTGATTTTAGGTTAGAACAAAGAAGTAGGCTTCAGGCAAGAATGACTTTGTGCTTGGACGGGGAAAAGGCTAGGATATCTGACAAGCTCTTAGAAACAGTGATGACTTTGTTTATTGCCATGCTTGTTCCTTGACTATTTGTGTTTATTGTCTTGCTTGTTTTGGGGTTTTTGTTTGTTTGTTTGTTTTGTTTTTTGTCTTGCTTGTTTTTAACCTAGAACATTTTAACCTTATTACTTGCATGTAATTAAAATGATATAAAAGCAGATTAGGGGGCTGGAGAGATGGCTCAGTGGTTAAGAGCACTAACTGCCCTTCCAGAGGTCCTGAGTTCAAGTCCCAGCAGCCACATAGTGGCTCACAAACATTTGTAATGGGATCTGATGTCCTCTTCTGGTGTGTCTGACAGCGACAGTATACTCATATACATAAAATAAATAAATCTTAAAAAAAAAAATCAGGGCTGGAAAGATGACTCAGTGGTTAAGAGCACTGACTGCTTTTTCCAGAGGTTCTGAGTTCAAATTCCAGCAACCACATGGCTGCTCACAACCATCTGTAAAGGGATCTGATGCCCTCTTCTGGTGTGTCTGATGACAGCTACAGTGCACTCATATGTAATAAATGAATAAAATTATATGTTTTTTAAAAAGAAGATTTGGAAAAAATTAACCCGCCTCAGCCTCAGAACTGGCTGGGGTCATGCTACAGTGTTGTCTAGTTGTCTTTTTTCTTTTTTATTCTTGCTCCAGAACTGGAGAACCAGTTGACTGAATAAGCTGGCTTGGTCAGAATAGTAACTGGTTATCCTGACAAAGCAGCCATCTAACAATTGTCCTTTTAAAGGAGAAAGCTTTAACCATAGCTCCAGCGTCTGATTGTCAAAAGTGCTTGACTAACTGACCACACAGAGAGAGATTTCCCCTTACAGACATTTTGGTTTTACTTTAAGCCATTGACGAAGATGACTGGCTCAGCAATAATGCCATAAATATAAATGCTGTAGAAACCCATGTGCAATTGCTCAGACCTACGGTAGTTTTCTCCCCTGGGCTCATGAGTAATAAATTCTTCTGATCCTCTTCTCCGTTGTCAAAGTCTGAGAGCAGCAAATTGTCATTTGAACCTTCCTGTAACACATTTTATGGAATTGTATTTCTATCTTATAACTGGTTATGTCCCCTCTTTTAGCTGTGTGTGGGTGAGATCTACTGTGATAGTCATCTTTACAAGTGTGTGTGTGTGTGTGTGTGTGTGTGTGTGTGTGAGAGAGAGAGAGAGAGAGAGAGAGAGAGAGAGAGAGAGAGAGAGAAGTGCTAGGAATCAAACCTAGGGTTCTACTCAAGCTCAGCAAACACCATATTCCTCCAGCTGTTTTTATTTTTTTAATTCCATTTATCTATTTAGTGTTGTATGTATGTGTGTGTGTGTGGAGAGAGAGAGAGAGAGCAAAATGTATGTGGAGAAGGACAAAGGACAACTTTCAAGAGTTATTTCTCCTTCCACTATGTGTCCTGGGATCAAACTCAGGTTTGTTTGTTTTTTAATAAGATTTATTTTATACATATGAGTATACCATTGTTGTCTTCAGACACACCAGAAGAGGGCATCAGATCCCATTACAGATGTTTGTGAGCCAACATGTGGTTGCTGGGATTTGAACTCAGAACCTCTGGAAGAGCAGTTAGTGTTCTTAACCACTGAGCCATCTTTCCAGCCCCAAACTCAGGTCTTTAGGCTTGGTGAGAAGTGCCTTTACCTGATGGACAATCTCTTAGGCAGGCCCATTTTCATTTTGACACAGGGCCTCTGTTACTGATCTGGGGTTGTTTAGAGATTCACTATAACCATAAGTAAATTTTAAGAAGAGGTTTTTCTAGGTATGGCTTCCCATGTGGAACCAGGACTGTACCTCAAGCACTCCCAAGAGACATCACCTAGCCAGACCTTTGCAAGGCTTATAAAGTCAAACTCCACAATGTTCTATGTATCCTGAAGGGTGTGGTTTTTAACATATCTGTCTTAGATCTAGTCATCTTTTTGAGCAGACTAAGGAAGTCTGATTACAAAAACAGGAATAGAAGTTAGACTTATGACCTTCTATCTTGCTAGAAGAGTCAAAATCAGTCACTCTGAGTAGCCCTGACTATAATTTTTTATAGCCTGTTTTAATAAACATTCAACCTCTCTCCTTGCCCACCACCCAGCAGAGGTAGTGGAAAAGTAAAGTTATTAGGATGTAGGGGAAGTGGACCTGTTCAACAATAGTTCTTTGGGGCTGAGCTTGATCTTTGCTGGCAGCAGTTCAGTCCTGTAGCAAACACCAAATAGGACTCAGCAGCTGCAGTTGAGCCCTCTCGGCAGGCAGACACCACACATGAACCAGCAGCTGTAGTCCAATCCTGAAGAAGCTGAAAGGCTTGCCAACTGGCTGAGGCTACTGAACTGGCTAGCTGCCACAGGAACCCCATGAGCAAGCAATTCTTAGGTGAGTTTCTGTCAATGGCTGTGCCACCACAACTGGAGCTCAATAGCACTATATAAGGTGAGCCAATACATGCATGCCGTTAGTGAAGAACAGCGAGGCGGAGCAAAGCAGACCAATGTCCAGGCTTCCTCTCCCACTGTCTGCGGGGTCATATTTACATTCCCTCATGATGTGTCCTTTCACATGTCTGCCCTAGCAAAACATCATTTGACACAACCGACCCTCCAGAGAAACTAGAAGTTTCCATTTCACCTGGCTGTCCTGGAATTCACTCAGTAGACCAGGCTGGCCTTGAACTCAAAGATCCATCTGGCTCTGCCTCTTCCTTACAAGTGCTGGGACTAAAGTTATATGCCACCACCCTGGGCTCTTATCAATTGTTCTTCAGCACTAGAGCCAATGCTTCATTCAGCCCCTCCATAGTTTTCTTTATAAAACAAAAACCGTACTTGTTTACTGTATATGTGTATACACACTTGCATACCAAGTCACTCCCGTGGATGTCAGCTCACTCCTACCACTATATGAGTGAGTCCCAAGGATGAACTGAGGTTGTCAGGCTTGGTGGGAAATACTTTAACCTCTGTGGCCCTCCTTCTCCTACTACTTCTGTGGATTAAACTTTGGACTTACAAACACTAAACAAGTCCTCCAGCATTTATTTACAGCCTCACCCTGTAACAGGGCTCCAGACCTTAGCCCACTGACTCCATGATAGAAATGCCATTCAGTCTGTAACACTCAGCAGGCGGGCAGAAACCCCAGCTCAAGGCTTGGTCCACCAAAGTCCACAGTTCTGGAAAGTCTCTAATGCATTAACCTTGCTTTGGGGATTCTGTGGTTCTGCTTCTGGCTAACTGTTCTTGTTAACAGAAATATGTCAACCCAGAACATGGTTTTAATGCTTACCCTGAAAAAGGCTTGTAACTATACCAGGACCCTGAACACTCAGTGTAGTTGTCAGCTAGCTAAGAAAGACTTTCTATTGGCTTGAGCTTATATCCGAACAGTCTTCTCTGGTGAACACCTCACAACAAACCGCAGTACTTGACTGTGGGTGGCTGAGTGAAGACAGAAACTATGACTGTTCATATGACTTGTGTTTATACCCCTTGCCTCCCTTCTCCCTCCCTTCCATCCTGGGGAATCAAACTTAGCACCTTGCACAGGAGAAGCAAGTACTCTACCAAACTGCAATCCCAGCTCAGTCTTATGGGGTTTAAAATATTTGTTTTTAAAATTTATTTAAAGCTTGACATGGTGGCAGAGGCAGGTCATGCCTGGTCTACAAAATGAGTTCTAAGATAGCCAGGACTGTTAAATAAAGAGACCCTGTCCCAAAAAACTGTGTGTGTGTGTGTGTGTGTGTGTGTGTATGTGTGTGTGTATGCATGTATGTTTTATCTGCATGTATATATTTGCACCTGCATGTATATATTTGCACCGAGTGTGTGCCTGATGCCTACTGAAATCAGAAAACTGGATCTCTGGAACTGGGGTTACAGATCCTTTGAGATACCATGTGGATCCTCTGCAAAGGCTGTTCTCTAGCCTCTAGCCCTGCCCCCTCCAGGGTTTCTCTGTGTAGCCCTGGCTGTCCCAGGACTTGCTCTGTAGACCAGGGTGGCCTTGAACTTAAGAGCACTGCCTGCCTCTGCCTCCTGAGTGCCTCCAGCCCTCTTGACAGCTTTTTGTTTGAGATAGGTTTCTCTGTTTCGCCCTGGTCTGGAACCCACTCTGTCAACCAGGCCTGCATGCCTCTGCTTCCAGCGAGCTGGGATTAAAGGCCTGTGCCAGGCTGGAGAGATGGATCAACAGTTAAGAGCACTGACTGTTCTTCCAAAAGTCCTGAGTTCAATTCCCAGCAACCACATGGTGGCTTACAACCATCTGTAGTGGGATCTGATGTCCTCTTCTGGTGTGTCTGAAGACAGTGACAGTGTACGCACTCACATATATAAAATAAGTTAATCTTAAAAAAAAAAACAAAACAAAACCAAAAACCTACCTGGTTTTCTTGCTGGTTTCCTGTCTACATAGATAACTGTAAGTTTGTATTCTCTGTTAGTTACCGTGTGTCTAGTCAGTTGTGAGCACAGAGAAATTTGGTGGATTTCTATTTGGGTGTGGCTATTATCTTTGGAAATTTTTGTTTTAGTTTTTCTGTTACTGTAATTGTTTTTATTATTAGTATCATCATTTTATTTTTTGTGAGAGCTTAGCTAAAGCTTTTCTTACTAATGCCAGGAGAACTGAAGCAGGAGATCATGCTGGTCAAAGCAGCACAGCACCTAAGCCAAATTTGCAGGACAAGGCTCATTTTTATTATTAGAGCGCCTTTGTGACAGAGAAGCAGCTCACAGCCAGCAGGCTCAAGGCTATATAAAGCACAACGATGCTATTTGTCTTCAGAAAATCATCTCAAGTGTGGGAACTCAATGACCCAGACTATGCCCTAGCAATCTGAGGAAAGTCTTAGGCGTCCAGTGTCCCTTCCCAAGTCTATTTGCATTCCAAACTGCAACTTACTTAAAAGTACAAGGTGTAATCCCAGTCCACTAAGAGTTGAAACATACATTATGTTGTAACACAAATCCTTCTTGAAAAATGTCCACAGCAGATGTTTCCATGTCCTTTCTCAATGTCATATTTTCACACAATTTACCTCAATTCAAACCCCAACATCAAACCAGAGACCTGTTGCATGCTGAGCACACGCTCTGCCACTGAGCTATGCCCTTTACAATTGTCAGACTGAATCCTGTTGTAATGCGGTGCTGGTGGTTGTCTCTGTGATCCTGAGGTCTTTTCCTGGCAGATGAAAGATTGAAAGTCTGGGAAAGAAAGAAAATTGAGCTACAGAGAAAGCAAAAGTAACTTTATCACTTAAGTAGGAGAGGCACTAGGCCTGGGTGGCTAAACAGACTGGCTTAGGCCTGTTATTCCTTTGGATTCCCCTTTCTCTTACTGGTCTTGTTTAGAGCACATACTCTCTTACCCTTAATCATAAAACAAAACTTCTGAAAGGGTCCCCACCCTCTTATACAACAAGGATTCCATCATTACCTTGGGCTTTCTGACAGTCTGTATAATTCTCCACTTGATCACCCCCCTTATCCTGCAGCTCCTGGCCTCTTCTACTCCCTAATCCCTGTGAATCTCACTATGCCCTGTGCAGGTGGGGCTATGTAAGAAAAAAGTTTCCTATCAAAGATTCTGTGGAGGGTTGATTAAGAATGATCCCAATAGGGGGGCTGGAGAGATGGCTCAGCAGTTAAGAGCACTGGCTGCTCTTCCAGAGGTTCTGAGTTCAATTCCCAACAACCACATGGTGGCTCACAACCATCTGTAATGGGATCTGATGCCCTCTTCTGGTGTGTCTGAAGAGAGTGGCAGTGTACTCATATACATAAATAAAATAAGTAAAAAAAAAAAAGAAAGAAAGAATAATTCCCATAGCTAAATGGTGGCACACAACTTTAATCCCAGCATCCCACAGGCAGAGGGAGTTTGAGGCCAGCCTGGTCCACTGAGCCAGTTCCAGGTTACATAGACTTTGTCTTGAAAAACAAACAAACAAACAAACAAACAAACCAGACTGGCCCCCAAAGGCTTGTATGGCACTATTGGAAAGGATTGTAAGGATTGGGAATTATGTTGCTGGGGTTGGCTTTGAATTGAGGTTTCAAAGTCACCCCCATTTCTTTTGTTCTTTGCTTATGGGTCAGGATGTAGCCCTCAGCTATTGTACCAGCTCCTGCCTTTAATCTACCATACTCCCCACCATAATGGTCTAAATGTATGAAAATGTAAGCAAGCCCCAGTAAAATGTCTTCTTTGGTTGTAGTTTACAACCATCTGTAATGGAATATGATGTCCTCTTCTGGTGTCTGAGGACAACAGTGTACTCATATACAATAAATAAATAAACACATAAATAAATGAACATATAAATGTAGGTTTAGTGGGCTATATAGCATCGTAGTGTCCTGTGACAAACACTCCTATTGATTTTCAGAATATTTCTATCCTTCCAAATGAGACTTTGTCTCCTAGCAGGCACTCCTGCCCCAACCTCTGGGAAGAACCAACTCACTGCTAGTCCTGCCAACCTGTTCTAGCTATTGTAGAAATAAAATAATGCAATATGTAACCTTCTGTGACTGCCTTACCTGCCTCCATTAGTGTGTGTTTCCCTCAGCTTACTCGTCTTAGAACACTGATTGTTGTGGCAGGTATCTGTTCCTGCCTGAGAAGCATGTAGCCCAGTGGTTAAGGTTGATAGTCTCTTCCTTAGTTTTCTTTACCTTTTTCCTAGGCTGACACTGGAGCTGATTGGCTAGGCTGGCTTTCGAGTGAGCAACAAGTGTCTTTCCTGTTTCCATCTGTCTAGCACTGGTCTTAGAGAAGCACAGTGACACTTGGCTTTTGTGCTAAGGATCTGAACCTAGGTTTTTATGTTTTGCTTTTTAAACTAGTACTGGGCAAACACTCAATTATAAAGCTAAGTCCCCAGAACTGTTTTACTCTTGTTATTGTCTTTTGAGACAGAGACTAACTATGTATCCCTGGTTTTCCTGGAACTTATGTAGACCAGACAGGCCTCTCAAATTCACAGAGATCTACCAGCCCCTGCCTCCGAAGTGCTGGGATTAAAGGCATCCACTATCATGCCCGACTAGGTACCATATTCTATAATGGATCTGATGTTCCCAATGGACACTGAAGAATGTTATATGTGTGACCATGTTAAGGTACATCTGACACTCCATTTCCCTACCCTCACTCACATGGCACCAGAATAGAGTATGGAAACAGTAGGCCATCTACCACGGGGACACAAACAACAAGAGCTCAGGCACAGTCAGGGCTGAGCTCTCCTGAATGGCATGCTAGCCGTGGCTCCCTTTATGGGTCCCATCCCACCCTGTAGGATTCATAGCCATCCCCTTTAGCTCCATATGTGTCCTCAGTGTCCAAAGGTGGGCTGATTTGAGGGGAACTTCTTTTGCTAAACAGCTCAGACCCCAATACAATGCAGACAGTTCAAATCCAAGATAATTTGTGGCACCAACCCCCAGCTCTTCTGCTCAAGAAGGAACAGAGCTATGGTTGTTCTGGGCCCCTACCTGATAGCGGCCTGAAACATCTGGTGTGTCTGATAATGCCTGAAAGAGAGCTGGTGCCAAGGCCCGCCATTAGCACCGTTGCTGCTGTTTGTCTGAGAGGGTAAGGGCTGCAGTGGCCCTGATGGGGGTCAAAGGGTTCCAAAGACCTTTCCCAAAAAGTTTATCCTTCCTCATCCACAGCTCCAAGGAGAGAGACTTGAGACCAGACCAGAGGTGACCTCTCAGTCCTGAGATGGAGGGGAGATCAGGGCTTTTCTCAACCCTTCACCTGAACCCCAAAACTTTGAAGCCCCTACCCCTTGACCTTTGACTTATTTTACATATAGGATTGGTTTTCAGGGACCAGTTTCCAAACAGACCACGGTGAGGTCTGTTCCTTGACACACTGAAACTTTAGTCCCAGCACTCAGGAAACAGAGGCAGGCAGATCTTTGTGAGTTTGAGGCCAGTCTGGTCTACAAGCTAGTCCAGGACAGCCAGGGCTGTGTTACACAGAGGAACCCTGTTTCGGGAAAAAAAAAAAAAAAAACTTAAAAAAAAAAAAAAGACACACACCACACACATATCACACACCCCTCCTTTGCCTTTTTGCCTAGCCTGGGTCTTATCAGGGAAGACAGCCAATCAGATGTGGGCAGATGGGAGCCCTCCAAGAGACCTTCCTAGCCTCATAACCCATGAGGCAGAAGAGAGAGAGACCCGAGGCCCAGGGTGGACACCAGCCAGCCATGGCCTCAGCTGAGACTGTTTTACCCTCCATCAGTACTCTCACAACCCTGGGACAGTTCCTGGACACCCAGGAGGACTTCCTCAAGGTGGGGTCAGTGGGAGAGGGGCAGGTGGTCTTGCTGAGATGTAGGGCATAGTGCTTGGGGGTGGGGCTTCTATCTTACTTTAGTATCCTCTGCTCATTTTGGGGGGATTGGGGGTGGGGTGGGGTAGCCTCTGAGTCTGGCTTAGGGGAGGTGTTCTAAGGGTCTGAGATCAAGGTGAGGCTCATTTCTCAAATAGAAAGTGGAATTCTGAGCTCTATATCTTAAGAGTCTAGGCTCAGAGAGACAAAGGCCCAGATAAAAGTGTCCTGGGATTTCCAGGCTTTGAGATTTATTCTTGTTGGACTATGTGAAGACAGGGAAAGGCTGGGGAAAAACGGAGCCAAAGCTGTTCCCTTTGACTCAGAACTCTGCAACCCCTTTTCCCGTCCTGAATGCTGTTCTTGGTAAGTTTCTTATCTATCTCTAGCAAGACCTAATGGAGTCGTCTGGAGCTGAGAAGGGGGTTAGGGGAACAGTGTGGGTAAATGATAGATAGGCAAGCAAACTCTCGACCAACCTGCCCCAACGATGTTTCCAGCCGGGGTTGCTTCAGGGCCAGGTACCCACTGCCTACCATTCAAGCAGTGCGCTCCCTCCCGCAGTGGTGGCGGTCTGAAGAGACACAGGATTTGGGCCCGGGACCCCCGAATGCCACGGGGCCGTCCCTTCACGTGAGTCTGAAATCGGAGGACCCTCCCGGAGAGGACGATGAGAGGGACATGACCTGTGCGTGGGACCCGGATCTTTTCCTTACAAACTTTCCAGGTCCAGAGCCGCCCGGCACTCCCCGGACCTGTGCCCTGGCGCCCAGTGGGGGCCCAGTGGCACAGTTCACACTACCTGAGTCTCTGGGCGCCTATTCGGGTGGCCCAGGGTTTTTGGCCGAGCCTTTGGGCTCGGACGAGCATGCAGGCTGGGCGCACCCGACTCCGAGACCCCCAGCCCCTGAATCCTTCGTGGCCCCTGCCCTGGCCCCGGGACTCGCTCCCAAGGCGCAGCCCGTATTCGAGTCGCGAGCGGGCTCGGTAGGAGGCTTCTTCCCACGAGCGGGGCTTGCGGTGCCCGCAGCTCCAGGCGCCCCCTATGGGCTGCTGTCGGGATACCCTACGCTGTATCCCGCGCCTCAGTACCAAGGCCATTTCCAGCTCTTTCGCGGGCTCGCGGCGCCTTCTGCTGGCCCCACTGCGCCCCCTTCCTTTCTGAATTGTCTGGGATCTGGGGCGGTGGGCACAGAACTCGGGGCTACTGCGATCGCCGGAGATGCAGGCTTGTCCCCAGGAGCTGCGCCGCCCAAACGCAGCCGGCGAACTTTGGCACAAAAGAGGCAGGCGGCACACACCTGCGGGCACGAAGGCTGCGGGAAGAGCTACACCAAGAGCTCGCACCTGAAGGCGCACCTGCGCACGCACACGGGTAAGGGCGGGGCCAGGCGGGCGGGGGCGGGCTCGGGAGCCGGAAACGCAGCAAAAGGAGGGGCCGGAGGGTGGCCAGAGGCGTGGCTAAAGGCGACCCCAGCGGTAGGGGTCCTGAAGACCTCACCCTAGACGCTGGGTCAAGTCTAGAAGGAGGCCATTCCAGACCCAAAGGGGGAATCCCAGCACTCAGGAGGCAGAAGCTGGTGGCTATCAGTGACTTCGAGGCCATTTGGGTTCTTATAGCGAGTTTCAACATCCCGAGCTCCCTAGTGGGATCTTGTCTCATAAATAACTAGATATAGACAGAGGACCTGGGGAACATTTTGGGGGCTTCAGTGTTAGAAACGGATGTGTAAGGCCTAGGTTAGAGATGGGAGAAGAGCAGAAAGCAAAATTAATAGGGCGTAAGAAGAGACTTAAAGGAGTGAACCCCGGAGGGTACAAGCTTGGAATGCCAGTGCTCAGGATATAGCCAGTATTCATGCGCATGCTCGAGCTGGAACCGTCTGGGATCAGGAGGTCGAGACACTCAAGTAGAACCAGTTTCAGGGGCAACTGATGGAGGTCCCAGAGATAAGGCAGGCAACAAGAAAAGAAGGAAATGGGAGACAGGGCCTAGAAAGAGAAGTGGCGTCGTCGAGGACTGGAAGACAGTTGGGGTCTCCCAAACATGGGCAGGGCATGCAGCAGGTATATAATGGGAAGAGAGGGAATCACTAGAGATAGGGCCTTGGATACTGGAGTGGATTTCGGGGCTTTCAAGTTCAGGAACAAGACTGGATATCGGGAGGCTCAGTCAGTGTAAAAAAAAAAAAAGAATGACGATACATCCACATAGGGTCTCAGGCAGGGAATCGGGCAGGGAACCAGCACATAGGAAGCAGGATAGGAGACCGGAAATGAGAAAACTGCAAGATTGCAGCTTTAGATCCAGAAAAATATCCTGTCACAGAAGGCAGGATTGTGTCCCTTGGACTGTGCGAGCCTGATATGTCACCTAAGACTTGGCTCCACTTCATCAAGTGTTAGGAGGGTGTTGCTTACAGTTGCCTGTCCTTCAGGAGAGAAGCCTTATGCCTGCTCCTGGGATGGCTGCGGCTGGAGGTTCGCTCGCTCTGACGAACTGACACGCCACTACCGGAAGCACACTGGACACCGTCCCTTCTGCTGTGGCCTCTGCCCACGTGCTTTTTCACGCTCTGACCACCTAGCTCTGCACATGAAGCGTCACCTCTGAGTGATCCTGCACACGGACTGGGGATGAAATAAGAGATCCAAGGACTGTTTCCCAAAGGATGGGTTTACAGTCCTACCCAGATCAAGAACTGACTGGAAGACCACACAAAGGAGCCTTCAACAGAAACCTCGTTTCCTCAGGGAGCCACCACACATTGCCCCGCAGACCTAGCAATACAGACCACCAAGTAAATCAACTCAGATGGACCCCGTAGACCAGCACAGGAGTGACCCTGAGTCCTACGGGTGGATGGAATGGGATGAGATTTTCCAGAATCTTGAAGCAAGCTTCACACTGTGCCCATAGCTGGGATTGTTGTGGTTACTATAAAAAATGTCCCGTATAAAACCAGTGTCTGCTTCACTGTAGTATGGAGCTGGGAATTGTGGGGAGCACTGAGTCCCCCAGCGGGTGATACATTTGCCATCTCTTACACTTCCTAAAATGCATTCACTTCTGGTGACACTCCCCCATCCCCTCCCCGCCCCAGCCCCAGCAGTGCAGTGCAACCCTTTATCTCTTCTCCTCCATCAACATCAGCCCTACAATCCTGTCCTGCTGTCAAGCCAGTGAAGTGAATTCACTTCTATTGTCCGTCCTAGCTCCCTTTCTTCCTACGATGGATCTTACCTCGCAGCCCTGGTTGGCCTAAAACTATGTAGACCAGGCAGACATCAAACTCGCAGAGTTTGTCCTATCACCCAGCCTCTGCCTCCTACATGCTGATTTTAAAGGCATGACTATGCTCAACCTGTCTACTTCCTCGGCCAAAGTGGGTCACAGTCACAGAGATAGCTTAGACCTGTAATCCCAGCTGTTTAGGAGGCTGAGGCAGGAGGATTGCAAGTTTAAGTATGTCTGCAATATAGAACAAAGTCAACCTGAGACATTTAGTCAGCCTCTCTCTCTCTCTCTCTGTGTGTGTGTGTGTGTGTGTGTATGTGTGTTTATCTTTCTTTCTCTAAGACAGGGTTTCTCTGTGTAGCATTGACTGTCTGGAACTCTCTCTGTAGACAAGGATGGTACTGAACTCAGAGATCTACCTGCTTCAGTCTCCTGAATGTTTTTTGGGTTTTTTTTTTTTTTTTTTTTTTTTTTTTTGGTCTGTTTGTTTTCTTAATGTCTCAAAGAGTTAACCAAAAAAAAAAAAAAAAAAAAAAAAAAAAGCAGTTGAATAGTGGTATATACATTTAATCCCAGTACTTGGAAGGCAGAACTAAGTGATCTCTGAGTTCGAGGCCAGATAGAGCTACTCAATCTAGAGACTTTGTCTTTTAAAAAGGTAGGAAAAAAAAAGTTGGGTGGTGGCACACTCCTTTAAATCTGGCACTCAGGAGGCAGAGGCAAGCTGATCTCTAAATTTAAGGTTAGCCTAATCTACATAATAGTTCCATGACTTCCAGGAGCCAGGGCTACACAGAGAGACCCCGTCTTTAAAAACAACAACAAAAGCGTGGTGGTGCAGGCCTTTAGTCCCAGTATTTGGGAGGTAGGTGGATCTCTTCAGCTGGAAGCCAGCCTGGTCTCTGTAGCATTCAAAACCAGCCAGGGCTATGGTAGTTCAGGCCTGTAATTCCAAAATTTGGGAGGTAGAAGCGGGAGGATCGGGTGTGAAGACCCCAGCCACATAGTGACTTCTTGGCCAGCATCTTGAGCAGGGCTAGAAAGCTTGCAGACTGGACAGGGAGAGGGTGGGGAGGGTGCAGAAAACAATGTGATTGAGTTTGCAAGGGTGACCCAGCCAGGGTGGGGTGGTCCCTTTACTGGGAATCCCAGCACTTGTGAGTCTGAGACAGGAGGATAGTAAGTTATAGGTTAGCTGGAGCCACAGAGTAGAGCTTGCCAAAACACAAAAGCAGGAGGGCAGGGGTGGTGGTGTCTGGAGATGTGGATGGCTCAGTGGTTATAAGCTCTTGTGTAAGCCCTGAGTTCAGGTTCCACCACACAGCACAAAACGAATACACAGATATACATAAGAAGTCGGAGGATAGCCCATATTTATAATCCCAGCAGTCATTCAGGAGACTGAGCAAAAGTTGGGAGTTCCAGGATAGCCTGGGCTACATTGAGACCCTGTCTTAAAAATGAGAAGGGCAGATAAGATGACTCAGCCTGCAAGCTTGTCAAGCTCAATGCCCTGAGTTAGATCTCCCAATCCCATATGGCAGAAGGAGCTCCCACACCTTTCCCAGTTCTCCACTTGCATGCCGGGCCATGTGCCCATGCATTTACATGTATGTACAATGTGCTTGGGTATCTCTGTGATTTGAGCGCTCCGCTGGTAAAGGCAGGAAGCTCAGGAGTCTAAGGGTCAGGCAGAGGCGGGAGCAGGCAGATATCTGTGAGTTCTAGGCCAGCCAGGGCTACATAGTGAAATCCTGTATAAAAATCAAAAAACAAAAAAGGGGAAAGAAAAGAATTGGACTTGCCCAGGCCCGTAAGTGATGCAGCAGGTAAGACCACCCAAAAACTTAAAAAATGTTCCCGAGTTGCACAGCAGTGGTGGAAAAGAAATAGGAAGACAGATTTGTTCCTGACTCAGAACTTGAATAAAGCAAAAAAACAAAAACCCCAGAAGTTGGAGCGCCTTAAAAGTCACGTGACAATAATGCCCAAGGGAGGGGCGTGTCCACGAGTGAAGCCTACCCTGAGCTGAGTCTGCCAAAAGCTGGGGGACGGGGCGGGGCAGACGGGGGGGGGGGTCGGGGGCGGGTTTCGCTGATGGGACAACTTCTTAGGAAGCCCCGCCTCCGCTCCGGGCCGGGCGCGCTTCGTCTCCACACTTGGGTTGCCAGACCCGGGTCTCTGAGGTCTTTAGGGGAAGTTAGTCTGATCCTCGTGACCCGGCCGTCCCGGGTATTTCAGAGTCCATTGCTGTAGCCTCATGGCAGCACCGAGCTCTCTGCTGCTGGCTGCGCTGCTGTGGGTCCCTGCCGAAGCCCTGAGCTGCTTTGGGGACTCCGGGCGGCCTGTGGATTGGTGAGCCAGTAGTTGTGGAACTGGATCGGGCGCGGGCACTGGGATTGAAGCGCTTTCCCGCTAAACCTTAGATCTCTTCTCTCCCCCACCTCCTGTCTTCCCGGACCTCCAGGTTCGTGGTGTACAAGCTCCCGGCTAACAGCGGGTCTGTGGATAAGCCATGGAAGGGCCTGAAGTATAAATACATGGACCAGAACTCCGAGGGTTGGCAAGACGGTGTAGGGTACATCAACAGCTCGAAGGGAGCTGTGGGCCTCAGCCTGCAGCCGTTGTACCGAAGGAACTCCAGCCAGGTGACTTGAGTGCCGTCGGAACCGGGGCCGGGACACTGTAGTGGGTCCCACGGTGAAGGGGGGGGTAGTCACGTACCTCTGTGCATTCTCCTAGCTGGCCTTTCTACTCTACAACGACCAACCTCCTAAATCCAGCTCAGCTCGGGACTCTTCCAGCCATGGGCACACGAAGGGTGAGAGAGGCTTGGACTGGTGCTCGTGGAATCTCCCTGAATTTCTTGTACGTTCTACCCAAACTAACCTTTGGCCTGCACGAAGGGTGGGCATTTGCCCTGTCGGACCTTTCCTGCTCTAAGACCCCAGCTCTGAGACCCTGTACCTGGTTGCCGATGAGCTAGCTCACTTGAGGGGCCTCTTTTAAGCAGCTTCTCTGACCTCTTCCTTCTGGTTCAGGTGTCCTGCTGCTGGACCAAGAAGGGGGCTTCTGGCTGGTCCACAGTGTACCTCGCTTCCCACCCCCTGCATCCTCTGGTGCATACAGCTGGCCTCCTAATGCTCAAACCTTCGGCCAGACCCTACTCTGTGTGTCTTTCCCCTTCAGTCAGTTTCAAAGGATTGGTGAGTAAAACCGCTGAGGTGAGCTAAGTCTCAACCCCCTGAGTAACGGTCTCACACACCTCCCTCACCTTGTCTTCCAGGCAAGCAGCTGACTTATACCTATCCCCTAGTTTATGACCACAAATTGGAAGGCATCTTTGCTCAGAAATTACCTGACCTAGAGGAGGTGATCAAGGGGCACCATGTCATCCATGAGCCCTGGAACAGTAGTGTAATACTCAGTTCTCAAGCTGGGGCCACTTTCCAGAGCTTTGCCAAATTTGGAAAATTTGGAGATGGTAAGTCTTGATGTTGGGGTGGGGAGAGCGCTTTCTTTGTAGAAGAAGGTCCCCACTATCCCCAGGCCTGGGGGCAAGCACATTTACAGCCCAGATGTCTTGGGAGCCATATTACAGAAATAACCATGAGCAGTAAACAGCGGGCTGAGCAGGTTGGACCCAGCATCTTGGAGGCCGAAATGGAAGTTCGAAATCAGCCCACAGACTGGTATTGGTTTCTGGATGTGCAATATAGGATATGTATGACCTGAGCCTCTTTGCTCATCTGAAAAGTTAGGATATTGATGCTTTCTCCTTACTGGGTTGTGAAATATCACCTAAGGACTACCTTTTAGGGCAGGGGGCAGGCTCTCACTGTGTTTCCTTGGCTGGTCTGGAACTCAGAGAGAGCCACCTGCCTCTGCAATCTGAGTGCTGACTTCAAATGCTCAAGCCTCCGTGCCCAGTCTGTGTCTTTGTTTTGAGATAAGATCTCACTGCACACTTTCAGGGTAGATGCCCCTCTGAGGTCCTCTTGTTCCAGCTTCTGAGTGTTAGCGTTGCAGGTGTGACCTGCGGATTGACAGGGGCTGTTTAGGTTCACGTCATTCTAAAAGTGGACATTTGAGCGCCCGGATGGAAGCAGGCATGAGGAATCTGTCAGTGCTCCTCACCTCAGTCTTCCTTCCTCTGCAGACCTGTACTCTGGCTGGTTGGCAGCAGCTCTTGGCACCAACCTACAGGTCCAGTTCTGGCCAAATTCTCCAGGTGTCCTGTCTTCCAACTGCTCTGGGACCCATCAAATTCTGGATGTGACTCAGATAGGATTCCCTGGCCCATCTGGACCAACTTTCAATGCCACAGAGGACCACTCCAAATGGTGCGTGGCCCCTCAAGGGCCCTGGGCCTGTGTGGGTGACATGAATCGGAACAAAGGAGAGACACACCGAGGTGGGGGCACATTATGCACCCAGCTGCCTGCCTTTTGGAAGGCCTTCCAGTCCTTGGTGAAAGACTGTAAGCCCTGTAACAAGGGGAGCTGACTGAAAGCCCAGCAGAGCAAAGGGGACTAGACTTTATCCCTGCACTTGGGAGGCAGAGGCAGGTGTGAGTTCCAGGCCAGGCTGGTCTACAGAGGGAGTTCCAGGAGAGCCAGGGCAACAGAGAGAAACACTGTCTCAAAGGAAAAAATAAATACAAAGAAAGACTCAGAGATTTTTTTTTTTTTGACTTGAATTTGTTTGTGTGTCTGTTTGTTGGTGGGTTAAACCCAAGGCCTGCCACACTGGACACAAGTACTCTGCTGCTGAATCACACCCCCTGCCCTGGCTCTGAATCTGAATACCAGTTCAGCCCCTTCCTAACTGGAGACCTTAACAGTGCCTTAACCTCTCTGGCTGTCTACTGCAAAATGGGCACCAGGACATGTCTCTGAAGGTTGTTAATACAACAAATTCTGTACCTGAGACTGTTAACCTTTTGCTTCAGATGGACTCGTGGTGGGACACCTTCCTTCCAAGGTCTGCCCAAGGCTGTCACCATGTGTGGAATTGGCAGTGGATGGAACATAGGAAGGCCCTAGTGAAAGCCACCTTCTTACTTTCTGAGAAGCCAAGGGTCATCATCCCTGTCCAGAGAGGAAATGTGAACCCAGGGATCTCAGGCAGCACGGGCACTTTATTTATATGTGTACATATGTATACAGGCATCTGTACAGCACAGGACCGAAAGCCTCCGCTATGGACCTAAAGATGCAGGGCTGGGCGCCCCAGTTTTGGTTAGGCCTGCAGAAGCCACAGCTTCAGCAGGACACCGGGAGTTCAACCCTGCTTCAGGTTTGGTGCCTGGGACCATTAGGGAAGCAGGTGGGACTGGAGGAGCTGCACTGCGGGGTACATTCTTTGTTGGGACTAGGGTTGGAGTCTGGGGGTCTGGAGAGAGTTTGGGGGAGGCGGGCTTAGAGCGAGGTCCGCTTATTGTGGTCCGCTCTTCCACCTCCTCTAGCACCCAGCGCTCCCGGCCCCTTGGGGCATCAGGCACCAGAGGCATCTGGGCTACAGGTTCCTTCAATCCCTTGGAGTCTGTGCCCAGAGACTGGGGTGTCTGGGTCTTGACCCCTGGCCGGGAAGGCTCTACAACAATGGGCACCGGGGGTGTGCCTGCCTCACCGGAGCTACTGCGCCGGCCTGTCTCATGTTCCTGTACTGGGCTTAGCGCTGCCTTGGCCAGGGCCCTGGCCACCCCACCTGGGCCATCCTCAGTCTGCACGCTCTGATGCCTTGTGCAGCCCGAGTCACGCTCCAGGGTCCGGCTCCCAGGGGTTGTCGCGCGAGGTGGAGTGCAAGCCTCTGTACCTCCTGCGGAATCCTCCTTGCCTAACGCCATAGGTCTCTGGACACCATCGGGTAGCAAAGGGTCCGCGCCCAAGCTTAGGGGTGATTCCTGGCGGCCCAGGCGTCGCACGGCGATCTGCCGGGTCGCCCCAGGACCCTCAATAGGAGGCGTCTCACCATCGGACTCAGCGAGGCTGTGCAGCGCCAGCTCACCGTGGAAGTCCTTTCGGAAATCAGGGTGTCCCACTTCCAGGCTGTGTTTGCGCAGTGCGCCCTTCTTGTCTGCTCCCAGCGAAGCCCCTAGCTTCTCTGCTGACTGCACGCGTTTGAGCAAGGGCGAGCGTGGGGGCTCTGCACTTTTGGGGCGCGGGCGCACGACAGGGGGCGATGAGTGCAGTTTGGCAGGGAAGCTCTGTGTGGTATGCGAGCTGCCCACCGTGTGGCCTGGCAGCGGCGGCGGCGACGCCTGCGTCGGGGATGGAGTGTGCGCCAGAGGTGACAGCGGGATGTTGCCAGCCGATTTGCAGCGCGCTGAGCGGTACTGGCGGTGTAGTTTCGGTGACAACCCGTGCAGGGTGCTGGGCCTGATGTGGTGCGAGGCGGATGAGGCGGGGGAGTTAGGCGTGCTGGAAGCTGGAGAGCTACTCTGTGACGAGGCGCCTGCAGGCCAGAGAAGGTGCAAACATTCTCAGCACCTCAGTGCCCTTGTTCCCCCCCCCCCTACCCCGCGCAGGCGCAGAACCTACCTAGGTAGGCGGAGTCAGGTGTGGAGCGATAGCTATGTGTGGGCGAGCGTGCGGGTAGTCCGTGAGTGGGCGAGCCGGGAAGACTGTCGCTGGACGACAAGGACCGGTTCAGAGAGGACAGAGATCGGCTAGTGTGCAGCAGGTTTGACTGTTTTGTGATCTTCCGGAAGAGGGAGCTCCGCTTTTTGCTGGGGGACAAATACCAAAAGGTCACACCTCTCCTTAACTCCGGAGCTCTGGGTCGTCCCCCCCTCTAGACAGCCCAGTAACCGCCTACCCCTTTCTAGCATTTCCCCTTTCCCTACAACCCGTCTGTTAAAGCAGAACTCTACGCTCAGTTCTACTTGGCTATGCCCACTCTTTTTCTGGCCAGGGTATAGTGCGAGAAAGCCCATCCAAACAAACTAGGCCTCTACTGGCTCCTCCCATACCTCTAGTCATCCTTTCCCGTGCAAGCCCACTTTACGGGTTAGTTCGCTTCCTTCATTCAAATCTGCACTCAAGTCCTGGCCAAACTCACCAATCAAAACTCTGTCTCCGTCTCTCCGTCTCTCTGTCTCTCTGTCTGTCTCTGTCCTATGTCTCTCTCACAGACAGGGTCACTATGTACTTTTAGCTATCCTAGAACTCTACGTAGACTGGACTGGCTCTGAGATCTACCTGCTTCTGCAGGGATTAAAGGGATGCGCCCCTGTGGCAAGTTGTGAAAACTGTGCGGCTAGAGAGATGACTCAGCAGTTAAGAACAGAGGCTGCTCTTCCAGAGGACCAGAATTGGATTTCTAGCACCTACGTGGCACCTAACAACCACCTGTAACTCTAGCTAGTTCCGAAGAATCTGACGCCATCTTCTGGCCTCTGCAGGCATCGGGCCCACATGGCGTACACATAAAAACGAATCAAAACACGAATACAAGTTTAAAACAACAACAGCAACAAAACTAAAACAAAACTGGTCTCTGGGGGCTGGAGCCATGGATGGTTGGTTAAGAGGGTATATTGCACTTGAGCGCCTCTGTTGGACAGCTAACTCATAATGCCTGTAACTCTAAGTAGCATCTGGGCAATCCAACCACTACTCTCTTCTGGCCCTCAGAGGCAACTGCACTGAGTCACAAACAGACACAAACCTATGCATAATTAAAAGAAAATATTTTAAAAATTAAAATAAACTCTCTTGCATCTGGAGAAGTAGTTCGGTGGTATGAAGACCCGGGTTCAATTACACACACACACACACACACACACACACACACACACACACACACCACTCTTATCCCCACCCTCTCCCTTAACCCTTCCAATCTATGAGAAGAAATTTACAGTCATGCCCCATATATAACCGTTTCCAAATACCCACACCATGTAACTCTTATATGGTTATATGGCCTTAGAGACCTCATAGGTGAGTTGTGTAAATTCACTGATGGGAATGCAGGAAGTAAGGCTGCATTTGTAGTAACACACCTACATCACTAAGGAATGCCTGACTGTGTTTCTTTTCTTTTTTCCCTTGCTACATAGCTCCACACTGGCTTTTAACAAAATCCAGAGAGCCTCTTGCCTCAGCCTCCCAAGTCCTGGAATTGCAGGGGTTCCCAGTCGGTCTGCTTAACTGTATCTCATATGGCTCATTCTTACTTGGTAGTAACTTTTTGTTTTGGTTCTTTGAGACAGCCTCTCTCTAGATTAGCCCTGACTGATTTCAGACTCACTTTGTAGACCAGGCTGGCCTTGAAACTCAGATCCGCCTAACTCTGCCACCTCACCATTTATTTATTTATTATTTATTTAATTATTTATAATCAGTGTCTAGCTGTGTAGATCAGGATGTGGTCAAACCTTGAGGATTGGGTACTGTTGGAATTTAAGGCATGCACCATCTTACCCAGCCGGTTATCTCAGCTCCTTCCTAGTCTTGTTGAAACAAGTCTAACCCGCTCAATGGCTCGCCCAAAATGCTTTTAAATAGTTTCCTTTCCTGGCTCCTCCTACTTCCGCCCCCACCTCCCCCCCCCCCCCCCCCCCCCGTCCACCACACCCACTGCTCTTTCCTCTAGGGTACTTACTTGTCTGGCACCTCCCATTTTAACACCGCCCATTGGGCTGGGATAAGCTACTCATGGTCCCACCCACCTCTCTTGGCCATCTTTAGCTGAAGGCCTCTTGTTCCTGCGGGCCATTTTGGCTTTGTAGCTGCTGCGCCTGGCAGGTCCAATCCGGATGGAAGTGTTTTCAAAGGGTGTGGTGGTCACAGCTACTTTGTTGCCGCTCTGGGAGAAGGGAGGGTAACTCTTTTGTTGGAGGTCGCTTGGTCCTGGTCCACACTCCACCCATCCATGCCGGTCCCCTACACTCACCTTCAGGATCAGCTCTACCACCTCAGGATGCACCATACCGTGCACGGGCTCACCATTCACGTGGGTGATGAGGTCCCCAGCACAGAGCCCTGCCTCTTGGGCTGGACCTCCTTCCTCCACGTGCTGTAAGCCAACAGAGACATGACTGAGGGATTGAAAAGAAAGACAGCTTCACATTTTTTTTTTTGCATTGACCTTTTATGAAATAGTCATTATTCTCCCCCATTACACAGATGGATAATAACCTGGGGCCAGAGAACTAAGTGAAAAGAGATATCTCACCCAAATTGCACTGTTCACCCCAAGACTCCTTTCCCCCTCACTCCCCAGCCCATGAGACTCACCCAAACAATGTGGTGGACACTGTAGACATCTGAGTCGCCCATGTAGACACGGATGGCTCGCAGTGTGAAGCCATATTTCTTGCCTGAGCGTTGGATGGTGATGGGGGAGCGGAGTCCGCTGACAGCTGGTGAGTAGTCTCGGCTAGGCGAAGAGTCTCGTGAGGATGGATTGGAGGAGAGAGATCGAGGGGACATGGGACTAGCAAGGGGTGAGCCTCCGTGTGGGTCCACTGCAGACACAAAACCATGAAGGTCAGAGGTCAGGGCAAACCTCATACTGCGATCCCAGGATCCACTCCTAAAGCCCAAGAGCAGGTTCTTCACGACTCCATCCTGAGGGCAAACAACCTTCCTGCCACAAATCTCAGGGATCCCCTTCCCTGGTATGTGGCGCCCCGCTTCACCTGCAGGAATCATGACCGACAAGGCTGTAGCTGATGCCGATTTGATAACTTTGCCCCCAGTTCGAGACGGTCGCTTCTCCACAGCAATGTCCCCAGACAGCTGCTGGTGCCTTGCCCTTCGCAAAACCAGGTCGTTGGTGGCTCTAGGGCCTGATGGATCTCCATCCTTGGAGGGTGGGCAGAGGTCACCTGGATGTGAGCGCTGAGCTGCAAAGGACAAGAGCTATCAGGTCGGGGACTTTTCACTTGCTGATTATTCCTTGGACTTCACAGAGCAGGTGACAACCTCTCTGCGGCACAACCTCTGCCACAAGGGTTTGTGTGCCACCACCCTTCAGTTTGGCTGAATGCCAACTGAGAATAGTGAGTGTTCTTTTGTCTGTTCTGAGACAGGGTCTCAGGATGTAGTCCTCCTACTCTGGAATTAACTATGTAGACCAGGCTGGCCTCGAACTCATAAAGATCACCTGCCTCTGCCTCCCAAGTGCTGGGGCAGCAGTGTGTGCCACCACCCCTGGCTTAGTGCTCCTTTCTATTCATTTTTATTTTATGAGTGAGTGTTTTGTCTGCATGTGTGTATGTGCACCGGGTGTGCAGTGCCTGCAAAGTCAGAAGAGGGTGTCAGATTCCCTGGAACTGGGGCCCTGAATGGTTAAAAGCCACCCTGTAGGTGCTGGGAACTGAACCTGGGTTCTCTGAAAGAGTAGCAAGTGCTTTTAACTACTGAGCTATCTCTCTAAACCCTGGGTGCTCACACACACACACACACACAGAGAGAGACAGAGAGACAGAGAGACAGAGAGACAGAGAGACAGAGAGAGATCTAAATAATTCTGGTGTTAGGTCACGCCCCCAGGTCCTCCACCGGGAGATTTTAGGCAGGGGCTCTGCCGAACCTCACCTGTCAGGCAGGCGTTCTCGGTGGTAATACCCATAGATAAGTATATGAATAGTGCTTCAGGTCTTGCATAAACTGAGCCATGTACATTAAATGGATGGCTCAATAGTTCGCCCATGGGAAACTGGGCAAAGGCTAGAGAAAGCACTCACTGGCCTCGGGTTCCCCAGGGATGGACGTGCCCTCTCCTTGAACTGCCTCTTTGGGGACACGTGTGTCCAGTGAGCTAGCTGGATCAGAGCTGGGCCGAGGAGGTCTGCGGAGTCGGGTCTCATCTTCATCCTCCTGAGGAGCAGTGAAGCGGCTAGGCTCCAGCAGCGCTGAGAAACGTCTGCGCGCTCCCAGCGGGGGACTGGCCTCTCCCTCCAGAAAAGTGGCTTCAGAAGCCGAGAAGCGCTTACTGCACCGAGAAGACCAGATCAGAAGGAATACTATCATTTGGCCCCGCCCTCGGGCCCCTCTCTAGTTCCGCTTACATCTCTGGAGAGCCCCCTCTCCAGGTCTTCTCACGCAGAGTCAGGCCACCCAGTCCCTCCCTCTTGCCGGCCACCTTCTCCTCTGGGCCCTTGGCGTTTGGGTCCCGCTTGCTGGCCCCTGATGCTGAGACAGGAGTCTTGGGCTCGTGTTGAGACAGCTGCTCCATACTGCTGTATACCTGAGAGCAGAGCGGGGGGGGGGGGGGGGTTGCTGAGTACGCCTTCCTGCCTGAGCCAATCCCGTTTTCTGCAACGGGAGCGCAAAGCGCGCTCTGTCCGCCCCCCCCCCCCCACCGCGCACGACTTGCTCAATTCTACAATTCCCTGTACCTTCAAGAGACCTCAAGCAAAGTTAAGCCTGCCTTGCTCTAGGCTCATCTGGTCCAGCTCTCTACTTTGCCCGGTCTTCCAGGCCTTCCCTAATTTCTATCTATACGTCTCCAGGCTGGGCAGGCATCTTTCCAGGTGCTCGGTACTGCTAAGACTTTGCACAGCTTTGGACCTTCCCTACTCTTACACCAACCCAGAGCCAACCCCAACCCGCCCCCAAAACAGACCTCTCAACTTCCTAGTTCCCAACCCCTTTTTAACTTTCCAAACTGAGACCTCAGGTGCCTGGGACATCGCTGCACAAAGACCTTCCGGGCCCAAGCCCCACGTGGCGCACCTTGCTGAACCTTGGTGAGCAGGAGGAGAATTGGCGGATCTCCACAGGCTCCTCCTCTGTGGTGTCGTCCTCATCGTAAGAGTTCACATGGTGATACCTGTCGGAGCGGGCTGGAGAACCGGCGCCTCCTCAGAGCCCAGCCAAACTATGTCCTCACCATGACCCCTCCAATTTGCTCTGAATTTCTTCCCCAGACCCACCCCCTCACGTCCACACCCTCCCCATTCTCCAAATGACTCTGTTACCAGACAAGTTTACTGCACCCTGGCTCCAACTCAGGCTAGTATAAGTTTTGCTCCTTCTTGGTTCTAGCCCAGGCCCAACATGACAACTCCTACGTTGAACCTCCACCCATCTCCTACTAAAGTCCTTGCCTGGTGTTTTTGTTTGTTATTTGGTTGATTGGTTAGTTGTTGTTAGGTTTTGTTTGTTTGTTTGTTTTTTGAGACAGGGTTTCTTTATGTAGCCCTGGCTGTCCTGGAACATACTACGGAGACTATGCTGGGCTCCAACTCACAGAGATCCACCTGCCTCTGCCCCCCGAATTCTGGGATTAAAGATGTGCACCAACAGGCTAAGCTCATCCTTGTCTGGTTCTTAGCACAAGCATCATTTTTCTTGAAGTGGATAGCACGCTAAATGGCATGAGGCCACACCCCAAAGGCAGTTTCGGTCTTGTCTTTTTTTTTTTTTTTTTAACCTCACTGGGACTTGAACCCAGGTTCTCTCCCATACTAAGCAAACACCAATCCTGGGCTGCCCTAGCCATCTTCCCGCTTTTCTTTATCTTTTTCTTTCTTTCTTCTTTTTTAGCTGTATAAATGTGTGTGTCTGTGCAAGTGCACGCCTGAGTGTAGTTATCTGGGGAAGCTAGAGGCATTGGAGCCTCTGGATCAGCAGTCACAGATGTTTTTAACACCTTCTGTTCACCCATAATCTCCACCCTCTGGCATGGGTGTTGAGAACAGAGTCCGTGTCCTCCACAAGAGCAGCCAGGGCTCTTGAACTGAATCTTTTTACTGCCTCTGTTATTGTTGTTTTGTTTTAAAGTGTAAGTATGTTCTGCCTGCGTGTACGTCTCTACCACTCTTATGGCCGATGTCCATGAAGGTCAGAGGTGGATGCTGGATCCCTTGTGGAGTTACATGTTTGTGACTGAGGATGTGGATGCTAGGAACTGAACACAGAGCTTCCAGAAAGAGCAGCCGTGTCCCCAGCACCAACACCCACGTTGACAGAGTCTCAGTGTGTAGCCATAACATCTCTAGATAGAGATATGCCTGCATCTGCTTCCCAAGAGCTGGGATTAAAATCGTGTACCTCCATGCCCAACTTTAAAACACTTTACTATAGCCAAGGTGGCCTTGAACTTGTTAGGTAGTTGAGGCTAGCCTTGAACTCTTCCCAAGTGCCGGGATAAGAGGCATCTGTCACCATATCCAGACTCACTTTTTATCCTAACATGGGGTGTTGCTCAGGCTGGCCTTGAATTCTCTGTGTAGCACAGAAAGCCTTGATGTCCTAGTGGCCGAGACGACAGGCCTGAGCCAACCAGCCTGACAACGGTCAGCCTTTTTATCCTTTAGTCAGGCTCCTCTCCAGTCACTCTCTGAATCCCGTTCTCTACTCAGACCTGGCATTGTGTCCATCCTGACCCCCGACTCACTGTCAAAGTAGCTGGTGTCGTCTTCTGACTCTAGGTGTGGGATGAACTCCGCCTTCTGCCTCAGTAGTCCTGTCCAGTCTAGGTCTCGGAAGAAACTATGCTGTTTTACTTCAAAAGCACCACCTATGGGCAGAAGACAGAGGGAGTCCTGACGCCTGCCCAATAGACCAATCCTTCAGCCCATTTTCCACCCCAGGCCTCAGCTCGAACTGAGGCACTGCCATGCTCCCGTCTCAACTGTCCATGCAGAAGGCCTCTTACCTGCCCCAAGCCGGACCAGGGGGTTGGTCTGCAAGAGGCTAGATATTAGAAGCTGGGCATCTGTGGGCAGGGCCTCATCACCTTCAGGCCACAGTATGTCATCTGCAAAGCAAAAGGAAGCTGAGAAGTCACCCCAGGATGCCCATCTTGCCATAGTTCCACCTCCCACCTAGGAGTCACGTACCACTGATGACCTGTCCAAAGAGCTCTTCTGGGGTATCCCCGAAGAAAGGCACACAGCCCACCAGGAACTCGTAGAGAATGATCCCCATAGCCCACCAGTCCACTGGCTTGCCGTAGCCCTGGCGCAGGATGACCTCGGGTGCGATGTACTCTGGGGTCCCACACACCTGGGGGCAGGCGGTCAGCCTGTGCCCTGGCCGTAGAAGGGGCCTCAAGGGAGAGCTGTGCCCCCCCACCAGGCCCTGGGCCCCTGAGGTCCTTCCAGGTCACTCCACCCTTGGTGACCCCCATGCCCGCCACACACCTGTTTGTCCAGGAACTCCCGGGCATCTTTCTCAATGTGGCCTTCATATAAGTTGGTGGTGAGACTCATGAGTCCCATCTTGGAGAGGCCAAAATCCGTGAGTTTGATGTGGCCCATGGACGTGATGAGGAGGCTTCAGGGACAAAGGCATAAGCAAGTTTCAAAAGTGAGGTCCTTGCCCTTTCACCCCTGGGCCTTCCAGGGAACAAGAGGGGATGGATAAAGAAGGTTCACGCTCACTTGTCTGGCTTGAGGTCACGGTGCACGATGCCATAATTGTGTAAGTACTCAAGGGCTAGAACTGTTTCAGCAAAATACATTCGAGCCATCTCCACGGGTAGTGCCCCGATGTTCTTGAGGAGAGTGGCACAGTCACCGCCTGAGAGCCAGGGAAGAGATTCAGGTGAAGAGGGAGTCACCCTGCACCCAAAGCCAAGCACACAACGTTTGCTGTTTCTCCACTTCTGTTGTACCCATTTTGCAGAAGGGGAAAACTAAAATCTAGAACAGGATCTCTTCCCAAGTTTCATAAGGGATCCAGCATCCAAAACCCCTAGGCTTTCCTCATGTTATTAATTACCCTCTGGAATTGGCATGCCCAGCCCACTTTCTTCATAAGGACTCAGACTCAGAGAGAGGTCTGGTCACACAGGAAATTGATGACTGTGAATTTTGTTTAGAGCCAAAGAAAGCATGACTCTTGGCCTCTTGACAACTGAACCTTGAGGGTCAAGGGTTTTAAAATGTGGGTTCCTGGCTTCCACCCAGGAGGAGTGTGATTCACATGTTACTTAGCAATGCTGCAGATGGGATCCAGGGGCTTGTTTATGCTCAGCAATCACTCCACTGCGGAGCCACACTCCCGGCCCCTCCCCAGTGGGTTCTAGACAGGTGCTTTACTGTTGAACCACAGCGCTGCTCTGACATTAGTATTTTAGCTTGCCTGATACCCACTCCTCCTCCTCCTTACAAGGGTAGATGTCACTCGAGGCAAAGCACCGAGGTCAGTATGCAATGGGTTTCTGCTCTTTCACCTGAGCATTCAACATAGAATGCAGTCTGCTAGAGGGCAGCCCTGCTGCTCTGTGGTTCATCAGGAGGACATACAGGAAGAAAGCAGGACTACGTGATGCCAATGGCTTGGTTAGAGCACCTAGATACAGCCATTCCTAAAGGCGGCATAGACTTTTCTAGCATATGAGCTCACACGTTTCCTTGCTACGTGACACATAAAAAAGGTAGATGAAATGGTTGGGGCTGAAGCCAACCACACACAAGCCCTGGGTTTGAACTCCAACACTGCTCAGAAATACAGTGAGATGGAAAATAAATGTAAAACATAAAGCGTGAGTGATCGTGTAAACCACGAGCTTTAGTCAGTCGGTACTGTCATCACTTAATTAACTTTATCTATAGAATTTTATTTATAATAATATTTACTGATAACTAAGTTATAGCTGAAGCTGGCCTGGGACTGTCTCTGCTGTGAAGGGCTGGGGACGTGACTCAGAAGAAGAGCCACCGCCTGGAATCCCCCAGTGAGGCTCAGGGGTATGGGTTCCACCCCCAGCACCCTGCACAAAGAAATTATGCAGGAACAACCAGATAGGATGTGGAAGGAAAAAATGGGTGACACTGGACACCTGCAGTCCCAGCTGTGAGGAGACTCGGAGAGAGGAGCAGGGCAGAGGGGAGGAGAAGAATCAGGTGTTCACTGAATAGATAAGCAGACGAGGAGAAGCATGTAAACAGAGATGCTCCCATGAATGAACTGATGGGGAGATACATATAGAATGCATAATGGGGTGCTTACATATGAATAGGAGTTACAACTTAATTAAGTATTAATTAATACAAAGTAAGCCCACCTCACCAGAAAAAAACACAGCTAAACAAATAAGTCTGATGAACCCCAGCACTCGGGAGGATGAAGAAGGAAGACCAGGGGCTGGACAGATGGCTCAGTGGTTCAGAGCACCAACTGCTCTTCCAGAGGTCCTGAGTTCAATTCCCAGCAACCACATGGTGGCTCACAACCATCTGCTATGGGATCTGATGCCCTCTTCTGGTGTGTCTGAAGACAGTGACAGTGTACTCATAAATAAATAAATAAATCTTAAAGGAGGAAAAGGAGAAGGAGGAAGACTCAGAGTTTGAGGCTAACTTTGGCTACATACTGAGACCCTGTCTCAAAACAAAAATCCTACCAAACAAGCGATGGGCAGACGTGTCAAGGATGGGATAGCAAACAGTTGGGAAAACAAGCTTATCGTCGAATAGGGTGATCCCCCAGGGAACTGTGTGGCCCAGCAGCATTGCCTGGTGCAGTGGTGCCCCACAGGTGCCCCCACCTTCCACATACTCCATGACCATGCAAAGGTGGCGCCGGGTCTCAAAGGAGCAGAACATGCCGACCACAAAAGGGTTCTCGGCAAACGTCAGGATGTCGCGCTCCACGAACGCTTGCTGGATCTGGTTGCGCAGGATCAGGTTCTGTTTGTTGATCTTCTTCATGGCGAAGCGCTGCCGAGTGTCCCGGTGCCGCACCAGGTAGACGGCGCTGCGGGGGAAGAGAGCGAGGACCGGCCATCACCTCCGAGACACCCGGCCTCCGCCACCCTCCCCCGCCAGAGCCCCGGGTGGCTCACCCGTAGGCACCATTGCTTATGAGTTTGATAGTGTCAAAGTCACTTTCACAGGGAGGTTTCTTGGCCTTGGAGGTGCTGCTGCGACCCTGCAGAGAAAAGTGCAAGACCACCACTATCAGCACCACCTTTACATATGGGGAAACTGAGGAAGAGAAGAGATAAAAACTCCTTTATCCAGTTTTCACAGTGAGAAAGCAACAAGGAGGCCATGTGAACCCAAATATTCTTTGCTGTCATATTTCCCACTTCTGTTATTAGAAAAGATAGAAAACCTACAAAATGGTTAATCATGCAGCGTGTATGAAATGTTCCTAGAAGTTGGGAGCTGGCAAGATGGCTCAGTGGGTAAAGGGGCTTGCCACTAAGTCTGACAGCCTCAGTTCAGTCTCCAGGATGGACTTGGTAGATGGAGAAAGCTGACTTCCACAAGTTGTCTTCCGATCTCTATACACATACATGTAAGACGTACATACATGTACACAAACAAAATTAATAAAAGTAATAATAAATGTCAAATCAAAATTTCCCAGAAATCAATAACAAAGCCTAAGCACTGAAAAGGAAAGTGCTTAGGGCGGTGGGTGGCACACACAATCCGAGCAGAAGCAGGAGGATTGCTGTGAGCTGGAGACCAGCCTGGTCTACAGAGCTAGTTCCAGGACAGCCAAGATATTCAGAGAAGCCCTGTTTTGAAGTAAAACAAAAATTCAAAGCAAACAAAAAACAAAAGGGAAAGAAAAGGGAAAATACGGACAAAATGTATGAACTGGAGTTACAGCCAGCAAGTGTCAGAGAAGAGGCTTGGTGCTTCCCGCGGAGCCTGACAGCCCGAGTTCAGTCCTCAGGTGGGTCCATTGGTGAAAGAAACCAACTCCCCGAAGTTGTCCTCTGACCTCCACCTGCACGCCGTGTTATATCCCTCCCCATAAATAAAGAAATATGACGACGTGTTTTAAAGGGAAGAGGGGCTGCTTGACACAGTGGCACACACCTGTGAGTCCTGTTGAGACAGGAGGAGCAGAAGGTGTGAGCATATAGTGAGTCAAGCCACTCTTCGCTATGTAGGGACCTTGTCTCCAACAGTGGAGAAGGAGAGGGAGTGAGCAAACCCAGAGATGGGGCTAAGTCAGTCCCCCTGGGACCCAAGAAATGAACTGCTTGTCACTCTGGGTGCAATGGAGGGGACATAAACTATAGTCACTGCCGGGCAGCAGTGTAAGTGCTAAGTGTGCCAAATTATTCACTCGACAATGCTTTACAGTGGGACTAGGGGCAAACTGATCCTTAGCACAACCAAAATCAACAACATAAATGAACCAAGTGGTGCGGATGGTGGCTTCTGCTGTTTTGCAAACACCAGTAGTCCCAAAATACTGGGGAAACTGAGGCAGAAGTCTCACTTGAGCCTAGAAGTTTGAGGTCAGTCTATAGCAAGTGCCCATCTCAATTTCTGGGTTTTGTTTGTTTTTGAGACAGGCTTTCTCTCTGTAATCCCTGGCTGTCCTGGAACTTACTCTGTAGACCAGGCTGGCCTCAAACTCACAGAGCTCAGCCTGCCTCTGCCTCAAGAGTGCTGGGATTAAAGGTGGAGCCACCTCACGGCTCCATCTCAATATTGTAAAGATTTCTTTATGGATGTGAATTACAGGTGGTTTTGAGGCATCCCGTGTGTGTTGGGAATTAAACTTAGCTCTCTGCAAGAGCAGTAGCTATTCTGTCTTAACCTTTGATATCTCCCTAGACTCTACATAAAAATCATTTTACGTATTAGTTTATTATTAATTTGGGGAGTCTTTAATTTGTTTGTTTGTTTTAAATAAAGTATCTTTACATAGCCCTGTCCTGGTGCTCACTATGTGGACCAGGCCAGCCTCCAGTTCCCAGAACTCCACCTTCCTCTACCTCCCAAGTACTGGAATAAGCGCTTATGCCTCGATTCAATATTTAGAAAGGGTTACCTGAGCCAGGCAATGGTGGCATGTGCCTTTGATCCTAGCACTTAGGAGGCAGAGGCAGGCAGGTCTCTGTGAGGCCAGCCTGGTCTACAGAATGAGTTCCAGGACAACCAGGGCTACACAGTAAAAACTTGTCTTGAACCACCCTCTTCCCTGAAGGAAAAACAAACAAACAAACAAACAAAAAAAAAACCCCAACAACACACTGGGGGGAAAAGTGGCACATTCCAAAACCTGGGAGGTAAGAAACAGGATGATCATGAGTTCTAGGCCAGCCTGGGCTACATCCTAAGATCTTATTTTTAAAATTTGAGGTCTTGAGTCTGGGGCGATAACTCAAGTCTGTCAAGTACCTGCCATGCAAGTCTGAGGCCTTGAGTCCATATCCCCGGCAGTCACATCAAAGTTGAAAATGCTGGCCCCTGTCTAAGCCCAGCACTGGGAAGGGTAGACTCAAGCAGAAAGTGTGAAGCTCACTGGAGAGCCAGCGAGACAATTGGTGAGCTTCAGGCCCAGTAAGACACCTTATTTCAAAAAACATGACGGAAGCAACTGAGGAAGACACCAGATACCATCTCTGATTTCCACCTGCACACACACTCACACACTCACACAGACACAGATACACACAGAGGAAGACACCAGATACCATCTCTGATTTCCACCTGCGCACACACACACACACACACACACACACACACACAGACACAGATACACACAGAGGAAGACACCAGATACCATCTCTGATTTCCACCTGCACACACACTCACACACACACAGACACACACACACACACACACATACACACACACACACACTAAAGAGATGGCTCCACAGATAAAAGTACTGCTCTTCCAGAAGACCAGAGTTTGGCCCTTAGTATCCATGCCAAGTGGTTTACAACTGCCTGTTATTCCAGCTCCAGGTCATCTGATGTCCCCTGCTGGCCCCCTTAGACACCCAGACCTGTCTGAACCCACATATAGATATGCACACACAATTAATTAATTAACTTTTAAGATTTAGTTATTTTATGTATATAAGTATACCATTGCTGTCTTCAGACACACCAGAAGAGGGCATCAGACCCCATTACAGATGGTTGTGAGCCACCATGTGGTTGCTGGGAATTAAACTCAGGACCTCTGGAAGAGCAGTCGGTGCTCTTAACCACTGTGCCATCTCTCCAGCTCCAATTAATTAATTAATTACGTTAGTAACAAAAAGTCTGAGGATGTAGATGAGTGGTAGAGCACTTCACTGGAATAAAGCTCTGGGTTTCACTTTATCACAACACACACACACACACACAGACACACACACACAACACACACACACACATAGACACACACACATAGACACACATACAGACACAAACACACATAACACACACACATACAGACACACACACCGACACACACAGACACATACACAGAGTCACACACACAGACACATCACACACAGACACACACACAAGACACACACACAGGTATACACACAGACATACACACAGACACATACACAGAGACACACACAGACACATCACACACAGACACACACAAGACACACACACATAGACACACATACAGACACACACACACATAAGACACACACATACAGACACACACACAGACACACATAGACACATACACACAGACACATACACAGAGTCACACACACAGATACATACAGAGACACACACAGACACACACACCTCACACACACACACAGAGCTCAGGGAGAAAGCACTAGTGTACAAATGGTGAAACTGAGGCTCAGAATGTGAAACCTGGAGGCAGACAGCCCCTGGCTGACCTAAGCACCAAGCCTTGGCCACAGCTTACCTCAGATGTGTCGTCTTGCTCCGGCGTGTTGGAGCCCCCACTGTCCTGCTCCTCCAGGCGCACCACATCTACAATGAGGTGGGTGTGAGTGACTGTCCTGCTGCTCAGCCCACCCCCTCAGGCCCCTCACACACCTGGAAAGGGGTCCCGAGTGAGGCCCAGCTGTCGGATGATGTATCGGGGGATGTCAGTCTTGACCAGGTGGCCCTCCTTGGCATGGCCCTCCGCTGCCTCCAGCAGGTGGTAGAATTCTTCTGGGTTAAATTCCTAGGGCAGCGACAGGCTCAGCTTGGTGTGCCCACTAAGGGCCAGCCCATTCCCCACACTCCTCAAGTCACCCCTTACCAGGCACTCCAGAAGCCTCGCAGGGCGAGAGATGATTATCAGCAGTTTCTTCACCAGCTGAGTGACAAAGGCCACCTCCAGGCTCTCTGAGCGTTCGTAGGCCTGGAGTGGTAAACGAGAAAATGGGTTCTCAGGTCAACTGCTCATCCAGGCCTCTTTTCCAGAACAGATCCTCAAGTCCCCGGGGATGCACCGAGCATGAGGTGTTTCTGCTGTCTCATTTACAAGAGGACTGTGGGGGCAGAAAGTAAGCAAGTAAGACCCTGTCCAAAATAATGGTTGTTGTTGTTGTTGTTGTGTGTGTGTGGTGTACACGAGTGTAGGATCTGTGTGTTGTCACGGTGTATATGTGGAAGCCAGAGGATGACTTTTGAGAGTACGTTGTCTCCCACTGTAGGTACAAGGGGTCTCCATCCTTATCATCCTTCCAAGGTGACATTTACTAAAGTAAGGCACACATCTTAGAGCCATAGATGTGGCTCATGGGTGATGAGGGGCTGCTATCTTGGGCTTTATCCTATGCACGCGCGCACACGCACACACACACACACACACACACACAGAGAATGGGTGAGGATAGGAAGAGAGACAGCTCAGCAGGTAAGAACACTTGCAGTGAAACTTGATGACCTGAGTTTGATCCCAGAACCCCGGTGGAAAGAGAGAAGTGACTCTGAAAAACTGCCCTCATGAGATCTGGACAGATGGCTCAGTGGTTAAGGACACTGATTACTCTTCCAGAGTTCAATTCCTAGCAACCATCTATAATAAGACCTGATGCCCTCTTCTGGTGTGTCTGAAGATACTTACAGTGTACTCATGTACATTAAAAACAACAACAAAAAAGGGGGAAAAAACCCAGTATCCTCCTTTGTCCCCACACACAAATAATTAATAAAAGTTTAAGTTAAAATGAGGGGCTGGAGACCTTCCAGAAGTTATGAACAGTGACTTGCAGAGGGCTGGACTTCAATTCTTTGTACCCATATGGCAACCAAGAACTTTCTGTAATTCCAGTTCCAAGGGCAATCAATGCCCACACAGACATGTGGGTAAAACACCCATATACATAAAATAATAAATGACACTTTAAAAACAAAATAATGTTAAAAAATGAAAAAAAGAAAAGAGTGAGCAAGTCACCCTTTTTATACCTTTTTAGACATCGATAAGGCTGCTGAACAATCACTAAATGGAGCTAACAGGGCTGGAGAGATGGTTCAGTGGTTAAGAACACTGACTGCTCTTCCAGAGGTCCTGAGTTCAATTCCCAGCACCCACATGGTGGCTCACAACCATCTGTAATAGGATCAGATGCCCTCTTCTGGTGTGTCTGAAGACAGAGACAGTGTATCCACATACATAAAATAAATACATAAATCTTAAAAAAGAAAGAAAAGAAAAAGAGCTACCACCAAACCCACTGTTTTCTCTGCTCAGGGCATCCTCCTGCCTCTTCCTATCTACTTACTCTTGCCTCAATTTCTGTCAGATCCCCAGAAAATCCTTCTGGGGACTCTGGGTGAGGCACCCAGTTACTGTTTTGTTTGCTTCCTAGCTGACATCATGGTCTTTGATCCGTTTCCCTTGGTTCCTGAACTAGCATCTGCACCCGGGAAGCAGGGAAGCTTGTCTTCTGTGCTGCCAGGGCTCCAGAACATAAGGCATGCTTAGTAAGTGCTCTCCACGACCCCCAACATGGATGGGGTATTATCTCCTTTGCTGTTAGTTCTATACCCTATTAATTAATTAATCAAGGCCTGCTGTGTAGGCCAGGCTGGCCTAGAACTTGGGATGCTCTTGCTTAACTTTCCCTAGTGTTGGGATGACAGATGTGTCTGTCACAGCAGGCTCACCCACTTGTTTAAGTAATGATGCGTGTGTGTGTGTGTGTGTGTGTGTGTGTGTGTGTGTGTGTGTGTGTGTGTGTGTGTTGCTAGGGATGGAACCTGGGGCTATACATGTTAGGCAAACCCTTTGCCAATGATTCATGCCCTCAGGGACATGTTAACGATATTTGTTGAGCTGGCACCAAGCCAGACACCAGGGACTCAGTATTAAATAGAACAACTCCTGTGCTCAGTCGTGGGGCTGACACTGGAGTACAGAAACCAAGAGAGATGATAAGATATATACATATATATATATATATATATATATATATATATATATATATACATATATATATATATATATATAGTGGTGTATTGTGTGTCCAGGGTTTGAACTCACACACAGCCTGGTACTGCAGGCCTGGGACCCCAGCTACTCAAGAAGCTGAGACAGGAAGGTATCAGATACAAGGCCTCCGTGGGCTATGCAGAGGTTTGAAGGCCGGTTGGTGGACATCTTAGTGTGAACTAGGGATGTAGCTTGCTTAGCAGAGTGCTGCTCTCCTGGCAGAGGCCCTACGTTCCATCCCCAGCATCACAGAAGACTGTAATCCTAGCACTCAGTAGGTGGAAACTGAAGGTTCTCAACTACATAACAAATTGGAGACCAGCCTGTACTACTGGATACCGTGTTTGAACACAAGAAGGAAGCAAGGAAGGGAAGATGGATGGAAGGAAGGAAGGAAGGAAGGAGGACCTGGAAATGTAGTTCACTGGAAAGGTAGAGAGCACTTGCCTCAAATATTCTAGGCCACTGGTTCACAGGGTTCGATTCCCAATGAGGGGTAAGGGGGAGGGTCTAGGAGGCCACCAGAAAGGGTCACAGTTCTTAAATAACTGAAGGGCCTGTATGGAGATAAATTTCAGCTCCTCCATCGGACCTAGAGTGGGAGTCACAGTGTACTCATTTTCCACCGGCCAGCCCGGAATACAGCTCTTGGCGGGGAGTAGGAACGAGGGGGGGGGGCAGGGACGGGGACACGGGGACACGGGGTCTGCCCAGCTCATTGGCAGGGCCTGAGGTAACTGGCACTCACGTCCTGCAGCAGCTTCTCTAGGTTTTCCTGCAGTTCATAGAAATAGACCGTGGTGATGAGCCCATCGCGGGACTTGGTAAGGCAGTCTCGGGCCAGTTCAATGATCTGGTGGTGGATGAAGCTGAGCACGCCGTCGGCCAGCGGCAGCACGCTGTCAGGTTCGTAGGCGCGGGCGAAGTCCCGCAGCTTCTCTTCCATCTGCGCGGTGGCCTGGACAGCGGGACAGGGATGCAAGGCTCTAGGGCGCTGTGGTCACCGGAGCCAGGGCCGCGCGAGCTGACCGCTAGGGGGCGCGCAGAGCTCAGGCGCCCGAGCAAACGAAGAGAAGTCATGGTGTGATGAGCGGGTGAGGGGTGTCTCACCTTCGGGAACCGCTCCTTGTACACATGGTTCATCATCACGATTTCGTTGTCGTAGGAGGAGGGGGAGCGTCCAGGGCTGCAGGAAAAGAAGTCCATCCTGTTTAGCCTCCTGACTTAATGCTGTACACCCCCCTCACGCCTTTCCCCCAAATCCCGCCTTCGTCCGACTCCCGCACCCGCTCGCACTACACTACGTTTCCCCAGGGCCGAAGGTTCCTTGGTCATGCACCAAACCCCAACCCTCCAGAAGGGAGATTCGGTGCCAGCGCACCTGAGGCTCCGAGAGCGAGGACGCACGGCGGGGGAGCGGCGGCCACCATCTTCGTCCGTGATGCTCTCGGTGCTGCCGAAGTGTTTGGACAGAAAGTGCAACTCGTCCACAGTGGGCTGGTAGGGTAGTTGATGCAGGCGCTCCTGGGAGGAGCAGGAGGACTACGGGGAGGGCGGTGAGTCAGAGCCACCGCGGGAACAGCACAGCACTGGACCCTGGTCTGGGGTTGCCCCCCTACTGTGATCCCAGCACTTACGACTTCAGAGGCTTTGAGGTCAGCCTCGGTCTCACTGAGGGGTTAGGACTATTGCTATGTAGAACCATCCATTGTCTTACAGTGCTCTCTCAAGGCCTTCCACTAGACCTACCTTTTCCTGCTCTATTCCAACCCTACTGCTCCTGCAGGTCTTTGAACATGCCAGGTGCCGTTCTGCCCCAGAGCCCTGGCATTAGCTGGGATTTTTTGTTTGTTTGTTTGTTTTTTAAGGCTTGGATCATTCCCCTGTGGATCACTTGCTTTGTGTTCAGCTGGATAGCTAGTTTTCTTTCTTTTTCTTTTCTTCCCTCCTTCCATCCTTTCTTTTGTGGTACTAGAGATCAAGCCCAGGGCCTCCGGTATGAAAAACAAGCACTCTACCAATATAGCGATTTTCCCAGCTCTTTGCTTCTTTCCTTTTTTGTTTATTTGGTTAGTTGGTTGATTTGTTTTTTTCTGAGACAGGCTTTCTCTGTGTAGCCCTGGCTGTCTGGAATGCACTCTGTAGACCAGGCTGGCCTCGAACTCAGAGATTCCTCTGCCTCTACCTCCCAAGAGCTGGGATTAAAGGTGTGTGCCACCACTGCCCAGCTTTTCCTTTTTTTCCTTTTTTCTTCTCCTTCTTCCATCTTTACCCTGATGCCTCACCAGTGGAGGTAAGGGATGAAAGGTCTCACGTAGCTTAGGTTGGTCTTAGACCCCGAATGTTCTATTTCAGAGTCTCAGGGGGATTGCAGGCTACTGTACAGCAACCAGCTGCATAACACAGTTACCTTTAATTGCTGCTGTGTCCTGTTTTCTGAGGCCTTAGGTGTTGACCTAGAACATCTCACCCCCAACTCCCAACTAACCCTTTATCTTGGCTTCAACCACTTGCTCCAGGAAGCCTTGCTTTATACCCCAGTCAGGTCGCAAGGTCAATGCGTGTGATCATCACAGCAATGGATGGAGAAGAAAGCTAGAGTTATGCCTGCAAGGGGCATTGAAGGGCAGAGATTTTCGAGGTGTGCAGTGTGTAAGCGATTGGGCTCTAGGTACAAGCTATTCGGGCTCTGGTTATCTAATGAGACTTGGGCTCAAGCCTTAGTCCCCAAGACTGACTCATCACAGACAATGAGAAATGAGTGGGTTCCCAGTGAGGACAGAGATGGGGCTCTGCGGAAGACCTGTCCCCTCTAATGGTCGTATAATTCACTTGAGTCCCTACCCACCCACCAATCTACTGCCACATACTCACTGAAACGGTTGAGCTGGGTGTGTTGGTGCCATAGCCAGAAGAAGGGAGTGAAGCTAGCGACCATCGGCGTCCGTCAGCCCTGGAACCCAGTGAAGCTGCTCAGAGTCTGCCAAGGGTCCCCCCATCTCAGAGAGAGAGAAACCACTTGCCATGACCAGCATGGGTTTGAGGGGTAGGGATGCTCAGATATCTGAGGCTTTCAGAGCAAAGAGAGAAAGATGGTATCTCCTAGTCAGATGCCAGGACCTTGAAGGAAAATTCCCATTTCTTTGGGACTTCCTATGATTCTTCCTTGTTTGGTATCATCACTATACCAAAAGACACACACACACACACATACACACACACACACAGAGAGAGAGAGAGAAAGAGAGAGAGAGAGAGAGAGAGAGAGAGAGAGAGAGAGAGAGAGAAACAGACAGACACACACACACAGAGACAGAGAAAGTGGACACAGGAGGATTGGAGAAGCCCATCCAATGGCTCAGCAGTAGTGAGCTTTCCTAGAATGTGCAAAGTCTTGGGTCCAATCTCCAGTATCACAAATCATATGATAAAAAAGAAGCTAACACAAGTAAATCATCCCTGAGGACCACAGAATCCAACTCCAGAGAGCCTCCACAAGAAATCTCCCAGAGAAGACCCCTAGGGATCTTCTACACAAAAATAACCTATCCTTGGGCTGGAGACATGGTTCAGGGGTTGAGAGCACTGGCTGCTCTTCCAGAGGACCCGGGTTCAATTCCCAGCACTCATGTGGCAGCTCACAACTGTCTATAACTCTTGTTCCAGGGGATCTGACACCCTCACACACACACACACATACATTCAGGGAACACATTAATGTATGCAACATGAAAATAAACAAGAAATTTTAAAAAGAACACATCCTCTAACAGGCCCAGTGACCTACTGACTTGGGTACAATCACTCTCATAGGAGAGCTGCACACATTAGTGTTCATGTACCTGGTTTGGTCAAGTTCACAGACGGAGCCTGGCGGCCTGGCACAGGACTATAATCCTAGCACTAAGAAGGTGGAACTAGGAGGATCTAAGGCTCAAGGTCAATCTGGACTACATAGTGATATCTTGACTGAAAAACAGTCAACAGGGATCAGAGAGATAGATGCTCATCAGTTAAGAGCAAGTGTTTTGGGACATCTAAGCCTGGTAGCACACACCTTTAATCTCACTATTAAAAAGACAGAGGCTGGTGGATTTCTGGGAGTTGGGTATTTGCCTGGTCTACAGAGCAAGTACCAAGACAACCAGGGTATATAGAAAGATCCTATCTCAAAATACACACACGCGCATACACACGTGCACACACACACATCAGGCATGATGATGTACACGTTTAATCCCTTCACACAGGAGACAGAGGCAAGCAAATCTCGAAGTTCAAGGGCAGCCTGGTCTACACAGTTCCAGCACAGCCAGGGCTACACAGAGAAATCATGCTGCAAAACAAAACAAAAAGCACTTGTGGCTCTTGCAGAGGACCCAGGTTCAGTGCCCAGCGCACACACATGGTGGCTCACACAACCATTTGCAGCTCTAACTCTGAGATCTGGAACTGAACTCTCTTCTGAACTCTGTAGGCACCAGATATGCACACAGTGCACATACCTACAGGAAAAACAGTCATATAAACAAAATATACAAATCTAGACAAAAATTAAAACAAAATAAGGGCCAGTGAGATGGCTCAGTTGGGACAGGAGCTTGTCTGGAGAAAACCTGACAACCCGGGTTTGATTCCTGGAGCCTCCCAGTAGGTGGGTGAACTGACTCTTGATGATTGTTCTCTGTCCTCTGCATGAATACCACCACACACAGCCACACACTCGTGAGTGTGTGACACATGTAAACAAAGAAGTACAAGGACTGGAGAGATGGCACTGACGGCTCTTCCAGAGGTCCTGAGTTCAAATCCCAGCAACCACATGGTGGCTCACAACCAGTTCCCTCTCAGAGAATGACAGTGTACTCACATACATACAATAAATAAGCTGAAGAAGAAAGAAGGAGGAGGAGGAGAAACAAAAAAAGCCAGGGCTGGTCATTAAAAGTGGTTCTCCCCTTTAATTAAAGTGGGGCAGCCCTTGGGTGGCAGAGGCAAGGGGTTCTCTGTGAGTTCCAGGCCAGCCTGCATCTCACGGTCATTTCCGGTGGTGGTGAGCACCTGCAAGAACAGCTACTTGAGAAGCAGATGGAATGTCTTAGTTGTAGAAGAGTTCACACTCCTTCTTGGTTATACTGCAAGTCGTAGGCCACCCTGAGGTACATAAGACCCTGTCCCAAATGACACAAAACAACTTGAAAATTCAGTCTGTTGGAGCTGGATAGGTAGGCCAGTGGTTAAGAGCACTTGCTGCTCTTGCAGAAGACCCAGGTTCAGTTCCCAGCCCCCACATGATGGCTCATGCCCATCTATAACACCAGCTCCAGGAGATCCGATGACCTCTTCTGACCTCAGAGGGCACCAGGCAAACAAACCATGCAGGACACATACACACAAAATAAAATTAAATGTAAAAGTCTTTTAAAATTTTCAACTCTCTTAAGGCCAGCCTGGACTACGGAGTAGATCCCAGGACATCCGGGCTACACAGACAAACCCTGTCTTAGGAAAGAAAGAAAAAGCAAGAACAAAAGGAAGAATGAATAAATAAAAGAAAGAAAGAAGAGACAGGAAGAAATTTTCACTTCTTTTTCCCACACACACGACTCTTCACTAAAGGAAGTTAATTGTATCTGTAGCTCCTCACATGAACTGAAACAATATACTCTGACACACCAATGCATAATCACACGCCAAAGCAGACACACTGACATAAAGAAACACACAAGAGAGCCAAGACGCACACAGACACACACACAGTCGCACACTGACTCATGCACTCCGGTTTCGTCTTCGTGCAGCTAGCTACACATCCGAGACTCTCACTCACTGTCAGACAGACAAACTCCCACACAGCTACACACTCATCCTGATGCCCACACCCATTGATGCACACACTCACACACATTCCCACTCACACAGGGCCACAAACTGACACCCATTCATTAATGTGCAGAGGCACAAGCTCCCTCAGACACACACACACACACACACACACACACATACATTCCCCCTCCCACGAAGGCTGCACGTGCCTCAGAGATACAGAGGTGGGTGTCTTCCTTTAACTGGCAAACCCACAGTACACACAGATTCACATCCCAATGCATGTACATCTCACTACACTTGAGCACACCCACAGTGGCATTCAGGTGGCCAGTCTCATAGACACACCGTCTGATAGGGTGGGCTCCGGCCACTTTCTATACAGGACAAACACAGTCACTCTTGGCTCCACACTTCCGTCAGCTAAGTTCAACTACTGCTGAAAGGGGTTCCCCTCCCCCTCCAGGAAGCTACCCTATTCCCTTCTCCTCCTACAGCCTTCATCAATCTTGGTAATGACCACTGGCCCCTTTTTTACTGCCTCACCCTCCCACCACCATTCGAAGGACAGAAATGAGACACATATATCTAGTTCTTAGCGGGTCCTTAGCCACAAATACAGTTAAAGAAAAGGCGTCCCAGGCTGGAGAGATGGCTCAGCAGTTAAGAGCACTGACTGCTCATCCAGAGGTCCTGAGTTCAAATCCCAGCAACCATATGGTGGCTCACAACCATCTGTAATGGGATCCAATTCCCTCTTCTGGTGTGTCTGAAGACAGCTACAGTGTACTCGTAGAAAGAAAAGAAAAAGCGTCCCCAACTCCCAATCCTGGTCCAAAGAGCTCAATGATTCTTTAAAAGTTTCTCCACAAAAGCAGGAACTCTCTGCCCCTCCCCACTTTTCATTATGTTCCCTAAGAAGATTCATTTAAATCCACCAAGAACCTTGGATGTTCCAAATGCAACATCTTGCTTTTGGAAAGGTTGAGAAAATGTTCTAGCCACCCTCCCTGATGGAGGGACTAAGGCCCTTGATGGACTCGGTGCAGTGTGCGCTTGCGCACCTCATCTTGACGGCCCTGTTCTGTTGCTATGGAAACGCTCGGCCAAGCGCACTAGGCTAGGAGGAGGCCGACCCTGGGGCCCCAGAGCACTAGCAGTTTCCCTCCATTTACAGCTCTTCTCCATTCTACACCAGTGATTGGCTCCACCTTTTTATAGGCTCCACCTTGAATTCTAGTGGCTTTTCGAGCTAGGACATTGAGGCCTTTCCACTGGTCCCCAGAGGCTACTCGGGTGCAATTAGGACAAGAACAGATGGTGGCCCAGACGGTGGATGGGGAGGATTGCACAGAGTTCTGGGGCCCACAGGGGAGAGACTCACCTTCGGGAAGAAGCAAACGAGAAGTGGGCAGGGGTGTTGGGAGAGAAGTTTCGGGGGCTGTCCAGGGGACTGCTACCTGCAGGAGAAAGGAGGGCTTTAGGGTCTTCAGGTCACCAAAATAGGTTGCCAGGGATAGCTCACCATTCTAATGTAGATCCGGCGTTTGTACAGCAGGCTACGCCCCTTTTGCAAGTGGCCCTGCCTCTCTAAACATTTTTTGAGGGGGGGGGGTCTTGAGTCACTGAACTCACCTTGGTGCCTATTTGGCCTCCTCTAAGACGGCTCCGCCTTTCAGCTATGGTTCCTCCTTTCTGGCTCTACCGTTGTTCAATCGAGCATCCTCTAAACTGGGTGCACCCCCACCATCAATCCAGAGTGGCCATGCCCATCCAGAAATGGCCACGCCCCGACTGTGGCCCCGCCTCCCGTGGTCTACATCCACACTAGGCTGCAACCTCATCTCACCTAAATGGCCAGGCAGCGGGGAGTGGGGTCGCGGTAGCGTCGGAGAAGTGCTTGTGAGGATGAGGCTCTTCCGGTTACTGGTGCGGCAGCTGCCAGGGAAGGAGAATGGGTGTCAACAGAGACCTCAGACCTTTGAATGTGAGCCTCTGCGGCCATGCTTCTGTTTCAGGTCCTCACTGCTCTTCCAAGGAGCAGCCAGTATGTGCCACATGCAGGGTAGAGTGTGACTCGTGTGCAGCTCTAGGTCTGTGTCAGCTGTGGCCTGATACCACTGGTGATCCTGAATGTCTCTGTGTCCTTGAGTCTGCCCATAGCATTCACATGCGGCATCCGCCGTATGAGATCCACACTGAATGACACTGGTGTGTCGTGTATGCTCTCTGTGTGATGGTACATCCTTCTGTGTGGGGGATGCAGTGGGAAACAGCTTGTTCATGACTATGTAATTCCCGCATGGTGCAGGAAGGCAGAAAGCGGCAGGTGTACCGTTGTCAGTTGGGGTCATCAGCACGAGAGATGCTGGTTGTGTATGTGTGTGTGTGCGTGTGTGTTCAACACTGTCTTCCCATCTACTGTATGTCCATTTAACACCCTGTGACACTGGACACATCCAAGCATGCAACTCTGTACCACATGGGTATCTGCTATGCGAATGTGTGTCCCTGCCTTTGCAGGAGTCCCTGTGTTTATTTATTCTGGTGTCAATGTGACACAGATGTTGTGGTGATGTTAGGTGAATGGTTGTGCCATTCTGCAAATGGGTCCGTGCATCTTGGATGAGAACGCTCTTTCGGTGGGTAGTCAGGCCTGTGGCATTTTACTAGAAGCTCGGTGTGTGTGTGTGTGTGTGTGTGTGAGAGAGAGAGAGAGAGAGAGAGAGAGAGAGAGAGAGAGGAGGTGACCCTATTTGTGCATGGCTTTGACCTGTGGCTGAGTATATGGTGCCTCCCAGTGTATCGGAGCCACAGGACTGCATGTGTGTGGTCATGTCCTGTGTGACGCTGTGTGAGGATGTGCTCGAGTTGGAAGGCTTCGTGCAGTGATAAAGACCCCCCCCTTTTCCTCTGCCTAGCAGCTGGATAAGAGGAGCCCCCAGTCTCTCTAGCCCCCTTGCTCTCAGCCGCAGTGACTGGGCATATTAGCTTGTCCAAGAGCACACAGATGGGGGCGGGGGGAGACCAGGCTGCGGCTATTGTTCTGAGGGTGCCAAGGCCCCCCTCTCCGCGTCCCCCTACCCCCACCGGGCCGCCTGAGCCCACAGCGTCCGCAAACAAAGGCGCTGCAACCCCCCGCAGGCACGACCCCTTTCCCCAGCTCAGGCCTTTTCAGTCTCCACCCCGCAGCACGACCCGCACGGTCCGCGTTCAACCCCATCCCCTGCGGGAGGGCACAGCGCGGACACCTCTGGCGCAGCTGGACAGCTAGTAGCATCCCGGCCCCGCCCTGCCGCAGCAGCCGGCAGGGTGGCTTCACCCGGAGGTCCCGGACAGGGTCTAGGGGTTGGGGGTCTACCTCTTGGTGCGGCGAAACATGCTGCCGCCGGGGAAGGAGGGCATCGAGAAATTGGAAAGCGCAGTCCAGAGAGAGTCAGACATGACCCGGCGGCGGCGACATGGTGGCAGGTGCGGCAGTGGCAGCGCGGGGAGCGAGTGTGCTGGGCGGAGGCTGGAGCCGCAGCAGCGGCCAGGGGAGGGCGGGGGAGGGGAGGGCCCTGCTGCTGCGGCCAGTCGCGAGGGGGCGCTGCGGGGTGTCGACGTGCGAGGCCCCGCCCTTATCCATGCCTGGTGCCCCTACCTGGGGGCCTCATCCCAGTGCGTCTCTCCCCCAAGGCTCACCTGCTGCTTTTCCGGGGCAGGGGTAAATCCTTCTGGAAGAAAAAGGGGTAAAAGGGATGAAGGTCAGCATAGACAGTGGCCACTGCCCACAATGCGGCTCTGTTCACCTAAGGAGCAAGAGCGCCATCAGCATCACCATGTTACCCTTGCCTTCCTGATTCCTCTCTCGATTCCCAGTAATCAGAACAGGGTCAAGTACACAAGAAATAGACCCAACCGGGCATCTAAAAGCATGTTCATGCAAATAAAGTTTTATTTGCTTTTTGACAAGACAGAATCTCTCAGGATGGCTTGGCGCTCCTGTCACAGGCTGCCTTCCAACTGAGCTGCCGCTGCCTCGCCTTCCAAGTGTTCAATCACAGTTATGAGCCACCATGACAATGTTTGCTCTGGATAGGGTCTCACGTAGTCCAAGCTGGCTTTGAACTTGCTGTGTAGCTGAGGGATAACCTTGATCTTCTGATGCTGCAGCTACAGGTCCTCTGCACTGACATTACCAGACATGCCCACCACACCCTGTTGATACGGCGCTGAGTATCAAACCCAAGCTTTGTGCACTCTTCCCTCAGCTATAAAAAATATTTCTCGAGGACCCAGTGACCCAGAAGCTTGATGACTTGAGGTATATTCCTAGGACCCACATTATGTGAGGCAAGAACCCACTCCAAAAGAAAACTACTTACTTTGACACTCGCACCGACATACGCATGCATGTGCACTTGCACACAGACAGACAGATTTTTGAAATAAAGGAGGCAGGGTTGGAGATAAAGTCAGCAGTTAAAGTCACTAGCTGCACTTACATGGGTCCTGTGTCCAGTTTCCAGCTCATCACAGATCACAACCATCTGTAATTGGATCTGACCCCTTCTGGTGTGCATGAAGACAGAGTGCTCATATATGTAACATGCATGAATAAGCAATCTTTAAAAGCCAGGAAGGGGCAGCCACTGGAGGGTCTGGGGAGAGAGCACACTCGGGGACTACAGGGATAGATGCATGTAAGTAAGGTGGAACTCGGCATCTCAAGCGTGGGTGAAGAATGACTTCTTACATCACAACAGCCCTGTGCCATTCCAGGTCACTCACAGAGTTGAGGAGGCATAGGGACTTGGAGAGTAGCCAAAAGTTTTTTTAAAAAGTTTTAAAATGTATTTTGTGTGCATTAGTGTTTTGTCTGCATTCATGTCTACATGGAACCATAGTCAAAGACAGCCATGAGCCACCATGTGGGAATTGAACCCAAGTCTTCTCCAAGAGCAGTCAGTGCCCTTAACCACTAAGCTATCTCTCCAGCCCTGACGAAAGTTTTTTTAATTAAAAAAAAAAAAATTGCAGCCAAACATGATGGCAGATGCCTTTAATCTCAGCGCTCTAGGAGGAGAAGGTGGACCTCTAAGTTCTAGGATGGGCCAGCCTGGACTACAAAGAGTATCAGGACAGCCTGGGCTCTGTAGAGAAACTCTGCCTGATGTTAAAAAAACAAAAGCAAAACAACAACAACCTAAAAACAAATCACTGCATTTATGTGTTCATTTACTCGTGTGTGCGCCAGAATGTGCATGTGGAGATCGAAGTGCGGCTTGTGGAAGTGGATCTTCCCTGTTCTGTGCATCTCTGCATTGGGTTCAAGTGCTCAAGCCTGGTTGCAATACCCTTACCCACTTAACCCTGAAGCAGTCCTCCTTAATAGCAACAATGATAATAATTCCTATTGACTTTATGCATCCACATTTGTTGAAAGGCTGCTGCAAGCTCCTAGCACTCAGAGAGCTGAGACAGGAGAAACTCATGGGCTAGCAGCTATCTAATGTAATCCTGTCTCAAAGGGGGGGGGGGAGTCAGACATAGGGGGCTGGAGAGATGGCTCAGTGGTTAAGAGCACTGACTGCTCTTCCTAGAGGTCCTGAGTTCAAATCCCAGCAACCACATGGTGGCTCACCACCATCTGTAATGAGATCTGATGCCTTCTTCTAGTATGTCTGAAGACAGCTTCAGTGTACTTATATATAATACATAAATAAACCTTTACCAAAAAAAAAATCAGACATAGTATATACTTTTAATCTCAGCACTAGGTAGGCTGAGCAAGAGGATCCCTTTGGGTTTAAAGCTAGCTGACCTGCAAAGTTGGTTTCAGGACATCCTGAAACCATATACACAGCAAAAGAACAAAATAAAACAAAAAAAAATGTTGTAAATATTTTCTTTTTCTTTTTTATATTTATTTTTCTCTCATAAATCACATCCCAACCACAAGTTCCCTTCCTTCCTCCCACCACCCCTCTAGCCCAGATAAACTGCTCCCCTTTTCCTTTCAGAAAACAGCAGCCTCCCAGGGATGAAAACAAAACAGGGCATAACAAGCAATAATAAGACTGGGCGCAAATTTTCATTTGAAGACTAGACCAGGTAACCCGCTAGAAGGAAAAGGTTCTAAGGATAGTGGAAAGAGACAGCCCCAGTTCCACTGTTAGGAGTCCTACAAGAACACCAAGCTACACATATATGCATATATAAACCATAACATATATGCAGAGGACCTAGCACAGACCCATATGGTCTCCTGTGATGGTTGATTCAGTCTCTAAGAGCCCCTGAAAGGCCTGGCTAGTTGACACCATGGGCCATGCTCTTGTGGTGTCCTTAAGCCCTTTGGCTCCTACAATCATCCTTACCCATTCCAAGGGGTTCTGGAACTCTGCCTAATGTTTGGCTGTAGGCCTCTGCATCAGATCCTATCAGTTATTGGATGACGCCTCTGACAAGTTGTTGATATTTTCTAATGTTAATTTGTTTAAAAAGAAAAGAAGTCTCTAAACTCCATGAGCATGAAACACAAATGTGGTGCAAATACATATGTACATATACATACATACACCACACACACATGCACACACACACACACACACACACACACACACACACACACAGAAAGAGAGAGAGAGAGAGAGAGAGAGAGGGAGGGAGTTTTTGTTGTGTTTTGTTGAGACAGGGTTTCTGTGTAGCCTTGGCTGTCCTGGAACTCACTCTACAGAATAATCTGGCCTTGAACTCGTAAAGATCTGCCTGACTCTGCCTCCTGAATGCTGGGATTAAAATTTGAGTGTGCCAGTACTGCCTGAAAAAAATAAATTAAAAAAAAAAAAAGGTAAAGAGAACGATGAAGAAATTGTTACTTTGTCTCAAACCTTTTTCAGATGAGAGCAAGGGAATTAGTAACTATCATCTTGCCAATAATGTTTCTCAGGCTGAGGCAAAGTAAATTCAGTAACAATGCAGTGGGTGAAGGTTTCAAAAATTTTTTTGTTTTGTTTTGAAACAAGGTCCTTGAACGCTTGTTTCTGCCTCCCAGGTGCTGATTTGTGGGTGTGCACTAGCCTGTCTCACTTCTACAGGACTTTTGAAGGAGGGAGGGGGAGGGGAGCATGTTTTGGTGCTGGTAAGACATGATAGTGCGTAAAGAACTTAATGGACACGTTTAAGAACCCACAGCACCTATCCAAATGCTAGATGGGCACTGGCAATCCCAGTGCTGGGTTTGGGTGAAGATAAGGAACGTCCAAGGTGGGCTGGCTAGTTTGGTTAGCAAGATCTGGGCTCACTGGCGACCCTGAATCAGTAAAGACCAGAGAGATGGAGAAAGACAGCTGGTACCATTCTCTGGCCTCCACAAATACACATAAAGATACAAACACACATATGCATGCACACCAGAGACATACATATATGTGCGAAGACAACAAAAAGATGTATATCCTAACCCTTCCTATGATCTCTAAGAGATGAAAGCCCAGCTTTAAAATCCCAATTTTGCCTCTTTTGATCTTGACAAATGACCTTCCCAAGTGCTCCTGACTCCTAGAAGACTCTGAGGTGATGTAAGTTTTATCATTTTAGGGTGGTGCCTTACTATGGTATATGTTCAGCAAGTGGTTAAGTCCAGGGCAGAAGAGGTAGCTCAGCATTAATGGTATTTTCCAACAAGCCAAATCACTGGAGTTCCATCCCCAGGACTCACAGAGTAAAAGGAAAGAATCCACTCTTAAAAATTGCTCTCTGGGGCTTGAGAGATGGTTCAGCAGTTAAGAGCACTGACTGTTCTTCCAGAGGTCCTGAGTTCAATTCCCAGCAAACACATGGTGGCTCACGACCATCTGCAATGAGATCTGATGCCCTCTTCTGGTGTGTCTGAAGACAGCTACAGTGTACTCAAATAAAATAAACAAATAAATCTTTTTTTTAAAAAGTTGTCCTCTAACCTCTACTCATGGGCAAAGACACATGCTGACAGACAGGCAGACAGACAGACAGACAGACAGACACACACACACACAGAGACAGTGTCTCTCTCTCTCTCTGTGGTCTGTGTCTCTCTCTCTGTCTCTGTCTGTCTGTCTCTGTGTCTCTCTCTGTGTCTCTCTCTGTCTCTCTCTGTGGTCTGTGTCTCTCTGTCTCTCTCTGTCTGTCTGTCTCTCTCTGTGTCTCTCTCTGTCTCTGTCTCTCTCTGTCTCTCTCTTTCTCTCTCTCTGTCTCTCTCTCTCTCTCTGTGGTCTGTGTCTCTCTGTGTCTCTCTGTCTGTCTGTCTCTCTGTGTGTCTCTCTCTGTCTCTGTCTCTCTCTGTCTCTCTCTGTCTCTGTCTCTCTCTGTCTGTCTGTCTCTCTGTGTCTCTCTCTGTCTGTCTCTGTCTCTCTCTCTCTCTGTGGTCTGTCTCTGTCTCTCTCTGTCTGTCTGTCTCTCTGTGTCTCTCTCTGTCTCTGTCTCTCTGTCTCTGTCTCTCTGTCTCTCTCTCCCCCCCCCTCCCCCGGAAGATGACTCAGTGGTTGGAGCACTTACTCTTGCAGAGAACCCAGATTCAATTTCTAGTACCCACATGTCAGCTCACAGCATTTCCAATTGTAGGGGATCTGATGCCCTCTTCCCGCCTTCATGGACTCTGGCTACATACATACATGCAGGCAAAACATCTTTACACGTATAATTAAAAATTAGTAATAAAATTTTTAATAAAACATATAAAATGTTAAAATAGTAAGTTATGAGTTATAAATAGACATGCCACGCTGCAGAAAACAGCTCAGAGAATCCTACCATTTTCATGGGCAAAGAACTCTCAGACAGGGCAGGTTTGAAGCTTTGCCCTGGGGAGCCACAGTGACCCGAAATCCAGACCAGATTTTCTCTCTTATAATAGCAGGTTTAGGGTGAATTGGTCTCTTTTTACCAAGTTTAGCAACCTTAATAGACCTAGCAAAGCCAAGACCTGGATTTTTCAGTCATAGAGCTAAGGGCTCCAGACCTTTGTTTCTGAACATGGTAGACAGTCATAAGGAATCTTTAAAAACCACAGGAAGAAGTCCTGGGAGTAGGCTTCATCTGCAGTCTCCCCATAAACACTTCAGAGTGGAGAAAATGGACAAATTTAGATTCTCCCTGTATTCAGAAGTGAGAGTCAGGGAAGTCTTTGTTAGTCTGAGGCCAGCCTGGTCTACATAGCTAGTTCCAGGCCAGCCAGGGCTACACAGTGAGACGCTATCTCAAAAACATTAAAAGATAGGAAGAAGAGAAAGTCAGATCTTTGGAGTCAAGTCAGACGCCACCTCTCCCCCAGCTGCAGAACGATTCTGCTTCTCCCCATAGGGTGCCGTGGCTGGATATTCGAACAATCAGCTCTTCTTATTTAAGTCCCTAACAGCACATTCTCGGCGATTCTCTGGCGCGAGGGACAGTGGGACTTTTGCTTAGCGGTGGAACCGATGCGCGTTAGTGGACCCAGGCATTGTTAAAGCGGTTAGTTAGCTCACAAGGCACAGGTGGTCGCTTTCGGGAGAGCAGGGATTCCCTATCTATGTAACACTTCCTGAGCTAAGTGGGTGAGTGGTAGTCTAAGGGCTTGGGGGCGGAGTCTTGCGTCAGAGACAAAGTCCCGCGTGGCGTTGAGCCAATGGGATTCGGCGCCGGTTCCAAGGACTAGGACACACCCCGTGCAGGCCCCGCCCAGTTCCAGCGTTTTCACGAGGAGCGGATGGACCCGCTTAGCCGCTGTAGTATTTACTCTAGCTTTGCTGAAGTTCCCTCCCGCACTCAAGACTCCTACTCCTTACCTACCCTGGGAGCAGGAGGGAAAGCAAGGAAGACATCGAGAAGCCTAAGCTCTGAGACTGTGTTTAAAAGCAAATTAGCTTTCAGACCAGGCTGCAAGCAGCCTCCTGGGATGTTCTTCCTACTGTCTGAGTCTCATCTTTTCCCCTCTTCTACTGATCGATCATCTCTCCGTAGCCTTGATCTTAGAAATGGTGCATTAAGAGAGCCTAGAATTGGACAAAAGACGGAGTTCATATTTAATTTAATCTAAATTCTGGAGTGGAAGCAGGAGCTCTAACCTCCGAGGAGGCTCAGAAGGACCGGCCTCTGGGTAACCCTAGGAGAGAAGCATTGATCATTTCACCTATGAGATTAGTTTATGAACTCAGGAAGGCAAGCCCCAAATCTCGGAGGACCATCTCAGCCTCAAAATCCCTACCTACTTTGGGGTGGGAACTCCTGAGGACTGACTGGATTTGTTCCAGCCTTCCCCTTCCCTCCAACAACCCTCAGTATTCCACGCTGCAGTGGACTCACGGCTCCTGCGCCTGCGCAGCCTGGCGACCAACATCTTCAAAGACTGCAAGGAGCTAAAAATCGCTCCCGCCCACCCACAAGCTGGGCTGGACTTAAGGATCGCGGGTGTGTGTGTGTGTGTGTGTGTGTGTGTGTGTGTGTGTGTGTGTGGTGGGAGTATTGTAGTGAAGGGGGTGGAATGGAAAGTAGGGAGGCTGTCTAGGTGCCTGTCCAATTAGGGCAGTAGGAAGAGTCCTAGTGGCCAGACAGGTGAATGGAGGACTTGGGGTAGCAAGCCTAGGAAGGGCTCTCTGGAGGTGGTGAGGGGCGAGGCTTACGAACAAACATGTTTACAGCTGCAGAAGCGTTGGTGGCCCCGAGGGGCTCGAACCCTAGGGCAATAACTTTACTTGCTGAACCTTCACCCCCAGACTGTCCAAGTGCCAGGGCTCCCTCTCCCTCCGACTCCGGTGGGGCCAGGCGCCACCCAGACCATCCTCGAGGGGGCGCGCTAGGATGTAGCCCCTCCAGCAGCCTCCGGGATACCCCGGCGACGCCTGAGGGGCGGGGTCCGCGCTGCCAGCACTCTTCGGCCGAGAGCATCCTCCGGCAGTAGGAAGGGGCGCCACGGCCGACCCTGGTGCAAGTTCTCCTGCGTTCTGCTCGGCCCCGCCCCAGGGCACCGACCCCATCCCCTCCTTGGAGCCCGGGCTGCGGCGTACCTGCAGCCTCCGGCGGCGGATCAGGCCAGAATCGTCCATGGCGGCGGCGATTTCGGTCCGGGGGAGGGAGGAGGGAAGCGGCGGCGGCAGGAGGAGGGAGGAGGGAGGGAGAGAGAAGCCTCGGGGACCGCGGCGGCCGCCGGCGAGGGGGGGCCCGGGGGGCGGAGCGAAGCGGGGCGGGCCGGGCGCCGTCACTGCGTCTGGGAGCCAGAGCCGGGTTTCGGCCACCGCTGCCCGAGCTGGGGGTCGGTGGGGCGGGTAAAAGGGGTTGGGTGGGTGGAGTCTCCTGATGTCCCTAAGGGAGGCACGCTGGAGACAGACCCTATCAAGACAGTCTCTTTCACAGACCCTCCAACCCAAGAAAGATCCCCATGGGATCTATCCTCACAGATGAATTCCCGGTGCGACTAGAGCACCCCTCCCCACACAAACATATAGGAGACACATTCTCACAAGGGTGTGATCAGCTATGACGAGCTGTCCCCTCGCCCTGAAAATCACTTCTAATAGAGATAATGTCTGAAAGGAGACGTTTCATCTCAATTTCTCCCTTCCCGAGGAGGCATTTCTTCAAATATCCAATAAGTGACATCTTTGGGAACCCTGGAAAGACTATCTCCCCAACGGGACCACTCGAAGGTATATTCTCTGTGAGAAACTGTCTCCACCCCAGGGCACCCTAAGATCCCCACAGATGCATTCTTCCAGAGTCACGTGTTCAAGCAAGAGGCTGGACCTCATGGGAGTTTCCCCCTCAGAAAAACGTGTATATACACACAGACCTCCTTCCTTTGCCTCCCACAGGGCAGAGTCCCTCGAGTCTTGCAGCCCCTCCATAGTCTCGACCTCATGGTCTGGATTAAGGAGTCAGGCCAGGTCAGGGTATATTTATAAGAGCGATTAGCTGGTAGCTGGGGAGGGGGCAGATAAAGCGATTCTTAACTCCGCCCCCAGTAATCACTCAGCTGAGCCCAAACCGTTAGACCATGCTTCCTAGAGTTGGAGAGAACATCATCTGAACGCTAGACAGAACGGGAAAGCCTTTCTTTTCCTTGGGTAGCAGCCTGTATAAGAGACCCAAGGTCTTGGAGGGCAGGGTCTCGGGACTAGAGCGACCTCTGCCGGACAACGGAGACGACTACGAGGTCTGGGTTAGTGTGTTCTTGATTGATCTCGCATCTGCACCTTTGCCTGTATTATTGTTGTCTTTGTCTTCCTTTCTGTTGGTCAGTGTAGCCATCTCGATGAGTCTATTGCTTGTATTGTCTCTGTTCACCGCTTGTATTTTTATCCTGTTTCCGGTCGGGAAAGCTGTCCCTGGTGCTGGCCTCGTGCTACTGTCCACGGTGCTGAAATATGAACACCCTAAAGGAGATGAGGGCATATGTGTGCACAGGGTCTTGAGGGAGAAAAATACCCCACAAACTGGATAAATGTGACCCACAACCACCGTGGCCCAGCCAAGACAAAAGCTTAATTCTGTAGACTTGGCTCCTAGGGCCTCTGTAATGCCACTGTAGATCACAGACAAGTAGAGGCAGAAGTTCCCTACTGTGTGGATCCCATAGGGATGTCTTACCAAAGAGAGAGGCATTATTAATTCATTGATTTCCTTACTCAACATTTACTGAGCATGTGCTGTGTGAAACTGTAGAATAGTATTTGGCAATATGGGAGTTCATCAATAAAAGACATAAAAACAAGAACAAAACAAAACAAAAAATCCCTCCCTTGAGGCTGGAGAGAGTTCTAATTCATTAAGAGCACTGGCTGCTCTTCCAGAGGACCTGGGTTTTATTCCTAGCACTCATGTGGTAGCTCACAACCATTCATAACTCCAGTTCCAGGAGATTTGATAATCTTCTGTTGGCCTCCTTGGACACCAGGTACAGACATGCATGAAGCTAAAACACCTATACACATAAAATAATTTAAACTTTATATTAAAAAGAGAGCTTGCTGCTCATGCAAATGACCAGTTTGGCTCCCAGAGTTCACATTGGGTCGGTCACAATGGCTTGTAACTTTACCTCCAGGTGATGAGAGGCATCTGATCTCTTCAGTCACCTACAGTAAGCTGCACAGGTACCCCCCTCCCAAGGCATGCTAAAAATAATTAAAATAAGTCATGAAAAAATGCCTGCTGTACCCTGAGATAAAGGAAGATACATTTCTGGTGGTGGTGTACATAGTCTACAAGAATGGATGCATATACTTTTAAAACATGCATATGAAATATGAATACAACCAGAAACAATGCTCCACACATATAACACACATACATGTGCACACACACATTCAGTAAATACATGTATACACTGCACACACTTGCACATATATCTTCCTCATGCACAGGCACAGATATCAACACATACTTTGTACACACTTCTCAAATCAAGACCCACTTGTTCTCCAAAACCTCACAAAAGGGGTTGGGGAATGACTCGGTGGTTAGGAGCGTACACCACACTTGCAGAGGACCTGAGATCAGTTCACATCAGTTCACAGCCGCCTGTGACACCAGCTCTGGTTGATCAGAAGACTCTGACCCCATCAGTTGATTGCATTCATATCCGCAGACCTGTATGGACAGACAAACAGACACACACACAGACACACACACCTACACACCATAGACATATAATTAAAATAGTAAAATATAAAGAAGAAAACTACAAACACATAGACATCAAAGAGAATCACACACAACATACATTTATATTTGTGGATATCCAGCAAACAGATACACACAATATACAGAAACACATATACATATAAAACTCCTACCCTGTAATGTATAAACATACACTTAGGAAACACAGACACTTGTCAAATGCGAGCACACTCAAAAGTACACTCAAATACCCCAACACACGTAGTTCCAAAACTCAAGGATGCTCAATGGAGGAGCACCGCTCCCTCCTAATCCCCCTTCACACACACACACACACACACACACACACACTTCTTCCAAAATCCAAGGATGCTCAACAGTGCACAGCTTTCTCCTAATACACAGGCACACGTTTCTTCCAACACAGCTCAGCAGCTCACACGCAGTTAGTTCATGTGTGCATGCATACTCCACTTTCTTCTCCAGGGCTGTTTCCCCCTCCCCCACCTGGTTCTCCATCTTGAGTTAATTCTGTGAAGACTGATATTTTTATGTCTTGGATTCAACTACATCACCCAGAATCCAGCACAGAGTATGTGTTTAATAAATGTCTTTTGAATTAATGGACAGAATGCTAAAAACAAAACAAAACAAAACTGGAGAAAGGCACAGAAGCATCACCAGCATACACATGAAACTGCTTACCCAAGAGGTATCATCCCCTCAACACGAGTGCGCACGCGCGCGCGCACACACACACACACACACACACACACACACACACACACACAGAGAGAGAGAGAGAGAGAGAGAGAGAGAGACAGACAGAGACAGAGACAGAGAGCAGAGAGGAGAGGGGAGAGGGAGAGAGGAGAGAGATCTTAAATCCTAAGTTTAGCATAGGGCAAGCTTGTGGATATAAATGCACCAGCTGCAAGTGCACCTGTTTTAGGGTTGTGGGGGGTGGGGCTTTAGAAGTCCCCGCCCCTTAACCAAACCGCACCCCTTTTAGTTGCTGCTCTTTGCTGGCCTTGGTTCGTGGTTCTGAGGAGTCTGGGCATCCCCTAGACTCTAGCCTGCTAATAGGTGAGTGGCAGTGGGTAGGGCATCGGGAATCTTGTCTCCCGTACCTTTACCTTCTTCTGCCCAGAAGCTTTTGGACGCTAGGGGCAGAACCGCAGCCCTGCACAGCCCTGCTTGGTACTAAAGGTTCAGTCTTGGGTGGACGCTCTTAAGCCGATTGTGAACCAAGAGAAGGTGACCGTGAAAGGAGTCGGGGAGGGGTGGCGGGTGAAAAGAGAGGAAGTCCTGGGTGAAAGAGGGGCTTGGAAGAGCTGAGGTGGTCCTGTTACTCTGAAGGAAGTTGGTGACAGAGGACAAACAGGGTGAGAGGTTGGTTGCATGGGAGAGGTGTTCTGACCCAAAGAATGAAAGAGATGAATCAGGTGGGAGGGGCTTGTGGGTGAGAATCCTCCTAGGGTTTGATAAGGCCCATCCTCTGTGCTGCCTGGCAACAATTTCGTGTGTGCACCTGCCAGTACCAACCCAGATCTCCAGAAGGAAGTCATCCCCCATCCCCCATCCCCCATATCAGCTGACTTTTATCTCAGGTGGACATGGCCCACAGCGGCCTGGGCTGGGCCCTGCAGCTAGTCCTGGCATGGATCTTCTTGGTGGCCTGTGGAGGGAGCCACCCACTGCAAGTTATGTCCTGGGGACACCCTGGGCTGGCAGCCAATGTGAGCACAGGCCAGCTGCAGCTGCAGCTAGCAGGTGAGCATTCTTTATCGCCCCTAACACCTAGAAACCCCACTTAGGTCTTCCTTGTGAGAGGGGTTAAGGGTAGTAGAGGGTGGGCAGTCAGGGCTAGTGACAACTGCAGGTTTTAACAGCCCAGAGTCTGGGTGTCAGACAGTTAGGCTCAAATCCCAAACCCATACTGTGGTGCTCTGTGACCTGAAGCAAATCAGATGACCTAGCAGAGTGTTAGGCATGGTGGCTCCTACTGTAATCCTAGCACATAAAGGTGGATGGAGGAGGATTAGGATTTCAAGGCCAACCTCAGCAACATGGGGGAGATGGAGGTCAGGCTGGGCTACATGAAACTCTGTCTCAAAATAAATAGGAGCTGGGCAGTGGCGGTGGCTTTGATCCTAGCACTCAGGAGGCAGAGGCAGGAGGGTCTGGGGGTATGAGTTCCAGCACAACCGAAGCTACACAGAGAAACCCTGTGTCAAAACACTACATAAATAAATAGGGCTGATGAGATGGTCCAGTGGGAAAAGTGACTGCTACCAACACCAAAAACCTGAGTCAGATCCCTGGACTGAAAACCTTGAAAAGAGAAAACCAGCTCCTGCAATTTGACCTCTGATCTACACACACACACACTACATTGACTAAATATAAATTTAAAAATTATCATAAATAAATAGTGCTGAAAACATGTTACTAACATGGGTAGTATCTTAGGTCCAATCCCCAGGAAATAAAAACATGGCAGAAAGAACAGACCTAACATAAAGGTGTCCAGGAAACTGAGCATATAAACACTTAGGCAGCCATTTAGAAACACAGACAAACAGAACCTGATTATTATGGATACACAGTTGTTACTGCTTGGAGCTGCACTTTGCAGAAAAAAGGAATCTCCAGTGATGGGAATTGAACCTAGGGCCCTTCACACGCTAGGCAAGTGTTATACCATTAAGCCACACCCCAGCTCTAGTTATTGGTACTTTGTGAGTTCTCCTTTTTCTCACCTTTTATTCCCCTGGTTCCACCCCTATTACTAGATAAAAGAGAAAGGATAGGGGGCTGGTGAGATGTCTCAGTGGTTAAAGAGCACCTACTGCTCTTCCAGAGGTCCTGAGTTCAATTCCCAGCAACCACATGGTGGCTCACAACCATCTGTAATGAGATCTGATGCCCTCTTCTGGTGTGTCTGCTACAGTGTACTCATATAAGTAAGAAAATAAATAAATAAATCTTTTAAAAAAGAAAGGAAGGATAGAGGGGAGATTCTTGTTTCTTCTTTGCTTGTAGTTGGTCTTTGTTAATTTGTGGGTGCTTCTTTTTCTACCCTTTATCCCCCCTGGTTTCACCCCATACCACTAGATAGGAGAGAAAGAAGGATAGAAAGAAAGGGAAGTGGGGAGAGAGATCTCTGAAACTAATTTCTTTCTGTTGGTTTTTGTTTTGGCCATGGCTACTAACAAACTACAACCACCGTCACCTTCCAAACAATCAACAACCACCACACCACCTCTGGGGGCTGAGAATTTATATGCCCTCTGAAAAGTTCCCAGAATTCTAAACATCACACAGTTGGAGGAACTGTCTAGGGCTGGCAAAACCACGCCTCTACTAGAGCATGAAATAAATCATAGCTACTGAGGGCAGTCTGAGCAGTTCGATATCCCACACCTGGAATCAAAACAAAAACATATTCTTATATTTATGTGTTTTTTAAAAGAAACCAAAATTCCAGAATTGTCACTATAGGTTTGTTTCTTATTTTTAGGCAGGATTTCTTTAGGTTGCCTAGCCTGGTTTTGAATTTTAGATCCCCCTGCCTCAGCCTCCTAATTTTCTGGGATCACAGAATTCTGTCATGTCATTCGACTGGAGAGAAATCTATTTTTAAGATGAAATTTCCGTTGTCAGGGCACCCTCAGTCCTCGGGTACTTACCCAAGGATCCAAGTTCCGGGTTCACAGACACCACCAGTGCCAGAACCTTGTTGCTCTCCAGAGATAGACAGACCAGAGACATCAAACCCAGAGAGCTTTCTGGAGAGCTGCGGGCCACCAAGCCCAGAGTGAGTACCGTGTCCTCTAGCCTGTCCCCCTGTTCTTTGCCCTGTTTGCCCTAGCCTGGTAAGGTTAGACCCCTAACTCCCCGAGGTGAGGATCGTGCGGTGTTAGCCCTGTCTCTCCCGGGTCCAGATGTGAGTTATTCCTGGGACGTCTTCAACAAGCTCTCCGAGATCGCTTTCACCAGCTGCTGTTCCGGGTGCGCCCAACGCAGCCTCTCTGCATGGAGCTCTGCCAGATTTGGTAAGAGAGGCAGGAACAAGGGACGTGTCCTACAGTATGGTGCAGAACCCAGAGCCTTAGTTTGCCCCTCCAGAGCCTGAATGTGTCTATGGAAAGAAATCTACTGTGCACGCTGCAAGGTGGGAAGGGGAGAAGCCTGAGAATGACCTGGCGTTTAAACAGCGGGAAGGGGTGGGTGGCTCTGGTGGACCAGGAAGTTTCAAAAGGTTCAGGCTTTTGACTGAATCCAAAAGGGAATGCCAGGAGCTGGGACAAATAGGTTGTCTGGGCTAGAGAATGGCTTGGCAGTGAAGAATGCTTACTGCTTTTTCAGAGGCCTGGAGTTCAGGACCCGTATCAGGCTCATACTCGCCAGCTCGAGTATCTGATTCCCTCTTCTCCCGGCACCAGCACTAGTGCATGCAGATGGATACAAATAACTTAAAAATAATATTAAGCCTAATGGTGGTGGTGCAGGCTTTTAATCCCAGCACTCAGGAGTCAGAGGCAGGTCTATCTGAAAGGATCTCAAAGTCAGTTGGTACAAGACACCCCAAGACCAAGTTCTTAGCCCAAAGGAGACTTATTTACCCCGAAGGGAAAAGGCCAGGGAATAAGAGACAAGTCAGGAAACAGATCAAGGGAGAATGTAATCAAGCTGGGGGGTGGGGGGATTGAGATATTTGTCTTGGAGGAACAAAGGATTGTCTCTGGAGAGAGGAGACAAATGTGGCCTATATCTGTGACAAATGATGGTTTATAAAGGTAAAGAGGAAACCCCATGTTAAGACGAGGTACTTAATTTTATTTATTTATTTATTTATTATATGTATGTATGTGAGTACACTGTCACTGTCTTCAGACACACCAGAAGAGGGCATCAGATCCCATAGCAGATGGTTGTGAGCCACCATGTGGTTGCTGGGAATTGAACTCAGGATCTCTGGAAGAGCAGTCAGTGCTCTTAACCCAGCTGAGCCATCTCTCCAACCCGAGGTGCTTAATTTTAATTAAGGATGTTTATTAGGTGAGCCAAAGGGGGCTTTAAATTGTTGGCCTTCAGTATTCTGACAGCTGGACCTTGGGAGTCAGCCTCAGGAGAAAATGGCCAAATAAAAGGATAGACCCAGTGGCTAGCTTTAGGAATGTAATTTGTTTTTAGCAAGGAAGAAGGAATGGGGAAACATGAGACATGTTTGCCTGCTGGAGTTCCTTTAGTGTCTCTGACTTGAGGCCAGCCTGTTCTACAAAGTGAGTTCTGGGATAGCCTACACAGAGAAACCCTATCTTAAAACACACACACACACACACACACACACACACACATGTATATACTTATGTACACAAATAAGGAAATAACATTTTTAAAGGGGGGCACACATTGTGGTCATGTCAATGGCCTATAACACTTAGAAAAGAGGATTAGGAGTTCAAGGTAATCCTTAGATACAAAGTAACTTCTAGACCAGCTTCAGACCCTGTCTTACAAAAACACAATAGATCCAGGAAGGGAACTCTGCACACTGTAAGTCTGAGGGAGTGGGGCTTAAGAAGAGGCCTCAGACTGAGGGAGGGACCTGTGTCTTTAGAAGTCCACTGACTCCCAAGCCTTAATCCTGTCTTCCCTTCTCACATTCCCAGGCTCACCGCCTGCCAAGCAGATTTTACTTGTGGCCCAAGTTGGCTGCAGTCCTCTGGAAAGAGAGGCTGTGAGCCCAGCTGCCGCACCTATGGGCAGGTAAGGAGCGGAGGGTGAGAGGAAATGGGCTCTGTAATATGGTCTGCATTACTGACATGCACGCAACGCCATCTGGGCTCTTAATATCCTTTACTTTTAATTAACAAGCTACCTTTTAAAGATAGGGACTCTTGCTATTCTGAAGTTCAGTTTGTACACAGGATGACCCTGAACTCTTAACAACCCTCAGCCTCTGTCTCCCCAGTGCTGAGATTAATCCCTTTAAAGGTGTGGGCTAATCTTAATTTTTTTAAAGGTTTATTCTTATTCTGAGTGTTTTGCCTGCCTGTATGTGCACCACCTATGTGCCTGGAAGAGGTCAGGTATAGGTTCTCCTAGAATTGGAATTAGTTGTGAACTACCATGTGGGTGCTGGGAATCTAACCTGGGTCCTCCCGAACAGCAGTCGGTGCTTTTCCATCTCTCTTCCCAAGTACCCAGCACTGTCTATGTACCATGGATCTGCCTGGTCCTGCCACGCTGACCGGCCCCTCATTCGCCCATACTCTTTCATGGCCCAGGACATGCCCGGGTCTAGAAGACTCACCCCAGCGACTCAGGTTCATCCCCTCAAACCCTAACCCCCACCTTTCTCCTAGACCTTCAACAACGCCACAGATCTGTGTCACTCTGTTTTGGGTCATGCCCGGCGTGTGGCAGCTCCTGGTTCGAGTCACTGCCTCAACATCTCCACCTCCTCTCCAGGAGCCCGCCGCCGCCCTCGCGCCTGGATTTCAAATATTGCAGGCAGTGGCAGTGGCAGCGGCAGCGGTGACAGCCCGGAGTAGATGTTTGGCTTTCAATAAAAGTGTCCCTTCCCTAGGCCAGGAGCCACCCAGAGTCATCTCCCCTTTTCCTCTCTCCTTTCCTAAATCAGGCCCTCCATCCGTTATCCTAGAAACGCCCCAACTCTCACTGATTCTGCTTTCCCAAAATAAAGTTGCCAGCCTAGACCATGCTATACAACGTGGCTGCTGCTTGGGGAAATATGGGAGAACCTGCCAAAAATGATAGTCTCAAAGAGGTTAAGAACAGAGACCAGTAATATGGCTGACTCTGATCACCAACATTCTATCCCCAGAACTCACAAGGCAGCAAAAGGAAACAACTTCAGGTTGTCCTCTGACCTCCAGGTTTGATGTGACACTTGTGTCCCCTTCTCCCCTCCCCCCAAATAAATAGATAATAGTTTTTGGCTTTGATTTATTGAATCAGGGCCTCATTATGTAGCCCCGACTGACCTGGAACTATGTAGACCAGGATGGACTCTGACTCCCAAACGCTGGGATTAAAAGTATGCAACACAACAGCACACGTGCATGCGCGCGCGCGCACACACACACAAACACACGCAGAGAGAGGGAGAGGGAGAGAGGATGCGGAGGAGGACTGAAAAGATGGCTCCATGGTTGACAGCGATAATGAATGTTCTTGCCGAGGACCTGAGTGCCAAGACTCACAAGGTGGCTCAAAACCACCTCCAACTCCAGTTGCAGGAGTTCTGGTGCCCTCTTCTGGTTTCTTTAAGTACTGCATGTAAATGGTGCACAGACATAACATACAACTTAATTCCAGCTCTGCAGGTGGGGGATATCTGTATGTTTGAGGTCCATCTGATCTATATAGCAAATTCTAGGACAGCCAAGACTTCTTGGAAACCTGTCTCAAAAAAAAAAACAAAACAAAGAGAAAGTACAAAATAAAAATATGTGGGCTGAGAAATCCAATGGTTAAGAAAGAGCAGCCTAGCACCTACAAAGTAGGCCACAATTGTCTCTATGTTCAGCTCCAGGAGAATCTGAAGCCTGTGGCCTCCAAAGGCACTTACATTTACATGTGCATAGTCATATGTGTGTATATCCATACAGAGACATACACACAAACACAAAAATAATTAAAAAAAAAAAAAAAAGTGGCCATGATAGTGTACGTCTTTATTTCGGCGCTTGTGAGGCAGAGGCAGGTGAGTCACTATGAGCTCGAGACTAACAGGCGACACAGTGAGTTCCAGCACAGGGCTATACAGTGATACCACATGGTGGCTCACAACCATCTGTAATGGAATCCTTTTCTGCTATGTCTGAAGACAGCTACAGTGTGCTCACATACATAAAATAAATAATTCTTAAAGCAAACTGCACCAATCTAGAAATGTCTATTTTGTTTGATGATACAGCTGCCAGTCACTGGCATCCCTATCAGACTTTAGACACAAAGGACTCCATCTGCTTCTTGTTTATTCTGACTTAGAAGGGCAGGTACACACAGTGGCTCTTAGAGGCTGCTGGCTATCTCCAGGCCTCGCTCCTGGAAGTATCTGTGGGGGGCCTGAGGGCGGCAGGTCTGCGGACCCTGGCTGAAGTAGGAAGTGATTCTTCCGGGTTGCCCGGGATCCTCCTCAGCTGCTGAGTCCTCCCTGTGGGGGAAAAAACCGACACTGGCCACTTCCCATCGGGCCGGTGAATGCATGGCCTCCCTTCCCCTGGTCTGTTCCCTCAGCATTCTCAGGACACGAACCAGGTGACATCTTCTGCCTCCTTTTCCAGGATGGCCTGGGCTGTGCTCCAACTGAACCGTACAAACTGGGGGAAGCCAAACACAGGGTCCACATGTTTCCTCAGCCAGGCTTTGGTCTTGGGATCTAGGGAGACAGTGGTAATGGTAACAGCGGTGATGGTGACCGCACCAGAGTGGCTGGTAATAGGCACATGCCACATTCATCCTTAGCTGCTTTACTTTTTTCTTGAGATGGAGTTTCACTATGTAGACCAGGCTAGCCATCCGTCTGCCTCTACCTCCAGAGCTGGGATTAAGGGTCTGTGTCTTTGGCTTCTTGAGTGCCAAGGCACTGTCCACTGTTCACTTAAGTGTCATATTGCCCAAGTCCTTAGCCTGGGCGAGTGTGGTCCACCCCCAACCTCCTACAGTCCCACCAGTGCTGGCTGCTCTACCTGAGGTCCTGAGTTCGGTTCCCAGCAACCACATGACGGCTCTTAATTTTACCAATATGCACCATGTGCTTTGCAGGTACCAGACGTGCACATGCTGGTATACATGCTGGCAAAATATCTAGACATATAAAATAGAATTTTGTTTTGTCTTCTGAGACAGGGTCTCTCCACATAACCCCAGCTATTGTGGAATGCACAATGTAGACCAGAATGGCCTCAAATTCAGATCCTCCTGGGTATTAGGAGGCTGGGTTGTAGTGGTGCATGCCTTTGATCTCAGCTCTTTCAGGGTAGACGCAGGCAGATCTGAGTTCAATGCCAGCCTGGTCAACTAAGTGTGATCAGGACAGCCAGGGCTGCAAAGAGAATGTCTCAAAAAAAAAAAAAAAAAAAAAAGAAAAAAAAAAAAAGAAAAAAAAGAAAAGAAAAGAAAAAAGAAAAAGAAAGAAGAAAAGAAAAAGAAAAAAGAAAAAAAGAAAAAGAGCAATAAAACTTGGGCTACATAGGATTTTTTTTCCCCTCTTTTTGGTGGGGGTTGGGAAGTGGGTAGTTTCAAGACAGGCTTTTTCTCTGTGTAACAGCCCTGGCTGTCCTGTACTTCCTTTGTAGACCAGGCTGGCCTTGAACTCACAGAAAATGAAAGGCAAGTTTATGTTACATGGGGTAAAGGGGGAGAGACACAGGGAGGTGACAGAGGAAAGGGAAGAAAATTCATTCCCAAGAGGGCCTGGACAACTGCCCTCAGCTCACCATTGGGATAGCCTGAGCCATAATCAGAGTCCAGATCCTGTAAACGCTCCACAAACTGCCAGTTCTTCACAGCCTGGTCTCGAGCCACCTGCACGCAAGACAGTAGCTTGGAGCCTCCGTCCTCACGGGAATCTTACTTGTTTCTACACAAGGGAGATGCTAGGAGTGGGCCTTGGTCAACAGGATGCTAACCTTGGCGAAGATGCTGGCAGCACTAACCACAGGGAACAGGGAGTCAGCTTTGGCCTTGACTGTCACCTCTAACCCTGGAAATCGCTGCTGTAATCGAGCCTGGTATGTCTCTGCCATTCCTACGGTGTCCACAAATACCTGTCATGGTGACAGAAACATGGGGAAAGAAACATTGTCATTTAAAAGCAGGCAAAACTACAATAAAACATCCAGTCGCTACTCTACTGAGGACTCCCAGGGCCTCACACACACTACACAAATAAATACTGCCACTAAGCTACCGGACCAATTTTGCTATGTACATGGGTGTTTGCCTGCATGTTATGTCTGCACACCACGTGTGTGCCTGGTGATATGAAGCCAAACCCCCTGGAAAAGGAGTGACAGGCAGTTGTAAGCTACCATTCAGGTACTGGAATTTGAACTTGGATCCTGTGGAAGAGGAATCAGAGCTGTTTAACTGCTGAGCCATCTCTCCAGCGCCCTGAGTTTTTTTTATTTACTATAAAATGTTTGTGGCCGGGGAAGATGGCTTGGAAGGGGCAGGTGCTTTCAGATCTGAAGTCCTCCGTTCCCACGGGTTACTAGAGAAAAACTGACTCTGCAGAGCTACCAACTCTGTGTTGTGTGTGCCATGCATGGGCATGTCAGCACTCGGGCATAGACTACAAACAAAAGAAATGTTTTTGGGCATTTGTTTTTGAGACCGGGTCTCACTCTATAGCCCTGGCTGGCCTTCAACTCAGATAGCCTAGCTCCAAACTCAGAGAGCAGCCTGCCTTGAATTAAAGGAAGGTTCCTTCATGCGTGGCATACATACACACATTCTTTTGTTTTTAATGTGTATGGGTATTTTGTCTACATGTATATCTGTGTACTATTCATGTGCCTGTAGAGGTCATAATAAGGTGTCAGCCCCATTAGAACAGAATTTGGAGTTACAGCTTTGACGCACCATGTAGGTGCTGAGACTTGAACACAGACTTTCTGTAAGAGCAACAAGTGCTCTCAACTGTTAAGGCATCTCTCCAGCCCCACAATTAAAACAAAACAAACCGACTTATTCTCACAGGGTTAAATATTGCTCAACGGCAGAACACACCTCTTGATGGAAACAGCTCTCTGTTCCATCCACAGCACTGCCCAGAACAGTGCTTCTCAACCTCCCTAACGCTTCGACCCCTTAATACAGTAGTTCCTCATGTTGTGGTGACCTCCAACCATAAAGTTATTGCACTGCTGCTTTATAACTGAAATCTGGCACTATTATGAATCCTAATGTAAATATCTGATGTGCAGGAAATCTAATATACAATCTCCAAAGAGGTAGCAAGTGAAATACAGGCTGAGAAATGCTGGCCTAAAACAAGATATGCTTTGCCGAATCATGCTACGGCCTTTGAACACTGAATGCTCACTGTTATCCTGGAGGCTGAGGACAAGGCAGCAAACACCCTACACTAGAATCCGTAGCTACGGCTCTGTAGGTAGCGTTTGCCTAGCATGCCCAAAGCCTGGGTTCCACCCCCAGGACCACAATCCTAGCTTAGTGGCATAGTCCTGCCTCCTAGCACTTGGAAAATGAAGGCAGAGATCAGGAACAAGGGATAGCTACATATGGAGTTGGGGACAGTCTGGGTTATATAACATCTTTCAAAAACAAAATCGAGGGGCTGGAGAGATGCCTCAGGACCAGCACCCACATGGTGGCTCACAATTACTTATAACTCCACCTGAAGGAGATCTGATGCCTTCTTCTGTTTTATGGGTGCCAGGCACACATATATATACAGGCCCAACAGTCATATACGTAAACAATTTTTAAGTTCATTAACTTAAGAAAAAAAGTTACATTTCACAGAGACTCTCTGCTCTGAGGAGAGTAGAACCAAGTGCGGGGGAGGGGGCGGGACAGGTAGGACCCTCACACAGGACAGAAGCAGTATGAAGACCTGTGAAATCACTCTGGACCATTGAAGACTAGGGCAGGGAGGTTGGGGCACACATTCAGGGAAGAAATAAAAGCAGGAAATCAAAATTGGCTTCTAATGCTGAACTTTCCAGCTAAACTTTTTTCTTGAAAGGCAATCTTTTGTGATGTGTGTGCACATGTGTACACGTGTGCCAGGCTGTGGAAGCCATGGAGACAGAACTCAGATGGTCAGGTGTTCTTGTCCACTGAACCACCTTGATGCTGGAGTAGATTCAGCTCTTCCAGCACAGGCACAGGCTCTCCTGGTGACCTACTGACCCTCATCTCAAGCCCATCTACCTCGTGTGTGCATGAGTGTGCATGAGAGTGCCAGGTGGCGCACAGACATGCAATTGGAAGCCAGAGGTCACAGTCAGGGCTTTTCCTCAGCTGCTCTTCCAGAGTCACCCTAAAGCCAGGCTACAGTAAACTGTTTAAAAGCCAGGGTGGTGGCGCCCACCTTAGGAGTTTGGAAGCAGATGTAGGTGGATCTCTGTGAGCTCAAAGCCAGCCAGAGATATACAGCCTGTGTCAAAAACAAAACTAAACCATCAGCAAAAGCTAGGATTAAAGGTATGAGACACCGGCTGGAGAGAGGGTTCAGTGGTTAAGATCACTGGCTGCTCTTCCAGAGGTCCTGAGTTTAATTCCCAGCAACTATTTGTAATGGGATCTGATACCCTCTTCTGGAAAGCAGGCACACATGCAAATAGAACACACACACACACACACACACATACACACACACACACACACATAACCTTAAAAAAAAAAAGGTACATGCTACCAAGCAAGACCATATCCAACTGATTAAAAAAAAATTTTTTTTAACTTTAACAGGGCTAAAGAAATGGACCAGCGGTTAAGAACACTCTTCTAGAGGACCCAAATTCAGTTCCCAGCACCCACATCATGGCTCCTAACTGTCTATAACTCCAATTCCAGGGGAATCCCACACCTTCTTCTGGCTTCTGTGGGCACCAGGAATTCATGTGGTGAATAAACATACATGCAGGCAAAATAACCATATATATAAATACAAAACATTTAAAATCTTGACATTTATTAATTGTGTTGGGGGGGAATGTACTACCACAGCTGCAGGTCATAGGGTAACTTTTGGGAGTCAGTTACTCGGTGGGTCAAACTCAATGCCTCGTTATGCCAACTCAACAGCCCTGTTTTGTTATGCTTTTTAAATAACCCACATGTACTTTAAAGCATGTGTATGGGTATATTACTTGAAGAGAGGGAATAGGATGCTCTGGAACAGAATTAAGATTCTTCTGAGTCACCCAGTGGATGCTATGACTCCAACCCAGTCCTCTGGAGGAAAGAAGTATCTCTAGCTCTGCCTTTTTGTTTTTGAGACAAAGCCTCTCACTAAACCTGGAACCCAACAATTCAGCTAGACTGGTGAGCCATCAAGAATCCCAGATCTTCCTGCCCCTCCCCCCCAGCACTGGGGTGACAGTTTCCTGTTGCTATGTCTGGCTTTACAGTTGGATGCAATGGACCCAAACTCAGGTCCTCACACGTGTTTCAGACAGGGTCTCACTATATGTGTGGATGGATATCTGGGAACTCAGACATCTGAGTGCTGGGATCAGGTGTGTCACCATGCCTTCGTGGTCATGCTTCTGCAACAGGCACACATCCACCGAGCCATGGAGATCCCGACCTAAGCCTGAAGTCACAGTCTCCCTCTCTACTGTGTCCAGCATCTTGTTGTTTTCTTTTTAAACAGGATTCGGGTTGGAGGTACTGTGGGCTGACATTCAGCTCACTCTGTAGCCAAGGGTGGCCTTGAACTGGACATGCTCCTGCCTCCGCTTCCTAAGTGCTACTACTCTCTCTGGCTTTATGCAATGCTGGGATGGAAGCCAGGACTTCATGCCCGCTAAGCAAACAATCTACCAACTTAACACAGCCCCAGCTTCAACTTTTTAAAGACCCTTCATCAGAAGGCTGTAACCCAACGGCTCACCTGGGTGACATTCACATTCTGATCCAGCGCAAACTGTATCAGCCCCGCAGCTGTATCATGTGACAGGGAGTTGAGGTTGTACTTGACCCTGCAGTGAGGGACAGAGTTTAGTCCACACCATGGGAACTGGAGGACGCAGTCAGCCTGTGTTGGTTGCTCTTCCCCCCATTCATGGAAGGGGCCCCCTCACCGCCCAAGCATGCTGGTAGAGATCAGGTTTGGAGACAGGATGTCCAAAGCCCAACCCACAAAGTCTCCGTCCTCCTCCATTTTTGCAAAGAGCCTCTCCCGCTCGTTCTCTGTCAAGGTCTTTGAGTCTGAGAAGAAAATTGAAGGGGAGCAGGTGGTTCTTTCTGTTTTTGCTTTCTTCTCTGTACCTCACCAGCCCTCCTGCACGTACCCAGGAACCCAGTATGCAGACTTTCAGCACAGGCTCACCTGCCACTTTCAGGGCCTCCAGATCTGCCAGGCGGGAAAGGGGGCAGTAACAGATGGCATAGACCATGGGACCTAGAGAGGAAGTCAGATTTCTGAGAGCAGGGTTCCCACCAGTGAGTACGTAAAACCCGCCTGCCTTGTTCCATCATCACCACGGCCCGAGGCCATCCCACTATCGCTTCCGGATCCCAAGACCAAGCATGATTTCCCACTCCCATTCCCCTAAAAACTGCACCCCTTTCACCCACGCGCCTCCCAGCCGGCGGCCTTGGGGACGCACCAAGCACAGGGCCCCGGCCAGCTTCATCTACGCCCAAGATGCACGGCTCCTTGAGGCACACGGCAGGTACAGGAGAACTCAGGCGACAGCGGCCCGTATTGTCCCTCTCCAGCTCGCTGAGATCCATGCCGCCTCTGCAGCAGCCAACAACTGTAGAAAACAATATTGCAGGCGCAGATCCCAGCGCGCGTTTTCCGCGAATACTGCAGCCGCTCTTGATGCTGACCAATCGGCTCGCAGGACCCGCCCTCGATGCGCCCTCCGGCGTGGTCGTTTACGCACGCGCCGCTGTCGCTGCTGTCCTGCTCTCTTCTGGGAATTGTAGTCTTCCAGGGCTATCACCAAGGGCGTGGTTTGTAATCGAGGGTGGGCAGGGTCACTTTGCAAGTTCCGCCCCGTTGCTTCTGGAGCCTGGCCCTCAGTGACTGGTATAAAGAGAAATAAAGAGAAAATTAAAATGTAATTCGGTAGATTGATTTGTTTCTTTCTTTTGAGACTTCTAATGAAGCCTCCCTGGCCTCCCTTGAAGTCGTTACGTATGTAGCTTAGGATGACCTATTCATAATGTTCCTGCTTCCACCTCCCTGATGCTGGAATTACCAACCCACACTCAGCTGAATTTTTGTAGGTTTACAAGATCAAATATCATTGCCCAGGCAGAGCACTGGTCTCACCAGCTCCTGGTCTCCTACTATCTGCCATTCACGTTTGTACTGGTCATCTGTCTCTGTCTCTCCTGCCCCCACCCTCACTATGTCTCACTATGTCTCTCTAGCTGACCTAAAACTTGCTACATAAATTGGTCTTGAACTCAGAGATACACCCACCTTCCCTCCACCACCTTGCATATATCCTCCGTTCCTAGCACAGAATGCCCCAGATGCCACAAGGCTTAGGCCTTCTGACTCACATTTCCCAAAACCCCTCTGTTAATGACTCTCAAGGACACTGCTACCAGGACCTGCCCCATATCATCTTCCTGAAAGAAAGCCTTCTGTACCACTGTTGGAGATGCCAGGTCCCAGCAGCTTCCTGTTTAGGGTCTGCACCCATCATGTAGGCCTCCCCTCTCCCTTCTCCCATCCATCCACTCTTCTGCTAGCCCTTATCTTAGGGGAGCTCCATCTCCCAGATACCCTCAGCTACTCCACTCATGCCCTATTGTCTTCTTGGTCAATGAGACACACGTCCATTTGTGTGGAATCTTGTTTCTTATCAAAGTCAAGGTGTGTTCTCTGGGTTCCCATTCTTCTATCACGTGCCTCTTCTGTGCCACCAGCTTCAACCCTTTCCTTTCTTTCCCTGAAGACATGGTCTCCGGTACCATTAAACAGCCTTAACCTAGCTATAGAGCCTGGGATCGATCTTGAATTCTTGATTCTCTTGCTCTGCCTCCTGAGTGCATGAACCTCCAACAGGGCTCATTCCCACCAGCTTTTGTCTTCTTCCCTGCCTGGCAGGAAAGCTCCTGTGTCTGAAGTCAGGTGACTGCTCCCAGCCAGCCTGAAGCTTCAGACTTTGGGCCTCAGTGCTCACCTCAACCAGCCACCAACCTCAGTTCTTCTTCTTCTTGCCCTGGCTGTCCTGGAACTAGCTCTGTAGACCAGGCTTGCCACAAACCCAGAGATCTGCCTGTCCCTGCTTCCCAAGTTTAGGGATTAAAGGCCTAACCCACCAGGCTTCTTGTGTCCCTGCCTACTCCTGGCTCTGCCAGCCAGTCCTGACCGGCTTTTTTGTGCTTTCTCGATTGCTCACCTCCGCTCAGGGTCTCTAGTCGCAGTCCGTCACGTTGCAAGATGAACAATCCTCTTGCCGGCACGGTCTCAACTGCACCAGCTTCTCTCGATCCATGAACACAGGGACTGGTGCTGGGCCCAGCACCTGACGGCTGCGTTCCTGTTTGCCCAGAGTGCAGAAACAGCGCCACTTTCCCCACGGGCCTAGGACTGACTCTTCCACAACTGGAGACAGAGGGTGGAGAAGGGAGAGACAAAGATAAGGAGCCTAATAACAATTGCTTTTTTTTTCATTTTTAAGACTTTGCTGCCTCTGTGCAGTGATTTAGGAAGAGCAAACCACCGTTTCAGACTGACATAAGTGAGCTGCCCACAGCTGCAAACTGACACCTCTAATCTCTGCCAGCCAGCTCAGCTGGGAGTATGCTCGTCCTGTCCTTCATACCTGACATCTAAAGTTGACTCCTGGCTTTGGGGACTTAATCATGGGCCTACCCAGCAGGCCCAGTGCCACCTGATTAGCAGGGCTGACAGATGTTAAGTTACATGACATAATTGACAAAATGAATGTGGTTAAACCCCCTGGTGCTGAGCTAACTTGTAGCAACAAAGTAAATTTTATGCCCAGGAGAAGCTACAGATTTCTTTTCTCTTCAGATAGTGCTAAAAAGTAACTGCTGACCTTACTGCTTTACAAGGCTCCTTTCTTTTCCTTTCATTTCCCCCCTTCCTTAAAAAAAAAAAAAAAAAAAAAAAAAAAAAACAGAAACAGAGACTCTCACACCCGAAGCTGGCCTTCAATTCCTTGGGTAGCCAAAGATGACTTTGAATCTCAGGTACCTACTCCTCCCAAGGACTGCAGGTATGCACTGCTACATGGGTTATGCAGCCTGGAGAAGGAACAGGACTTCCTGCATGCTGGGCCAGCGCTCCACCAACTGAGTGCCTAGTGCAACCCCAGCCTCTCATCAGAATTCTTCACTGATACTTCCTCCTGTAGGACTTGCAAAGGCTGATGCCTCACACCCTGCCTCCGCAGATTTGTACCAAATGATGCGCTCTCCCTTCCCCATTCTTCCCTTAGGCCTTTTGGCCTTTGCACCTGCTGTTCCCCTTTCCTGGGTCACTGTCTTCCAATCCTTGAGATTTTAACTCTGCTAGTCTTTCCGGCTGTGTTGGTTACTACCGTCTCCAACCGCACCTTCCCAAGCCGACTGGCCAGTTTTCTTCACTGTCTCCACCCTTCTAGCACTTTGTTTATAGGTTGTTTATTAGGTAGGCTGTGTTTAATACAATTATCAGATGGCCAAGGAAGCTGCAGAGCAAGACGTTGAGAACAAAAGGTAGTGCGGCTGGGGCATGACAGTAAATGCTCAGTAAAATGAAACGGAATGAAACAAAAAACAACTCACGGATGAGAAACTAACACTCTTCGAGAAAAGTGCCCAGTCCCTTGGGATACAGCCTGTGCTGAGCTGGGCAGAAATTTGAAGTCAGCCACAGAGGGTCTGTTTGTAGGGCTTTGGCCAAATGAGGCCTTCAGGGGAGGGGGGGGATACCTTATCGTCACTCCCGCCCACCTGCTAGTTTACCCTTTTGTCGTTGCAGACTCAACTGCTCCCAGATGTCACCTTCACCCTTCTGGCCAAAGTACTGGTAGTCTGGGTTGATCTGAGTAGGGGACACCAGACCTAGGAACACTAGAGGAGTCAGCAATAAAACCAGGTGGCTCCGGGCCATGCCCGGATTCCAACCGACCCCAGCGCGGCCCGGTGGCCAAGGCCCGCGCGGAGCCCACAGCACAGACAATCCCGGCGTCCCTAAGGGCACACCCATCCCTTGTGCAAGCGTGTGGACCCGGCCCCCCCCCCCGCAGGCGCAATGGATCCGACCGCAGCGCTGTCCCGCCCACCTCCCCCGCGCACTGCCTGGTGTGGTTTGGGCCACACATAAAAGGCTCCCGGGCCTAGGGCTCTCTCGGTTCTGAGATCTCTTTCCTGTCTCTCTGTTCGTGTCTGGTCGTCCGCGTGTCCGGCTCTTGCCCACGCAGGTATGGAAACCCAGAGTGCACACGAATGGGAGGCGCCCCACCGGTGTGCTGCCGGCCTCATCACGACCTCCATACTGGAGCTCTTTGTTTTCCACGCTGAATGGTGGCCGCTTTTGTCCTTGCCGGGAAAACCAAGGCCGGAGCCCTGGCTTGCAGGCCGGATCACTGAGCTCACAGCCCCTCGCTCTTGGCTTAGCTATCCCATTCTGCAACTAGGGGCTCACGTCCCCCTCTCCCCACACTCGGTCTGACTCTGTAGTTCGGTAGCAGCGATGACCCTGTCACGCGAGCCCTGTTTAGGGGGGGCGGATGTTCAGATGCCTTGCAGACCTTGTGCTGAGAGGGTGAATATTCACGCGGCTTCTTCCACCTCTGTCGGGTTAAGAGTCTAGGCTTAGCCCCAAAAGCGACCTTGGGGAGGTAAGACAAAGAGTCTTCTGAGGCACTTATCACCAAGCTTGCGCGGGTCTCTGATTTCAGTCATGGCCTCCGGCAGCGCGCACATCGGAAAGCTTGCACCTGACTTCACAGCCACCGCGGTGGTGGATGGCGCCTTTAAGGAGATCAAGCTTTCAGACTATAGAGGTGAGGCTGCTCGGAGGGGGAGCAGGTGGGGCCAGGGCCTACGTGTGAAAGAAGCTAGCATTAACTTCTGTTCTCTTCCCTAGGAAAGTACGTGGTCCTCTTTTTCTACCCACTGGACTTCACTTTCGTTTGCCCCACGGAGATCATCGCTTTTAGCGACCGCGCTGAAGACTTCCGAAAGCTAGGCTGTGAGGTGCTGGGAGTGTCTGTGGACTCTCAGTTCACCCACCTGGCGTGGTACGGGGCTGCGGGAGGAGGGTTGCAGGGGCCGTGAGGTAGGTGGAGGGGTGGGAGGTGCAGAGAGGATGAAGAAAGGCCCAAATTCTAGGGAAAACTGTGTCTTCCTGTTCTTCTTACAAAGACTGGAAACAATGACACCCAAGCCCATAAGATGATGACAGTAATTATCATTTGGCACCTTGTTGGAAGGTACCTGCATATGGAGTCTTAGTTCTCTGGAGACAGGCGGCTGCCTTTCACTCTTCTCAATAGTGATGGGCTGTGGGAACTGGATGATGGTGGGAACAATCCCCCTACGCGCACGCGCACTCACTTTTATCAGGCCCTGCCACTGAGCTTCGTCCCTGCTGTTGACTACTAACTTTAATATGGGGTCTCTACTACAAGTTACTGGGACCCACAGGCACAAGTGATGCTTTTTATCTGGGGGGGGGCATTATCCCAGCTACACTGCCATCCCGCAGGGTGGGGTGGGTGGAGCACCCCAGAGTTGCTTTCAGTCCTTTATCTCTTGTCTCCAGTTCCCCCACTCCAGCCCTTATCGCTCTGGAGGCCCATGGGGGAGAATTCTACTTCTATGCTGGGCATCAGAAGGTCCTAACCCTGTCTCTCTCACCCTCAGGATCAATACTCCACGGAAGGAGGGAGGCTTGGGCCCCCTGAACATCCCTCTGCTTGCTGATGTGACTAAAAGCTTGTCCCAGAATTACGGCGTGTTAAAAAACGATGAGGGCATCGCTTACAGGTACAGCAGGGACAAACGAGATCCAGGAGGACCCACCCCCCCAACCCCAACCCCCGTCAAGGCTAAAGAGACCATTGTGTGTGTGGGGGGGTGTATGTTCCCTTCTCTGGCCCTGGAAGTAGGCGGTTTCCCAGCTCCTCATGTGGACTCTCATGTCTTCAGGGGCCTCTTTATCATCGATGCCAAAGGTGTCCTTCGCCAGATCACAGTCAATGACCTGCCTGTTGGACGCTCTGTAGATGAGGCTCTCCGTCTTGTTCAGGCCTTTCAGTTTACAGATGAGCATGGGGAAGGTGAGTGACTATTCACAAATGGAGAGACTGACTCAGCTGTCTGCCCAGCGTGTATTAACTGTCTGCCCTAGCATCTTTGTGGGATAGATATTACAGCCCCACGCAAGGGCTGAAGAGATGGCTCAACAGGTAAAAGCACTGGCTACTCTTTCAGAGGACCTGACATCTATATGGTGGCTCAGAAACATCTATAATTCCAGTCTCAGGTGGATCTGATGCTCTCTTCTGACCTCCTTCAGCATACACATGGTACACAGATAAACATGTAAACAGGCTGGACTGGAGAGTTGGCTCAGTGGTTAAGGATATTTGTTCTTGCAGAAGAACAGATTCTAGTCCCAGCACCAACATGACATTGATCCTCACCACCTCCTTGGGTACCAAGCACACATATGGTACACAGACACATAAAATAAATAAGTAAATAAAAGACGGGTTCTTATGTCCAGGTGGTAGAATGGATAGGATATGGCATAGTGGCACACACCTTCAAAAATAAAACAAACATACATACATACGTGGATGGAATGAATATATATATATATATATATATATATATATATATATTCATATATATATATGTAAAACATAAAGTTAAAAAAACCCACCCCATTTAAAATTCAGTTCTTTGCCTGCAGGGAGTAGCTAAGAGAGGGCAGGGATTATTAGTATACAAAGGAGGAAGAGAGCTGGGAGCTGGCAGAGGTCTACAGAAGGTATTTGAAGTAGGAATGCTGGGTCATGTCTGCAGTCCCAGCACTTGGAAGGTCAAGGCAGGAGGAAGGCTGAGACAGGACTGAGACCTCTGATATAGAATGAGACCTTTTCTTAAACAGCAACAACAAAGAAAAAGAGAAAAAGTGGGTAAACAGGCTTACCCATAGGATTTCCAGCTGGGAACTTGGCTTAGTTGGTGGAGTGTTTGCCTAGTATTCACAAAGCCCTGAGTTCAGTTCCCAGAACAGCATAAAACTGGGCATGCTGGTGTATACCTGTAATCCCAGCACTTGGGAAGCTAAGAAAGAAAGGTCAGAGTTTCAGGGTCATCTTTAGGGAATTCAGCCTAAACTATAAGAGAATATAAAGATAATATATTTATTATATTTATTTTATATATGTGAGTCCTGTCCTCAGACACACCAGAAGAGGGCATCAGATCCCATTATAGATGGTTGTGAGCCACCATGTGGTTGCTGGGAATTGAACTCTGGAAGAGCAGTCAGTGCTCTTAACCACTGAGCCATCTTTCCAGGCCCCCCCCCCCCCGTGTGTGTGTGTGTGTGTGTGTGTGTGTGTGTGTGTGTGTGTGTATTAAAGGAAAGGGTCCTAGTGTTTATTCATGTTGGCCTGGAGCTAGCTATGTACACCAGGCTAACCTTGAACTCAGAGAGATATGCCTCCCTTTACCTTCCCAGTGCTGGGATTAAAGTCTCCCCCCCTTAAAGATTCTCTCTGTGTGTGTGTGTGTGTGTGTGTGTGTGTGTGTGTGTGTGTTAGTGATCAAAGCAAAGTCCCAAACATACTAAACAATGCTCTTTCACTTAGCTATGTCTGTTGCCCAATCACACTACGTCTCCATATGGAAGGGAAAACCGACCATAGGTGCAAAGTTTAGAAGGGTTAGAGTTAATGGGGAGTGAATTGAAGGGACTGAACATCGTGATGTAGGAGGTGAAGCAGGGAGATCGCCACGCCAGCTTGAGCTACAGAGTCAGACACTATTTTAAAATAAAAATAGTAAGCTTGGTGGTACATACCTGTAGTTCCAGTCTGGGCAGCAGAGGTAGGATCAATGCATGTTTGAGGCTAACCTCATCTATATACAGAGACAGTTGAAGGCCAGCCTGAGACCCATTCTTTAAAACAAAGTACAGATCCTCCTACAAAGGCATGTTTTTGGTTCCCTGTCCTTGGACATGTAAGAATTGGAGGCAAAGAAATGTGGATTTGGAAAGGTCTGGGACCAGCTTGCCATTCCCCACCCCCGAAGGCTCAGGATCAACTATATCACAAAGGAAAAAGAAAAGAAAAGAAAAAAAACAAAGTACAGAAGAACCAAAATGATAGGTCTGTCCACATGCAACCTGGAGCCCTGGCTTTTAGCTCCCAGCCTTTTATTGTGCGGCCTGTGCTCTCGAATGAACTGCTTGTCCCTGACCTTGGTGGTGGAGCTGAGCCTCACGTGTTCATCCTTGTGTGTTTTTCTAGTCTGTCCTGCTGGCTGGAAGCCTGGCAGTGACACCATCAAGCCCAATGTGGATGACAGCAAGGAATACTTCTCTAAACACAACTGAGATGGGTACGCAGTGAGCCTGAATCTTGGATCTCACCTGTGCCCTTACCTGGATGTCCTGTGCTGGCCCAGAAAACGCTAGATCTTCCTGCACACTCTGAAGGGGCTGGAGGCTCGGCCAAGGCTTTCTCATTACCCACCCGGAATCTGGTGAATTAGTGACCCTGCCCTGAGTACACCCAGCTGGGCCCAGGTCTATAGGAAACCAATAAAGTATTAGGGACAGTGTAAGTCCGTGTTGTTTGTTTAGTAGTTGACGCCAACCCTATCTACACTCTGGCTTGTACAACTGACTCTGTAATTACTTCCTTTCACCACAAGGTGGAGGCATTTCCTCATTCACTCCATGGCCTGAGCCTGGTGGGACATAGTGAGTCCAAATATTAGGGCTAGAGGAATCCTCTAAGAGCACTTGCTGTTCCTGCAGAAGACCCAGGTTCCCTTCCCGGAACTTAAACAGTTGCTTACAACCCTTCTTAACGCCATGTCATTACCCTCTTCTGTTTCTCCAGCCCCAGAACATGCGTAGATAGGAAATAAATACTCCTTTACAAAAATAATGGGCAGTTTACTTCTGGATCTGGTAGACTAGTGCCCATATCTTGCCATTAACTATATAAAATGGTATTTAACAGCTGGGATCTTCACTGGGTGTTCACGTCGGATGGGACTAGGGGCAGGTTTGGGCTGGGAGGTGGGTGTTTCATGTTTTGACACGAGAGTCTCCACACTAGCTCCTTCAGCCTCAACTTATTCTGAGGTGCTGCTGTTGATACCTTCTGAGTGTATTTGTCCCCCTTGGAATTCTGTCTCTGGTTTTTACCCTCATGCTAAGGATGGAATCCATGGTCTCTTGAATGACGTGTAAGCCCTCTGCCACAGAGCCCCACACCTAGCTATCACTTGGAATTTAATGTATTCTCAAAGCCCCTGGTTGGGCCTCTCTTGAGGTCATCCACCCCTCTGGCTCATTCCATTTTGGGCACACTTTTGTTTCTTTAGATGATCTTGCTTTGGCTACAAGAACTATGGCTGATCATTCCATTCCTCTGTCCCCAACCTGTTCAGGATCTCTACACTGCCAAATCTGTTGAAAAGTTGATAATACAGTCTGTAATGAACCTGCCTCCCTTTACCCAGAAGGCATATTGTGAACAGATATTTCTCTTCCTAGCTCTTATCACCATATTCAAATCATGTTTGCTTTCATTAAAAAAAAAAATGTGTTGGGGGCTGGAGAGATGGCTCAGCGATTAAGAACACTTTTTACAGAGGTACCGAGTTCAATTCCCAGCAACCACATAGTGGCTTCTAACCATCTGTAATGGGATCTGATGCTCTCTTCTGCCGTGTCTGAAGATAGTGACAGTGTACTCACATAAAATAAATAAATCTTAAAATATTATATCCTTAAAAAAAAGTTTTATGGGTGTGAAGGTGCAGTGCCCATCGAAGCCAGAAGAGGGCATTGCGTCCCCTGAAACTAAGGGTTTATGAGCTTCCTAAGGTATCCTGGTAATTGCTAAGCCATCTCTCCATCCAGCTCCCTTTTTTCTTTTAAAAGACGTGTGTGTGTGTGTGTGTGTGTGTGTGTTCATAGGCGTGTGAAGGTGCACGATTCTTCCTGGATCCAGGAATCAAACTTGGGTAACAGTGACAAGCATCTAACCTTCTCTACCTACTGAACCATCTCACGTTACCGACCCCTATCTGCTTTCCTTTTCTCTGTCTGCACTGTGGTCCAAGTTGCCTGAGGTTTGGTTTAGTTGGGGTCAGGTTATGTTTGTTTTGAGAAAGGGTCTTACTATGTAGCGTAGACAGGCTTGAAGCCCACTCACTTTACTACGGAGTTATCCTCGGCTTCACCAGAGTGGTACAGTTTCCTTTGCACTGGGGTCTTCCAGCTTCAAGGCCACCCAGATCCCAGCAGCAACCAGCGGCTTTGAACCTCCACCTCAGCTGCTGAGGAGAGGGCTGTGGCGACGCCCAGCTGCCCAAACAACTGCCCCGACAGGACCAGACCTGGCAGTCGCCGGCTTCTGGCCTGGCACACGGGAGGGGGACCCTGGCGGGCGGGCGCCGCCCTTCCTGGCGGGAGTTGCCTTGACGCCGTCTGCAACTCAGGGAGGTTGCAGTTACTCTCCGCCAGGGTCCGTCCAATGGAGGGGGCGTGGGCGCGGCGGGGCTCCGGCGCCAGCCTGTTGAAAGCAGCTCGGGTGGCTCCCAGGGCTCAGGAGAGCACGGCCCTCCCGCCGCGGGCGCCCTGGACCGGGGCCTGGGGCTTTCCGCGCCCAGAAAGCCGCCTGCCCGGGAAAATCCCGGCCCCCTTCCCGGCGCCGCGGCCCTGCCCGGCAGAGAGGGGGGAGGGGATTCCCGGAATCTGCCCGGAGACCGCGCTGGCGTCACTGAGCTGAATAGGCCCATATATGGGCAGCGCTTCCGGAACGTCAGCGGGGAAAGCCCCGGCGCACTCGGCTGGGCGGGGCCGCGCTCGCACAGTCCGCGCTCGGTCCCGGGGTAGCTTGTTCCCTGCCACTGCCCGCCTGCGCAGCGTCTGGTGCCCGGACTCAGGGGACGGGAGGTTTGGGCGATTGTACTGGACCTTAAGATACCTGAAAGGAGAGAGCTACAGACAGCACGGGTCTTGGGGCAGCCTAATCTTCTCCCTCCATCCGCCCAGCTTGGAAGAAAAAGAGACCACGAAAATTAATAAAGACAATTTTTTTTTACTTAAATAGATTCAATAAAAAGTCAAACACACACACAAACACATCTTAAAATAGACTTTAGACACGAAGTGCGTGTTTCTTCTTCTCCACAGTACTGTGCAGAGGGGGAGGGCAGGGGGCGGAGGTCCCTCCTTAGTATCCCCGCAGGCTGAGTACCAGGCGGCGGGGCCAGCTCCGCCGCGACAGCCCCCTTCTCCCCTCCCTGTTAAATACACAAATATATTATATTCAATATGAATTCAGTCTCTTTCCAGAAAAAAAAAAACATACAAAATACGCTGGAAGGGGGCCATGTAAACCTCGAGGTGGAAGGACTGGGCGCAGGCGGGCGGGCCGGAGTCCAGTGTGTGAGCTGCGCCCCAGGCCTCTGGGCGGGTGCCCATCGCCTGCCCCCCTCACCCCAGTGGGGGGCGGGCGCCCAGCCTTCAAGGCTGGGGGTGTCCGTATGGAGCAAGGGAGGCTCTCAGAAGGCGTGTCCCTTGACCCCTAGCAGCAACTGGCAGCCGTTGCTGACGTGGGTCATGACCTTCTGCTTGAGCTGCGCCACTTGCTCCCGTAGGAGGCCGGCAGTACTCGACAGCCCCGCGTTCTCAGCCTTGAGTGTCTTCACCTTGTCCTCCAGGCGCGCGATGCGCTCCAGCTTCCGCTTCCGGCACTTGGTGGCCGCCAGCCTGTTCCGCAGCCGCTTTCGCTCCACTTTGATGCGCTCCTGGTCTTCCATGTTGATGGGGGACACAGGCGGCGTGGCGTCGCGGCTGCGTGCCTCCGGTACGGTCTGCGGTTCCTCTTTAAAGGCGGAAGCGCCGCGACTCAAGCCCAGCTGCGCCGGGTGGCCGCCCGCAAAGGGTGGTGCATGTGGGAGGTAGCTGATGGTGGCCGTCGGGTATGAGCTCCCAGTCCCGACGGCGGTCCCGGAGCCTCCAGAGGGTGCAGAGGCTGGGGAGTAACTGCTGAGGTTGGTGTAGACGGGAGGCGGCTCCGGACCAGCATAGACGCCCCCTGGCCCGGCCTGGGGACCCCCGCTGGCGCCCAGGGACACGTTGGGGGGCGTCACGTGGTTCATCTTGTGCAGGTCGTCCAGGGCTTTGACAAAACCGTCCGCAAAGCCCTCCTGCTCCTCGGTGACGCCGCCCCCTGTACCTCCACCGCTGCCACCCCCACGAGGGTAAAAGTACTGTCCCGGAGGCGTGGGCGTCGTTGTGATCACGCCGTTGCTGTTGGGGACGATCAAGCGCTCCAGTTCCGTGGAGGCTAGCTTCAGAGATGCGCCTGTGTCTGATCCCTGACCCGAAAAGTAGCTGCCTGCCCCACTGCCCTCTGGGCCTGGACCTCGCGCCCCAGGACCCTTGAGACCCCGATAGGGATCCGCCAGGTTGAGCGCCAAGGTGGGTTTCAGGAGTTTGTAGTCGTGTAGAGACAGACTGCCAGGGCTCCGACCGTATCCCGCCGCTGCGTATGAGTCGTCGTGATAGAAAGGCTGTTCCATTTTCGTGCACATCCGGGCGGCCTGGGCGATCTGGGAAAGGTCCCCCTGAAGGGCCGCCCCGGGCCTCGCTGCGGTGAGCGGCGAGCTGTCCTCGGCTGTGGCGGGACCCGGTGTCCGGTCGCGCGTCTTCGGGAGCTGGAGACGGTCGGCAGCGGCCAGTTGGTGGCTGTGCGTAAAAGCTCTGCCGGGCTTCCGGAGCTTTTCTCTCCTTCCGTAGTGCGCCCGCTTTCTCGGCGTCGCTTCCCTCAGTTCCCCGCTCCCAGCAGGATCCAAAGCCGGCCCGGCCACCCTCAAGGTCCCCAGTGCTCGGCCCCAGCCCCAAGCTTTTATACTGAATTTGTCAGCTGCGGAAGTGCACTCTGATTGGCCGAGGCGGGAGCCAGGCCCCCGCGGCCCCCTCCTAGAGCGTGGGGAAGGGGAGGAGGCGGCTCGCGTCACTGTCAGGAAGCGCGTGTCCTTGTAAACAGCGGCCACGAGCCGGGTGGCTCTGCGCGGCTGCAGGGGGAGGGGCTGTAGGGACAGAGACACTCAAGCAAAGAGATGTTGAAGGGCTGAGGCAAATAGGAGTTAGGACTGCGGGAGTACAACCGGGTGGCCATGAGATCTCGGTACATGCAAGTGGAGATGGGGTGCCTCAAGTTATACCCGGAAAAGTCTCGCGGGGCCCACAGTAGCTGTAGCTTGTGAACGGACAATACACAAGAAGACCCCAGAAAACAGGGAAGGTACAGAATGGGAGCAATGGTTAACATCTGACCTAGGAATTTAACCAGAGGGCCCGGATACAAAGTGCTTAAAGAACTGGAATTGTCACAGGTGGGAAGGGTCAGAAAGCAGGACTCAGGTACCTATTGTACAAGAAATGGGTAGGGGCTCTAAAAGTCCATAGATGAGTTGAGGGTTCTCCAATAAGTGGAAAAGAGAAGTGATTTGGGAGAGGTCAATTTAGATATGCAGAAGGCGAACAAGGGTCTTGGGAACGCCGAGGTAAGAGGAGAAGATGGGAACATATCTAGCAAAGGTTGGGGTCAACTGTGGTTATTTGCAGAACTCTGATGGAGAGTTAAAATGGTCAGGACGTGGCTTCCTTCCGAGCTGTTAAGGGCGATGAGAGGAGGGTATCTCAGATATGCCTGAAGATGACTTGGAGGATCCTAAAGATAAGGGACTTGTAAAAATGAAGCTGTACCTCCTAAGTGGTCTCTAGGAACTAACATACCCTATACCTCAGCCCAAAGCCTTTCTGTAGTCTAGTCACTCTGGGCTCGCCTGATATCCTGTCAGCTTTTGGAGGGCCGACGGGGCGGGATAGCTGGGGTGCGGTCGCCCAACCCCACTCCCTTCCTTAGAAGCAGGCTAGGGAAAGAGAGCCGAGGCAGGAAGTGTGGCAACAGCCCGGAGGGGAAAGAGCCCGGCCCTGTCTCGTCATTCTGAGCTTAGGGGATGGTGCGCCCTACCCTGGGCCTGCCAAATTCTGCGCCTGGGAAATGGAACCCCAGCAAGCGACCCCCGGGGAAGTCACAACGCAGCTACAGACACCTCTAGTCATAGTCTACTCTCCCTCATCTAGAAGTGGTACAGCCTGCAACCATCGGCGACTACTAAGCCTGGCAGCCGAGGACTGTTCCATTGGCCCGCTGGAGGGGGGGGATGCAGCCTGGGAGCGGGTCCTCGTCACCAAGGAGACAGGCTGGAGTCCGCGAATTGGACTGGGGCGGGGCAACCCCCCTGAATTTCTCTCCCCAGCATCCATATTAGGGCACAGGAAGAGGTGGGACCAGTGTAGTCTTGGGGCGGCAAACTAGGAGCCAGGAACCCGAGGTAGCTGCCAGGTCCCAGGGCGCGCCCGGGCCCCCGGACGGCTAGTCCGGACCAGCCTCCACCGCCACCCCCGGGCTTCCCCTCCCCCCTCCCCCGGCGGCCTGGCCCAGCTCCTCAGAACAGCTCTGGGGCTGAGTCCTGTCCCGCCTGGCCAGGTCGGACCCAGCCTGGCAGGTCCCCGCCTGCCCGAGGGCCTGGGTCGGACTTTGCCCCCGGCCCGTCGGGGCGCGGAGGGGGCGGGATAATGCTTTCAGGCATCCCTGGCGCCTGGGCAGGCTGGTACAGGGCTGCCTCCTCCCCTGGGTATGTGCTCTTTCCTTCTACCAGAAGGTCTAGGGTCCTCAACCCCTACCACGTATTCTTGAAGTCTGACTATTCATTCTCATCTACTTCCACTTCAGTCGGGGGTCAGCTACCCTCCACTACACAGAATACATAATGGAAGGTAGCCTCCCTCATCTGAGGACCTTATTCCCACCCAAGTTAAAGGACAAAAAAACTCAAAGCGAGAAAATGGAAGAACCCAAAGACCCTTCTCTAGGAATGGGAAGGCAGAGGTTTAAATAGCAGGACTATCAGTTAGGTAGGTGGAACTTCAAGTAGTGTGGGAGCCAGCAGAGAAAGGGGCAAGAGTCCCATCCTGTCCTCCGGTCTCTGGTAAGATAAAGGAGGGCTCTTTAGAGAGAAGCTTAAAGACAGGGGCAGAGTCAGCTTACCTAGTGTTCGACAGAGAAGGAAATCGAAAGAAGCAAGAGACAGCTAAGGAACACAGGGGAAGTCCAGTAGAGTAGGGGCATTGGAGAGGAAGAAGCTGGGGACATCCCAGTCTTTGAAGGATCCTTGTGACCCTTAAGTCCTCCCTCCCATCTTGCCCTTGTTTGAAGAGCTCCCCTCCCCCACTACAGTCTCAAGGGAGATTCCAGAAGCCGCTGAGTCTGCGGGCATGCTGCCAGCCAGGCCTGTGTCTCCTGCCCATGCTAATAACTGCAGCTGACATGTGGCCTTGCCTGAGGGGGTACTGGCTGCAGCGTTGGGGCCAGGGCAGGACGGAGGGCAACATGTTGGGAAGCCAACCTGCCTGTCCCACTGGCCAGGAGGCCACACTGACTCACTCATGCCACAGTTGAGGCTGGCTAGGCCAAAGCCAAGTCCTGGAGAAAAGCCAGGTCTGCCCAAAGAGGGTCGAAGGGGAAAACAAGAGTGGGAGGCTGGGGACAGAAAGGCAGGACAAGGGAGACACCCAGAGACAGATGGGGCCAGGTTAGTCTCGTGCAGACAGGAAGACTGGGAGATACTAAGACAGGCAGACAGACTGTCTGAGAAATAGTAATTATTATTTTAATAGCTAACACTTATATGGTTCTTACCATGGACCAGACACTGTTCTAAAGTGTCTTACATAAAGTCAGTCATTGGCTACTTCCAATGATCCAGGCAGTTACATGATGTGTGAATTTTCATTTCACAAATGAGAAATTGAGGCACAGTAAATGACCTTTAATAATGTCTCAGAGCTAAAGGCACTAGAAGTGCTACACAGTCTATAAGGACTGGGAGCTGCTGTCTCTGAACACTACTATGCTGTAGTATTGATGGGCATTTATGTGGGACCAGCCACATACAAAGCTCTAGTGAGCTGGCTTTTTGCAAAGGGTCTTCTCCCCTCCCCCTCCAAGAAGGAGAAGTAAGAGTTGGGCACAGAAAGGTGATACTGGCAGTTATGCCAGAGTGGGGTCTTCCTTCACACTTTCTGCATGGGTGTTTTTAGGGGGTGGGGAAGAGACCAGCCAGGGAGGGCAGGGCTGGCCAAGCTGGTACAGCCGGTTCCAGGCCCCTACCATTCTTACTCTTGTGGCCTGGGCACCACCTCCTCAAGTCGCCCTGCTGGCGCCAGGCCTGCCCAGTTTAGAGGGTGTAAGGATAGTCCCCTCCCCCACACTGCCTGAGCTACAGATCAGCACCAGGCTGGCCTTCCTTGCCAGGTTTTCCTATATCCCGGTGCCTGGGGCAAGGGGCTACCATTCAGGATAAGGAGGAAGTTCATCTCTACCCACTCACAGATCTCTCTGGGGCTTTTGGTCTTGGTACCAGGGACTTCTCTTTCTTATAAATAGTTTGGTGACCATTCTCCTCCCTGGCCCCACTGACCAGTGCCACCAGGAACCTGGGCTGGGGGCTGCCTGTGAGTCATCCAGTGGGCAGGCTGGGGCGGGAACCTACAAGTCACAGCACCCAGTCTCACAGTCCCTGCCCCTGGGTGTGGACTGGTGGCTGGGCCAGAAGCTAAGAATCAATTTTAGAGGTCTTCTCTAGGGAGCCCCAGACTGCCAGTCACCCTCCTCCCTTACTTCTGTGGTGTTAGGGGGTCCCTCACCCCTCATCTGGAGAGGAAGTTGCTGGGTCTTCTTGGAAACGTGCTCTATCTTCACACTAATTCAACTGGGCCCAGAGGGAGTTTCCCATACAACTGACAAAGACTTGGGAGCTTGAGCTCCAAGGTGTCCCCTTTAAGAGAGACATAAATCAAAAACAACTGTGCCTGCCCAGCAGAGGAAGCGGGAGAACATCAGGGAAGTAGGGGTGATGTTGGGAGAGGAAGTGTCAGGATCTCTGGGTCCCACAGAACCTCAGCAAAGGGTGGATGAGGGGGGTGTAAGTGTGGTTGGCCTGTTAGGGCCTGTGTGAGTGCATGAGGCCTGCTCTGGGCTTCTGTTTGCCTGTTAGTCCAACCCTGCAGGGGGTGTGGGCCTATTTGTGAGAGTTCAGTTCTGCTTTGTATGGATGGGGTGAAGGCAGGACGTGTGTGTGTGTGTGTGTGTGTGTGTGTGTGTGTGTGTGTGTGTGCGCGCGCGCGCGCGCATGTGTGGTCTATTGGATAGGCTACATAGGGCTCTATTCTAGGCTTGCATGTGGCTAACATTTTTGTGTTTGGTTTGTAAGTGCAAGGTACATGTTTTGCCTTAAGTGTGTGAAATGTCTATGTTTATATGTGATATATGGCTGGTCTCTGTGTGTCTGTATATAGCCTGTAACTATGTGACCCCCCAGCCCCCACGCATATGTCTATACATACACTCCAAATATAGTCAGGGGGAGGGGACAGAATACACCTGATGTCTGGTTTTCTGGTGTGTTTGTGCCTATGAGAGAGAGCAGAGACAGAGAGAAACCTGGTTGGTCTTATGTATTGGGTGTATGTTATGTATGTGGTCTGAGGCTGGCTGAATGTGTATGTGAGAGAGCATGAAAGGCCCTGTGTGACTAGCCACAGCTTCTGTCAGGGCATCTCCATTCTCCTGTACTGTGAATGCTGCTGGACTGTGGCCTGTTCGTGCCTCTCTACATTAGCTATTCGTCTGTCTGTCCAGACCACATCTGAGACAGTGTCGCTGAACCCCTGGTGTGCCATCTGGTTAGGTCTATTTAAGAGATGACTATGGCTGGGTATGGTGATACAGGCCTTGAATCCCAGGCATCTTAAGTCAAAGGCAGTTGGATCTCTGAGTTCTAGGCCAGCTGGGTCTACAAATTGAATTTCATGCTGACCAGGACTACACAGTGAGACCCTGCCTCCAAAACAAACAAAAACAAACAAACAAACAAAAAACTGAAAAACTCCAAGGTATGGAAGTCTTCGTCTCCAAATGAATGTGCCACAATTATGTTGACTGGTGCCTGGGGCATTCTGACATGGTATGTAGGTGACTGTGACACTTCTGTACATCTGTCTGTAGATGTAGGTTTGTCTCTCCTGTTTCTGTATATAATAATATTGCTTGTGCAAGTGGCCTAGAGGCTCTCGGTGTGCTTCTACCCTTTCTGGGAATGTCAACTACAAATGTGCACTTCTATCTGCTGATACCCAGCCTGTGTGCAGAGCTGGTTTATCTGGGTCACACCTATCCTGACTGCATGCTTTGTTTGAAGTTCTGGAGGCTGAGTCCACTGCCTCCTCATGCTTGCTAGACCACTGAGCTACATCCACATCCCCTCGGCCTGCCTTTTAACCTGTGGATGCCTTCTGGAGTTCTCTCTCTTCCCTCTAACCCCGAGCTACATCTCCAGAGTCTTGTTATCTGTCACTGAGGTGTCTGCTTTCCCTGTTTGTATGTCCCTGGCTAGAAGTCTCAGAGGCCTGTGTCACAGAGGTTTGTTCCTCTGGACTGGCTCTCTCAGGGTGACCGTGTGTGTACATTCCTGCATAGCACCCCCACTTCGACCCCTCCCCCGCAGTCTAGCCACCATGGGGCATGTTTACTTTGCCCCCAGCCAATGTCTGCCCTGCCCTGGGAGGGACTGACCCTCTTGTCTGTCCAGCTAGTCTTCCACAGGATGTTCCCGAGACGCTGTTTCCGGCCACCCGCAGGTCAGGACCCAGGCGTCCAGGGTGGCGGGGGGGTGGAGCTGTTTCGTTGGGGGGGTCCATGTCAAGGCATGAGAATGAGGGTGGGGGCGGGGAAGGGACTAGCCCAACAGGTTCCGCCTCATTCCTGCCCCGCCTCTCACTTCCTGGGTGCCAGCCTGGGGCAGGGGTGGACAAAATGAACCCCATGGCCTCAGAGAGCGTGGGTGGGGCACAGAGTAGGTGTTTTCTGCTGGGCACCTGGACATCCAGGTCTGAGACACCCCTCCCTACCTCTGTGTCCAGCCCTGAATTCAGAGCGTCCCATCTATTATTCATCTAATCGGCACAACTCGAAGAGCTGGACATAGTTTTCAGATAGGAAAACAAGCTGGAGAGGAGACAGAATTTGAATCGAACGGAGCTCTGTACTCAGCTGAGACCTCACAAGACCCACAGTATCCTTCCTCCTCTAAGCTGGGTGTCTGCGGGGTGCAATAGGAGCCCAACTCCCCTTGAGACCAGGCTTTCAAGGGAGTACTCCCTTGTTCTGAGTCAAAAAAGCACCTTGGATGAAATGAATAAGAAAACGATTTTAACCGTTTCATTGCCACGATAGGCTCTGCCAAAACTTCCTGTGGGCTGGTGGGCGGGGGCACTGGGTTCCCGGAGCCAGGCCGAAGAAGGATCTCTTAATTCAAGGATGGGGGAAACGTCCCCAATGACTTTCGCAACGGCCAACGAAAGGGGATGCGGCCTGGCCTCCTGTCTCTGGAGGTATAACACTGCACTCTAGGTCTCCAGAACTTGATTCCTAGTCCTGGATGCCCGGAGGAGGGTCCTAAAGTCCCCTCCTAAGGGGCCTGAGTCATACACAGGGAAAGCCGCGAGGCATGAGTCACCCAGGCAAAGCAGGGGGAGTGAGGCCGAGTGCGGTCTGGGGACCCCAGGGCTGGCCTGAGTCACGCACGCCTTGGCCTTACTGACCCCCAGCCCTGCGGAGCGGAGATCAGGAGTGGGAAGCACATGGACAGCGGGAGGAAGGGCAGTGCGAGAGGAAGCAAGAGCCTGCTGAGCCAGGAAGCTGTTTCCATGGCAACCAGGGGGTGGTCTCAGCTCGCTAGAGGAAGGTCTTCCCAGCAGGGACTGCCCCGCCCAGCGAGCTGGGGAAGCCCCTGGGGCCCGGAGTTTCGGGTCGGGCAGGAAGGGGTTAACGGCAGTCCCCCTTCGAGTTTCACCTGCGCTCCAGAGTCTCTAGTTCCGCAGCACTGGGCTCCGAACTATCCCGCGGCTGCCCCCGCGCGCTCACGTACACTTCCAGCCACCCCACCCCCGGCTTGTACTCGCACGCACGACCGCGTCGGGCTCCACGCACGCAGCGAACTCCTTCGTGTCTCACGTCACGAACGACGCACGCGCCCCCGCAATGCGGGGTGGAGTCCTCCCAGAGGAGAGTCACAGACAGCGACAGTGGTGCGCATGTCGATCCCTCCACTGAGTTGGCTGTCTGGTGTGACTTTGACGTCCCCATCCACATACAAGGTCACAAACAATTCTGACCCACAGTGTCACAGGGACACAGGATACACCTGCTGCGCTATAATAGAAACCCCTGTTCAGTTAAGCCCTGTGAACATGGACAGGGTCACACGTTACTTAAACCTAGAAGCAGAGTTGTGAGGCACATCGGCCATATAAAATGTGTGGTAGATACACAAACAGCCATATGCACACACAGGCCTTTACATAATGGCACACCATGTACGAAAAGTAGAACAGCCTCTGTCACCTGGGATTTGAACAAGTGCCCCTCGCATGGAAATTGTGGCTGAAACACATGGTAGAGACAGTCATGTCATCACACAGTTATCACAGGCAACACACATGGAGACTTAGCTTGTTAAGGGGGTATAAGAGGGCATTACCACAGAACAACAATGGCTGGAAATAAGTTCAGAGTCTAATAAAAGAATCCATTTTCTCCACTCAGAAACACAGTTCTATTACATTGTAGAACGACAAAACAGCAGAGTATGACTACAACATAGATCCTAATGCCAACTTGAGGCATGAATTGTCACATGTTTCTCTACACAAAATAAACAGCACAGACTGGCCCAAAAGAAGGGTCATACTGAGGAGCCTGCTGTTGGCACAGACACAGGAAGACAAAAATCAGAGCTGAACAATCTTATACACTGCTTGGACTATGCAAAGAAACACAAGGGGTGTGGATGAGGATCCCCGGTATCCTAACCTGGAGTTGCGCTTGTTTTTGAGACAGGCTCTCACTGTGTAATCCCGGCTGGCCTGAAACTCGTTAATGTCGACCAGTCTCGCCTTGGTAACAGAGATCCACCTGATGTTCAATCCCCTTGTGCTGAGATTAAAGGCAAACACTACGATATACCCTTTGCTTACTGTGTTTTTTTGAGACTGTGTCCAGACTCACCTCCAACTTTTCTTGAGTCCTGATCCTTTTGTCTTCCCTTCCCAGGTACAAAGATTATAATACAAGTCCATGAAGTCCAGGTTTTTTTTTCAAGTTTCCTTTTCAGATTCAGTGTGTGTGTGTGTGTGTGTGTGTGTGTGTGTGTGTGTGTGTGTGTTGACCTACATGCACATATGTGTGCCTCCATGTATGTGCCTGGTGCAAATATGTCATATCTCCTGGCACTGAAGCTATGGATAGTTATAAGCCACCATGTGGATGCTCTGCAAGAGCAACAAGTGATCTCATCAGCTGAGCCATTTTTAAAAAAAGCTTTATTTTATATACATGTACACACTGTTGCTCTCTTCAGACACACCAAAAGGTGGCATTGGATCTCATTACAGATGAGTGTGAACCACCATGTGGTTGCTGGGAATTGAACTCAGGACCTCTGGAAGAGCAGTCAGTGCTCTTAACCACTGAGCTACCTCTCCAGCTCCCCTAAACCCATCTTCTAAACTTGTGTATTATGCAGACTAATGTCCTGAACTTCCTGACATCCATCAAATCACACACATACACTCAGCTGTACAAACTCCAGGATCTCAAGACACAAGTGGAGGCTAACTCAATCACAGACCCACCACCTCCCACCTACACATATAGGGGCACATTCCCCTTGGACTTAAGATATTCAGTGTGTAGAGTGGGAGCAGGGTAGGAGCTCCAGCAGAACTCCATTAACTGGGTGCAGGGAGACTCTCAGAGTCCTGGTGGCAATGGAACGTGGAATTCACACAGAGGATTTTGCATACACATGGGGTGGATGGGTGCTGTCCTGTGGTTGTGGAACCACACATCCCAGCTGTGATGACTGGATCAACATCCAGATGTGCAGGCTGAAGGGGATGGGCTGGGGTCCAGCTGTGGCCTTAGGGAGGGGTTGAGTCACTCACTTCCCAGCAGTACAACCCAGGCTGGATCCAGCTGTTCCTGGAAACAAGTAGGAGGTGGGGTCCTCAAACCAGCTAGAGGTTACTGATTCAAACTTGCAGAGTAGGGACTGACTATAGGTTCCTATAAATGGAGGCCTTCAGATCTCTGCAAACTTTGAGGTTTCCTACACCTATAATGGGTTGGCATCCTTCTAAATGCAAGGTCAATCTCAAAGAAAGAACTTGTGGCTCTTTTGCAGAATTAAAGGCACTTGTATCCACAACATCTCTCTTTGGCTGTAAAAAGAGACTGCCTTGTTGCCAACATTAAAACTTTCTTTTCTTCCCCCCCAAAAATGGGACTTCCTGCTGACCCTGTGGAAGGTTATAACTTATTCCCCATTAGAGAGTAAAGTATCTTCATTATCTATTTCTTGCGTTCATTCATTCATTCATTCATTTTGAAGTAGGGTTTCTCTAATGTGGTCCTTGCTATCATGAAACTCAATATGTAGACCAGGTTGGCCTCAAACTCACAGCAGTCCACCTGCCTCTGCCTCCGGAGTGCTGATAGTAAAGGCAGGAGCACCAGTATACTCAGCTCCTAACTTCATTTAAGTCTTTTTTTTTTTTTTTTTTTTTTTTTTTTTTCTGAGACAGGATCTGTGTATAGCCCTGGATGTCCTAGAATTTTCTCTGCAGACCAGGCTGGCCTCAAACTCAGAGATCTGCCTGCCTCTGCCTCCCAGCTTCATTTAAATTGAACATCAGGACACCTGTAAAATCATACCAACATTGGAACAACGTAAGTCACTTCCCATACCTGGATTCTCAGATTTCTTCTAAAGTAAAAAATCCTTGCAATCGTGCACTGCAACCCCTCACCCTAAATTTTTGTCAGCCACACATTTTTGTAATAATCATGGTTCCTGGCAACAGTGTGTGTGTGTGTGTGTGTGTGTGTGTGTGTGTGAGACAGCATAACTTTGTTTCTTTCCACTTTGGGACATCAACTATGGTGGACATGGGATGGAGGAGCCACTTGGCAGCCCCCATGCCCAGTCCAGTTCTGGAGCACATCCTCCTCTTTCCTTTCCACAGGATCTCAGGGACTGGAATCTGGAAAAGGCGTGAGGGGTTGTGGAAGTGTGAATCAGCCTCCAAGGCTCTCTGGTGTGTGCAGATGAGAGTTTGAGTGGGGTTGCAACCGAGTGTCTGTAGATTAACAACTCTCTTGTGAGATAGAGGGTGGGTGGCTGATGTTGCTGGGCTCACCCAACCAGGAAAGGGTCACTGGACTGGATCCCGGCTCACTGCCTGGATGGAAGTAGAACATTACCCCCCTCCGACCTGAACCCGCCCCAAAGCAGAGCCGGCTCCACTCCTCCCTCTGGGCACATTTAATAGCCTCTAATTACAGCATTTTACCCCACCCGCCTGCGGGGGAGGGGCTTCTAGTGAACCCAGGGGTCAAAGGGCATGGTCTGGGCTTTACCCTTCCTCCCACCCTCCCATCCCCCAAGAAAAAGTCAGTGTACTTTGTAGCTTCGGTTTACTCATTTGCAAAACGGCGGATTTAAAAAAAAAATTAAATAATGCAGTTTCTAAAATCAAGAAAACAAAACCTGGGAATTAAAGTAGCCCTTGACTCCTAGGGTCGTGGAAGACATCCAACTGTCTGTAGATATATAGCTTAATGGAAAGCCTGAAAACAGTAAGTAAGCACTTCACAAATGCTGTCTTGAGACTTTATTGTCAAAAAAAATTCTAAACTCTCGGAGCTCACCCAAGCCGGCTTAACCGGTGGACGCACCCTTTTCCCAGAAGGATACGTTCCTGCGTTCTGCGCGCCCCCTGGTGGGCTTCAGGCCACCCGCAGCTTTGGCCTGGTTAAATGTTTTAAGGCAAAGTAATAGCTCAGAGGAGGGAGACCCCAGGTTGGGCAAGTGCTTTCCTCAGATTGTCTGCCTGCTTGACCCTATCTGCTCCCAACCATACCCGCGTCTTCTGAAGGACTCCAGAATCACTTCTCTGGGGAAGACTCCTCTTACTCCACGACTACAGGATTTATTATTGTCTCCGCCCATATAAAGAAAGGCGCAGATCATAACGCGGTTAAACCGGAGGATTTCTTTCAGCTTTGGGGGAAAACCATGAATGTGCCTGTGAAACTGGGCGAGGTAGATCCGCCTTAAAAAAGATCTTGAGGACCATTCCACCACATAAAGAGAAGCCTGGAGGAGCTGAGGCCACCACTCATCCCACGGACAGAACTGAGGCGGACTGACACCTAGCGGCAGAAAGTGCACTTGCCTGTGTTTCGTATCCAAGATGGCGAGGCGGGGAGGTGCAAGTGCTAGCAATTGGAAGAGATCACGTGTCTGGGGCGGAGCCTATGCCTAGGGGGCGGGATAGAGTGGGGCGGCGCTCTAGGCCGAGCGGGAGGTCTGGGCTTCGGGCGCTCGCTGGTGGCGGACCCGGAGGCTGCTGCTGCGTGCCGGGGCTCCTTGGCCCGGATCGAATTCGATCCGGAGCCATGAGTATGGACAAGGCCGAGTTATGCGGGTCTCTGCTCACCTGGGTAGGTCGGGGGGGCGGGGCTGGGTCAGGTGCGTGCCCTCTCCTCTCGCCCCATCTTGGTCTTCTTCCCTCTGTCTTGGAGCTAGAAGGAGGAATAGGTCATAGGTTTGCTGGGCCATTGGACTCTGAACTGACCACCTGCTTCTGTCACGTGGGCAGGCCTAAGAGGAAAGAACAGGTGAAGCCACGCCCCTCTGGGGCACCGGCCTGGTCACATGTTAGCAGTGGGGACCAGGTGACTGATGGTAACGCCCTGACCTAGGTTTGCAGGGTTTGTCAGAATAGGTAAAAGGAAGTCACGCCCTGTCCCTGTCTTTGGAGGTGTGTAGAGGCCACGTCTCCAAAGAAGTGATGTGTTGGTGTTACAGGCTAGTGCCCTCCTAACCCTGTAAGGTGTCTGATGGCTGGGGAAAAAGTCTGCGAAAGTAGTTGTCCCAGGTCCTCAATTTTCCTGTTGCCCTTTTCGTCATCCCCCTTTAGTTGCAGACGTTTCGAGTTTCGCCCCCCTGTGCCAGTCCCCAGGACCTGAGCAGCGGACTCGTCATAGCCCGTGTGCTGAATCAGATGTGAGTGGGGCGGAGTGGGAGGCTCCTGAAGGGCTCCCCAGCCAGCTCATCTCACCTTTCTGCCCCTAGAGACCCTTCCTGGTTCAACGACGAATGGCTCCAGGGCATCTCAGAGGACCCAGGTCCCAGCTGGAGGTTGAAGGTGACAGGTGGATTCATGACTAGGGCATAACGAGAGGATTTAAGAGATGGTTGTAAAGAGAAAGCTAGACACAAGTCGTTTGTGATGGACAAGCAGACCTGCCAGGAAGAGAACCAGATGCCTGGTGGTCGGCAAGCTGCTTTTGTTCTCGATATTGAGCATCCACAGTAAAACGAAAAACTTGGCATCATTCTTGCGATGTGGGCAAAAAGCACATACACAGACACATGTGAACTCCCAGGAGGTGTGGTGGCACATGTAATCCCAACTATTGTGTACTGCGGCAGGAGGATGGTAAATTCTCCATCATCCCGTCCCCAAACCTTAAAAAGGAGGCTGGGGATATAACTTAGCAAAAGAGAATTTGCTTGCCCTATACAAGGTCCTGGGTTCAATCCCAAGTAGCAGGGTATACTGGTGGGGTGGGGGTGGTAGCCAGGAGAGGTGGCATACATGGGATCCCAGTACTTAGGAGGCAAGAGGTTCAGGACATCAAGGTTAACTTTGGTGGCTACACAGCAAGTTAAAACTCATTCTGAGCCACATGAGATGCTGCTCCAAAAAACAAAACTGGACTGGAAGAATGGCTTAGTGGTTAAGAATGAATACTGTTCTCCCAAAGGAACTTACTGCTTTTCCAGAGAGTTCGATTCCCAGCACAGACAGGCATCAAGCAGCTCTCAACCATCCGGAAGTTCCCCAGGGGATCTGACACTTGTAGCCTCTGCAGGCACCCTCATATTCTCTTTCCCTGTCTGTCTGTCTGTCTGTTTCTCTTTCTCATACACATGCTGTTTCTTTCACACACTGTCTCTCACACATGTAGTTAAAAAATAAATCCTATAAAAAACAAGAAAGCAAATTCAGAGAAATCTGTGAAGACAGTAAAAGGAGGGCTGAGAGCGATGGGAGGTGACTAGGTGCTTATTTTGTCTTGTTTTTTTGTTTTGTTTTGAGACAGGGTTTTTCTGTGTAGTCCTGGCTATTTTGGATCTTGCTCTGTAGACCAAGTTGGCCTCAAATTCAAAAATCCGCCTGCCTCTGTCTTCAGAGTGTTGGGATTAAAGGCAGATGCCACCATTCCTAGCAAGGACTCTATTTTAAGTACTGTGGAAGAGCAGGGAATGGTCTTAGAAAAAGAAAAACACAGCCTGGCGTAGCCATTTAGAAGCTACCCTTGGCTGCCTGGGGAAAGATGCAGCCCAGGCAGCAGGAGCCGGAGATGAAGGGTTGGGATGGAGCTCAGTGGACAGCAGCTTGCCTAGAGTCCAGCAGTGTAGGGCAGGACGCAGAACGGACTAGTAAGGAGTTGGAGAGCGGCTCATGGAAAAGCCCTTGTCCGCCATACCTAAGGCCCTGGATTTGATCACCAACAAAGGTGGGAGATGAGAAACAGTGGGTGCAGTCATCCGAGTGAGAGATAGCAGAAGTTGGGCCAAGCAGTGAGAAGCCATTGGATTCTGGGGCCTGTGAATACAGATGGTCAGGTCGACACTAAGTGCAGAACATACAGTTCAGCCCCAGAGGAGGAGGATATTTAGAACAGAGCCAAACAACAAGGTGAGATAAGCAGGGAATGGAAACTGAGGGAAGGGAGGAAGTGAGCATAGGTTTGGGGGAGGGAGGGTCGCTCTGGACCTCCATGCGTAGATAACTCCTTCGCCTCACCAGATCAGAAAGCTGGAGAAGATCTTACAGAGCTTGGTGGAATACTGGAAGGATGTGAGTAACTGGGAAGGAATCCAGGGGGCTGGGTTGGGAGACAGGGTTCAGTCTATGAGCCCTGAAAGCTCGTTCTCCCCGTGTTCTCAGGTTCTGGGACACCCTGTGTCAGATCAGCATCTTCCAGATGTGAGCCTCATTGGCGAGTTCTCAAATCCCGCAGAACTCGGCAAACTGCTTCAGCTCGTACTGGGCTGTGCTATCAGTTGTGAAAAAAAACAGGGTATGAGGAGGGGAGGAGGCCAGAGGTACCAGGGGACACCCGGAGGAAATGCTCCTTCCTCTCCAAGCCCTCCCTGGTTTCAGCCTCTTGCCATCACCTTCATCCCCAGAGTATATCCAAAGAATTATGACACTGGAGGAGTCTGTTCAACATGTAGTGATGGAAGCCATCCAGGAGGTGGGTGAGAGCATCCCCTGTGGCAACCCAGAGGGTCAGGGGAGGGGACATTTCTAGGGTAGAAGCATCTAGGCACAGTCCTGGCTTTGCACGGTAAGGTTAGGCCTCTACCTGGAAGTCAGCAGGCCAGCTCTTTTGTATGTCAGCTCTAAGTCAGAATCCTGTAGCCTCAAAAGTTGTGGCCTTTTTCAGAAGTGGAAAGAACCTCTGGGCAGGAGTTATCTGGCTAAAACTAACCCCGGGGAAGGGTAGGGAAGAGGTTCCTAGGCTGGACTGTAGAAATTTTGAAAGTTGTATCAGAGCATAGCTTACCACAATGTCCCCTTCTGCAGCTCATGACCAAAGACACTCCTGATTCCCTGTCACCAGAGAATTATGGGAACTTTGATACACAGGTAATGGTGGCGAAGCTTGCTCGAGGTTGCCACACACATACCCCACTGGTTTTCTGGGCTGCTAAGGTGGAAAGGCTTGTCCTTATGTAGTCTAGGCAGCAAGGGTGAACTTTTGATCCTCCTGGGACAGCCTGGCTTGTAGCTAAGATTACAATTGAGCACCTGAGAAGGGGGCTTGTTATTCTTGAGCTTTTATTAATCGGTCATCCCAGTCTCGTGGAGTCTTAGCCTCTTCCCATGCCAGATCTCAAAGGTTAGAAAATTGCTCTTCCATCCTCTTAGGACTCCAGCCAGTCTTAGATCCCTCCCACCCAGGATCCTTAGACATCACAGCTTTCCTACTCCCTCCCTCTGACTGGACCTCCAAGTCCTTCATCTTCCACGCTCTACCCTTGTCCATTTCAGTCCCGCAGGTACTATTTCCTGAGTGAGGAGGTAGAAGAGGGTGATGATCTTCAGCAACAGTACCTGGATCTGGAGCGGCAGGTGGGTGGGCCCGCTCACCTAAACCTATCCACATAAGACCTGGTTCATGCTTCAGTTCACCTTTCTTCCCGGCCCACAGCTTGTGCTCCTTTCTGAAGAGAAGCAGAGTCTAGCACAGGAGAATGCTGCCCTGCGGGAGAGGGTGGGCCGGTCGGAAGTCGAGTGTGCCCCAGGCCTCACTGCTAAGAAGCTGTTGCTTCTGCAGTCACAGCTTGAACAGCTCCAAGAGGAGAATTTCAGGTGTGGTCAGGGAGGCGGGGGTGAGGACGGGGTGGGGCTGGGACGTGGGGCCAAAGGGCATCCTCCTTCTGTATCTTTCCCCTGACACCCCAGGCTGGAGAGCAGCAGGGAAGATGAACGGGTGCGCTGCCTGGAACTGGAACGTGAGGTTGCTGAGCTGCAACAACGGAACCAAGCACTGACCAGCCTATCTCAGGAGGCACAAGCGCTAAAGGATGAGATGGATGAGCTACGGTAGGCGGCTGTCCCAAACGCCATACTTTGCAGGCTCCGACATGACATCCTGAGCCACACTGTGCCATTTACGTCCACCAACCCTTGGGTCACCTTACAGCACCCTTGACAAATACAACCCCTCCTAATACTCACCAGACCCCAGTGCACCAGTTGGATCCCATCATGTCCCTGGATTCTAGGATGTCCTCTAAGACTGTATCATCGTAACATTCTGTGAGCCTACTGTGCCTTCCATATCCCCAAAGAACTCACCTGCAATCCTATACACTCTTTTTTAAAAATATATTTATTTATTATGTTAAGTACAATATAGCTGTCTTCAGACACACCCATACACTCTTAAAATGCTAATACTAGGGCTGGAGAGATGGCTCAGTGGTTAAGAGCACTGACTGCTCTTGCAGAGGTCCTGAGTTCAATTCCCAGCAACCACGTGGTGGCTCACAACCATCTGTGATGAGATGCCGTGCCCTCTTCTAGTGTGTCTGACAGTTAAATGCACCATTCCACCATCCCACCTGGATTCTGAAGACACCCCACCCCTGCAAAATGTCCTTATCACTCACTCTGCTATTTCACAGTTCTTCCATGTCCGCAATTCCAATCCCAAGAACCTTTCCATTATAACCTGCTTCCCTAATGACCCCTATCAGCACTACAGACCTGGCTGATGCTTTCACCATGAGTGGAATCCCTCAGGCTGAAACCCTTCCCTGCCCAGCCCAACTTCTCAGCTAGCCTCTGAAATTCCCACCCCCTATCCCTTTCTCAGGCAGTCCTCCGAACGTGCAAGGCAGCTGGAGGCCACTCTGAACAGCTGCCGTCGTCGCCTGGGTGAGCTCCAGGAGCTCCGGCGGCAGGTGCGGCAGCTGGAGGAGCGAAATGCAGGCCACGCGGAGCGCACGCGGCAGCTGGAAGATGAGCTGCGCCGTGCGGGGTCCCTGCGTGCCCAGCTCGAGGCTCAGCGCAGGCAGGTAAGGCAGGTAGCTCCACCCCTTAACGGCCTGCCCCATCACTGTAGTCCACTCCCAGCAAGGCTCTGGAGCCTTCCTTCTTGTGTTACTAGGCTTTCTCTCTAGCTTCACCCATCTCCTGCCTGGGTTTGTAAGCCCCACCGCTTCTCTTAAGCACCCCTCCTCCCAACTGCTTAGCGCTGCCAGGGCCCTGGTTCCTCTCCTCTGCTGCTCTGTTGTGGCCTCTCCTTCTGCAGTCCCCATGGCTTCCCCCCTCTTCCTCTTAAAAACATTTATTTACTTTACATATATGAGCACACTGTAGCTGTCTTCAGACACACCAGAAGAGGGCATCTGATCCCATTACAGATGGTTGGGAGCCACCGTGTGGTTGTGGGATTTGAACTCTGCAAGAGCAGTCAGTGCCCTTAACTGCTGAGCCATCTCTCCAGCCCCCATTTTTCTTTCTTTAAATAATTTTATGCATATGGGTGTTTCGTCTGTATACCACACATGTGCCTGTTGCTCATAGTGGCCAGAAGAGGGGGTCCCCTGGGACTTGAGTCACAGACAGTTGTGAGCGACCACATGGGTGCTGGGGATTGAGCCCCTGTTCTCTGGGAGGTGGAGGGTGGGCTTATTTGTTGAACCATCTCTCCAGCCCTCAACTTCTTAAGTTATATTTTGCGTGTGAGTTTGGGTATGTGCGTGAGTGTGCGAGTGGGGTTCAGAAGACAAACTACAGATCTGTTTTCCAGGGAGCCCAGCTCAGGCCTGAACTCTCTTGCAGGTGCAGGAGTTACAGGCCCAGTGGCAGGAGGAGGCCATGAAAGCTGAGAAGTGGCTGTTCGAATGCCGAAACCTAGAGGAAAAGTGTGACCTGGTGACAAAGGAGAAGGAGGTAAGGCTGAATCCCTGTAGCCCACGCTCTACCCTGTGTGTCCTGGAATAGCCCATCTCGAAGGAGGTCCGGCCAACACCTTGAATCCTGCCCCTGTAGCGGCTACTGACTGAGAGGGACTCGCTGAGAGAGACCAATGAGGAGCTCCGCTGTGCTCAGCTGCAGCCCAGGGGACTGACTCAGACTGGTGAGGTTCACCTCCGGCCTGGCTGTGCTCTGGGGCTGTACTTGGGCCCTCGAAGGTGATGCTTGACAAGAACTCAGGGATGGAGACTGGGTGCATGGAAACCTGCAAATTTCTTATTTCCTTCAGACCTCTCCCTGGATCCCACCCCTTCTGGGCTGGAAAACTTGGCGGCGGAGATCCTGCCGGCAGAGCTCAGGTATGCCCGCACCTTTTAAGGCTTTTGATCCATCCGGCCAGGCTTTTCCTCAGCCAGTCTCTCACACAAGCCACTGGTGGTCTTAGATATCTGCTTTAGGCTTCTGTGTTTCTTCTTCTGCACTGACCTGGCTCAGGGCTTTACAGTTCCGGGGGCTTTGCCTCTCCAGGATCCATGTTCGGAGCACAAATTAATGTTGGGAAAGCCCTACATTTTAGCCCTGCTTACTTTGGCCTGAGAACCAGGTCATCCCTGGTATCACTGGCAGTCCTACTATGTCCTTTTGCTCCGCTCTGGTAACCCCCATCCCAGCTCGTACTGTTTCCACAGCTGGATGCAGGTGTTTTCATCCCCTACCCACACACACCTCCTTCGGAGCCCCGCCCTCTTTGATTTCTGCTCACTGTACCCAGGTCAGCTCCCAGAGCCTAAGCCACCGGAGTTCATGCTAGGTCCCCAGTACTCCTACCCCAAGGCAGGTTGGGTTCTTTGCAAGGCAGCATTCGGCCCAGAGTTTCACCTACTGGGGACACAGCCCTACTGCTTCTCCCTGTTTCTCAGAGAGACGCTGGTGCGGCTTCAGCTGGAGAACAAGAGACTGTGTCAGCAGGAGGCGGCCGACCGGGAGCGACAGGAGGAACTGCAGCGCCACCTGGAGGAGGCCAACCGTGCACGCCATGCGCTGGAGGCGCAGCAACGGTAAGAGTCCTGTCTTGTTTGGAAGGGAGCTCTACAGGACCGACGGCCAGGACTGAGCACCCTTTCCTGCCAGGCTGAACCAGCAGCAGCTGTCTGAGCTGAGGGCCCAGGTGGAAGAGCTACAGAAGGCCTTGCAGGAGCAGGGAGGCAGGACGGAGGACGTGAGTGCCTACCTCCTCCCTGCGTGGCCCTCCCTTGTGCTCCCCAGTAATCCTCCTTTCTCCCCACCCCCTTGCTGCCCGATGCCTGATGAAGGCTACTGTGAGTACCACGGGTCCAGGGAGGCACACCGTTGTTACCTGCGCGGCTTTTCAGACCTTGCCCCCCATTCCCTCACTCCCCGCTGCTTCTCTCCTCCAGCCCACCCTGCTGAAGAGGAAGCTGGAGGATCATCTGTAAGTGCAGAGAACCTTCACTCCTGGGTTGGGCGCACTCGGGACAAAGGTGTGGAGAATTGTGGGGGAAGAGACCCAGTGGGGTCAGGTCAAGTACGGTCTTTATTTTGAGACCGGATGTTGTGTAACTGAAGCTGGTCTTGAATTCCTGACCCTCTGACCTCTCTCTCTCCCATGTGCTAAGATTGTAGGTGTATACCACCATGTCTTGCTCTCAAGGGTGATTGTTTGTTTTGTAAATGTACTTATTTTATGTGTCTGAGTGTTTTGCTTGCATGTCTGTACTATGTGAGCCCATGGAGTTCAGAGGAAGGCCTCCCATCCCCTGCCACTTGAGTTACCGGGCAGTTGTGAGAGGATGTGGGTACCATACTTGGCATCCTCCACAAGAACAAGTGGATCTTAACTCCCTCTTTTGTATTATTATGAAACAAGTTCTCCCTGTAGCTCAGCCTGGCCTGGGGCTTGTAATCCTCCTGCCTCAGCCTCCTTCCTGTTATGCACCATTGTGTCTGGCTCAGAATCTTTTTTAGAAAAAGTAGAGGATGCTGGTATGGGCTGTGATTCCAGCACTCAGGAGATAGAAGGAAGCGGGACCAGTGAGGTCCGTCCTGGGTTATGTGAGACTCTGTCTCAGAAGAAACAAGTATGTACTTATGTGTGTGTTATTACAAAATACAGTCTATGCAATGTTATGTAATACAGTATGTAGCATATACATTATACTTATTACATGATATGAATATAATATCACACATATGATGTATACATTTTATACACTGGCCTGGTGTGGACAGGGCTTCTGGGTTCCATCTTTAGTGCCACAGAAGTAAAAATAAAAATATCCCCAAGGCTTGAGAAAGTACAGAGGCAGGCCGGACAGATGGCTCTGAAGTTAAAGGCGTCTGCTCTTCCAGAGCTCCTGAGTTCAATTCCCAGTAACCACATGGTGGCTCACAACCATCTGTAATGGGGTCTAATGCTCTCTCTTCTGGTGTGTCTGAAGATAGCGACAGTATATTTGCATACATTAAATTAATAAATCTTAAAAAAAAAAAAAAAAGAGTACAGAGGAGCCAAGTTTGAATCTCAGTTCCCATGTCAGGTGACTCACAACCACCTGTAACTCCAGCTCCAGGGAACCCAACACTGTCTCTTGTCTTCCCAAGCACACATACAAGTGTGGCATATGTTCATCCCCACGCAGGCACACATATAACACCTAATAAATCCTAAAATACAAAGCACTAACCCTGTCTGCTGGATGGAGAGTGAAACCTAGGTTAAAAGTGGAAGAGATGGCGGGAATGAAGGCTGATGGGGAACAGAACAACTTGGGGACCACAGGATGGGGTGATGATTAGACAGAGTGAGGAGGGTCTTGGTGGTGGTAATGATACATCAGATTTTCTGGGGGACAAGAAGCCAGTGGGTCAGGCGTGTGTCTCTGCTATAGAGAATCAGCATAGAGCTCAGTGGGATGCTGGCTTGTGGCTTGTGGCAAAGTACTTATCTAGCATGGTCAAAGCCTTCGGTTACATCCCCAGCGCCACAGGTGGACAGACGGATGGATGGGTGGGTAGGTGGGTGGATGGACTGCTGGACAGACGGATGGATGGGTGGGTGGGTGGGTGGATGGACTGCTGGACAGACGGACGGATGGAAGGTCACCCACTGCTTCCATGCCCACAGGCAGAAGCTGCATGAGGCTGATCTGGAGCTGCAAAGGAAACGAGAATACATCGAGGAGTTGGAGCCTCCCACGGACAGCAACAGTAAGTGGGGCCCAGCAGTAGCCTGGGCTAGAGGGAGTCCTGAGTGCAGCATGGAACTTGGGGGCCCTTGTTTGTTCTTCAACAGCTCGGAGGATCGAGGAGCTGCAGGACAGCCTGCAGAAGAAGGATGCAGACCTTCGGGCCATGGAGGAGCGGTACCGCCGCTATGTGGACAAGGCACGCTCGGTGAGGGTGCTAGGTCCCCTGCTAGCCTGCCTCAGATCCTACTGCCTATGTTTTTCTTCGCTCACATCTGCCCTCTGTGGATCTCTGCCCTCTGCCTTCACACATCACATCATGGGCGACTGTGTGCTGCTGCTAAGGGCTGCTGCACTCAGTGTGTCAAACCGTCTGCAGAGGAGCTTGGGTGGCACAGCACAGGTGTAGAGTTTCTGCCTCAAATCCACCAGTGAGGTGCTGGAGACGTGGCTTAGTGATAGAGTGCTTGTCTAAAATCTACCAGGGTAGGTCTATAGGTGTGTGCCTGGGTATCTGGCTCACTAACTCTACTTGCTTAGCAGGCAGGAGGTCCTGGGTTCAGTCCCTAGCCTGATCTGAATGGGACCCTGTCTCGAACAACCACACAAAACGATGCTAGTAATACAGCTGTGTTGCCTAGCACCCGTGAGGCCTTAGGTACAATCAGTCCCCAGGACTGCAGAATGTCACTGTCATTATAATCAAGGTGCTCTCCTGTGATTTTTTTTTTTCCTAATCCCTAGGTCATTCAGACCCTGGAACCCAAGCAGAGGCCACCCACTGGGGTGTCCCCAGAATTCCATACCCTGAGATCACAGCTCTGGGAGCGGAACATGAGAATCCGACAACTGGAGGTGGGTATCCTTATTCCCTCATACGGCCCTCAGCATCCCCCAGCCCCTGACTCTTGTCTCCTGGCAGATGGACTATGAGAAGAGTCGGAGTCGGCAGGAGCAGGAGGAAAAGCTGCTCATCAGTGCCTGGTACAGCATGGTGAGTGAGTTCCTCCCTGGCGGAAGTCATATCTATCGGGGTCACGTGGCTCCGGGTCACGTGGCTCACTCACGCTGCCGGTTATACCACTTCTCTAGGGCATGGCCTTGGAGCATCGGGCTGGGGAAGAGCGTGCTCCTGCCCATGCCCAGTCCTTCCTGGCACAGCAAAGACTGGCCACCAATGCTCGCCGAGGACCCCTGGGGCGCCAGGCGTCTCTGATCCTTCGCCCCACTGACAAGCACTGACAGACCTCGACTTCCTGCTGCCTGCTGGAGTTTACATGTACCCAGCCTAGGCCTTTGACCTTGATTGAGACTAACTTCTGCCCTTTGCTTCCTTAGATGGGAGAGAAGGGGAAGGCAGGTAGTGGGGGTAGGACTATTGTTTTAGCAATGTGATTCTTCTTGATTCTTATCCTGGGCCTCATGTACCTGGGAAGAGCCTGATTTTATATTTGAAAAGAATAAAGACTTTAAATCTGTGATGAATGTACTCTAGACACAGTGGTGAGGAATAAGAACTGCACTAGGGACAGAGACCATTACTTTTTAAATAAACTTTTTACATGTATGAGCATTATTGCCCATCTCTATGTTGCATACCGTATATGTACTTGGTGTCTGCAGAGGCCAAAAGAGGGCATGAGATCTCCTGGGACTAGAGTTACAGATGGTTGTGAGCTGCTACCATGTGGGTGCAGGGAGTTGAACCTGGGTCCCCAGGAAGAAGAGCCAGTGCTCTTAACCATTGAGCCATCTCTCGGGCCCTAACTTGCGTTCTTGTGGGGGTTTTGTTTGTTTGTGTTGTCTTTTTTTGAGACAAGATTTCTCAGTGTGGCTCCGGCTGGCCTGAAACTTGTTCTGTAGACCAGGCTGGCCTCTTGTCTGTGCCTCCCGAGCTCTGGGATTAAAGGGAAGGTTCCCCACCACACCCAGCTTTGTCTTGCATTTTCATTGGGTTTGAGTAACACACAGTGACAGATGAGAATGGTGCGTAGGAGGTCTTGTTGTCACTGTTTGTTTTAAGAAGCTGGGGAGACTGCTTTGTCTGTAAACATGCGTGAGGAGCTGGATTGGATCTCCACCAACCACACACACAGTCTGGCAGTGGCTGCTGCATGTGCTCGTATTCCTATGTTGAGGGCTTGGGGAACTGGTGAAGTTGGAGAGCTCACTGGCCAGTCAGCCTAGTCAAAAGCAGTGAATTTCTAGCCATGTATGATCATAAGTGCCTTTAATCTCAGCGTTTAGGAGGCAGAGGCAGCTGGCTCTCTGAGTTCAGAGCTCTTAGACTATGTAGCAAGTTCGAGGACAGCCAGAACCACATCATAGATTCTGTCTGTAAATAAATGAATGAATAAATATTAGTCTCTGGGTTTGTTTTTTTTTTTTTTTTTTGAACAGGGGTTTCTCTGTGAAGCCTTGGATATCCTGTTACTCTCTGTATGTAGACCAGTCTGGCCTTGAACTCAGATGTCCGGGGTTTCTAACCTGCTTTTAACCATTTAGTTCCTGGATAAAAGACACACACACTTTTATATCTATGATATACTTTAATCAGCACCAGAGTTGGACAAATATCTACCCTCTATGCTATTAAAATCTATTTCCTATCAATAATTCTAGGTTATTAATTAAAATATCTGAATTTTTTAAAGTTGTTTTTTCTTTCTTACAACTTTATTTTTTAAAAAAGAGAGATACTGTAAAGAATTTTTTAAAGCATTTTGGTATAAAACTATATGAATATATTTTTGTCAGTACTTGACTTTTTTTTAAAGGTTTGATAGTATGCATTGAAATCTTACTAGTTACCATAAGCATAAAGTACATGTAAGATAAAACGTAACATGAAAATAGTCAAAGTTTTCTTGGTGTGTATAGATTAAACAATGACTTTTAATTACCAAAAATTGCCACAAGGCTATCTTCTTAGCTCTTGAGTTGTTAATGATTTAAGGTCTGAGTGGGTGCTATACACTTGTTGCTGTTTTTTTCTAAGAAGGACTGAGGCTTCCACTTTTTGGTCTTTCTTTTTTTGAGCTTCATACGATCTGTGAGTTGTTTCTTGGGTGAACTGTGTGTATTTTATATGAGTTTATTAGTATTGTAAAGTCCAGCAAAACAGAGATCTGTCTGCCTCTGCTTCCTGAGTGCTGGGATTAAAGACCTGAGCCACCACCACTGCCTGGCTTATACATATCTTTTTAAAAGAAGTCCAGGAAGCAGGTACCAGGCAGAGATTAGGATGAGGTCATCTAGACACCTAGAGATGCACAGTCCAGACAGGGGTATTATCATGTGCCAAGGACCTGAAGTGAGGTGGTTAGGGAAGGTGTCCCTGCTAAAATAAAGTCAACTGAAGTCAGTAGCACACAAAAGCAATTCAGTTAAGACCTGGAAAGCCATATGTAGTGGTTTAGGCCTGTAGTCCTAGCCCTGAGGAAGCTGCGGCAGTAGGATTGCTGTGATTTGAGGTCATCTAGGACTATATAGCAGGGTTTAAAAAATAATCTGAGTGGTTGTGTGTGCTTTAATCCCAGCTCTAGGGAGGCAGGGGCAGTCAGATCTCTTGAGTTTGAGGCCATCCTGGTCTACAGGGAGAGTTCCAGGACAGCCAAGGTTACACAGAGAAACCCTGTCTTGAAAATAACAAAGTTAAGAACACTTAGCAGTCACCCGGGATTAAATCCCAGCACCTAAATGCCACCAACAGCCATCTGTAACTAGTTCTGGGGAATCTAATGCCCTCCTATGGCCTCCAAGGGTGCCAGGCATATGGTGCACACATACACATGCAGGCAAGAACGTCTACACAAAATAAAGTCTTTTTGTTTGTTTTTAGTGTTAGAGGCAAGGTTTCTCTGTGTGGCTCCGGGTGTCTCAGAATTCCATATGTAGATCAGGTTGGCCTCAGAGATCTACCTGCCTCTGCCTCCAGAGTGCTGGGATTAAAGGCATGCACCATCACTGCCCCAATAAAATAAAAAAATATTAAAAAAAAATAAGACAGGGAAACCAGATGTAGTGTTGTATACCTTTAATTCCAGCACTCAGGAGGCAGAGGGAGGTGGATCTTTGTGAGTTTGGGGCCAGCCTGGTCTACATAGTAAGTTCCAGGACAGCCAAAGAGATACAGTGAGAACATTTTTGAAGGAACAAAAATAAAATAGTGGCTAGAGAGAGATGGCTTGGCTTCTGTCTGCTTTTCCAAAGGACTTAGGCTTGATGAAATCACCCACATGACTGCTTACAATTGTGTGGATCTCCAGTTCCAGGGGATCCAACATCTTTCCTCAGAGAGAACCACACAAGCAGTACACAAACATAATGTAAGCAAATGTTCATGCACACAAAATAATCGCAGCTGGAGCAGCACTTGGAGGGCAGAGGCAGGTGAGCTTCTGATTTCTAGGCCAACCTGGTCTACAGATTGAGTTTCAGGACAGCCAGCAGTCAGGATACATAGAGAAACCCTGTCTCAGAAACAAACAAACAACCACAAAACAACTACAGAAACAACCAACCAATACCAAGATAGTTATTTCCAAATAAAGTTAAAAAACAAAAAAACCCACAAACAAACCTGGAGTATCTGGGGTCCAGCACAGTGGCCTGGCTTAGTTAACACGTGAGAGACCCTGGGTTGTATCTCCCAGCACCACACACACAGGTATGCTGCAGGTATGAGGAGCAAGGGGAAAACCATTGCTTTGTGGCTGCCTCATCAATGAGTGGAGTTGGAGATACAGCTCATTCCAAGTGCTTGTCTAACACCCTAAAGGCTCGGATCACCAGGCAGCATTTCGGTATCACCAGTGAATAAAACCAAGGGCGCTACATCACAATTTGGGGGAGGAGTAGAGAATGACTAGAACATCATCAAGAAAGTCTGGGAGGCTAGCCTCAAGGCTAACGGTAGGTAGGCAGGGGTGGAGAGCCTGCCTGGTCCATTTCAGGGGTCACAGGCCAGTCAGCGCTGCACAGTGAGAAAAAAAAAAAAAAGGCTAGAAGAATTTCCAAATCGTCTGGCTAGAGACAACACTTCAGTGTTCACCATTTATTGAATGCCTGCTATAAACCAAATGCTTTAAAGACATAGTTTTGTTTATTTTTGTCTTCATCCTCACACAAGTCCATCCACAGGTCAGGTGGTGGTGTTTGGGAAACAAAGCCTCTTAAAGATGCTAGGGGTGGGGGTGGGGGCGGGTGGGAAGCAACAGCCGCTGGGAGAATATGGACCCCTGATACCACCAGCCCCAGTGGGAGATACATACGGCTGGTCAAATGAGCAAGTGGGCTTTCTGCAGGCCTAGCTAAGCTTGTGCAGACTCTGGTGGTCGCCAGCATGCCCAGTACAGGATTAGGTGTCCGTAGGGGTCCTGGTCCCAGGGTCTCAGTCCAGACTCTCTTCCTCCTCTCCAATAGGGCTGGGCAGCCAGGGTGGCGCAGGAGCCCGGGGTCCCGGGATCGATATGGTGGTGAAAGATTCAGGGGTTGGCCCCGGGATGGGGGCAGGCGGTTCAAGACATGCGGGAGGCTCCAGCTCAGGCTCCCGCAGGCTGGGGTCGAGCAACGGGTCTCCACAACCGCACTCGACGCCTCCACCATCCGCCGCGCCTGCACAGCCGCAGCTAGTTGCGGTGGAGGCCTCGGACACGCAGCTATTCTTACGCCTTAACAGCGACAGGCGCCGCCCCAGCGGACCCACAGTACCCGCCCCCGCCGGCAGGAGGCGCTGCAGAAAGTCCCCGTGAGCCTCTCCCAGCGGGCCGTCCACGCCGTCCAGCCGCTGGAACTGCATGTCCTCCTTAGCCAGCCTACAGGATGGACAGGGGTCATCACTAAGGCCTTGCTCCTTTGCATTGTTGAATTACTTCATTTTAGTTTTCTGCACACCCACCCCCCGCCCCCTCGCCGCATCAGGTTTTGGTCAGGCAACCCTGGCTGTCCTAGCACTCGCTTTGTAAGCCAGACTGGCCTTGAACTTATTGAGATCTGCTTGCCTCTGCCTCCCGAGTCCTGGCATTAAAGGCAAGTGCCACCACCACCTGGCTAGTTTTCTGGTATTTTAGTTGTTATTGTCTCATTTTTGAGCAGAGGGACGGTAGATTAAGGAAGACAGGATTGCCTAGGAGTAGGAGAGGTTTCAAAGGAGGAACACTCCTTCTCCCTCCCCACCTCTGTCTGTGTTGTTTGTTCTGACAAAGCCTCACTACCTAGTTCTTATGGACCTGAAAGTCACTATGTAGTCCAGACTGACCTCAAACTTGTGAGCAAATCAATCAACCTTCTGCCTCTTGTCTCCCCAGTCCTGGGACTGACTAGAGGTGTTTGCTGTCCCATCCAGGTCATCAATTTAACCTCTGTCTGTTTAGCGGTGTTTGAAGTGGAAACTAGGACCTCTTCCATGATAGACTAGGCCCTACTCTCATCCTGGCTTTTCTCTTCTTAATCCACAAAGCAGGATTCGGAGCATCTAGCTCTAACCACCCTTATGTGAAACTAAGGACCTAGCCCTGTCTTCTGGCGCTACATCACTCACAGCCACAAATCTAAGTCTTTAGCTCGGTCACAATCTCCAGCTGATGACCAGTTCCCACCTTGATGTAGTTGCATAGACGAACTCCTGATACCCTCAGCAACACCTCCTGAGTGTTAGGGTTCTTAGTGTGACCCACCTTTCCAGGCAAAATTGGTTACTAGATACTGGAACCCCCTTTCCCTACATTGACCCACAGACCATAGCCCCTTCTAGGCCTGCAGAGCCCTAAGCCACACCCACCCCGCTAACTCACGCTATATCAAAGGTGGAGCCCTGGAAGGAGGGCTGCTGAAGCAGGAAAGCAGTGGCTGCGGTGTAGGGAGCGCGAGCTTCTGCTGCATCCCAGTAGAGATCTTTCTCCAGCATGGCCAAGTCGTCATACATCTCATCTACGGCCAGCATGGACACCTGAAGATGCGGACAGGCAGGCAGGGTGGGTGGAGCCCTCACAGTGCGTGATCAAAAAGTGAAGGGTGTTTAGGGTGAGGCCTAGGAGGGTCTGGGACCACCTTAGAAAACTCTTAGGTGTGTGCCCATCAGGAGGAAACGCTGACCTGGAAGTTGCGGTCGATAAGAAAGTTGGTCTCAAAGTCGTCGTCGTCCTCTCCGAAAGGGTTAATAAGCTGCTCTGCTACCTGAGTTCAGAGAAGAGAGGCAAGTGGAGCTTGGTGGGTCTGTCAAATCCCACTGTTCCGTTCCTGCCCCAGGGCCCCACCCACCTTAAGCCAGCCAGCGTAGAAGAAGAACTGCAGCAGGGTGAAGATCGGTATGCAGAGGTCCAGGGTGTGGTCTTTGTAGCCCTGTGCGGGGTCTAGGAACTGACGGCCGATGAGGCAAGCCAAAAAGTAGCTGTACACTGCGATAGTGACCACCTAAGGGCCAGGCAAATGGAAGCCAGATCACTCCTAGCTGCCCCCCCAACTCTGCGCGCCTCAGGGAGTCATGGGAAGATTGGGACTACCATTGAACGTCAGGATGATTGAATTGTAACAGGCTTTCAGTTCTTACACTTTATATATAATTGAGAAACCATCTCTCGGACTGGAGATATGGCTCAGTGGTTAAGAGCACTGACTGCTCTTCCAGAGGTCTTGAGTTCAAATCCCAGCAACCACATGGTGGCTCACAACCATCTGTAATGAGATCTGATGCCATCTTCTGGTGTGACTGAAGGTACAGTGTAATATATATATTACATTATATATATATATATATATATATATATATATATATATATAATCTTAAAAGACAGAAAGAAACTATCTCTCTATGTAACCTAGCCTGGTTTCAAACTCTGGACTCTTTTACCTCAGTTTCCCCAATGCTGGGAGTTAGTACAGCTGTGTGTACTATGAACACACTTCCATTTTCCTTTATGAGGAATAGGGCCTCCTATGTTGACTATAAATGGAGGCATGGAGAAGTTACCTGGGTATAGACGAGGGGTACGCTAATCCAGTCGTAGTGAAACAGCATCCCACATTTGCTCCGAAACACATTCAGCTCCTATGGGTAGATGCGGGTCATGTAAGGGGTTGAACGCTGAACTTGTGTGAGGATTAAGTATAGGGTACCCCGATGGAGATGGGTCACATATTATGAATTGGGCGAGTGTATCCTGGAGCTGGAAGGTATTTGGTGACAGCGAACATCCGGGTGGGGTTACCATGCATTGCAGGGCTGCCCACGTGGAACTAAACGCACCTGGTAAGGGTGTTTGAAATACTGCTTCACGGGGGAAGTGGGAGGTGCGAGGTCAGCCACCCACTCCAAGGCGCACAATTCCTGCTGTTCTAACAATGACTTTCTCTCAGGCTCACCTCTAGCAGTAACTTAAGGGCACTGTTGTCGCGGATGCGCCCCTCTCGCCGCGCCTGCGCTGCCAGGCTCGAGAACCACACACAGGGCACCCAGTATTTGTTGTAGGAAGAGTTCAAGTTCTCGAACTTCTTGCGCTCTTCTCGGGTCATAAATCCTGGGGGTGAGGGGTAGGGGGTGATCCAAGGTTACTCTCACCGCTCTGCTGTCTGGCCCTGCCAACCTCTGGCCAGAGACTCACCAGCCTCAACCACGTGGTCTATGGTGGGGAACCGTTTGAAGACGGCTGTGCTAACCGAACGAAGGATCAGCACCGCGGAGAGCCCTGCATAGCGCATGAGCGTGCGCCGGTACAGGCGGCCTCGGTCGTCTCGCCCATGCACGGTGCCGGCCACTATGCACATGAGTGCGTCCGGCAGAGGCATGCATAGGTACTGGTTCCACCAGCGATGCACCACCAGAGTCACGTAGAAGCCTGGGGACAAGTCGGAGATAGAAACTCAGCAAGGATGCAGGGGCTAAGAGTGTGGGAGCCCAAGCCGTGGAACTGGTATGAAACAGGGTTTGTATCAGCGACACTTGGAAAAGGCTGGTCACCCTGACCACACAGGCTATCTGGTCTGAGAACTTAAGCCCTGAAGCCAGAGACTGAAGCAGGTTGAGATACCCTGAGATAGAGAATTGTGGTCCTAATATGGAAATGGAGAGCCAGGGGCCACAAAGGTACATTCCTCTGACCCCAGAGAATCACTGGGCTTGTGTTATCTGCACTGGAAACAAGGCAAGGACACAGGTGTGTGTGCAAAGGTGGAATGTATGCCGGGGACATCTAGATACATTCACCACAGCAGCCACATGTGAACCAGGAACTTAAAGAAGAGTTTGAGCGTGGCTGGGATGGCACATGACTTTAATCTCAGCACTTGGGAGACAGAGGCAGGAGGGTCAGCCTGGTCTACATAGTGAGTTCCAGGACAACCAGGGCTACGTAGAGAGACAATGAGAGAGAGAGAGAGAGAGAGAGAGAGAGAGAAGCCTGGTTTACATAGGAGTTTCAAGTCAACCAACCAGGGTTACACAGTGAGAGACCTTGTCCCAAACAAAAAACAAAAATACAAAGAAACACCCCCAAACAAAACAACAAAAGCCAAACCCACACAAAGAAAGAGTTTGGTCCTCTGTGAGCAGGAGAGCTGGGTAGGCTGGTCATCGCATCCACGCGATGCAAGGGATGTGAAGTTTCTGTGGGGCTCGGGGCCAGGCTGGATTTGAGTGGAATGATATTTGTTTCCTGGAGGGAGGGTGCTTAGAATGTGTGGGGTTGGAGCAAAGTAATCTGATGCAGATACAATTCATGATAAGTCTGCAGGTGAGGTGATGCTCCCAAGGGGGACACCTCAGGGGGCATATTAACCAATTGATATCCAGTGTCTCAGGGTGTAGGGCCATATGGTTGTCTTCCAGGTGCGGATTCAGAAGTAGGAAGCTCTGGAGGTTAGATTTGAGTGATGTGTCTGTCTGTCTTAGAGGGGTAGGAATGGGGTCTCCAAGAAGCATGGATGGAAAACAGATTTCTCCCTTAGTAGGAAAGGATTCTCAGGGGGCACAACCTCACCAAGTACGAAAGAGACGGGGATGAGGCTGGCGTACTGGTCGCAGTATATGACAAGCTTCTCGAAGTAGCGCTTCTGGTCTTCTGCCAGTAAGAAGCTGCGGGGTAGGTAGGGAATGCAGTAGCTACAAGTCTCCCCGCCACTCCCAGTCCCTTCCACAGGGCTCAGATCCCCAGCCCGAACGCCAAGTCTTCTCACCGATAGGCGGCGCTTAGAGCCATGTAGAGTCCCAGGAAACAGAGCAGCTCTCGCCACAGGAGCTTGTAGATGCTTCCGCGCCACAGCAGCAGCAGCTGCGAGAAACCACCGAAGCGGGCATTCGCTACCCGGGCTGTGTAGGTGACGGTCATCGCTGCGCCTGGCCAGTGTGGCCAGTGGAGTAGGGATTAGCCTGTGTCCGGGCCTATGAGCCAAGGGAAATTGCTGGGAGGCGCTGATCCTGGAAATTTCAGTTGAAGGTGGAGATGCCAGCGAGAGCGCACCAGGTGATATCCAGTGTCTCAGGACCCTAGCGTCTCCAGCGCACGTCCCTTGGGCAGTCTCCACGCACGTCGTGTTTCCACCCCATCCCACCTCTCAATTCCCCGGGGCCTGGCTCTTTCTCGAGTTCCCGTCTCCCAGTCATGCTGTCTTCCTCCTCTAGACTACTGGTCCAAGCCTCTTGCACTTTTACTGAGGTCCCTTAACTTCCTAAACCTTTTTGGCTGAGTTTAGTCACTTTTTGTCTTAACTCTCCCACACCCTCATCCCTCTCACCTGTACAATACTCAATCTTCTTGACTTCCTGAGTCTTCAGCTTCTAATTCTCAGAGTTCAACACCCCTCCACATACTCGTTGCCCACTCTCCCAAGTTTGGTTTACTCTGTCCCCGCAGAACTCAGTCTGAGGCTACTATGCTCCTCATATTCAGCATCTGAATAGCATCTCTAAAGCTCCAGGTCCCCAGCCTCCCTTCCTCCCGATAGGAACAAGCTCACTCCAAGGTCCACTTAATTCTCCCGCTCTGACACCTCCAGTCTTTCTTTAGATCCTCCTTAATGTTTCTTCCTTTCTTGCCGCCCCTCCTAGCCTTCCACCCTGCGCCCCAGGAGTCCTACTGAAAGCCCGCCCGCCAGGGCTATTTATTCTCCCAGGCATGGTCCATCTCACCTGTGGCAGTACAGGGACACAGGGGACAGAGACTGAATGGGAGGGTGTCTTCCGTATTGGGTGGGGCTGAAGTCAGACTGTTTGGGAAAGAGCTGGGGAGTGGGCGTGGGCAGTCCCTCCCAAGTCCATCCTCTTTAGTTGAGTTACAGCCTCAGAACTTTGTTTGGAGAAGGTCTGCCAGTTTGTCTCCTGGGCAGTGGGGTGGGGTTGGGTGGGGTAGTGGTGTGTGTGTGTGTGTGTGTGTGTGTGTGTGGTTTGCCGTGTACTTTCTTGCTCCTCTTTGTCTCCCTTCCTCCTGGGGAGAAGGTCCAAGGTGTCTGGGACCTAGAGATGAAAAAGAAGAAAGAAGAAGCCCCCCCCCCTCTCTCACACACACACACAGCCCACCAAGATACTTCAGTCACCTATGATCACAAGCTGTCACAAAGATGCACGCCGCACTGTAGACGCAGACACACATTTAGCTTTTCTTACCACAGTGGCCAATCTGCACTGTCACGGAGACTTTCAAGGTCAGCCAGTCAGCCAGGTATGCGAGAGCTAAGACAGAAGGATTATCATGAGTTCCAGGCTATCCTGGGCTACAGAATGAGACCGACTCTCAAAAAGTCACTAGCTGAAGAGATAGCTCAGTGGTTAAGTATCTACTGCTTTTGCAGTTTGTTCCCTACACTCAGCTTGGTAGCTCACAACCACTTCTAACCCAGCTGCAGGGGACCTGAGGTCACCTGTACATAAGTGCAGGTGTCCCCACACATGCAGAGACACATATAGACATGAATAAAAATGTAGGGCTGGAGACATAGGGTTAAGAAGTCACGTTGTCTGTATATTCAGAACTTGGTACCTAAACCCACACTGTTGCTTACAACTGTCTGTAACCCCGGTTCTAGGTTTGTTTTTTGAGAAAGGAGTCCTGACTGTCTTGGAGCTCACTATGAAGACAAGGCTGGTCACAAACTCAGAGATCCACCTGTCTCTGCCTCTCGGGTGTATCACTACCACCCAGCTTGAAATAATAATAATAAAAAAAAAAAAACCAGAAAGGAAGTCAAAGTACAAAGACACCTCCAAACTCACATGAGAAATGTGGGGGGCCCTCCCTCAACACTGTGGAGTAGCCTGGGGTAGCCCTCATGTCAGAGGAGGCAAAGACATTTGCAAGCACTATAGGTCTGGCTTAGAGGAAAAAGACTTTCCAAGCATTGTGAAGCCCTTACTATGGTTTCATCAACTAAGACCCCAGTGACCTTCACACATCTGTACAGTAATATATCTAGGCAGGCATGGGGTCATATGCACATAATTCAAGCATTTGGGAGGCTGTGCATTCAAGGACAAGGTAATCTACATAGTCAGGCCCTGCCTAAAATTTAAAAAGAAAAAGGAGATCCTTTCTTTCTCAATGCTTTCTCTGTTATGTATGGCTCTGTGCTGTATGCAGAAACATCCAGACATATACTTAAGTCTCATACTCAACAACGTCCTGAACACACAACCAAGGACATAAACCCTTGTCCATACACTTGGCACTGATTCGAGACAGATATTCTCCAGAGACATGCCAACAGGAGGGCCACTCAGCTTGGGCACAAGGAGCGTTCTCACTGCTGTTTCCAACCTCAAGGATGTCTACAAATACACAGGTATGAGGGGCAGAGGCCCAGACATTAGATCTGGTAGAGACACTCTAAAGACCTCGAATGGCCCACTGCAGCACAACCCGGAGGCCCATCTGGCTAGGACGCAGTGTTCCCAGGCTGGCAGATGTCCGCCCCACCCGGGTAAATTAGGAACCAGCTTGGGCTGGCCATTCTTGGACCCATATCTCCGCTGTCCAGCTGCCCAGCAGCCTATAAACTTTAGCAACAAAGGTTGCCGTCTGAGGTGACACTGCCAGCCATAGGACCCAGCACTGGACAGGCTGTTCCTGTCCAATGCCTCAGTATGCGTCCCTGAGCTCCCCGTGGCCCATCCCTTCTCCCCCAGCACACAGACATCCCCTTACAGCTCCTGACCCCCAGCTGGGCTGGAGGGCAGGTTGCCTAGTTCACATGCCCTCACTACAATAGCACATGACTGTTCCTGAGGTCTGAGCCCGGTGCTGGAGAAACCTGTGTATTTCATCAGCAAGGGAGATGGCTCCTGTATTTCTACTAGCCAAAAGGACAAACCTGTGCACAGCTGATTACTACACTCGGAAAGCTAGGATCTGAACCCGGGCAATGTGTGCAGTCTGTGGTCCTTCCCTGTAGCTGCTCATATGTTTACATTTGCCACCTCAACATGCCCATACCAGCTTGCACACACCCCGAGTCCAGCGGGAGGACAAGTTTAAGCTCGTGAACGGGTTCCCTTTACATGCCTTCCCTGGCACGCCTAGACCCTGAGCACACCAGGAACACTTCCTGAATCATGCATGTCCCCCTTGCACCAAGCAGCTATGGCTTGGGACTTGGAAACACTCCACAATGCTTTAGTCCCAGAGTCCAAGGCCTCTGTGGGTACAGAAGAGCTGGAGACACAGATTAGTCCAGTACTTTCCCCAAGGGTTCTAAGTCAGAATTCACATCACAGCTCAGGTCCCCAATTTAAGGGCTGCAGGAATAGTTTAAACAGCTGGGGGCTTGTACTGAGGATTCTCTGGAGGCAGGTTTGGCCTTAAGGGGACCCCAGAATCTTCTGCCATCCTGTCTGACTTCATCAGTCTCAATTTAGGAGGGGCTGGAGGCATCCCACCAAGGCAGGAACTAGTAGTGTGTGTACAAATCCTTAATCCCCAGTCTGGCAGGCCCAGCCTCTGCCCAGGGCGCCCACTAATTCCCAAACTAAACAGCAGGTGGTGTTGGGCCCATTGCCTGCTTAATCCCTTCCCTACCAGCCTGGGGCTGGCCACGGGGCCTTAATATTCCCACACTCTTGAGTTCTTAAGGAAAGGAGCAAAGGTTTCCATCACAGGCATGACAGCCGCAGGAAGAACATCTTTAAGACTAGGCTTCTTCACAACTGTCACCGAAACCATGCATGTGTGCTATGGATGGATCCGAAGAGACAGGGAGACAAACACGTGTGCAATCTGCAGCCTTACACCAGTGCTTACCTACCCACCCCCCACTGACAAACACAACTGGATAAGATTATTTTATTGAGGAGTGTGAGGCAGGAAGAGGTGGGGGGGGCATTGCAGCCTCCCCAGGCCCCACCAGGGGGAACAGACCACCTCCCACCTCCTACTAAGTGGCTCCCCCTGCATTATGGGGGATTTTGTGCAAACTCTGCCCCATGGGGAAAGAGGAGGGTATGAAGTGGCAGCAGCTGGGATGGGGGTGGTTACTGGGTGCTGGGGGGCTTGTAGGGCTCCAGGAGGAGGGCAGAGAAGGTGTTGACTTTGTCGGCTCCCCGAACCTCGTGAGGTAACAGTGGCAGCTTTACAATGTGGAAGTCTTCATAGAGGTCTTCCATCTGTAACCGGGTTAAAGAGCAGAGAGCAGAGACTGAAGGCAGAGAGGCTCATGGGAAGCGGGAGGTTAGGGCAGAAGCTTCTTGGTAAGGTAAGTAGGGCTAGCAAACCCAAGGATGGCTGAAGAGGTGTCCCGCTTCTCAGTCCAGCCTGAGTCTTCTGAATACAGATGGCTCAGGAGCGGGAAGAAGGAGGTCATTAGGACTGGGGGCATGGCTCTGCAGAAGAATATTGCTAAGCATGCACAAAGCCTCAGGGAATATCCTCTGAAAGACCAAAACGAATGAACGCATGCATGCACATACATACATACCACATACTAGGCAAGGATTCTCTACCGAGCTGCAGCCCCCAGCAGAGAATACAGCAAAAGACACAGGATTCTTGGCTGGGCAGGTGGGCATACCTGGTCCAGATATTTGGCCTGGATCTTGTGTCGAGCCTCACACATCTTGCAGGGTTTTTCAGGGTCAGGGAAGACAAGCTGGTTGACAATGATGTTGTGGGTGTCGATCTTGCACTTAGCCAGCTCCTGGATCAGCCGTTCCGTCTCATACAAGGACAAGAACTCAGCAATACACACACAGATGAAGGTTGTCTGTTCCTGTAAGGCACAAGACAGGAGCGAAGGAAGGGATCTGGCTGATCCCATCCTTAGGAGCCTCTCACCACCTGCTGAATTGGATCAGAACTCACAGGGTCCTTGAACTGTTCACTAACGGATCGGATGACAGGCAATGTCTCTTCTAGCTTGGAAGCCAGCTGGTCAGCATTCATGTCCCCCAGACCCAGCATGTTGCACATCTGTGGGGATAAGGAAATAGACTTGCCACCTTCCTGGGCCCATCAGACCCTCTGGATCAGGGTCTTACTGAAAACTGCAGCATCTCCACTAAAGGTGTGGGCCCTATGGCCAACTCATGGGGAAGGTCTTTGTAATTTTAGCTCTTCCATTTTGTGGGCAAACTTGGCCACAATATCTGACCTCCTGAATTCTTAGTTTTTCCATCTTCACACCTTACATTCAAGACATGTTGTGCTTTGTGAGCTGTCACGTGTTTTATTACAAATCGGTGCTAGGCACTTAGTGGATGTTCAGCAGACATTATTATCTGAGGGTGGAGGAAGGCTCGTGCATCATATGCATGCTCTAAGAGGTGGACGTGGGAATGGGGCAAGTGTCACAGTACTGATGACTCACAGAACCATTTCTATACTTTCCATTTTTCACATGTGCTATTGAAGTGAACACTACAGCTCACAGAGGAGGGAAGGAAGACCCAGAGGGGTGAAAAGAGGGAACACAAAAGGTGAGCTGTGGAGGGAAGGAGGCCATGCCTCTTGCTAAGCCCCAAAGAACATGGTTTGGGTTGAAACAGAGACCCGGAGGGGTGTGGCACCTGCCTGTGAGATGAAGGGGCTGATCTGGTTCTTGATCTGCATCAGGCGGCCCAGGCCCCGCTCCACGATGGTGGGGAAGTTCAGGAGCCTGAGCGTATGGCCGGTGGGTGCTGTGTCGAACACTACCACTGAGAAGTTCATGCCTTTCACCAGCCTGAGGGGAGATGAAGGTCAGGCTCACACCGGAGGCCAGAGGCTCTCCCAGGGCAGGCCGGCACCCCCCAATCCCTGCCAGGCTGACCTCATGACCTCAGCATAACTCATGGCCTCATCAATGCCCGGGAAGGCGCTCATGGCCTCCTGCATCATCTTCTTGCCCATGCTCAGCATGTTGTCTTCCTCGAAGAACTCGTCGGGGAGCTCTGCCACGCCCAGGCTGGGGTCTATCTCCTGGGGGCCGAGGGGACCAGACTCAGGCTGCTGCGGTGATGGACTCCCAGAGGGGGCCTCAATTCCTAGGTGCAGGCCAGAGGAAGCCCATGTAGGGCTCCAACCACATAGGATCCCGGGTCTGTCCCATCAATGGTTTAACCTTCACAATCAAGTAAGAAATTGCAAACTTGGACTAGGGGAGGCCCCAAAGACAAGATGAAACCCAAACCCATTGCAGGAATTTGCAAAGGCAACCCAAACTTTGCTTTCCCAATAAACAAACAACCACAGCTCCAACCACTACAGGTTATGCCTCTAATGTGAGTCATCTTTGAATATGATCCTTTAATTTTTAAAACAAAACCATTATGTAGCTTAGGCTGGCCGTCCTTACTCTCCTTGGTGTTGGGATTACAGGTGTTCCATCAGGCTTGGCTGGCCTTACTCTGTAGGTCATCTTGACCCTCTCTCTCTCTGCCCGTCTGCTCTCCCTCTTCAGTGGTACTCTCCGTTTTGAGGGGTGAAGGGCGAGGGGCAAGGGCTTTATATAGGCTAGGCTAGTGCTCCTTCAAGGTATTTTCCTAGCCATTCACTGGGAGATTCCAAGCAGGTGCTCTACCACTGAGCAATTCTAAGTCCCTTAATGGTAACTACCTTCTAGCTGGGCACTTGACCCCTTGACCCCAGTCTCTGACTATTAGATTTTAATAAGAGCTCTACTACTGAGATACAGCTCCAGCCTAAGGCTGCTCACAGTTCCAGTCTAGGCTACATGGTTGCTTCTGCCAGTTTTTCTCCTTCATTGCTGTAGACAGTCTTCCCCATTCTGCTTATCTACCACAGCTGTTTGGTATTGCTGTTTTGGGTGCAAAAATAGACTTCAGTCATACCTGCCCCTAACTTCTAACGACAGATTTCCAATGGATGTTTGAAAGGCCACACTGTGTCTACTCTCACCAGTGTCTGTGTGTTTCTGGTCTCATTCCTCCTCAAATATGTCCTGCCTTTGCAAGAAAGGGAGGCCCCTGGCTGGGCCTGGTGGTACAGGCCTGTAACTCCAACAGTTCAGCAGAACAAGGCAGGAAGGTTGCGTGTTTTGCCAAAGTGAGCTCAAAGTGGGTGGTAAACTTAGTGAGACCCAGACCAAAACCAACAAACCAAAACCACAAGTGAAAATGCATTGGGTTAGGTCGGATGGTAGCAGCACCTTTAGTTCCATGGTTTGGGAAGCAAAGAAAGGCAGGCACATCTCTATGAATTGGAGGCTAGCCTGGTTTACAGAGTGAGTTCCAGGGCAGAAAGACCTTTTCTTGAAAAACCAAAACCAAATCCAAACCAAACCAAAAAACTGTAACAGATTAGTAAGATGGTTCAGCAAGTAAAGAAACCCAATCCATGATAGACCCGAGTTCTATTCTGGAACCCACAGAAGGAGAGAAGAGGAAGAGCACAGTCATATACAAGGATAACAGAGAAAGTACAAAGGGCTGAGCATTAAGTGGTGGATCTGGCATAGTATGCACTAGGCCCTGTCTTCAATATTCCTGGAAGATAGGTTGAGGAAAAAGATGGAGTTGTAACACCTCATCTTCCCCAGGAAACACCTTGAGTTCAACATACTTCCTTCTGATTTCCACCCCTGGCAGAGCCTAAGCCCTAGCTCTATGAGCTGGACAGAGCTCATTCTTCAAGAACTATCCCACACCCCTTCTCCCTGCTGGCAAGTTCCAGCAGCAATCGAATATGCCCTATCACTGCTTTCTCAAGCAAGCCCTCCTAAAGCCAGGGGTGGTGCTCTGTTCCCGAAGACTCAGCTGCTCTAGAGTCTGAGGCAGGAGAACCACCTGTACCCAGAAATTCAAGGCTAGCCTGGGCAGCACAGTGAAACTGTCTCAACAACTCCCTGTTTCCCTGTTGTGGGATTCCAATTCTCAGCTTCCATCACGATAGTTACTGTCTCTCATTAAAACCAAGCCATCTTAGGCACTGGAAGGATGACTTGGTTGTTAAGAGTATGGGCTGCTGTTCCAGAAGACCCAGGTTCAATTCCCAGCACCCACATGGAGGCTCACTACCATCTATAACTCTAGTATTAGGGGATCTAACGCCCTCTTCTGGCTTCTGAGGGCACTGCATGCACATAGTGCACAAACATACATGTAGGCCTAACACACATACAAATATTTATCAAAACAATGCAGTGTTTGTCAGGCACCAGGACACACACTTGTCAAACCAGCTTTTTAGAAGAGGATCAGAAGTTCCAAGGTTATCCTTAACATATCAAGTTTTAGGCCATATTAGGCTACATAAGACCAACCAACCAGCCAGCCACCAAGCCAAACCACCAGCACCAGCACCACCAGCACCACCACCACCACCACACACACACACACACACACACACACAACAGAATAATGAGAACTGGAGAGGTGCCTCAGAAGCTCAGCAATTAGGAGCATTTGGTACTTTCCAGGGAACTGAGGTTTGACTTCTAGCACCCAAATCACATCACAATTAGTTCCAGGGAACACATCGTATATTAGTTCTGGGGCATCTGAAGTCTTCTTTAGGCCGAAGACCTTCATCCAAGTAGCACACACGATACACAAGCAGCCCCAGCCCCAATGAAATAAAAAAAAAAAAAGATGGCCTAGTGGACAAAGCACATGTGTGAGTGTGGGACTGAAATCTGGGTCTCTAGAACCCACATCAAGGCAGATGTGGGTCATCTAGAACCCATTCTATAATCCCTGGGTTGCTATGGTAACATAAGTGGGGAGAATCCCTGGTGGCTCTCAGGCCACTTACCCTAGTGTATACCGTAGCAAACAACACATTGTCTCAAACAAGGTAGAAGAGCCAGCGCCAACATCTGGGGATGTCCTCTGACTTTCACAGGGATTGACACACAGGCATGAGTGTGTACAGTACAACACAGTGTGTGTGTGCGCATGCACGCACGCACACATACTGAAAAAGACAGACACAGACAAATCCTGGTAATCTCACTGCTTTACTTCCAAAATACACCTCAAATCTAACTACTTATCCCTTCTACCATTCTTTCCTTTGATATAAGACTACTGTGTCATTAAGATCTGGTGACACCCACAGCCTTGTTATTCTTCCCAACTTCACCCTTGATTTGCAATCCAATTTCCATATGACAGTCAGACATGTGGCTTTTTTTAAAAAGGTCTTTAGAAACAGGGTTTCTCTGCATAGCCCTGGCAGTGCTGGAACTCACTTTGTATAGCAGGCTGGCCTTGAACTCAGAGATCCTACTCCCTCTGTCTCCTTAGCGCTGAGATTAAAGGTGTGTGCTGCTAGATGGGGTCTCATCATGTAACTCTGATGGCCTCAAATTTAGTCATCCACCTGCCTCTGCCTCTCTAGTGCAGGGATTAAAGGTGTGTGCCACCATGCCCAGCCCTTTTCAAACTAGAGAGCTAGGAATGAAGTTTAGCACGGTGTAGCATGCTGGGTGCCCTAACCCTAACCTTCACCTCAGGCAGCATCTGCAGTAACAGCAACCAAAACATGCACATGCAGCTAGAGATGGCTCAGCAGGGAAGAGTGTGTACTGATCTTCCAGAGGACCCTCATTCAATTTCCAGTCCCCACCAGGGGTGGGAGCTCAAAATTGCCTGTAAATATCTCAGTGGAGACTTGATACCTCTGGTCCCTGCACATATAACTAAAAGTAAACTAAATCATTAAAAGAACAGCTTTGTCTATTAAAAAAAAATCCCTTTATTACACTTACGATTCCAAGCCAAACTACTTGTCCAGCCAGCAGAGCCCCACAGTGTGCATCTCTGGTTGGTCCTTCTCTTTCCCTTCCCCTTGCTTGCTCCATTGATTACCTTCCCTTCCTCCCTGCTCCTAAAAGGTTTCCTTCCCACATGTTCCTCTGGGAGTATGTTGGGGAAAGCATGACACCCAAGAGATGAGTGTGTAGACTATGGTTGGCTGCCGGCTGCTGGTAGGTCCTCAAAAGGCTTATGGTTGGGACTGGAGAGATGGCTCAGTGTTAAGAGTACTCTTCTAGTGGATCTGGGATGGATTCCCAGTAACCAGATGGTGGTTCGGTTCACAACCATCTCTAACTCCAATTCCAGGGGAGCTGATACCCTCATCCGGGTACCAAAAATAAAACCAAACCAAAAAAAAAACTTTTGGGGACCTCAGCCAGAGCTGAGGCCAGCTTTACTTACCATAGCAAAGAGGTTGTCATAGCCTTTGACCTTGGTAGGCACCTTGGAGAACTTCTGATCAAAAGCATCTGAGATGTTGTGAGCTGGGTCTGTGGAAATGATTAGAACACTCTCACGTCCCTTAGACAGCTGGACCGCCAGGCTGCAGCTGCACAAAAGAACGTGGGAAGATGAGGAGGAGTGAGGAGCCAGTTCTGGTAGTGGGGTTTGTAGCAGGATATGCAAGGCCATAGCAACCTGGATTAGCAGGGACCTGAAGACCAATGTATGGGTGGGTCCCAGTGGGATCAAGCCTTACTTAATCCTTGCAGAGCACTGACTGACTCTGATTCCGATGGGACTGGTGTACACCATTCAGTTGACTTATTCGGTCTCTTTGAATGCCTGCGTCTGTTTTTTTTTTTTTTTTGGCACAGTCTAGCTGTCCAGCAGGCAGACTGACTGGTCTCCCTCCCTCCCTCAACTTGTTCAGGACAATGTACTTCACCTCTCAATGGACCGAGGCACCACAATCACGTGTCTTTTCCACCCCCTTTTAGTCCTTCCCTCTCTGGCATCAAACGGAGGTTCGTTATACTAAAACAGCTTGCCTTATTGTCGCTCCCTCTACTCTGAACTCCCTGGGGGTTACTGTCCGGCCGACTGCGGAATTTTAAATGTTCCTCTGCATACCCCACGCGCCGAATTCACATGACCCAAAGAGGGATAATCCAACTCAGGATGCTAGGCTTGCATTCAGGAGGTATCTTCAGCAGGCTGCAGTAATCTCCAGAGAAAAAGAACCCCGTAGAGCCATGCTCTGCTCGCTTTGCCCCAATCGGGAAGAAAAAGCCGGTCCCTGTCCTCCCCTTCGTCCAGTGGTACATCCCACCCGTCCTCTAGGTCCCGCTACAGCCTCCTTACCTGCAGGTGGTCTTACCAACGCCACCCTTGCCCCCGACGAAGATCCACTTAAGGCTACGCTGCTCGATGATATTGCTAAGCGTGGGTTCCAGCGGCTCCACATCAGGTGCATCCTCGAACTCTTCTGCTTCAACCCCCCACCCGGCCACCCCCGCCGCCATCTTGGACCCGGCTCACGTGATTCATCGGGGCGCACCACGTGCTAAATACTTACAGGGGAAACGAGTCTGCCACAACCCTGTGCAGGCTGGAAGCCTGACTTATTTTCCTCCTGCATTGACATTTAGGGATAATGAGCGCTATATTTACACTGTTTTATGAGTCGAGGGCTCCCCTTTGTGAACTCTTGTCTGTAGTTTTCTAAGCATCCCCCGGTCTTGTGGACACATTAGTATGACCCACACTACTGCCCATCATTGATTGGACCTTAAGTCTTGCGGCACTCTTTTCATTGGCTGAATCTTGTCTTACTTCCACTAGCCACGCTCAAGTCCCTGCAGGCGTCAACCTCTCCTTAGCAACCAGGCAAACATCCTGTCCAAGACTGCGTGAAGTTGATTTCCTAGGCTCAGTTTCCTGGATGATCATTTCCCCCTTTACTTTGTTTTGGACTTCAACATCTCTTCCGGTCCTCCAGTTATTCCGTTGGTTGTGAGCCAGTGTTTCTACCGCGAACCAACCACGAATGAACTGGTTCATTTTGGCTTAGGGTCAATTAAAAGCAAAACGGACTCCATTTGTGGCAGAGTATGCAGACTTTTCCCCTGTGTTCCCGGAACCCACAAGTTGGGCAGTAATGATATCTGAAACAAGTCGTCCTTGTAGAAAGAACTTTAATTTCCGAAACCTTTGTTGTTCTTGGCGCTCTGCTTTCTCTCCGGGTGTGCTCCACGTTCATCAAATACAATTTTAATTGAGTCCCTGTCCTTGAGAAGGAATACGAGGGTCCTTAGGTCCTCCATGCAGTACGCAGCTCAAAACATTAAGTCTTAGGGACTCAGCCTAGAAATATGTTCGGCTTCATTTTAGTGCTCCAGCCTCTAAATAGTAATCTCAGGCAGTGTCTAGCTGCACGCAGCCAGTGGTATTATTTCAAGATAAGAGATTAAATTCAGGGACAGATGCCTATCCTGGATATGCTTCCGTTTCTAATAGGAGATACTAAGTTAGATATGCTTTGTAGACCTAGTTAGGGGCCACCCAAGTTCCCAAGGGTCAATTAAAAACAGTCCCAAACAAGATCTGTTCAGTTACTGCGTTCTGGTGGCCGAGTAGGATTGTGTTCTCTCAATGCTTAGAGGGGGCCCGGGTCCTAGACGATGGTTCCATTCTTGGGGAGCTTCTGTCTGCCTAACTAACTCGTGTCTGGCAGCATTAGGGACCGGAGGACCAGAAAGAGACCACCTTCTGGCCTTCATCGACCAGTCGCCAGGTCAGAACCCTCTGGCTCCACCTAAGCTCCGCCCACTCCGCGTTGGCTTCTGGGTTCAGACCCGTCTTCCCAGCATGCACTGCTCCAGACGAAGCCTGTCCCGCGCCAAGCGCGCGGTGTGAGAGCACTTCCCGAAGTCCTTTGCGCAGCATCTGGCCACAAAATGGCTGCCCGAGGGAGACGGGCGGAGCCTCCGGGTCGGGAGGCGCCCGGCCCGGCGGGCAGCGGCAGGAGCCGATGGGCTGAGTCTGGGCCGGGAACGTCACCCGAGAGTGGGGATGACGAGGTGTCGGGCTCAAGTCCGGTGTCTAGCGGTGTGAACTTGTTTGCCAACGATGGCAGCTTCCTGGAGCTGTTCAAGCGGAAGATGGAGGAGGAGCAGCGGCAGCGGCAGGAGGAACCACCCCCGGGCCCGCAGCGACCCGATCCACCGGCCTCCGCCGCGGCGGGTCCCGGGAATCCGAAGAGGAAGGGCGGCCCAGGCCCCACGCTCAGCTTCGTAAGGAGCCGCGGGGGTGGGGGCGGGCGCCGGGGCCCGCATTGGCTGGGGGAGTCGGGCCCGGGAAGGGGCGTCATGGTCCAAGGCAGTCCTCTTCTGCCCGGCTGCCTGGACGGTCCCGGTCGCTTGCTGAGAATCTTGAGCCTGGATTCCGGACGAGAGGTGTTTCTGGGCGGGAATGGGAATCCCTAGATCTTACTCGCGGGACCTGAGAACCGGGAAATTGTATTGGAAGCAGCTCTCTGGGGTTAGGGGACCCTAGATGCTAGGATTCCTGTTTGATTTGCACCCAGACTTTGAATAGAGAGGCTCGCATATGATGCGGGGGAAAGGAGGAGACACATTCAGATCCCGAGTCTGCTATAATCGTTAGACTCGCTCGACTCAAACCACGGACCCTAGCCGGGTGTGGTGGTACACGCCTTGTATTACCAGCACTCCGGATGCAAGAAGAGGAGGATTCGAAAAAGTGAGACCTTGTCCTCACTAAACAAAACCAACCAACAACAAAAAGCTGACCTTAGCAATCAATGGATTCCTTTCTGTATTATTTAACTAGTGTCCGTTTATTGAGCACCTTTCCTTGTGCTGGGTATTCGGTGGTGTCTTTGACAGAAAAGAATGTTTTTGTTTGTAGTGTGGGTGGCCTAAACTGATTTTCTGTAGTTCTAATAATTGAGATTTTGATGTGAGTATTCCTTGAAGTGGTACTAGAAAAGTTAGGTAGTACAGATTGTTAAAAAACTAGACCAGTAAAGTGGTTCTTTACTGGGAACAAATCTCTCCATCCTTATGTATTATTTGGTAAAGTCTGTAGACATTTTGGTTGTTAAAACTCTAAAAGGAGATGCTAGTGACATCTATAGGTAGATACCAGGGATACTCTTCAGTATCCTGTATTGCATGGGAAACAAAGAATGATCTAATGTCAAGCAAGTATCATGGTGTGGATCCTTGGGTTAAATAAGTTGGATACATACTCTTTGTTAGTTTTGATCTTGCTTTGTCTCTGATGTTGAGGCCTTGTAGTAAGGAGGAAGAAATAGACCTGGTTTGAAAATAGACCGTGGGTCAAATCTTAGGACCAGTTCTGTGGTTTGGGGTAAAATTTAAGTTTGTTTAGGTCTTAAAAGGGTGTGTGAGCCAGCAAGGTTACATTGTTGTTTCTAAAAACAACAACAACAACAACAACGCTCTGTGTGTGTGTGTGTGTGTGTGTGTGTGTGTGTGTCTCCACTAGTGTGTGCCTGTAATATCAGCTACTCAGGAGCTGAGAAAGGATCTGCAGCGCAGAATAAGTTCAGAGCCATCCTGAGCAACTTAGACCCTGTCCCACAAAATGAGATCTGGGGATTTAACTCAGTAGAAGATTGCTTTGAATGCTTCGATCCTAGATTCCATCTGCAGTATTGCACAAAGCGATTGGGGAATAGTCCTAGCACTCACTGCCTAGTTGAAGGGTAAGTATAGGATGATGTCTTGAAGATGCTTAGTTAAGGGGAGAAATGGGACTAGGGAGAAAACCTAGAGCCAGAGACTCTTCTTAGAGGAATGGAGGAAAGTGATAGGACCTGGGTTGATGTGACAATCCAAAGTTGAGGCTGAAACCTTTTCAGGAATGGGAGTAGCAGCTGTGTCACTCCCACTTCGATATGTTCCTGAGTAGCCATTCCTAAAAAAGCCAGGTCAGATCAGGGTAGAATTAGGGATGCTTTGTGGTTCAGGATGCTCCCACTGGCCTTGCACATCTGATCCTGAGTAGCGCTCTATTGTTGGCAGCCTGTCCTATTCTTCCCAGAGCCTTGTTTTTTTCCTTTAAAATGAAGTAGTTACTGCCTTCAAATAGCATGACTTTGAATTCAAGAGGAGATGCCATGGTCACAGGTATATAGGGCTCAGTAGGGAGGAGATGCCATGGTCACAGTGCTCTGTGGTATGTAGGGCTGGTAGATAGTGATGCTCAATAGAGGTGGTCCCTGACAAGACAGGGTGAGGCCTGGGAAAAGAGTAAGAACAGAGTTAGTTCCCAGCAGGGTAAGCACTCCTGGCCCCCTGGGAGGGTAGCCTGGGGCCCAGGACTGCCTGGGCGTGGCAGCCCAGGACAGGCGCTGAGTCGAGTGTGCTCCTCTCTGATTGCTGCGCAGGTCGGCCGGCTGGAGGAGCTGGGCGAGGCGTCGCTAGGAAGGTGTAGTGGGCCTCAGCACCGCCAAGGGCGGGCCCGGCTCCTGTAACCCTTGCAGTCTTCTGTCCCTTCACCCAGGTGGGCAAGCGCAGAGGCGGGAACAAACTAGCCCTCAAGACGGGAATAGTAGCCAAGAAGCAGAAGACGGAGGATGAGGTGAGTGGCCTGCATAGAGGTGCCGCCCTAACTGCCTTTTCTGTCCAGACACAGTGCCCAGTGGTCAGGCTGTGGATGGGTGGGCCTTGTAGGGTGGGAGGTTCCCCAGACAACCTGCTTCTGCTTATTCTTACCTCACATCCAGGGCCTTTAGGTGATACTGGGGATGGGTCAGCTGTCTCATGGTGTTCCTGACTCTTGTCCCAGTTTTTTGGGCATCTGTCTTCCAACCGTTCCTCCCCTCCTCCAACCCTACAGGTATTAACAAGTAAAGGTGACGCATGGGCCAAGTACATGGCAGAAGTGAAAAAGTACAAAGCCCACCAGTGCGGTGATGATGATAAAACTCGGCCCCTGGTGAAATGACCCCCTCCCAGGTGCCCACTACCTGGGACTCTCTGCGATGTACATAATATTTAATGCGGTAACGGCAGCGGCCTTCCTGGAGGACTGATACACAGAAGGAAACCAAGGCGCTTCCCGTGGCCGCAGACCATTCTCCAGGACTCTTTTTTACCTTTGAGCACTTGCCTCCTGAGACTTACTAGACCAGTGGTTTACTGTGCCCTTTCTTCCCATCACCTTGCTCTCTCTGGCTCTGTCTGTCTCTTCTTGCTGTCTCTCCTTTTAGCAGTCACTTCTGAGAAGTAAAGAACCTGACTTAGTGCTGGAGTTGTGTGCTTTGTTTGTCTCCTTGCGACCTCCAAGCTAAGCCACTGGTGGATACCACATCTGCCCGAGCTGGGGTTGACCCATTGTGGGAAGGGAAGGGGAAGGTTCTGTAGGCAGGGGCACATGCTTGCCTGTCTAGGACTCTCAAGACAGCTTTCTTCCATCTTTAGTAACTGTGACTTTTAAAGTCTGGTCTTGTTTGTGGGTTTGTTTTGAGACATGGTTGTATGTGCAGAGTTTGTCTCCTGCCTCAGCTGCATGCTTTCTAAGTCTCTCACAGTCTCAGTTTAGCTCCATGTTTAATCTCCAGCCCTCCACCTTTTTGCAGTACACTAATCTTCGGTTTTGGCTAATACAAAGCTGTTATGTAGTCCCCCGATACTGACCAACTACTTACTATTTGCCAAGGATGTCCTAGTTTCTAGGGACCAGAGCAGTGAACAGTGTCTACATTCTACCTGTTCTTACAGGAGCCAAGTGGGAAATCAGAAGGGATGGGTAACAAGGATAGAATAGAGGTGTTTGTTGGGGAGGAGCTGTCTGTTTTGGGGCCATGTTTTGTGTTTTTGGTTGTGAGCCCAACCCTTAATTGGCCGAGCTATCCCTCCAGTCCGTATGCCACTTCTCAAAAAAAAAAAAAAAAAAAAAAAAATCTGTATTGTTTCTCCCTGCATGTGTGTCTGTAACACATGCATCCCTGTTACCTGTGGAGGCCAGAAGAGAAGATTCCTTGGAACTAGAGTTAAACTGGTTTTGAGCTGCCATGTAGTTGCTAGTAAGTTAAGTAGGGTCCTCTGGGAGACTGCAAATGCTTTTAACTGCTGAGCAATCTTTCTAGCCTCCTTAGGTGACATTTGATCCAAGTCTGGAGGGAGGTGAGTAGCAAGCTCTGTTGGGACCTGAGGAAGGACAGATAGCTACAGTCCTGGAATGTTGAAGTGGTGCTCTTGGCATTTTTTGTCAAAGTCTGAAGGCATGAGGTTTGGTTAACACTTGCTGAATAGGAGTTGGGCATGACTTATGCCTATAATGTGCTTGTGAGGTGGAGGCAGGTGGATTAGGAGTTCAGGGTAACTTTTGATGTAAATTATTTCTCCAAAACCACATAAAAAATGTGAAGTTGGTTGATGTTGACAGCTTGAAAAGAGAACATTTATTCTAGATCCCAGAGATAGGGTGGAGAGTGACACTCTCAAGTGCTCCAAGCAGAGGGAACAGTGAGTAGAAAGATCCTTAGTACTTCCTTAAAGGAAGGGTTGATGGGTAGAGGATAGGGAAGGAAACACAAGAAGCTTAATGGAGTCGGTTGTTACTTCCTTGGAAGCCTTTGGATCTTACACATAGACACACAAGTAGGTCACAACTACAGCAGCTTGGCCTCTATTTTAGAGTGTGTCAGTAAGCAGGGCAAGCTGAAATCCAGGCTCCTCCCTTCACAGAGCCTAACCACGTGTGACCCAGGAAAAGTGAAAGGAACATCAAGTACAAGTTAGGGTGAGTCAGCCTTGGCTTCTGCCTACTTCTGTGACTGTTAGCTGAATTGGCCCCCTTTTGTCACTTATTCTTTTTAACAACTTAAGGTTTTTCATTTATCTATATCTGCCATTATGTGTGCAGATGCTGTGTGTGTGTCCAAGCCCCTGGAGCTGGAGTAGAGCCAGTTGTCAAGTCATTGACCAGGGGAGCTGGGAACTAAACTGTAGTCCTGGGGAAGAGCATTAAGTGCTCTAACCACTGAGTCGTCTCTCTGACCCATCTCAGCTTTTTTATGGTCCAAGTCTTTAATCTTATTTGTGGGCTTTTGAGATGGGTTTTCTCTGTGTAGCCCTGGCTGTCTTGGAATTTACTATGTAGATCAGGTTGGTCTTCAATTCACAGAGATCACCAGCCTCTGACTCTCAAAAGCTGGGATTAAAGGTGTGCACTAGCACACTGGGCGTTTTTTTCCTTTCTTGTCCATTTTTAATAATAGGGCTTGTACGGCAGCTCAGTGATGCCTGGCATTTGAGATGTTCCCCATGTGATCTTCACTGCAGAAAGGCAGAAGACATTTGTATAGTTGACTCTAACCCTGTGATTAAAACTGCTTTCATTGGTTTCCTGAGAGTAGTTAGCTTATGTTTAAAGGCTGTGTTCTACAGTTCTGGAGATGGAACCCATTTTTTAGTGTCTGCTGGCAAGCACACTAGCCTTGACCTATATCTTGGAGGCCTTGTTTAAAAACATTAGACTGAAGCTGAAGAGATGGCTCCCTGGTTTTGAGCACATGCTGTTCTTGTAGAGGACTTGGGTTTGGTTCCTCTGGAGCTGTTAACAGGTAGTTTACTTGTTACCTGATAAGGAAGTCTGATAGATTAGGTCTTTTGCAAGAGCAGTACATGAGATGTCTTTCTAGCCTTTGTATCATGTTTTCTTAAACTACACATTTGCGTGTGCATGCACATTGCACACACATCTGTTGTGGCACAAGTGGAGGTCAAGACTTGCCGTAAGTCAGTTCTTTCCTTCCCCCTTGGATGGAACTCAGGTTGTCTGGCTTTGTGCCTAGTTCCTTAATCTGTTGAGCCATCTTTTCAGTCTTCCCTGGACATTCCCTTTGAATAGCTGAGATGGAATGCAAGTTCCTATGCATGCTGGGTAACTAGAGACCATGAGCTACACATTATTTTGTTATGAATACACTCACTGTAGCTGTCCTCAGACACACCAGCAGAGGGCATCAGATCCCATTACAGATGGTTGTGAGCCACCATGTGGTTGCTGGGATTTGAACTCTGGAAGAGCAGCTAGTGCTCTTAACTGCTGAGCCATTTCTCTACCAGAGCTACACATTTTAAACCAACGTGTTTGTGATAGATGCTCAGGTAGGGAGACTTCTGTAAATTAAGCGTTTATGTTCTTTCATCAGATTTGAAGTTGGACATGAGCTGAATGCTTTTAGTTGAAATCAAGTAAATGTGTAGGGCCACTGTGAGAATTGCACAGGAAAATACTGTTTGGAAGCCTCCTGGCAGGGAATAAATACTAAAGGAGGGAAGGGATAACCCAGTATGGTGGTGCTCAACTGTGGTTACTTAGGAGGCTGAGGTGGGTGGGTGGTTTTAAGACTAACATGGGCAGTACAGGAAGGCAGCAACAATAACAAGGAAACCAAGCTGGGAAACTTCTGATCCAAGATCTTGTGGAAAAAGAAAAGACAGCTAAAGACTGTAGTGGTCAACTAGCATGTATGCCCTCAGGAGGCTAATTAAGACAGGAAGACTGCAAGTTGGAGGCCAGCTTGTATTATGGAGGTAGACCCTGCCTCAGAAAACTCAATCCCTAGGGTCCACATAGTGTGAGAACCTGTGAGTTGCCACTCAAAGCATTTGAATACTGACACTTTAAAGAAAATCATTAATTGGTCTGCATTTCATATCCCACGTGGCCTCTACTTGGAGTCAAAGCCCTCCCTTGATTCAAAACAAAACACCACGCCTGCCCCTCCCACAAAGAAAAAAGGAAAAGCCAAAAACTACTGTGAATATTCCAAACTCTTAATAGCCAACTCAGGAAGACTTAGGGACCAGCCCATCTTCACAAATAAATGAGTTTTGGATGCGCGGCATCTTGGGGTTTGTAGTTCCAAGGCTCACGGACGCGTAATGGTAGGGTTAGAGAAAACTGCGCATGCGTAGGGAGGCTAGCTGCACGTGTTAAAGGGTTTCTCTCTATATTAGAGTCGCTAGTCTTCCGGAGATTTTCTCAACAGATCTTTGTGATGGGGGCCTCAAATCTTGCTTTTTCATGACTAAACGTTGCTGGGACCGATTGAGCCAATGAGGAGTGGTCTAAGTTGTTTTTTCCTTGAGACATTCCTATATACCTTCACCTGAAGGTAAAAAAAAAAAAAAAAAAAACAACAAAAGCCACAGCAAAATTTATGACAGGACTTGGTTGTACTTTGAGATTAGAATCATGGTTAGTTTAGTAAATACTGGTTTAAGCAGGGCGAGAAGGAAACAAACCTACAGTCAACTGAGCTGTGCTTAAAGCCACGTTTTCAAATAATTTATGACCTGAATAATTACTTAAATAATAAGCTTATGGTCAAGCTTACTTTGGATCATCTCTAACAGAGCAAATTATGCTACATCTACTGAAATAGAGGAGCGGCTGAAGAGCGATTCCCATATCAACATCAGGACTAAGAGAGGATGGAGACAGGAAGAGGGTGAGAGGAAAGCACCAGGGTCTCCAATTCTCCAGTTTTGCGGCTAAAAAGGAAAAACTGCTGGATTTAAACTGCAGAAGCATTCATGATCTGGCTCTTGCCTAAATGCTCTGGGCAGGGACTCTCATCTCACTTTTAAGGTAGGTTAATGGGCTAGGTCTTCAGTTTGAATTTAGCTATCTTTTTTTTATTTAAAAAGTTATAGCCAGGGGCTGAAGAAGTTGACCCAGCGATTAAGAGCACGTGTTGCTTTGCTACCTGGTTTCGAGTGCCAGCACACACACATGGCAGCTCACGACTGTCTTGTAGCTCTAGTTCCAGGAGATTCAACGCCACCCGACAGAAACGTGCTGCACAGACCTAAATGCAGGCAAAACAAACAAATTTAGAAAATTTGCCGCGTGTTACTTTTCAGTTCCATGTAAAAGTGGTAAACAATATTGAACAATAATAACAGACAGTTGCACTTGTAAAACACCAGCACCTCAAGTTGCATACCCTGCCCTTTTTTAAAGTTGGTTTTCTTTTGATTCTTTTTTTATATTTATTTTATGTATGAGTACAATGTAGCTGTCAGACACACACCAGAAGAGGGCATCAGATTCCATTACAAATGGTTGTGATCCACCAAGTGGTTGACCGGGAATTGAACTCAGGACCTCTGAAAGAACAGTCAGTGCACTTAACTGCTGAACCATCATCTCTCCAGCCCCTCTTTTAGTGCTGTTGAGAGGAGCGAAAAGAGAAAGTTACATTTTAACCCCTTCCCGGGTTTCTCTGTGGCCTTGGCTGTCCTGGAACTAGTTCCGCACTCCAGGAGGTGTTGGGGTTAAAGTGCGCCACCACTGCCCGGCTTCATTTAAACTTACTTTTTAATCAAAGTGTTTGTGATATAGCCCAGGCTTTCCTGGTACCAGGGGGGTATGCTGTTGTCTTACTCACTATTTCTACCCCACCCCTCCAACCCAGTTCTGAAGCATACCGGATTGCAAAGTTTACATCTTAGGGAGTTGTAGTAAGGGCACAATTAGCTGAGGTTGAGGGACACCTAGATCCATTACACACCAAGAGCACCCATGCACTACCAAATTTCTGGCTCTAGTAAAATCTGCAGTCAGGGGCGCTGGAGGGATAGCCCGTTTAAGAGTACTGTCGGCTCTCGCAGAGGACCCAGGTTTGATTTCGGCATCCACTTGGCTCACCACCACCAAGTTTCACAGGTGTCCAATGCCTTCTTCAGGTCCCTACGGCACTGCGCGCACGTGGTTCAAGCAAAACACCAATATACGTTAAATAAGAGGAAAGCTGCAGTAAGAAAAAGGAAACGAGACTCTGGGAGGACCTAATGGCTAGAGAAGCCTAGAGGCGGTGCTTGTTCTTTCACGTGACTCAACTTGGCCCAGAGCGCTCTATGCCAGATCACGTGTGAGTGCTTCGCTTTCCGATTGGCTTGGTTAGGCCAGTTTGAACGGCGTACGGAAGCCTAAACTGTTCATTTCGGCCGCGTTTAGTTTTTTTTTTTTTTTTTATTTTTTATTCTCTGTCTCTGGCTCCCTCCTTCCGCGCGAGCCTCTGGAGAAGCTGCAGCACTTAGGCGCCGCCACTGCCTCCCGGGGCCTGGTAGGTGGGCCTCGCTCGGCCGGGGCCCCTTAGCTTCAGCTCACCTCGAACCTCCCTGGGTTCTGGGCCTGCGCCGCGCGCCGCCCAGGCGTCGGGGTCGCGCCCGGCTGAGAGGCGGGGTACCGGGTTGGGCCAGCTCTCGCGGCCGGCAGAACGGGCCGGGCGGGGGAGGGGGAGCTAAGCTGATCTTTAGGGGTGGGGCCTCGGCGCCCGGGCAGGTTCGGGTGCCACGAGATGCGGGCCAGTGGGGCGGCTGGGGTCGGGCTGGAGGGGCCCTGATTGGGGGAATCGTCGGGGGACGTCGCGAGGATCGGGTGTGTGTGTGGGTCTGTTTCGGCTGGGCTTGGTTGGGTCTGATTGGGGGTGGGGGAGACAGCCTTGAAAGTTGAGAGGGGAAGGTTGTTTGGTCCTTATGGGGAGAGGCTTCAGACTTAAGCCCAGAGGGCTTTACTGAGTCTGCGAGGCGGTGATGGGATCCGTTGAGGGTAGCGCACCGGCGAGTGTTTGTGCTGGACTCTTTAAGGGAAGCTGCAGGGATTGGACGGATGGGGTTTCCGACATGAAGTAGTCGGGGGGCTTAGGGGAATTTGATTGGGGGAGCTGCCAGAGATCCGTCAGCGTTAATTCCTGCTGACTGGGGCGGAGGGTAAGGGTAGAGAGGCTTGGCCAGATCTGATTGGGGCAGGCAGTGGGCATTGGGGGCTTTGGTTGTGTGTTGGGCGGTTTTGACTGACACTCATTCAAAGAGACACTGGAGACCTATCGGGTATTGCTTGTATTTTGGTTAAGGAGAGTTACTAGGCCGCGTCTAGGTCAGAAAGGGGGGGCATGCCGGCGTCTACTGAGCTTGTAGAGCCGGTTTAGAAGAAGGAGCAGGGATGAGCCGTGTCTGGGCGCTTAGGGACCTAAAGGAGCTCAGGAATCTAGGAGGCGGCTGGCATCTAGCTGAGCTGGAAGGCTGGATTTTGGGGAAGGGAATCCTCGTGGACTGAGCCTTCACCTGAAAGACCGCTGAGGCGGGGCTCCTCGCCCTCGAGGGAGGCGGAAGCCGTGAGGCCCGTAACCGGGGGCGGCGGTGGCGTGGACCGCTTTGGAAAGAGGGTTCCTCGTTAGGCTCGATGTGGATACGTCGCGCCCCCGCCGCTGGTCCTGATGGCCCGCTTTTATATTCCCCCCACTCGCACTCCCGAGCCCGCGACTGCGTGGCCGAGGATGGCTTAGCTGGAGGGGACCCCGCACTTGGACAGGCGCGGATTGGAGGCCTCTGCTTGTCCGAGGAGAGCGCTTGCGTCTGCATGCAGCCGCCTCTGCCTCGGGGACTCAACTTGGGTCTCACACAGAACTCCAGCGACCCAGCGCTGACCCAGGCTCCTACCCCTGCAGTTCGCCTTGCGCCATGGACTGGCAGCCAGACGAGCAGGGCCTGCAGCAGGTCTTGCAGCTTCTCAAAGACTCGCAGTCGCCCAACACAGCTACTCAGCGCATTGTGCAGGATGTATCCTTCTTTCCTTCTGGGGCTCTTGTGAAGGCAAGAGAGGGAGGGACTACTTGATTCCCAGACGCTTTCTGCTTCAAGAGAACATGACATGGACGAGAATTGATCTTTGGGTTCCATTTCTGGAAGTGGAGAAAATGATGGGGATGCTTGATGTTCACTGAGTACTTAATCCTTTAACTGTTAAAGTGAATGTTGTTAACTTTCCTTTAACGTATGGGGACCTGGAGGCTTAAAAAGGAAAAATGCCTTGGCCAAGCCTCAGCTAGGAACTCGGGTTAAGAAGCCAAGCCTTAGCAGATTGTAGTCCAGTCTGCCTTGTCAGAGTTGGAAACTTTTCCTAGGAGCTTAAAAAAAAAACTGGTTAGTTTTACTAATTTGATACACCTATGAAGAGGGGTCTTCAACTGAAGAATTATCATCTCAATCAGATTGGCCTGTGAGCATGGCTGTGAGGAATTTTCTTGATTAATAATTGATGCTTGGCTGTATAAGAAAGGTTGGGTGTGAGTCAGGGAAGGAACCAGTATGATCCTGTGCAGTGGTTTCTTCAGTTTTATTCCTTGAGTTCCTACTTTGGGACTTCTCCATGATGAGCTAGGCTTGGTTCTTTCAAGTGTTTTATCACAGTAGCAGAGAACCAAGAATAAGTTAAGAATTTTAAATGATGTGGTCATGATAGCATCCACCTTTAATTATGTACAGTGTTCAGGAGGCTGGTGAATTCCAGAGTTTGAGGGCAGCCTGGTCTTATGAAGATATCTCCAATAAAATTAAATGTTTGAAACAGCATCAAGTTTCACTTGGAAATGGGACTAATCCACCACCTTTTCCTGCAGTGCTGAGGACAGAGCATAACAAGCCTGGAGAGTGCTAGTCACTTGCTTTATCCTGAGCTGCACCCCTAAGTCCTGCTCCTGGAACTCAGTCATTCACTTTCTTTGTTTTTCTCTCTTAGTAGGGCTGGAGACCCCATGGTCTGGTCTCGCACATGCTAGATGTATATTTTACTCCAGGGTTATATCCCTGGGCCGTCTTATTAACTTAATAACTTACAACTGTATATGTAGCCCAGGTTTGCCTTGAACTCAGGGTGATCTTCCTGCCCCAGGTTCCCTGGGCATGCACCACACCCAGGTGGCCTTCCATTCTGCTTGAGAAAAGCAGGCATCACTAGTGCCTAGATCAGAAGTGAGTAGCAGTTGCCAGTGCAAGAGAAGTCATCTTTTCCAGCCCTCTCCTGCTTTGGTAAGATATAAAGGTTGTGCATGAAGCCCAGACATGTGCCCAAGCCCCTCTGTGGACTTGATCCTCCTGAGAAGGACGTATGGTGTTGTGAGGTTAGGAACTGATCCGAGTTGTCCCAGGAGTTGGTCACCTAATTGATTTGGTTACCAGCATTTTGAGCAATGTGGCAACGAAAGAATATTGCCTCAGAAAGGTTTTTGACTCTCAAGTTTTTCTTAGGTTTTTTTTTTTTTTTTTGTTTTGTTTTGAGATAAGGTCTTGGGTTCATGCTGGCCTAGAATTCAAGATCTTGCTTCAGCCTCCCTAGTGTTGGGATCACAAACATGTTCCAATATACCTGACTTTCCAAGTTCCTTAACAGCCTGGCAGAAACTTAAACAACTCAACCAGTTTCCTGACTTCAACAACTACCTGATCTTCGTCTTGACCAGACTCAAGTCAGAAGGTATGTTCTCTGTCCCTCCAAGCCACACAGATCTTGCTTCTCCCTTAGTCCTCTGATCTTAGCACTTTCCCCACAGATGAGCCAACCCGCTCTCTGAGTGGCCTCATCCTCAAGAACAACGTGAAGGCGCATTACCAGAGCTTCCCGCCTCCTGTGGCTGACTTCATCAAACAAGAGTGTCTCAACAACATTGGCGATGCCTCCTCTCTCATCAGAGCCACCATTGGTGAGGGGGCTGTGGGGGTCATCATCAAGGACACACTAAGGGCTTGCACTGGGCCAAGAAGCTATTCAACGTGTTCAGGGTATTGCTTACTGAATGCTCCAGCACCCTCTGATAGCACTCTTACTACTGCCATCTGACTGGAGAGGAAACTGAGGCACAGAGATGATAAAGGGACTTGCCTGGCAAGTAACAGCTTGGAAACAAGCCAGGCAGTGCAGGTCAGTCTCCCCCCCCCTTTTTTTTCTTTTTGAGAAAAGGTAGCCCAAGCTGGCCTTAAACTTTCCACTCTTCTGCCTCAGCCTTCTGAGTGCAGTGCCCACAGTCTCAAATGCTGTGCCTGAGGCTCAGCAGTTAGAATACTGCTTCTGCTTCCGCTGTCCAGACAGATCATTAGTGATACCCGCTCAGAATGATTCATACACTGGGAATTAGTTAATGGAGGCGCCTTGTTGAATCCCCGAAGAAGAAACACCTGAGGACATTGCAGCATTGCGGCTAAGGTTTACTTAGGGACATTCTCCTTTAAGCGTTTACACTAAAAGTATTAATAGGTGATTTCTTAGCAGCGCTTGAGTCGAGATCAGAGGACAACACTGGAGAGTCAGTTCTTACCTCCCACCTTGTCAAGATGGTCTCACTTTTTTGCTGCACAATGTATTCCAGACTCATTGGCACAGAAGCTTCCTATCCTTTCTCCTCTCTCAGTAGAAGTGATGGATTATAGGTGCACACTAATGTATCTATATGTGGGTCTGGGGAGCAAGTCTGGGCCAGCAGGCTTAGGTGGTGGGTGGTTTTTACCTGCTGAGTCATCTTCCCAGCTCCAGATTTTTTTTAAAAGTCATTGTTTTTCTTGAAATCTGTCAACTAAACGGTGTTATTTTTTACTTACTTGTCTATGCTGTGTATGGGGATCAGAGGACAGCTTGGTTGTTGGTTTTCTCCTCTTATGTGGGGCACAGGGCTGGAACTCAGGCCATGGTGGGTGGCAGCAAGGGCCTTTAACCACTAAACCATTTTGCTGGCCTCTGTAGACTATTTAAAGGAAAAGACAGGAAAGGAAGCCTTATAAATAAAAGGCTAGGTGTGGTAGCACATGCTTGTAATTTCAGCACTTAGAATTTGAGGCCACCCTGGTCTAAATACTGACTTCTAGGCCAACTCTAGGTGAGATCCTGTCTTAATAAACAAATATATTAATTTTTTAAAAAGGCCAACTCTAGGTGAGATCCTGTCTCAATAAACAAACAAATAACTAGACATGGTGGCCCATGCCTTTAATTTCATTATTTGGGAAGTAGTAGCAGGTGGATTTCTTGAGTTCAAGCAACACTGAGCTGAACAGAGTTCCAGCCCTGTCAAGATTGCAAAGTGAGACTCTGCCTATGAGTTAACAAACATAATATAATGAAGACAGAAAAATAGTACTGAATTAGAGCTAGATGTTTGGACCTGTTGGGTTAAAACAACTGTGGCTCCCAAATACTCAGGGGGAAAACTGAGTCTATACATGCCTAGATTGTTTTTTCCTTAGCAATATAGTGTTTTGTGTGGAGGGTAGAGTGGGGCGTGTAGTGTATATGTGTGGAGGTTAGAGGACAACTTTGAAAGATTGTTCTCTCCTCCCATGTGGGTCCCAAGGATCCAAGTCAGATTGGCAGGGTTGGTGGTAATGCCTTTATATGCTCGGCTGTAATATACTTTGTGTGTGTGTGTGTGTGTGTGTGTGTGTGTGTGTGTATGTATGCTATCTTGCTTGTCCTACAGTATACTTTATAACTATGTATTGACATTATTACAGGAATTTAAGTCATGTAGAGGTGATTTAAAGTCTTTGGGACATAGCTCAGTTGTTACAGTGTGCCTCTACAGGAGGGTGTGGGTAGATTCTGTATAAATATTGTGCCCATTTATGTACTGGGCTTGGTATTGGCCTCTCTGAGAACCTGGAACTAATTCCCCATAAAATATCTGTACTTGAAGAAGCCTTGGAAGAGCTTTGGGGTGCTGGTACTGTTTTTGAAACAGATGCTTGCTACTCAGCCTGGGGTTTCAAACTTGGAATCTTCCTGCCTCAGCCGTCCAAGAACTAGCTTACAGATCCTTACTACAGCGCTTGAGCACAGCTGGTATTTTTTATTGTTTCTGTTGAAAGCTGAGTCATGTGTGGTACAGAGGTTTTGTGAGATGGCCAGAGAGTCTGGGGTCTGTTTCAGACTGGGCTGGCATCCTCACAATCTACCTGGTCATTTTGTCATTTCAGAGAGGCTTCAGTTTTAGGAGTTGGCATCATTTGAGAGTTGGCAGTGCCTCTGCTCTCCCTGCCATCCTTTATTAATGAGTAGTGTGTGCACTGGCCACAATATCCATTTCTGCCTGGTGGCTTCATTGCCCTTAGGCTTCAGATGAAGCCTTCTACTCAGTACCTGTGGATTTTATTATTCTAAGCCAGTTTATTGTAATGTGAACATTAGTTCCGGTGTCAGTATACTTGCTTACTTAAGCAAATATTCCCTGTTGCTCTGTATATGTGTGTACATGCTCACATGCAGGTGTGCATACCCATGCACATAGACAGGGGCCAACGGATACTCTCTTCTCCAGATATCAGGTACTCTGTTCTGGAGCTAGGCTGGAAGCCAGCAAGTCCTGAGATCTTTCTGTCTAACTGATTACTGACATTACAGGTGTATACCACTGTACTAGGCTTTTTATGTTTGTACTGGGAACTGAACTCATGTCTTCATACTGGTCCAGCAAAGCACTCTTACTGAGACATCTCCCCAGACCCTATCCCCAGATTTCTACTTGTCAGTAGAGTCCTCTTTCAGATACCGAGGCTTTTATGACGTGACTATATTTCATCCCCACCACCTTCCTGCTCACAACCTTCTTTCCCACACTGGCCTGTTCTTCTGTTACTACACCAGAACTGCCACACCTCTAGCCAAGATACCTTTGTCCTAGGTGATTGGAGGCCACGTCCTTCAGGTCTTTGCATACATGTCAAGACTGCCATTTTAAAATTGCTTCTCTTTAGCTAGGCCTAGTGACACAGGCCTGTAATTCCAGCTTCTCAAGAAGCTGTGGCAAAATCTGCAAGTTCAGGTCTCGCCTTGGGACCTTAACTCAAAAAAGTTAAAAAAGCAACAATAACAACCACAACAAAATCGGGCCCGGAATTTAGTTCAGCAGGAGAATGCTTGCCCACTGTGCATAGGGCCCTGAGTTCAGTCCTTTGTACTATGAAATAAAAGTAATTGAAAAACAATTTACTCTTTCTGAGGCCACCCGTATCTTTGGCTTATGCATCTTCACCTCATCCCTCTCTCCACTTGTGAAAACAGTGATTTTGGGCAGATCCTATAACAGTTGTGTCATAGTGAGGCTGTGTGCTGAGTCAGGAAGAATGTTTTGCAGAGGGCCTGACACTCTACAATGGAGTGCTCACTTATTCATGAGGCCTGGGTTTTGTCCCCAGCACCCCAAAGAAAGGCTCAGGGTGCCATGCAAGACCTACATGGGAGAGAAAGGGAAAGCTGGTGAGCCAGTCCCTTGGTGGGGAGGGTTGAAGGACACAGTAGGCCCTTGCCCAGCCTGAGCAGCCTCCTTTTCCTGGCTGCCCCAGGCATTCTCATCACCACCATCGCTTCCAAGGGTGAGCTGCAGATGTGGCCAGAGCTGCTGCCCCAGCTGTGCAACCTGCTCAACTCAGAGGATTATAATACCTGTGAGGTATGTGACAGGCAGTACCTGGCCTGGCCCAAGCAGGGACTAGAGCTTAGAGTAGGACTCACAACCATACATCTTTCTGCTTAGGGAGCCTTTGGAGCCCTACAGAAGATCTGTGAAGACTCCTCTGAGCTTTTGGATAGTGATGCTCTCAACAGGCCCCTAAACATCATGATCCCTAAATTCCTGCAGTTTTTCAAGCACTGCAGCCCTAAGATCCGGTATGTGATGTTCCCCAGAGCAGAATGGTCTTAGAGTTGGTAGGCAGATGCAGGAGTCTATAAATGATCCATGCCTTCACTGACTGCTAGGTCCCATGCCATTGCCTGTGTGAACCAGTTCATCATGGACCGGGCCCAAGCACTGATGGACAACATTGATACTTTTATTGAGGTGGGTCACCAGTCTCCAGGTGGATAGGAAGAGGCTAAGGGTCCTCAGGCAGCTGACCTTTTCCTTTTACACAGCACCTGTTTGCCTTGGCTGTGGATGATGATCCTGAGGTGAGAAAGAATGTGTGCCGAGCCCTCGTGATGCTTTTGGAAGTGCGAATTGACAGGCTCATCCCTCACATGCACAGCATCATCCAGGTGCGAATGGTCAACACCAAGGGCCAATGGGTGCCTGGTGGGGTTGGGGAATCCCTCTCATTTGGGCTAGGTCTCAGCCTCTTTCTGTTGCCCCAGTACATGCTGCAGAGGACCCAGGACCACGACGAGAATGTGGCCCTGGAGGCTTGTGAGTTCTGGCTGACGCTGGCCGAACAGCCCATTTGCAAGGAAGTCCTGGCCTCCCACCTGGTCCAGTGAGTACTCTGCCCTGTGCTCTCAGCCTCTCCTCCTCCCTGTGCCTCCCCCTGGCTGCTTTTGTGTACTGTATAGTTAAGTCAGTTTTCTTTGAATCCTGTGTACACTGATTTTTATGGAATGTAGCTTTAATGACTTCAAAAATTAGGTAACAGAAACCAAATGTGGTGGCTTCTTACCCATACCTAGGTTGCCACAGTGGTGTGTAATGAGTTCAAGGCCAATCTGGGTATATAATAAGACTCTGTCTCAAAAAAGAGAAGAAACAACCCTTAAGCAAATCAAGGCTTCAGGATGACTGGCTCTAGATTCTTAGAGAGGGGCATCCACTTTTCTTTTGGGTGTGGCCCTCCTGGGTAAGTAATACTGTAGCTCTGACTCTTTTCTTTTTGATTTTGAGACAGGAGAGTAGCCCTGGCTGTCCTGGAACTCACCCTTAGACCAGGCTGACTCAGAACTTAGAGAGATATACCTCCCTGCCTCTGCCCCCCGGGTGCCTACTACTGTCCTATGGCTTGGTGTTCTTCAGTTTAGGAGTTCAGAGTCTCTTGAGTGGTACTTTAACAAGAGCTTAGTTTTTTGTTTTTTTGTTTTTGTTTCTTTGTTTTTGTTTTTTTGAGACAAGTGTGCCTAGAACTTAGACTCTTCAAGTGCTAGGTTTAGAGACATGTGGCACCATTGTTTGAGCCCCCTTGTCTTGACCATTTTGGATCACTTGGCCATCTCAGATTATTGATAGCAAGTAGGAGTTGTGGCTAGAGGGAGAGAGGTCTTTGAGGAGGATTGAGACTTGCAGAGAGGGGTGGACAGGAAGTGTGTCAGTTCTCATACCTAAAGTTGTCATGCTCCAGTTGTTTCGACCACACTGTCTGCTTGTTTCCTGCCAGCAGCCCAGCAGCTTTGTCTTAAGAGTGCCTGGCTAACGGTCAGATATCTGTGTTTTGTGTAGTGCTGGGGGGGCAGCATTGCTGAAGGTTTTCAGGGTTCTGTCATTTGTTGTGTTTGGGTCAAGAGGCTCTGTGCTGTTATCTGTCACTGAGAGTGACAGATAAAGCAGCTGGATGTGGCTATAAACACTTTTTGAAAAAAATTATTTTATGTGAGTACACTGTAGCCGTCTTCAGACACACCATAAGAGGGCATTTGATCCCATTACAGATGATTGTGAGCCACCATGTGGTTGCTGGGAATTGAACTCAGCCCCGGCTGTAAACACTTATAATCACAGTGTTGGAGGTTGAGGCAAAAGGATCGTGTTTTTTTTTTTTTTTTAAACAATTTTATATTATGTCTAAATGTATGTCAGTGGTTTGTCTGCATGTATGCCTACACCACAAGGATGCAGTGCCCACAGAGGCCAAAGGAAGCTATTGTGTTCCTTGGGGCTGCAGTTAGAGCAACTCATGATCATAACTGCTCAGCTATCTCTCTAGCCTCAAGAAGGTGTACAATTTCTAGGTCAGCCATGGCTACATAGACCCTGTCTCAAAAGGAGAGGAAAAAAATTGTGTCTCCTAATCATGGTGGCTGAAAATATGCTGCTAATTCCCTGAAGGGAAGTGAACAGAAACAGGACGTAGGGATGTGGGTGTGTTGAGCATCGTCTGCCCTTGCTCAGCATTCGTACTCAAACCTCTGCTTCCTTGTCAAGATGGGTACCTAGCATCCTTACAGTTTCTTTCCCAATAGGTTGATCCCTATCCTCGTGAATGGAATGAAGTACTCTGAAATTGACATCATCCTTCTTAAGGTCAGCCAGGGGTATCCACAGCTGGCTATGGGTGGTCAAGAACATATGGGTGTGGGGTTGGAGGTCTCCAGCCAGTGCTGAGAAATCTGCATGGGCTGGTCCCTAGGGGGATGTGGAAGAGGACGAGGCAGTACCTGACAGTGAGCAGGACATCAAGCCACGTTTCCACAAGTCACGGACAGTGACATTGACCCACGAGGCTGAGCGGCCTGATGGCTCTGATGATGCTGAGGATGATGATGATGACGATGCTTTGTCGGACTGGAATCTGAGTAGGTAGTAGGCTGGCTCTGCAGGGAGAGGGTGAGAAACTGGTGAGAAGCACTTGATAAAGAATTGGTCTCAGGGCTGAGATAAAGGGGTTGAATACCTACCCCACAGACCTCCCTGAGCCTTATTGTCCTCCTTCAGGGAAGTGCTCAGCAGCTGCACTGGATGTCCTTGCCAATGTCTTCCGGGAGGAACTGCTGCCTCATCTACTTCCCCTACTCAAGGGCCTCCTATTCCATCCTGAGTGGGTAGTCAAGGAGTCAGGGATCCTGGTGCTGGGTGCAATCGCCGAGGGTGAGTCTCCTACATTTGTTGGCACTTGCCTGAAATGACCTAAGTAGTGGATGCAGCTAGCACAGGCCAAGGCTCCTCAGCCTTTTTTTTTTTAATCTTTATTCTTGTTTTGAGACAAGGTTTCTCTGTGCAGCTTTGGCTGTCTTAGAATTTTTTCTATAGATTAGGCTGGTCTTGAACTCAGAAATACCCTCTGTTTGGATTAAAGGCTTGAGCCACAACCATCTGGCTTATCTTTTCCAAATAGTTCTGTGATCTCATTCTTTGCCAGGCTTGGCTTGAAAGGTGTCTCCCTCCCGCTAGCAAATTCTCAGTACACCAGCCCTCCCCCATCCCCATTAACAGGTGATTCTGTAATGGTTCAAGCACATAGGTCGTAGCTATAGTGCCCACTGCAGGCCCTACCTCAATACCCATCCCACTTGGGTACCCCTTGCATGAGAATTTATTCAGGGGAACTCCCTCCCTCTGCATACCCAGTGCCAGTCTCAGGCTTCATACATGGCCAAACAGCAAAGCAGTCTGGCACCACTCCCCACCATTTCCCAGTGTGTAGCTGGGCTGAAACCTGATTCTTGCTGTTAGGCTGTCCATTAGAATTAGAAGTGCCTAGATATGGAGTTTCCTTAACTTTAATGTAGTATTAAGCTGAGCACAGTGGTGTGCATACTGGAAGTTACCAACCTGGGGGAGGACTACTGCAAATGTGAGGCCAGTGTAGTCTACACTAGGGAGATAACCAAAACCAAAGCCCACAGGGTGTCCTATAGTTGGCATAACATTTGAGCTTCTTTTCCTCCACAAGACATAGGATATAGACTGTGGCCATTTTTTGCATGAGAGGCTATCTCAACACCCAGAATTGTCACCTAAACTGCAGGCACTGGGCAGGTGAGAGCTTTCAGTCTGGAGAGCTGTTTAATACCTGTGTGGTTTGGACTGGATACAGTGTATCACTACAACATTTGTCTGGATTTTAAGGCTCTGGGTTCCACATTAAGAAATGGATTCATTTCTTTCTTGCTGATGTTGCTGTCTCAGATTATCATGCAATAGTGTACGTGGTATTTTATGAGATAGTCTTGCTATGCTGTGATTTCTCCTGACTCAGACTCCCTAGTGTTGGGATAACAGGAGTGTATCACACCTGACTCAGAGTAGGATCTAGTCTTGAACTTGAGGCAATCCTGCCTCTGCATCCAGAGTAGTATCACCTGTGAGTATGTTGAAGCAACCCAGTTAAGTCTACTCTGTTCTAGAGGCAATGAGAGAGATCTAGAGAAGTTGATTCCAGTAATAAAAGATGTGTTCATATTTGGGCCTATGCTTTGATTCCCAGCACTCAGGGAGCAGCAGAGAAGGCAGATCTCTTGAGTTCAAGGCCAGCTTGATATGCACTTTAAGTTCTCGAAAGTCAGGGTGAAACTAGGGGGTGGGGACTAGCATACATAAAGCCTAAGGTTTTATTCCTAGTTCTGAGAAAACAAAACAAAACAAAAACCCACCAAACAAAAATTAAAGTAAACAACTATAAAGTTAAAGTAAGGGCTGGAGAGATGTCTTAGTGGTGAGAGCATTTGATGCTCTTTCAGAGAGCAGGCTTTAGTCCTGGTACCCATGTGCTCTTTATGAGTTTCTGTAATTGACCTGTGAATCCTCTTCTGACCTAGGCACTTACACACACCATGCACACACCTGTGCTCACTCGGCAACACCCCTCATACACTAAGATAAAATAAGTCAAGAGGGGCTGGGAGGAAGAGAGAGAGACAGACCAGACAGACAGAGGGAGGGCGGTGGGGAGAGAAGTACAAGTATAGAGGGTTTCAGGTTGAGAATCACTTCTGTCCAGTCTAATGACACCTACTTCCCTAAGTAATCCTGCAGTGTTGATCATTGTTTTGTTTTGAAGTGGGAGGTGGGACAGGTAGGCTGTTTTCCTCCATGATTATTTTGGGCTCCTGCTTTACAAGTTTGGGGTTTTGCCCAGCTAGAATTTGGACCACCTTCAGCTGCAGTGTATCTGCTGTGTCCCCTTTTGCTTCTGCCTTTTATAGGCTCTTTGAAGAGCCTCAGTTTTTCCACCTATCATGTTGGGTTGGATATGCCCCAGCCTTCTCTTAAAAGCCCTCCTGTCTCCTGGTAACTGCAGGCTGCATGCAGGGAATGGTGCCCTATCTACCTGAGCTGATCCCACACCTTATCCAGTGTCTGTCAGACAAGAAGGCCCTGGTCCGCTCCATTGCCTGCTGGACGCTGAGCCGCTATGCCCACTGGGTAGTCAGCCAGCCACCAGACATGCACCTCAAGCCTCTGATGACAGAGCTGCTCAAGCGCATCCTGGATGGCAATAAGAGGGTACAGGAGGCAGCCTGCAGGTGAGCCTTGACTCCTGACCCCTGTCCTTAAAGTGGCCCTCACCCTGGGAAATGATGATGCCTATGACTGCTGACAAGACTCTGATCTCTGTCGTATTCGTACTGGCTGATCCTGGATCCACCCTCCTTAGATCCACCTACCTGTGCTGCTGCTCCATCTGCTGGAGTCCTAAGCTTTTTCTTCCCATCTTCTCTCCAGTGCATTTGCTACCCTGGAGGAGGAGGCATGCACAGAGCTGGTGCCCTACCTCAGCTATATCCTTGATACTCTCGTTTTTGCCTTTGGCAAATACCAGCATAAGAACCTGCTCATCCTCTATGATGCCATTGGCACCCTGGCCGACTCTGTGGGCCACCACCTCAATCAGCCGGTGAGACTCTAGACACACTCTGTTCCGTCTTGTGTCCCTTAACATCTGGTGTTTTGGTATCTATCTTGTTACATGCCAAGGATGTGGCCATGACCTTGTCAGGCAGGCTGAAGCCTTTAGCCACCCTTACTCTGCTTCCAGCTGAGTGGGGCGCCAAGCCAGCTCGGTCAGTCAACAGGCTCTAGGGAGAGTCCAGGATTAAAGAGAAAAATGACAACTAGACAACACTATAGCATGATCCCAGCCAGTTCTGAGGCGGGTTTTTTTTCCCCCAATTTGCTTTTATACTATTTTAAGTACTTGCAAGTAATAAGGTCAGTACTAGGTACAAGCCAGGCAATAAAAGTCCCATGATTACTAAGGGCTTATCAGGATGACCAAGATAATCTGAGCCTACTTCCCTGTCCTGGCCCTAGGTCAAATTTCTGCCAAGTTTCTAGAAGCAGCCCCCAAAGCTCTTGAGTGGGAGAGTGGGAGACAACATGGCCTGTGCTGTGCTGGGAGAGTGCCAGGCCTGGGCTACCAGCAGGCCCTGCCCAGCTTCCTGGGAGTGGGAGGAAGCGACATACAAGATGAGAATAATCAGGAGCACAGATCTTTCCTTTAAGGAATGGCACTGAGTTAGGCTGCCACAGCCATTTCAGGAAGCCCACTTCCCCACTCCTCTCCAGGAATACATTCAGAAGCTGATGCCTCCACTGATCCAGAAGTGGAATGAGCTCAAAGATGAAGACAAGGACCTCTTCCCCCTGCTGGAGGTGAGTGGGCTCAGGTCTTTCCCTCAGAGCCTTCCCTCCTGGCCTGGGCTTACCTTTTCCCTTTTCCCTGCTAGTGCCTATCATCTGTGGCCACTGCCCTGCAGAGTGGCTTCCTGCCCTACTGTGAGCCTGTCTACCAGCGCTGTGTTACCCTGGTGCAGAAGACACTAGCCCAGGCTATGGTGAGCACCCTGGGCCTCCGGACCACTTGCTCTACTGCCCAGGCCCTAGACCGCTTCCCTCATCTGTCTCATTTATATCTAGATGTATACACAACACCCAGAACAATATGAGGCCCCAGACAAGGACTTCATGATTGTTGCATTGGACCTGCTTAGTGGCTTGGCTGAGGGCCTCGGTGGCCACGTGGAACAGCTGGTAGCTCGAAGTAACATCATGACATTGCTCTTCCAGTGTATGCAGGTGAGTGGGTACCCAACATGAGACCTTCCTAAGTCAGGATGTGTGCGCGCATGCGCGCGCGCGTGCGCGCACACACACACACACACACACACACACACACCCCTACACCTCCTGGCTGTCCTGGAACTTGCTCTGTAGACCAGGCTGGCCTCACACTCAGAGATCTGCCTGTCTCCAGTATGCTGGGATTAAAGGCACATGTTACTACTGCCCAACTAACATCTAGATTTACAAACAAGTAAATGAATAAATGTATGTTGGGCGGTTCCTCAGGAATAATACCTGGATTTTTTCTGCCCTCCCCCACACAGGTGTGCACTCACACCCTTCCCACTCATGTGGAACATAGAACAAACTGATCTGCAAAATTTGTGGTGCACAGCCTTAATCCCAGTGCTTTAAGATCCAGAGGCATAGGCAGGTGGATTTCTGAGTTCCAGGATAGAGGCTATGTAGTGAAAGCTTGTCTCTACAACAACAAAACAGAATATAGGTACCGGGGTCAGTGACGCAAGTGTCTGCTAGAGAAGAACAGGGACCTGAGCTTCATCACCACTATCTGTGCAAAGAGCTGGGGTAGGTGCTGAAGAGGTAGCTTTGGTTAAAGGCACTTGCTGTTCTTCCAGAGAACCTATGTTCGGTTCCAGCACCAACACCAGGCAGCTAATAATGACAACTGCCTACTTTAGCTCCCCAGAGACCTGTCTTCTTCTATTTTGTCTTTTTTTTTTTTTTTTCCAGAGCTGAGGACCGAACCCAGGGCCTCATGCTTGCTAGGCAAGCGCTCTACCACTGAGCTGAATCCCCAACCCCTGTCTTCCTCTTCTAATCTCCAAGGATACCTATAAATGTGTACAACCCTCTCAACCAACATCCACATAATTAAAGATGGAAATAAAATGGGTGCAGCTGCATAGAGGTGCCTGCGACTCAAAGCACTGGGGAAGTAGAGGCAGGAGGATTCCTGGGGTTTCTGGCCAGTTTGTCTAGCTGAGTTTTAGTGAGCTCAGGTTCAGAAAGAAACTATTCCTCAACTACGATAGGGTAGCAACTGAGGGTGCACACTAGTGCCACACAGTTGGGCATGATGGTGACTGTGAGAGGCTTAGGCGGGAAGACGGCAGGTCAGCCAGGTCTGTGCATCAAGACCCTGCATCAAAGAGAACTGTTACTTTGTGGTTTGGAGAGAGGGCGTGGGTGGTAATAAAACAGGGTTCTGGAGAAATTTAAAAGTAAATGCTTACCAATAAATTTCACCAGTCCTGGAAAACAGGCTGTAGTATATATAATAGGAGAAGGCTAGTGGAATAAGGGACTGCCCTCACCTCAGCCAGTCTTGGTGGTCAGGATGTGCTCTAGGGACTGTGCCACCTCAGATGGCTTAGATGAAAGGAGTTGAGCCTGTCATTTCTGCCATCTTTCCCAACTCTAGGATTCCATGCCTGAGGTCCGGCAGAGCTCCTTTGCCCTTCTGGGAGACCTTACCAAAGCCTGCTTTATTCACGTCAAGCCCTGTATTGGTAGGCTACCCCCTTTCCCCCTAATCTCATGACCCCAGTGTTGGCCTCAAGTGATGGAGACATAACCCTGGGAGGCCCATGACCGGACTGGGATGTATTCGTACTGTCTGATGGGGCCTGCCCAGTCAGTTCTGGTAGCTTGGCCTCATTGGCCTTTTCTGCTCAGTTTTTTTTTTTTTTTTTTTTTTTTTTTCTTTTCCTCTCCCTGCTTTTCTTTGTATTAGCTGAGTTCATGCCTATTCTGGGCACCAACCTGAACCCTGAGTTCATCTCTGTCTGCAACAATGCCACCTGGGCCATTGGGGAGATCTGCATGCAGATGGGTGAGTGCCCTGACCGTGGCAGACTGCCTCTTCATAGGTCTGCTTCCACCCTGGAGTCACGGTTTTATTCTTAATTGGTCAGGGGGAAGAACATGCTTTGATTTCCCTGACAGGTGAAGTCCAATAACTGAAGGGCCATTTATGATACGGGGTTCCTACTGGACCATCTCATGGGATTGTTTTTCTGAAATGTCCACTGGGATCAGTGACTTTGGCCTCCTGTCCTGTCCTTAGGGAAGACTGGTGGAGTAGTCTTGTCACCTGTGGGTAGTGACTTCAGAGACTCTTTTGGGTGGTTCTGTTATATGTTGGCTGTGAACTTCATGGGGAGCATCCCAAGGAAGTTTTTGTTCTCTCAGGCTTTGCAGTGTGCCAGTCTGTGTGAAACTGGGGTCACAAGTGAGGTCAGCCATACCCAGCTGGTACTCTGTGGGTGGAGTGGGCAGGGCAGGGCTCTGAATGGCTGCTTTCTAGGGGCAGAGATGCAGCCCTATGTGCAGATGGTCCTCAACAATCTGGTGGAGATCATTAACAGGCCCAACACGCCCAAGACTCTGCTGGAAAACACAGGTGAGTACCAGGCCAGGACTAAGGGGATAGTTCCAAAAAGTGTCTTAACACCTGAAATAGGAACTGGGAAGAACCCAAGGAAGAATACTGACTTTAGAATATATAAATGGGAAGAGATCCAGGCCGGGTGGGGAGGACACATCTATGGGCCAAACTCAAGGGCCCAGGATAGCCACAGGATCATTCAGTTGGGGCCTGTGGGGCGGGGCTCGGTGCCTCCTGTCAGAGGCCCCGCCACGTACCGTCCCGGGGCCACTCGGGGTTGCAGGTCGCCTGACGAGTCCCTCTGCCATTCCAGCCATCACCATCGGCCGCCTGGGCTACGTGTGCCCACAGGAGGTGGCACCCATGCTGCAGCAGTTCATCCGGCCTTGGTGTGTGCCTGCCTGGGTGGGGCCTGTTGGGGGTGGGCAGGACAGCTGTACCCCCACAGGGCCACCCCCATGGATGCATGTGGGAGACCTCTACCCACTGACACCCACCCCGCCCATTCCCTCCATCCATCCTTCATCTGTGCTTGCCCAGCCCCAAGTCCATCCACTGACCTGCTGCCCTCCTCCATGGCCAGGTGCACGTCCCTTAGGAACATCCGGGACAACGAGGAGAAGGATTCTGCCTTCCGAGGCATCTGCATGATGATTGGTGTCAATCCTGGGGGTGTTGTGCAGGTCCGGGAAGCGGGGCTCAGAGGGCAGGGCGGGGGCTGGCTTGGGCGGCCCCTCACATGGGATCCGTCATGTTTCAGGACTTTATTTTCTTCTGCGATGCTGTAGCCTCCTGGGTGAGCCCGAAGGATGACCTTCGGGACATGTTTTATAAGGTGAGGCTACTGGTGGTCTCACGGGAGTTCTGGGTGATAGGCACCAGGCTTGCCCCAGCCCACTGTAACCCTGCCTCACTGCAGATCCTCCATGGCTTCAAAGACCAAGTTGGGGAGGAAAACTGGCAACAGTTCTCAGAGCAGTTCCCACCTCTGCTCAAGGAGAGGCTGGCAGCCTTCTATGGGGTCTAGGTGAACGTGGAGACCACCAGGTGAGCAGGTCTCCCAGCTGTCGGGCCTATTGGAGAGTGAAAAGGATGAGGACACTGAACCCTCCCTTTCCCCTACAGGTTTTTGTCTGCGTCATCGTCGGAGGGTGTGCTGGGGAATGTGCTGCTTCCAGAAGTCACTGTGCCCTGGTCGAGGGGGGTTAGGGAGGAGTGAGTGGGACCTAAATCCAGGTGCAACCCAGTCTGTGCATCTGTCCATCTCTCGGTCCACTTGCCCCACCGGGCCTGATGAGTGGGCAGGTGGGTGGTGACTCCATTCTCATCCTACAAATAGGGAGGGGGGTGGGACTTCTTGGTGGGCAAGAGTTCTCTGGGCTCTAATCTGGGTCATCTTGGGCAGCCCACTTGGGCCAGCCATGTGGGAGGGAGGAATCCATAAGGCCTACCGAATCCGGTGTCAGATAAGGCAAGGGAATTACAGGTGGGGAGGGGGGTTCCTTGTAGAGAAGCATACACTCACATATACACATGTGGACACACGCATGTGCGGGCACCACAGCCAGCTAGGCTGGGCCAACCGCCCCACCATTTCCTCGACTGCATGGAGACAGTAGAATTAGTGAACCCCCAAATTATGCCTATGGCCTTCTGTGTACCTTGCATCTAGAGTATAAGAAGCTTCTGCTGTTTTGCCAGAATTGGTGGTAATTGGGAGGGCTGGGAGGTTGGGGGACCTCGGCTGGGCTCTCAGGGCCAAGGGAGGAGGGTGATCATTTTGGGTCTGCCGTCTCAGCACTTGCTCACTTGGGACCTGCTCCATATACTTCCTGCCAGCTTCATGGCAGCCTCATGTGTGTCCCCATTGTCGCCACATCCTAGCCAGCAGCACAGTGGGGACCATTGGAGCAGCTGAGACTGGCTTGAGGCTACCCTGTACCCTTTTCCTGTGCTCCAAGGGTATTTAAAGGCACAGGCCTGGGACTAGTTTTCCCTGAGAAAGCAAAGGGCTGCCAGGGCCTGGTCTCTTTGAGACAGCTGTAAGGACAGTCTAGTGCTCTGTTCTGAGAAGCCCGCTCAAGAGCTGGGGCAACGGTACATGATTGAGAACAAAGGACAGAAGTTTACTGGGTCCATCAAGATATGAAGGCTTAGAGGAGCAGGGTGTACCCAGGGCCTCAAACTTTGTCCCTTTTGGGACTTAACGTTTATCAGTGTCAACTGGACTCAGACCACACCAGATTGGTACACTGACTCTAAAAATCTTTGATGAAATTGGTTGGGAATGCCATCAAGGTGGGAGGGGCTTCCCAAGAGGAGAGGGGCATGATTATTTCCAAATTAGCTATGGAAATCAGTCTTGTAAGATCCCTGAAATTTTCCTCTATCCCCATCGTTGCTTCCTACATTTTTGGGAGCCCATTATATTTTGGGCTTTGACTGGAGTTCTGCATATTAGGGCCTGCTCCATCATCCCTCCGAGGACCTGGACCCTTCCAGGCCTTGTATCTTTTCTCAAGTAGGGTCAGGCCCTGCGTCTATTCCCAGGGACACTTAGTACACATTCCATAACTCAGCTAGTGGTCCCCATCCCTCCAGCCTGAAATTTGAGCAGGTCTCTGGAAGCCATTTGTAGGAAAAAATTTTTTAAAGAAATACCATTAGCTTTCTGGTAATTCCACTTCTTAGGAGCATCCTCTGCTGGGTCTTGGGGTGTATTGATGGATTGACTGTCTGATGTGGTTGTGACTCCTCTTTGTCCAAGGGGAGAGTTTCAACTGCTTTCAGGAAAAGGGAGCCCAATTCTTTCATTTCCCTTTTTTATTTTATTTTATTATTTTTTTAAAGAAATTATTTAATTTTTTAATTTATTTTTTAGTTGGTTTTTGCACAATGAAGTTTCAGTTTCTTAACCTACCTTGTCCAGGGCTGCTGACATGGACTGACCTTGATCTGTAGCCTGCCCTGCTGCCTTTTCCCTGAATCTTTTATTTCTGTTACCCCATGGGCTCCCAGGTCTATCCATCTGTTACTGTGCTGTGCTGGGGACTAGCGCCTAGGTGGCGTGAGATTCCACTCGTGTAGAACTTTGTTGAGTAAAGGTCAGTTTCTTGTGAAACCCTTGGCGTCTTATTTCCTAAGTTGTAGAGGTGGGGCTCAATGTAACTCCACTACTGTGGAAGTGGGAAGGGTAATATGTGGGCCCAGGGGGAATAAAGTAGAGAATGATATAGCAGAACACTTGCTGTTTTCTCTTGGAATCCGAGGGTGCGCACACACAGGTGATATACTGACTGAGGCAGGAGGATGTCAAGTTTGAAGTCGGCCCCGGCTGATTATCCTGTCTCAGTGGAGAGTGGAGATGAATAGAATTCCATTTATGAAGTAAAATTGAGGCTAGTGGTAGCCAATTCAGCTAGATTACATAGTTGTAGCTTTTATTCCCAGAACTTGAAGAGAATGACTAAGGAAGCTTCCTCTGTTTTCACCTTTGTAAGGTGGGAAGGTGTGAGAGGGTGACTAAACATGGTGTCTCATCTCCTTGCCAGTTACCAACCCAGCAAAGGGCTGCCATCCCGTAAACTCATTTGCAGACAACAGAACGTTGGATCACTGGGCAGGCTTGAAATTCTTCGAGATCTTAAAAGAATAACTAGCTAGGCTGGATGGTGGTAGTAGTGATTGCTTTTAATCCCAGCAGTGGAGATTAAAGTGAGATTAAAGTAGGGGGATTTGTGACCCTTAAACTCACTTACACAGAGAACCCTGTTTTGAAAAGAAAGAAAATGCAGTATGAGACTGTATGGTTGTAGTACTGGAAGACTGAAGCAGGGTGACTGAGTCAGGGAAAGCCTTTTATGTCAGGTATGTTGGTTCATACCTCTAATCTCAGCATTTGGAGTGCAAACTTGTTGAGTTTAACTAGCCTGATTAACTAGTGACCAGATCTGTATTGAGAGAAGATGAGACTACATAGTAATACTCTTAAAAATTAAAAACAAACAAAAACAAAACAAACAAACAAACAAAAAAAACACCCACCACTTCTGAGTTAAGGTTCCATGGACAAGACTGGGGAGCTGTGAAATTACCCTGGTCTGCCTTTAGTCCTTAGCTATCTACTGCTCACATCTGACATGTTATTTGGAGCAACCAGAATCGGAATTCCTAGACAAGCCCCCAAATAAACTCGGAGCTTAATTGGTAAAGCCGTGCAAGTTGGGCACTGGAGAGCAACTCTAACCGGAACTGGTGAGCAGAGACAGACGGATTCCTGAGGTTCATTGTCTGGCATAACCAGTCTAGCTGAAGGTCATTAGCCAAAGACCTGTTTCAGGATGTAAGATGCATGTGAGTTTGCTCAGCATGTACTTTGGCTGCTTGGTGTTCTCTTTGATTCTATATCCTACATAAAAGTGATGGAGAACTGACTCCACAGAGTTAATCTCTGACTAAATACACTACACGTGGTCTGTGGTGCATGGAAGCACACACAATCAAAATTTCGGACAAGAAACTAAGATGGGGACTGAAGAAGACACTCCATCCATCTTAACCTCAGGCCTCTAAATACTTAAAAAGCATAAACTCCAGGGCTGGAACGGTAGATGATTAGTGCTTAAGAGCATTTCGGCCAGATGCAAGATGCATGCTTTTCACCTCAAGAGAGGCAGACAGGTCACCTACCGAATCCGAGGCCATCCTTGATTACTTGGATTTCTAGAAGAAAAGCATTTGGTCTTGTTGAGGATGCAAATTAGGTTACTAGCACTGACACGAGGCGGTTGTCACCCTGTAAACCTAGTTTCAGGGGATGCCAAACAGCAGAAATAAGCTTTTAAAACAAGAGAGTCGTGCATGGTTAAAAAAAACATTGCACACCGAAAGAGGGCCAGCACGGAGTTAGACATTTGATTTCCAAGCCAGTATCAGGCGGAAGGTGGATTCTGACGTCTTCTAACGAGCGCCGGAAGTGATCTCGCGCTGCCTAGGAAACAAGACGCGGCCCTGGCCGAACCCGAGTAGCCGCGCCCACCTTGGCGCCATGGAGCTTCCCTCTGGGCCGTGTGGGGATCCTCGCTCTTGTGAGAACCAGTCGGACCCCGAGCCAGACCCCGACCCTGACGCTCAAGCTGAGGCCTACGTAGCCCGCGTGCTCACCCCGCCCAAACCTGGCTTGACCCCGCGGCGCTCGTCGTTGCAGTCTATGTACTCCGCGTCCCTGGGCGTGCCGGAGCGAAAGGCTGCCTCCAAAGTCCCGGCCGTGCGCCTGCCGGGCCTCCTGAGCCTTCCCCCGGAGCTGCTACTGGAGATCTGTGCTTACCTGGATGCACGGGTCGTGCTTCATGTCCTGCCGTGCGTGTGCCAAGCGCTGCACGACCTCGTGCGTGATCGAGTCACCTGGAGGCTACGCGCTCAACGCCGCGTACGCGCACCCTACCCGGTGGTGGAAGGTACGCACACCCCTGGGAACAGGAACTCTGTCCAGGTCAGGCTTCGGGTGGGAGAAAGAGCTACCTGGGCTGTGGGTGGGCACCGCTTCTGAAGCCGACTTCGAGGCTGTTCCAGCCCTGCCTGGAGATAGAGGAATTTTTGGGTGCTGCCTAACCCTTATCAACCACAAGGCAGATACTTGGTTTCCTCAGGAAGTGCTCTGGACCTGGGATTTCTAAATGTAAGATTCTAAGCTTCCTGGGTTTGCGCTTTGTTAACACTAAGGCTTTAAGCCCTCATGGGGATAACTCTCGGACTTCTTGGATTGTACTTGGAGTCAGAATAAATCCAAGGAATTTCCAGGCTTTAGAAACAATTTAAGGCACAAGCAGCACCTAGCATAACAAAGCCCTTGACCCCTGGAGTGTTGACTCAGGATCGGTGAAGAAGAGATTCTATACTCCCAAATCTTGAACTAGCCTTGGAGGTTTAGGGATTGAGATCATTAATACCAATAATCTTTCAGTACTGGATCTAGCCTGTCACCTTTTCTATTTTATTTTATTTTGGGACAGCTTCTTATGGCTGGCTCTGTACTCCTGATCCTCCCTCCTTAGCGCTGCAAGTGTTGGGCTAGCCTTGTCATCTTTGCAGAGCTGCTGTGTTGTTCCTTCTGCACTTGAGTTCATTGGTTTCTGGAGGAAAAGACAACTTGAAATTGATGATTTTGAGTTTTTGTTGTTGTTTTTAAGGGTTGTACAGACGTGCTCAGGGTTTTGGGTATGCTAGGTAAATGCTTTATGACATGTCCCATCTTCAACACCACTTTGACATATTGTTGATCCTGGTATTACTAGGTTCTTAGGCTCTTGATTCTTCTAATCTGGAAGAGTTTGATTCTACATACTTCTGGATTAGGGAGTTGACCTCCAACCCCTAGACAGATTTACATATAGCTTTGATAAAACAGGTTCTTGGACCTCATCTAAACCATTGCATGGCTGACCTGGGGCTTTGAGTCTGACTTGGAAGGGAGGGAGAGCTACTAGGGATAAAAGCCAAGGGCCCTGTACTTCTTAGGTAAGTTCTCTACTGCCAAGCCAGACTTACCATTCCTTGGTTTCTGTGTCTTGATGTGGCTTCCTAGTTTATAGTTAGAAGTTCTGACTATTGTGTCCCTGGATCTGGGTCAGGTGGCTGAGGCCAGAAGGGTTGGTTAGTCTTGAGGCCCCTGGAGAGAATTGAGAGTGAAGTTGCTGTCACCTGGGCTAGGGTTTGAGAATGAAGCCTGGTTTCTTAGAGCTGGTCCTGCATGGGAGATGGGTGGTCAGGTAGCCTGAGGCAAAGCCAGAGTCTGTGCCTGTTTGGGGTAGGGGATGGGATCCAGGGAGCATTCTATCTAGGTCTGGTGAAGGTTGGGCTCCGTGGCAGCCAGGGCTGGACTCTATCAGCTGATGCCCACTGAATATCCTGCTCATGGTACTCCATAGGGGAGAACTTCGACTGGCCAGCTGCCTGCATTGAGCTGGAGCAGCACCTGGCCCGCTGGGCAGAGGATGGACAGCGGACGGAGCACTTCTGCCTGGCTGACGGCCACTTTGCTGCCATTGATGCAGTGTTGTTGCTCCAGGTGAGGGGAGCTGAGGTGGGAGGCCAAGAAGGGCAGGAGGTGAGGAACCTCAGCAACAACTCCAGGCTCTCCTTCCAGGGTGGGGCACTGTGTCTGTCGGGCTCCCGGGATCGAAATGTCAACCTGTGGGACCTGCGACATCTAGGGAAGGAGCCCAGCCGAGTTCTGGTGAAGGCCTTGGGTACCCAGGGCAATAGCACACACAAGGTGAGCCATCTTGAGGGGGCATAAAAACAGGCTGGGAGGGTGCTACAGCCGAAGGGTTGGGTTTTGATGTCAGATTGCATAGACTTGACTTTACCTCTGCTGCTGGTATAACTTTTGATGAGTTCAGTTTTTACTGTCCAGTGGGTAGCTAAGATGAAGATGAAAATGGACTCAGTATTAATATGCATAGGTCATAATTTTGGTTGTTGGCACACAATAGTTGCTCAATAAGTTGCCAGGTATACCTCCAGCGGCTGAGTGCAAATAGGTAGTAGTTGTGAGTAGTTGTCACTGGGGTGAGCTAGCCTTAAGTATTACTGCTTTTGTGAGAAGCGTCTGGTGGAGGGTAACTCTACCCATCATCAAGGTAGTCTGTGCCCATGACCAGCGGACTGAGTGCTGAGTTCAAATGTCTACTGGGTGGGTAACTTATGTCTACAATACCAACACTCTCCGGAAGCTAGAGGTAGAGGATTGTTCTGAGTTTGAAGCCAGCTTGAACTACCTAATGAGTTCCAGGCCAGTCTGGACTATATAGCATCAGATTGTTTCAAAGAGCAAGGACTGCCAGAGTGTAACTCAGTGACAGAGGACTTGCCTAGAATCTGTTGAAGCTCTGGGTTCCATCTTAGCAAAAAGAGAGGGGTTGGGGGCACTAAGAGAGACCAAGAGGTCTCCCTAGATACCACTGGAGATATGTGTTCTTGTACCCAGGCTGTGACAGGCTTGCAGAGTCAAACCCTAACCCCACACGGTGGTATTTGTTGTGAGTCTCTATCTGTCACAGAGCTCCGCTCTGGTAGTCTTCAAGAGTTTGTTTTTGTTCTTTGAAACAGTTTGATGTACAGTTGTTTGCCTCCCCTTCTGACCTTGGTTTCTGTCATCTGTGGGAAGAGACGATTATGTAGTGTGGGAGTTACGTGTGTTACAGCAGTGTCTGTGAAAGTGGGCATGAGGGAGGAAAGCTGTTCATCTATTAGATCCTTCTCTGCAAAAGCAGGATGATCCAGGCTTCCTCTCTTGGGCTTTGGGAAGGAGAGAGCCATGCGCTGTGGTACAACTCTTAAAGTGAGGGGTCTTATGTAACTGTTGTACCTGCTCCTGCAGGGCTGGGTATGGTCGCTGGCAGCGCAGGACCACCGTGTGTGCTCCGGTTCTTGGGACAGCACCGTGAAGCTGTGGGACATGGCGGCCGATGGGCAGCAGTTTGGAGAGATCAAGTGTGAAGGGGCCCGGGCAGGGGGCCTGGGTGGGTAGAGCCCTGCCCAGCCATCACCCCAGCCTTGTGTGCCGTGTGTCCCCAGGGGCAAGGCGGCAGTGCTGTGCCTCTCCTACCGACCTGATATTCTGGTGACTGGTACCTATGACAAGAAGGTGACCATCTATGATCCCAGAGGTGAGCCTTTAATCCTAGTGCTTCGAAGGGAGAGAAGCAGATCTCTGAGTTCAAGATCAGCGTGGTCTACATAGTAAATTCCAGGCCAACTAGGGCTACACAGTGAGATCCTGCCGCAAGACAAAAACAAAAGCAAAAGAAAGGAAACAACGCAAGAGAAAAGAGCATGGGGTTGGGTGCAGGGGCTGAAGCAGTTAAGAGCACTGGAAGCCCTTCTAGAGGACCTGGGTTGGGTTGGGAAGCATCCACATGGTAGCTAACAACCATCTGTAGCTTCAGTTTAAGAGGGGGCATTACCTTCTGGCCTCCATTGGCACTGTGTACACGTCATGCACAAACGTGTAGGGAAAATATTCAGACATATAAAGTAAGGAGAAAGAGCAAAGCCTCAGAATAAGAAAAACTGAGTCATTTGAGGATGACATAAGCCTGTTTGCACTGCATGTCTTTCCCGTGGCTGTGCGACTTTCTTGTTCTGGGAATTGACCCTTGTACCTCCCTCACACTGGACAGATGCTTTGTCCCGGAATTGTATTCCCTTTTCACTTTTTTCATTTTGAGGCAGGCTCTCATTGTGTTGCCCAGGGTGTATATTAGGCTGGCCTCCACCTATTAATCCTCCTGTCTCAGCCTCCAGACTCCTGAGTAATTGGTATTACAGGCCTGCACCATGAGGTCTGGCTGATGATTAATCCCTTCCCCTTCCCCCATCCTGGGATGGAAGCCAAGGCCTTGTGCTGGCTAGGCTATTGCTTAGCTATTGAGCTGTGTCCCCAACCTAGCCTCAACTGAGTCATTTAACTCCATGAAACTAGGGGACCCTGAGCTGGACTTAGGCTTGGGCAGAATGTGCTTAGCTCAGTCTTGGGAGAAGCTGGTGGGGTTGGGGTGGGGGGAGGTATCATGGAGATGGGGCAGGAAAGGACAAAAGCCTGTAGGACCTAGATCTAGGTGGGGTGTGAGGGTAGTGGTCAGTTGTCAGGTGAGAGGCTGAATGGGTGGAAGGTTTTCCCAGGGGAGATGATAGCCCAGATCCTTGGTGGGCCTAGAGTCTCTGAAGGGCTGATGTCCTCCATCTTCCCTGGTCCCTCATCACGTTCCAGCTGGCTTGGCCCTGGTGAAGAGCCGGAGGCTACACTCCAGCGCTGTGCTAGCAGTGCTGGCAGATGACAGGCACATCATCTCAGGCAGTGAGGACCACAGTCTGGTGGTATTTGATCGTCGAGCCAATAGCGTCCTGCAGCGGCTGCAGGTGGGTGCAACCCTTTGCCGTGGGTCAGAGGAGAAGCACAGCCCAGTCTGCAGTTCCTGACCTGCCTTATGCCTTGTCCTTCCGACAGCTGGACTCGTATCTGCTCTGCATGTCTTATCAGGAGCCCCAGCTCTGGGCAGGTGACAACCAGGGCCTGTTGCACGTCTTCGCCAACCGAGATGGTTGCTTCCAGCTTGTTCGGGTCTGCTAGGACCCCTGTCTCTGCCTCCCCTTTGACTCCTTGGGTGTGGAGGGCTAACCATGGGAGAATTCCACCTGAGCGTCACCCATCCTTTCTCCTCTAGTCCTTCGATGTGGGTCACCGGTCTCAGATCACAGGGATCAAACACTCGCTGGGGACTTTGTACACAACGTCTACTGACAAGACTATTCGGGTGAGAGAACACTGGTCCATACAGACCCCCTCCCCTCAGTCGGCTAGGGCACATACCCTGACCTCTGCCACTTGTCCCTGTCAGGTTCAGGTGCCCACAGATCCACCCAGGACCATCTGTACCCGAAGCTACCACAACGTGTTAAATGGGGTAAGGTCCTGCCTCAGATAGCCTGCTGGCCTACCAAGAACCCAGGCCATTTCCTGATTCTACTGTCACTGTTCCCCAGATCTGTACTGAGGGCAACGTAGTGGTGGCTGCATCTGGTGGCATGTCATTGGAGGTCTGGAGGTTGCTGGCCTGAAGAGCTGGCTGGACATGGCTGTGGATGGATATTGGTATATACTGCCACTGAGGCCGCACCGGTGCCTCTGCTCTGGAGGAACTTCCTGCTATTGGTGCTGCTTCTGCCCGACTCCACAGACTTGGGACACAGGAAGCCCTAGAGCTGGGCTCACACCTGTGCCTGCGGGGGAGACATTCTAGTTTTAGTGACCAAGGGGACTATTTCTTACCTTCCACTTTTGGGTTTTGTTTTGTTGAGACAGGGTCTCATGTAACCCAGGCTGGCCTCATATGCACTGTGTTTGAGGCAGGCCTTGAATGCCTGATCCTGCTGCCTAAGTCCCAAGTGTTGGGATTACAGGTGTGCCACCATGCCTGAATGACCCATTTTGTTAGGATTTGGATTTCTCTCTCCCACAGGAATGAAGAGAAATAAACCTACTGTGCAGTTGTTGGAAACTGGAGTGTGAGCTTTCTGTGATGGGATGTCTGTGCCTCTTTGGGTTTGTAGATGTGTCTGAGTGGGTAGGAGGGTAACATGCCAGGGCTGAGGTGCCAGCTGTTCTGTGTATACATGACAGAAAACTCAAGGGCCGTGGACACCTGTGTCTGATGTAACTTAGTGAGGTGGTGGGCTGTGTGGCATATAGACTCTGACTCATCCCACAAACTTCATAAGTTTTTATAGAGAGCAGACACGTGTTTCAACCACCCTGTAGGTATGTGGCAGGCAGCCATAGTGCAGGTCTCTTCATGCAGGGCTCTAGGTGGACAGGTAAGTAAAGCTGTGACTGGAAATGGGCGTAGGAGGAGACATGACAGGTGTGCACTGGTCCCCAGAGACCTGTGGTACCTCCCAACCTCCCATTCATCACACACAGATTGCAACACAGGAGCTGTCATTTTTATTGAAGACCTTCCTGTGGTATCCAGGGTAATAGGGGCAGTAGCATTATTGTGGGTTCATAGGATAGCACAAGGTTTCTTTTCCTTGAAAGGGTTGGTGGCAGCTGGGATGCCCACAAGGAAGGGGTCACTCTTGGCCTGCTCCGTGCAGAACTGCAGCAGATCTGTGGCTGCCTTGGATACCTGCAGACCCCATCAAGTCAGCCACATTCGGGTATCCACCTGCTCCCTGCACAGCTGTGCCCACCCCCAGGCTTGTCCCAGCCCTCACCTTTATGCGGTTGATGCCTGCTTCCATCCGCAGTTGTTCGACTGCCCGGCGGGCCTGTCCAATGTCACTGCCAATGGTCACCTTGCTGGACATCTGGGAGAGGGTGAGCAGGGTTGTGCAAGCCTGAGACTCCAAGCTTCTGTAGCTCCTTCTCGGTCCCCAGCTACTCCTGCTTTCTTAAGACTCCTGAATATGCTTGGCTGCCTGCTCCAGCCTCACCTACCCTGCTCTGACTCTCTCCCCAATACTGACCTGGCTTTTTCAACACCCTTCCCAGTCCCTGCAGAGACTTTGAAGCCAGGACCCAGTGAAATGTCACCAGTAACAACAGTGGCAGCTGCTGTGACAGAAGGGGTCTGTTCCCCAGGAGGCCCAGTGGCTGCTTTGGTGTCACATGTTTCTTGGCTCCCCTGGGGGACTTGGCTACATGCCTGATGGATGTGGGACTGACTTACTGGTTATCTGTGGACTGTCCCCAGCAGACCTTCCTCCCTGCTTCTACCCCCTAAGGCTCTATGTTCTCTGGCTCAGCTCTTCTCTGAACTCCAAACTGTCTTTTTAATAACCCTTCTCCACTCCATTTTAAAGTTTTAATGGAGTTTGAGATGGTCTTGTAGTCCACACTGACCTTGCCATCATGCCCAGATGACTCTGTGTCTCCCCAGACCTGCATCCCAGCTCAGACATCCAACTTCAAAGCCTCCATCTCTCAGGCACTTCTGTTTCTGCCTCATGTACTATCATACCAACCTTTAAGTGAGATTCTCAGGCAGGTTCCTGCTCTAACTGTTCAACCATGCCCACTGGTCTGAGCCCGGACAGTACCTGTGTCAGTTGCCAGCTTTTCTATTCCCTGCTTTATTTCTGGCTGTTTGGGATATGGCAGTGTCCACCTGTGATCCTGTCACCATGGAGGATGGCTTGGGCTACATAAGTAAGGCTCTGTCACCAAAACCAACAGTCTGGGGTGGGACTGATTGGCATTATGTATTCTAAGCTACACCAGAAGCTGAGCTGCAAAGATTGTTTACTGGAAGCCAGGATTTAGAGGACAGCCTGGGCCACAGGAGGACCTTGTTGAGAAAATGTCTCTCGATTTGAAGCCTCTTGCAGTAAACTCATCCTCTGCACAGTCCACAAGCTGCTGCCGCGCACTACCTACTGGTATTTCCTGTTATTTATATGATCAACACCATTATTAATCCGACAGGGGCTATATCATTTAGACTGGTCTTTGACTCCTGGGCTAAGATGGCGCTCTGATTCATCCGCTTGAGTAGCCAGCCTGGGTACTCCCAGCCTGCTTATCATCCTTCCCCGTACCCCAAGGATTATCTTGACTCTGTTGTGTTCATGTTCCTGTGTTCATTCAGTTGTTTATTCTTTCATTCAACAGTGTATCAGCCTGGCTGAGCCGCTACAACAAAACCCCACAGACTGAACTGTATAAACCCCAGGAATTGTTGGCTGGGTGGCTGGAAATCTGAGGTCAAGGTGCTGGTGTTGATTTCTCTATAGCTTTAGCAACTTCTTTTACATTTTTTCTTTAAAATTGCATTCATTATCCCAGCCCTCAGGAGATAGAGGCAGGTTGATCTCTGTGAGTTGAGGCTAGCCAGGTCTACATAATAAATTCCAGCCAGTTGATTATATGATGAGACTGTCTCAAAAAAAAAAAATATTGTGTCAGAGGACAGCTTCTGGGAACCTGTTCTACCATGATGGTCTTGGGGATTGAACTTGGGCATCCAGGCCTCCTGACAAAGGGCTTTACCCAGTGAGTCATGGTCTTACCAGCCTGGAGGTCAACTTCTTGCTGTGTCCCCACAGCTTTTCCTCTTGCAAATCAGTGTTTACCTGAGCATAACGGCCATTACCATCTTAATCAGAGCAGCCTTGGTTACCGTCATCGAGCCTGTTCCCTAGAGGTGTGGTATCATCAGAGTCTCACTGGGGTTCAGGTCACTCTGCTTCCTTCCTTGCCACCCCCAGATGCACGAAGATCTCCCCCCAGCCACATATGGTATTGGGCACTGCTAGCATATATAGGTTAAATGAAGGAGAGGCCTTTATCTGTGCATCTTTGGAGAATCTGTCTGCAGTCTTTATACATCAGGAATTTTCTGGGTCTCCTGGCCTTGGCCAAAACACCTTGTGCTTGGCAGTTTTCTTCAGCTTAGGTTACCAACTCCTTCATCCACCTTCATACTTTGAGAGAAGGAGGGGGGAGGGGGGAGAGACAGAGGTAGGCCAGCAGACCACCTCAGATGTCACTCTCAGAAGATATTCACCTGGTCCCCAGACCTGTATGTATAACCTTGTGCATGCATGGCATGCTTATGGAGGTCAGCAGATAATGCATGGTAGTCCCGACTCCTTTTTTTTTTTTTTTTTTTAAATATTTATTTAATGCATATGAGTACACTGTAGTCTTCAGATACACCAGAAGAGGGCATCAGATCTCATTACAGATGGTTGTGAGCCACCATGTGGTTGCTGGGAATTGAACTCAGGACCTCTGGAAGAGCAGCCAGTGCTCTTAACCACTGAGCCATCTCTCTAGCCCAAGAGTCTTTTGTTTGTCATGTGCCTTTGGCTACCGAGCCATTCTGAAGTTCCCATCCCTAAGAATCTGCCTGTCTGTTTCCCCAGAGCTGGAATTACTGGTATTGGCACCCCCCCCCCCCCCACCCCACACACCCTTGAGTTCTAGGAATTGAATGCACATATTCAATTCACACTCTTGCTTTTTTGCAAAGTAAGGATTGTACTGACAGCTATTTCCTAGCCATGCCAGGCCCTTTTGTTGAGTCAGGGTATTGCTCTCTATAGTTCAGGCTGGCCTGGAACTCGGAGATTCTTCTGCCTTCAACTCCTGATTGCTGTGTCCCAAGCCCGGTTTAACTACTTAACAATTTCCTGTTTCATCAGACTGTGGTCATCAGGAGGGCAGAGGCCTTGTCCATTGCTAAATCTCATCGCCTAACCATTTTATTTCTAGTGTAGACTACACAAACTATAGGATTAGGGGTGCCCTGCCCTAGGCCCAGTATATCATTAAGAGGATGCATGAGATACAGATTCTCAGCAAGGTTCTTGCAGTAAAAAGATGGCAGTCATCCCTGCCTCCCCAGATACCCTTGCTCCAGTGAAAACTGAACTATGGCTAGAGGGGAAAAAAGAGGAAGCAACGAAGTTTGTTGAGATTCGGAGAAGCATCAAAAGAAGATACTATTTTTTTTGACAAAAGGTTGCAACTAACTCATTTTTTTTACTGATGCAAACCCCTTGTGTCCAAGGACTCTGTCCTAGAAACAATCACCTTGCTCATGGGGGACAAGAATATCTGGACAGACAGCTTGCAAACTAGGCACTTTGATCTGCTTGAAGCTGAATCTGCCTATAGGGAGTAACAGCTCCTGGACCATTTGTACGAAACAGGAATAAAATGGCCACTACCAGTACCAAAGGCACTGTCCAGGGTCACGTGACCAAGTAGCTTCCGGTGGTTCTCCCTCCTTCCTCCTCCCCCCTTGCCACCCCCACCAGCTCTGGAGTCGCATTTCCTGGGCTCGTGCCGAACACGCTGAAAGATTTTGCGGGTCCCAGGGTGCCGAGGCTACTGTGACCTGAGAGCAGCAGCGAGCGCATGGAGGGGATCCCGCCGGAGGCGGCGCCCTCCTCGGCGCTGGCCGCGGTGCTCAAGCACAGCTCGCCGTTGCCGCCCGACAGCGCCCAGGTCCAAGGTTACGACTTTAACCGCGGCGTAGATTACCATGCGCTTCTGGAAGCCTACCGCACCACCGGCTTCCAGGCTACCAACTTCGGGCGCGCGGTGCAGCAAGTCAACGCCATGGTGAGGCACGGGGCCACCCGGGTGGGAGGCGGGGCCGCCCCGCGCGGACTTCCTCCCGAGTGTCCGGGAGAGGCGGAGTCCTGGTGAACGAGTGTTCTGCGGTGGGTGGAGCTTGGGGTTAAAATCAAGACAGGGCTTGTAGGAGGAGCTTAACGCAGGGAGAGCCCTGGATTTGCTCTTCCCAGTGGAAGGAGACTTGAAAAGAAGATAATTGTGTGGTTCCCAAAGTGACAGGACCTGGACTTGGAATGGGAGGGTTAAGGACTGCACTGGGGTTGTGCTTTGGTTTTGTAGTAGTTTCCCTGATTGTAATCAACCCCTGTTATCCAATCCACTGGTTCCTCAACTGAAGTTTAGAGTTTTAGTGCAACTCTTCTGTGCCCAGATTGAGAAGAAGCTGGAGCCACTGGCAGTAGATGAAGATCATCACGAAGACCTGACTCAGAGCCGCCGCCCACTCACAGGCTGCACCATTTTCTTGGGCTATACTTCCAACCTCATCAGTTCGGGCCTCCGTGAGACCATTCGTTACCTCGTGCAGCACAACATGGTGGGTCCACGTTAGATCTGTGGCCCCAACCTCTTTGGGCCAATAGACAAAATAGTATTTATTGTTCATTTAAGAGAAATGACAAGGCTCAAGATAGAGAGTATCTGCTGTTCCGTGGAAGATTTGGGTTTGGATTCCAGTAACCACATGGTGACTTACAACCATCTTTAATGGGATCTGATGATGCCTCTTTCTTGTGTGTCTGAAGAGAGGGACAGTGTATTCACATGCATAAAATAAATCTTAAAGGGAAAAAATGGGTGTAAGGAAATGGACTGTTGCTTTTAGACATACTGGCAGTCCTCTCTGAGTGCTGGGATCACAGAGTGCTACTTTTTTTGGCTGTGGGTCTGCTTTAAGCAGAGGACTGGGCTTGAGTTGGTTTTGTTGTAGAGCTCGTGCTTTGGGTCTGGATGAGCTCAGGCCATTGTTAGGGATGAGGATCAGTGTTGCCCGTGACTACAGGTGGATGTATTGGTGACCACTGCTGGAGGTGTGGAAGAAGACCTCATCAAGTGCCTGGCACCCACATATCTTGGCGAGTTCAGCCTCAGGGGAAAGGAGCTCCGGGAGAATGGGATCAACAGGTAAGGCTCAGAGTTGTGGTGGGGGCAGGGAAGCTGGGCTGAGGGTCCTAGTGACAGATGCCCACATGGTTCCCATTTCCAGGATTGGGAACCTGCTGGTGCCAAATGACAATTACTGCAAGTTTGAGGACTGGCTCATGCCCATTCTAGACCAGATGGTGCTGGAGCAGAATACAGAGGTAGGCTGGGAGGCTCAGGACCTGCATGGTAGTCAGAGGACATAGGAGCTGACACTGCTGTTCTCTCCCTTGTTAGGGTGTGAAGTGGACACCTTCCAAGATGATCTCCCGGCTTGGGAAGGAGATCAACAACCCGGAGTCTGTGTATTATTGGGCCTATAAGGTGGGTTGGGTGAAAACAGTATCCCGAGAGTCTCTATCATTATTCTTAGTCTTCCCAGGTTATACGAGGAGCATTGACCAGAGAGGATAGGTGCTGTGTCACTTGGCTGCAGGGTTCTAGCTGTGCCCCTACATTCTTGGAATTAACAGAGTACTTTAGGAGTCAGTGGAACCCGACCCAGGGTGCCGTGCTCCCGGGGACGGTGCAGCTCAAGCGTCTGGACAGTAATCAGGCACTGCTCAGTGTGCCAGCACCGTCCTCAAGTCATGTGTGCTTTCCTCACATCTGCCTTCATGTAAAGCAGAGGTCCATGACCATAGAGAAATCAAGTGGCCTCCTTAGGTCGGGAGGGATGCCACTGGGTTGGGGATCAATTTTTCTGGGGTGTGAGCTGTAGCTGCTAACTGGCCTGTCCCCACCAGAACCACATCCCTGTGCTGAGTCCTGCGCTCACAGATGGCTCACTGGGTGACATGATCTTCTTCCATTCCTATAAAAACCCAGGCTTGGTTCTGGACATCGTTGAAGGTGAGGAGCTAAAGCCCTGGGAGAAGGGTGAGGAAAGCCCACTGAGGCCAAGGCCTGACCTCTGCCCTCTCTCCCAGACCTGCGACTCATCAACATGCAGGCCATTTTCGCCAAGCGCTCTGGGATGATCATCCTGGGTGGAGGTATGGTCAAGCACCACATCGCCAATGCTAACCTCATGGTGAGTGGAGTGGCCCTTGGCAGGCCGTCCCCACCCTGTTACAAGAGATGGTATGCTAGGCATGCACTTCAGCAGTGGGCTAGATGGACCAGAATCCCTGTCCTCTTTGGAGTTATGTTGGGGTGAGGCAGGTCAGACAGCCATAAGTTACATGCATGTGAGGACTAAGTAATGTCAGTCAGGCAAGGTGACTAGTCATAGCTACTTGGGAAACTAAGGCAGGAGGAAGGCTTGTCCATAGTTCAGGGCCAACTTGAAATGCTGTGACATGAAAAGAATGCTGTTTACTAAAGGGAGTGTTGAGACAGTCTTCTGGAATCGTAAGCTTGAGCAGAGACTGACGTGTTACCCACCAGCCTTATGGTTATGTACGGGAAGAGCATTCTCAGAGAGGGAACATCTAATGCAAAGGCCCTGAGACAAGTAGTGAAGGCTGCCTAGACGTTACACTGCGCAGCCAACTTGGCCTGTGGAACTGTCTGAATGAGATCAGGACTCAGGAAGAACATATTTGCAGAGGCCCTCTGGTGGCTGTGGGGTGAGAGTAATGGATCTGAGGCACAGAACAGTGCTGTAGTGGGAGCAGAGGTAGGTGTGGTCTCCTGCAGATGGTTTGTGGCAGCCACCGAGCCATCTCTCCAGCCCTATACACTATTCTTACTTTGTCTGTGTTTTAACTGGTTTGTCACATGGGGTGCTCAGAAGTGGTACATTTTGGTTTACGGTAGGACAGCTTGTATGCAGGTGGTGGTTGTGTTGGAAACATCATCACCTGCCCATGAACCTCAGGCACTGATGGGCCCTTCCTAAAAGCTCTCTAGGCCTTCCTCTGTGTCATACCCAGCCCGTGTGGCTCTGGTGGTGCCTCTGTCTATGGTTTCTGACCAGGCCTTCCTCTATACACAGCGGAATGGAGCTGACTATGCTGTCTATATCAACACAGCTCAGGAGTTTGATGGCTCAGACTCGGGAGCCCGGCCAGATGAGGCTGTCTCTTGGGGCAAGATCCGGATGGATGCACAGCCAGTAAAGGTAAATGGTGGCTGACCAGGGTGCAGGGTCCATGGGATAGCCCATGGCTCCATGGCTTACTCAGGTCCTCTGCAGGTCTATGCTGATGCTTCTCTGGTTTTCCCCTTGCTGGTGGCTGAGACATTCGCCCAAAAGGCAGATGCCTTCAGAGCTGAGAAGAATGAAGACTAAGAAGATTGGTTAAGACTGAGGCTTTTTGCCACACCTTTATTTATTAACTTTATATACCAGCCCCTCCCTGGGCCCACTCCTTGGTAGCAGCATCTCTAGAATAAATGGTCTTTTTGTTGGGTTTTCTGAGTTGTTCTGGATCTTTGGTGTCAGGTCCTTAAGCCTCAGCCTGCTCCACCCTCTGCCTCATAGGTCTCTTCTCGCCAGTACTGGATGCTGCCTCCCATGGCAGTCAGAAGGCAGGGTTCTGTGGGATGGTAAGCCAGCGACTGTACCACATGAGAACCCACAGGCAGGGCCAGTGCCAGAGCACCCTAAGGAATGAGTGGTAGGGAACAATTACTATCAATTAGTCTCCTTGAGATCTAGCCTGAAGTCCTCAGTCATCTCTTCCCTGACTTCTTTTGGTGGTGCTGAGAATGCTAGGCAAATCATGCCATTGAGCCACCCACATCTTTGGCCTAGAGACTGCCAGCCATGGACATACAGAGGCCCTAGCTCAGTCTTCCTTGTGACCCACCTGGAACCAGCTACAGGCACCATCTTCTCAAGTCCTTTAGCACATATGCTGTTCCCCTTGCTTGAGTGTCCTTCCTGATTTCCCCTCATTCATCCTTCACATTCCAGCTTAGGAGGCTGAGGCAGGATGAATTCAAACCCAGCCTGGGCTACAAAGTGAGACACATACCTCCACCCTCTGCCAGAGGTCCCAGCTCAAATACCTGTCATCACTGCTCCTTTCAAGCATGGGAAACACACAGCTGATACCCTTAGCAAGGAGCACAAGGGGAAGGCTCACCTCCACCAGGTCCCAGAAGAAGACTTTGCCATCCTCAGAGCAGCTGACCACGTGTGTGTCTCGCTCACTCAGGCAGCAGTCCAGCTTGTACTGCTGATTCTTATGGCCAACATACCTAGCAGCGGGGGTGGGAGGATCAGAAGGGCTTGTTCCACCCCAGAAGTGGGGTGAGGGGGAAAGCCAACCATGGAGACTCACTCGCCCAGCAGCTCCCCTGTGTCTTTATCTAGAAGCCGTAGAACAGAGTCCAGGCTGGATATCAGCGTGCACTGCCCATCCCGGCTGAAGCAGGTGCAGGTGATGGGGCCTTAGAGAGAGCATGGCAGGCAGGTGAGGCTGGGGACTCTTGCCTGTCCCACCACTTGCCTTGACTGTCCCACTGGCCTCTGGCCACACTCACTGCCCACGTAGTCTGAGGAGACCTGCCCCATCCTTAGGTCGTAGCGCCTCACGCGGCCATCCACAGAGCTGTAAGAAAGGGTAGATCCAGCCTAAACAATTGCAACCGTTTTTATTTTATTTTATTTAAGGTTTATTTATGCAGGAATATATCTTATAAAGATTTAGTTATCATTTTTCCAGACAGGCTTTCTTTCTGTAGCCCTGGCTGATCCGGAACTCACTCTGTAGACCAGTCTGACCTCTCAGCACGCACAGGCCCTAAGTTTCATACTCAGCATCTCAAGCAGTAAAAACAAACTGAAACTATGAGCAGAAAGGGTAGCCCAAAATCTGCTATCCCTGGTAGATCCTGAAATCAACCTACTATAGATACCAAAGAAACTGTATTCTCAGAGTGCGACTCCTTCCTCATCTCCAGGACCACCACCATCTTATTATTTTTTTTTTTGAAAAGTTAAAAATTCCTTAATTTTTTATTCTTGGTACCACTACCACAATTTACAGGGCAATGTACCTGATGTAATGAAAAGAAAAAGAAGAAGACAAAGCTACAACAGATAGAAGACCTCAGGAGTGTCCATCTAACTGACACTACATTGCATCAATCAATAGCTGCACTTTTTGCAAACTGGCTGTGACAGTCCTGAACAAGAAGGGTTTCCTGTTTAAGCTGCAGTAACTTTTCTGACTGTGGATCATCGTTCCTCCTGTGGCAGATTTTTACAGTTCCTCTAATGCGTTTACGACGACTGTCTCAGAGTGACCTGAATCTATCCTGACACCTCCTCACTCTCTGTCCTGCTAAGAACTGTAGCCGTTTCTGTTTTAAAACCTTCTGCTTCCATATCCACTACTTCCAGCTCCAGATCCACAGCCACCTCCACAGGGACTCCCTGAGCTTCTGTCACCTTAACTGCTCCTTCATGGGTCCATAATTTGATTGTTGCTGTCCACTGTCATTTCCAAAGTCATTATGGTTCCCACCGCCACCAAAATTCTCTCCTTCACTGTAACCATCATCTCTTCCTCCTTCACCGTATCCACCGCCTTGGTTTCCATATCCTGGTCCCCCACCTCCATAACCTCCTCTACTGCTGTGACCAGGGCAACCACCATAGTTGCACCATCACCTCCAAATTCATTATATCCACCATCACCACCTCCATAACCACCTCTGCTGCCTCCACCTCCACTACCAAAGTTTCCTCCACGACCCATAAAGTTGCCAGATCCACCCCCTGACCTCTCTGTGATCCAGCAGACTACATCTCTTGTTTAGAAAGGGCCCTTTTCACTTCACAATTATGCCCATTAATAGTGTGGTATTTCTGAACAACAATTTTATCAACTGTGTCATGATCATCAAAAGTTACAAAAGCAAATCCTCTCTTTTTCCCACTCTGCCTGTCTTCCATAACTTCTATGGTTTCAATCTTGCCATACTTTTCAAAATAGTCTCTTAGATTTATATTCTTCCATATCCTCTTTAATACCACCAACAAAAATTTTCTTCACCATTAAATGGGCACCAGGCTTCACAGAATTCTCTAGAAACAGCTCTCTTTGGTTCCACCACATACCCATCGACCTTGTGTGGCCGAGCACACACTGCAGCATCCACCTCAACACAAGAGTAGGTCACAAAACCAAAGTCTCTGGAACGTTTTGTTTGAGGATCTCATAACCACACAGTCTGTAAGTGTGCCCCATTTATCAAAATGTTCTCTTAAACTGTCATCTGTGGTTTCGAAGCTCGGCCCACCAGTGAACAGTTTCCTCGGCTGCTCTGGTTCCTCAGGATCATGGCCCTCCATTTTGAGACTGGACTCCTCTTCCAACTTGAGTTTGATATCACCATCTTATTTTTGTCTTGTATAAAAGTTTTGCCTATAATCCTTAATGCCCACACCCCCAAAGCAGCTTTCTCCTATTTTTGAGACAGGATCTCAGAGTCATGCTGGTCTCATATTCACTTTGTGACTGAGTTTGTCCCTGAACCTCTCTCACATGCTAGGATTACAGGCGTGTCCTACCACACACCTGGCTCACCACCTACCACACCAGGAATTTTGGAAGCATAGCCACTTCTGCCAGTCTTCCTCTCAAAGAAATAAGGCATTTCACCACTCTTGGAAAAATAAATGTCCAAATGTCCCCTGCAGGCCTCCAGACCCTGTTCTGCCATGCCTTCAGCTCTCATCTGGCCTAGCTGCACCTGCCAAGTTCATCTTGGGATATGTGCTTGCTTTCCCTCCAGCTAGCCACTAGGCGGCTCTAAGTCCACCCAAGCTTGGTCTCACCAGGCCTTCACTGGCACCAATTCTACCTTTCTGCTGTCTCACAGATCGTCACTCCTTCACTTTTGTCCCTAATGTGACTAGATATTGTACTTATGCTTGATCTTTCTCTATTTATTTATTTATTTATTTATTTTGAGACAGGGTTTCTGTGTGTGGCCTTGGCTGACCTGGAGCTCTGCACACTTCTGCTTCCTGAGTGCTAAGATTAAAGGCATGTGTCTCTACTGACTAACTATAGACAGGCTGGCCTTTAACTCTTGGCCCTGTGCCCTGGCCTTCTCAATGCTGGGAAGATATCATTACATCTGCCATAGTTGGCACTCAGTAATTTTTTTTTTTTTTTTTTTTTTTTGAGACAGGGTATCTTTAGTCCTAGCTGGCCTAGAACGTGTTATATAGACCAGAATGGCCTGGAACTCAGATCCACCTGCTTTTGCTTTCCAAGAACTGGAATAAAAGGCACATGTCACCATGCCTGCCTGGCTCATGGTTGCATTTATTTATGTAAAATTTAATCAACTTTTTGGATTAATTTTTATCTCATATACATGGATATTTTATATATATGAACCATGTATGTGTCTGGCTTCCTGGAGAGGCCAAAAGAGGGGTTGGATTCTCTAGAACTGGAGTTACAGATGGTTGTGAGCCACCATGTGGATGTTAAGAATCAAACCTGGGTTCTCTACAAGAGCAACAAGTGTTCTAAACCACTGGACAATCTTTCCAGCCCCCATGGCTGCATTTACTGACTGTCCTGCTAGACAGGACAGACTAGAAACTGCAGCTTTCAGTGGAAGAAGTTACCCAGTCTCTACCATTAGGTAGCCTATGCTGAACAAGGAGATCTAGAAAGGTCCAAGCAGGTGGCATCAGACATGGGACTTGAAGGTGAGAGTAGCCAACCAGATGCAGCCAAGGAGAGAAGTAAAGTACAGAGACCATTGTGTTTGCTTAAGCTCTTGAGCTGGGCCACAGTGTGGAGTCCGCCACAACCAAGTTCCCTATCACCAAGCTGAAATTAAGTGATGTCTGTGAGCCTGGGAGAAGTCCCAGAGGGTTAAAAAGCAAGACTGGTGATCCAAGTTTGATCTCTGGAAACCACTAATAGCTGGATGGAGTAGGAAGATCTAGTGTCTTAGCATGATTCCTGGGTAATGGGGCTGGGGACAGAAGATTCTCCTGGAAAGCCAAGGGCCAGTCAACCTGGAGTACATAGCATGGCAGAAATGGAGAGAACAGCCTGTCCTCTGACCTCTACATGTCTGCACACACACAATACTAAAAATAAATAAAAAAAACCTCCAGCCCCAGAGACGTCTTTGACCTCTGCTGATACCTCCCCATCATACACATATCCCCCCATACAGATGCATCTACACTATTTTAAAAATTTTTATGTGTATTTGTGTTTTTGCTTGCATGTATGTTTGTTATCATGTGCATGCCTTGTGTCTCACAGGCCAGAAGAAGGTATCAGGTCCCCTGGAACTGAAATTACAGACAATTAACTGTAAGTTATCACACGGGTGCTGGGAATTGAAGCTAGATTTCTTTGGAAGTGCAGCCAGTGCTTTTAACCACTGAACCATCTCTCCAGCCCTCATGTCTTTGATCTTTTGGGATTTTATTTATTTATTTATTTATTATATATAAGTACATCATTCATTCATTTATTATATATAAGTACATCATTCATTCATTCATTTATTATATATAAGTACACTGTTGCTGGCTTCAGACACACCAGAAGAGGGCATTGGATCCCATTACAGATGGTTGTGAGCCACCATGTGGTTGCTAGAAATTGAACTCAGGACCTCTGGAAGAGCAGTCAGTGCTCTTAACCACTAGCCATCTCTCCAGCCCCTGGGATGCTTATTTTTGATTTACTGAATGGTCTGGGCTGGGCCAGGCTTTGAGGTGACACCTAGAATTGCATCAATGGCAGTAAAGAGGCAGAGCAGGGAACATTGCCACAAGCCCAGCCTGTTGTATATAATGAATTCCAAGACGGAGTGGGTCCCTGTCAGAAAAACAAAAACATATCTAGGCTGGGATTCAGCATTTGTGTGTCTCTCTCTCTCTCTTTCTCTCTCTCTTTCTCTCTCTCTCTCTCTCTCTCTCTCTCTCTCTCTCTCTCTCTCTGTGTGTGTGTGTGGTGTTGTTTTGAGACAGGGTTTCTGGGCTGGAGAGATGACTCAGCGGTTAAGAGCACTGACTGCTCTTCCAGAGGTCCTGAGTTCAAATCCCAGCAATCACATGGTGGCTCACAACCATCTGTGATGAGATCTGATGCCCTCTTCTGGTGCGTCTGAAGACAGCGACAATGTACTCATATATAGTAATTTAAAAAATCTTTTTTTAAAAAATCTTTATTTATTTATTTTATGTATGTGAGTACACTGTAGCTGGCTTCAGATCCCATTACAGATGGTTGTGAGCCACCATGTGGTTGCTGGGAATTGAACTCAGAACCTCTGGAAGAGCAGTCAGTGCTCTTAACCACTGAGCCATCCCTCCAGCCCTAAAAAATCTTAAAAAAAAATAGACAGGGTTTCTTCACATATCCCTAACTACTCAGAGATCCAAATGCCTCTGTCTCCTGAGGCTGGGCATTAAAAGCATGTATGTGTCACCATGCCCTTCATGGCTCATTCTGATACTCTCAGCACTTGGGTGGTAGAGGCAAAAGAAGATTAGGAATTGAAGGCTGTCTTGGATTACAAAAGGCCCTGTCTCAACCAAACTCTGGCTTCTATGACCTCCAGTGGCACCAGGGCAAGGAGTGTGGCACTGGACCTACTCACCCTGCCAAGATCTCATGGTCTGACACCTTTACACTGGATATGCCGTCTCTGGCTTCATCTAGTGTCTGCACTGGCTCAGGCTTCCGAGATCGACAGTCCCAACATCGCACACTGGAATCGATAGAACCTGTAAGGCCAACATGAAGGTGAGGTCAGGGTTGGGTCTCTGGGTAGCAGCCAGTTTCTTGCTGTCTAGACCGCAGACTCACCAGACAGGATGACTGTGGCCTCTTCATTAAACTGAACGGTGTTCACCTTCTGAGAATCAGGAATTACCAATTTAGAGAAGTGGGGCTTTTGGAGGATTGGGATAAAGGTAAGGCTCTCAGTGCATGTTGAAGCAAGGGCACATGTTTTAGGTAGGGAAGGTTCTGGGGAAACTGGAAGGAAGATAGTGCTTGGTGGCTGCCAGGGTATACTAGATGGGCATATGGGGAAGACTGTAATGGAAGGATCTTCCTCGTACCACCTATGCGCTAATATGGATCTCCACAATGCACACGTTAATGAGGGTCTTCTAGTTTGTACTCACTCCGGCGTGGCCCCGAAATTTGCGCACGACCTGCCCAGTTGCTACATCCCACAGCACCACCGTCTTGTCCCCGCCACCAGAACAGAGATGGCTGTTGTCAAAGGAGCTGAAGAACGGTAAAAAGAAGGTCAATATCCATTCACGATCCTGGCCTCTGCGCTCCTTATTCCGGTCTGGCCAGGGGCTCACCCGGCTGCATCCAGCACTTCGTAACCGTGGCCACTGTACGTCCGCAGCAGCGTCCCACGCAACGGGTTCCACAGTTTTAGAGTTTTATCGCTGCCGCACGTCAGGCAGTAGTTGCCATCCACTAGGAAAGAGTAGGCAGGGGTTACCCGACCGCGGGGCTCAAGTGGAGGGACGCCCGGGATGAAGGTGAGATTGCTTACCATTAAATCGCACGGCTCGCACCGCGCCCTGTCCGCAGTCCAGCGTCTTCAACCGTTTCTGCGGCAGCTCCGGTGCCCTAGGCTTTGGCTCAGGAAAAGCCATACTTTAAGGGTATTAGACCGCTGCCCGCTTTACTACTGTTTGTATGAGACCGCCTTCCTTCCAAGCTTTCAAAAAAAAAAAAAAAAAAAAAAAATCCTTGCTCGGGTGTAACCTTATTATTGTCCCCCAGGATTTATTTCCTGCGTCGCACTTCCGTGCTCAAAATTTCAGTGCGTTAATGAGTGTTGGGGATAATGAAAGCTCTTTTCATTTTTTTTTCTATACTTTCTACTTACGAGGAACTATTCTAGCCTTTTCTCGTTCTCCTTTTTTTGGCTGAGAGCAATCCTGGCCACTGCCAATTGGGAACAGGAGCGCCAGGTTACTGGTGTTACTCTAAAAGCCATCCTTCATTCTCACGCCGGAAGCTGCTGTTCCAGCCGTGAAAGGAAGACGGCGTGGTATTTAGTTTGCTATGTCCACCAACAATATGTCCGACCCAAGGAGGCCCAACAAAGTGCTGAGGTGAGCAGTCCAGCAAGTCATGGCAAGGCGTCTTTGGTTGTGGCCGTGGGCCTAGGCTAAATTGGCCCAGGTGGGGCTTGATCACTCCTGATCCTTGAACATGTCGCAGGTATAAGCCTCCTCCGAGCGAGTGCAACCCGGCTTTGGACGACCCGACTCCGGACTACATGAATCTTCTCGGCATGATCTTCAGCATGTGTGGCCTCATGCTTAAGGTGGGTGGGGATGAATTTCCCTGAGTGTCTGTTGGTCCGCCTGAAACTGAAGCCCGGGGGCGGGTTCAGAAAGAGGCAGGTCCTCTGGCTGTGTTGGGAGTGGGGATGGGGGTGGGGGCTGAGGTCAGCGGGGGGGGGGGGGGGGCGGGCGGAGCTAGGGTGAGGCCCCCAACATAGAGGAAGTTGGGCTTGTACTTGTTGACTCATACATAGCCTAGCGGGTCTGAGAGTGGAGCCTAATTTAGACACTTTAAAGAAGACTTATGGAAAAAAATGCTGGGAGGGTCCTAAGCATGTGGGAATGTTAAAGCAGTCTAAGAGGATGTGGTGGGGTGAGAAGTGTAGGACACACGCGCACACACACACACACACACACACACACACACACACACACTAGGATCAGAAGCCTGCTGCTTGGAGTAGGCTCTGAAGGGTTGGTGTTGAGGTACTTATTGGGGACAAGGTCCAAGCTGCAGGTGGAACCTGATATTTGAGGATCTTGGTTGTGGGAACTTCTTGGCATACTTGTCACTGACCAAGTCTCCTCACCCACCTTTCTTCAGCTGAAATGGTGTGCTTGGGTTGCTGTCTACTGCTCCTTTATCAGCTTTGCCAACTCCCGGAGCTCGGAGGACACTAAGCAGATGATGAGTAGCTTCATGTGAGGATCCTGAGTAAGGGGATGGGGTCCCATGCATGCTCTCCAGAACTGACAGCTCTTTTCTGTCTCAGGCTCTCAATCTCTGCCGTGGTGATGTCCTATCTGCAGAATCCTCAGCCCATGACACCTCCATGGTGATGCCACCTAGGAGGGTTGGTTCCTGGTCTCCGGCCCACCTTCTCTCTGGCCTAGCCTTTGGCTGCCTCCACCCTCCCTCAGCTGCTGTCTTAAACTTGCCTGAGTGTGGCTTCTGGACTCCCAGCTGAATGGAGGGAAGTTGGCCCTTTCTTTGGGGTTCTGCTTCTGCTTTGACAAAGAGATAAACCTGCAGACCCCTCTTCTACCTTCCTTCCCCTGGCCACGGTTATGAGCAACACTGTTCATGTTTCTAAGTATTCACTTGTTTTCTTATTGAAACCAGTTGATATAAAAATTTCCACTCTGGTTGGCTTGTATTACTTCTCTTTTGTTCATGGGGTGTTCTGCCCAGTGAAGACTGCCCAGTGTTGGGGCCCCTGTCTTAGCTTTTTAAAAAATGAGATTATGTTCATATTTCACAAGCCTCATGTCTAGGGTTAGGCATCAGGGGCAAGACAATTATTTCTACACTTGGTTGATTGTTGGCCTTCATAGCCTAACCAATCTAGGCCTTGGTTTTCTGTGTGTCTGTGTGTGTGTTGTTTATTTTGAAGTGCTGTGTATGAAAGTCAGGGCTTTATACAGGCTACACAGGTATTCTACAAAGGTATATTTCTAGGTTTTATTTATTTGTGTATCCCTACATGGCCATGGCTGGCCCAGTAAACAGTCCTGCCTCAGCCTCAGCATGCTGACATGACAGCTGTATATTAATATACCAAACCCTGGTCCTGAGTTTTCCTAGCACAGCAACAGAGCAGTGAATAGAACTTTAAGAGTTGGGAAGGGTATGCAAGACTCAGGGTTCTCTCCTCTACAAGGCCCTCCCAGCTCACAGGCTGCTCAGTTTCTGTCCAGACTGGGCTTGCTGCTTCATCTTTGGCATTCCAGCGGCAGTTTGTTTAAAGTCCCAGTCCCACAGGCAGATCAGAACTGTTTTCGACTCTAGGTCCTTCCAGGACCCCAGCCCTAAAACACAGTATGATACCCTAGAATCCCATCTACACTTTCCACCCCTTAGGAAACATTAAAGCCCACTTTAAAAGCTGAATCCTTTGCTCACGCTCATTCAAAAGCATATCAAAAAGTCTTAGTGCTAAGGTCTCCTGCCAAAAGAGCCCTGTGTGAAATGGGGATAGATCCAGTTCTTCCCTGTGCTCAGTACAGATATGTCGGTCTAGTCGGTCTACGGCCACGGTTCCTTAATAGCCTAGGCCCTGCCCCCTTTCTCACCGATTGGCGGCTCGGGTTCTGGGGGAGGAGCATTCTCGGGGATTTAGCTAGGGTAGAGAAAGCCGCGGAAGCGGCGTCGCCGGAACCATGGGCACCCGATCGTTCACCTCTGGTGTCGGTGCTGGTGTCGCTGGTGTCAGAAACTCTGGGTGGCTCTGGATGAGCTTCTGCAACCTAGGTTTGCCAGTCCAGCCTATTTCCTTTCTTTATTGGTTGTTACTGGCCGCGCCTGGCGCTCGAGCCGCGGGTTACAAGGTGAGCTGGGGCCCGCGGGCGGAAATGTATTTGGGCAGAGTTGAACTAGGGATGTGGGTGACACTAATCCATAGGAGACTGCTGTTGATCTGAGGGTGTGGACTAAGAGCGTGCATTGGGTTTCTGAAAAGGTCTGGCGTGAGCCTGAAAGCAAGGCTGCATGTGATTGTACTCACCGCCCTGTGACTCCAAGTGGCCCGCTTGGACTTTGCATGCACTTAACTGTGGTTGGTCATGTGAAGGATGAGCAGCCTCTTGGAAGCAGGACTCTAAGCTTTCACAGGTTGTGCTTGCACGGCTCCACTTGTTGGTGACTGCATCCCCCAAGACACATCTGGGGTGGCTCTGCTGAAAAATCTGTCTTGCAAATCTGACTACATCACCTGGAAGCGCCTCTTCTTTACTTTCCAGAGTGTGAGATGTACTCTGGGCTGTTCATCCCTAGTTTCACCTTCAAGGACTCTGGTTCCTTCCTGTGCAAGTCACTTCTCAGCACCATGCCTCAGTGTCCTAGCCTGACAATTAGGGCCAGTATTGCCCCACATCTCAGGGTGGTTTCCTGCCGTCTGCAAATGCTTAGCTAACCCCAGCTAAAGTTATCATCCTAATGTGATCTGCCCGATGGGGTTTGTGCAGAGTGGGAATTGCATCTATAGAGTATTTGGGCATAATACTCTGTGTGCCTTTCCTGGGACAGATTATAGCTTTTTGACCTCTCTGGATCACTTCAAAGTAAAGGCCTGTGCTTGTGCCATCTTCCTGCCTGCTCTGTGATCGTGGAAATCAAACCATGCTAAGCAAGGGTTCTACCACAGAGCCCCCAACCTGCCTGCCTCTAAAATTCTAGATTACTGACAGGGAATGTGTATGTTTTGGGGGTCTCTGTGCAGACATGTCCCACAACGAAGCCAGGCATGCTTAATGTTCACCTGCTGCCTCATACACATGACGATGTAGGCTGGCTGAAGACCGTGGACCAGTACTATTATGGCGGTGAGTAGACTCTAGTTCTTCCACAGACCTGGACATTGGAGTGGGAGCAGTGAGTTTTCTGGATTCTGTTATCAATGCATATCTTCTAGTGGGCTCTGACTTCCTGACCTTGATGTCCACAGTCCTGAATGATGTTCAGCACGCATCTGTTCAGTACATCTTAGACTCGGTAATCTCCTCTCTACTGGAGGATCCTACTCGTCGCTTCGTCTATGTGGAAATGGCTTTCTTTTCCCGTTGGTGGAAGCAGCAGAACACTGCGACACAGGACATCGTACGGAACCTGGTGCGCCAGGGTGAGCCTGCCCCAAGAAGTGAAGAGAAAGCCCAGCCCACCTTGTACTTCTGCAAACCTGCTCTCTCAGACTATTTATTTATCTCCTTATTATCATTATTATTTAGTGGGCTAATGTCTTATTATATAGCTCTTCCTGGCCTGGAATCTGATATTAGACTAGGCTGGTCTTGAACTTGTGGAAATCCTCCTTCCTCCCTGCTTCCCTAGAGCTATAATGAAAGGCTTGGGCAACCAGATATCTCTGAGATTTTTATCATCTCATGGTGTGCACACATTGTACCCATAGTTCTACCTGCTTAGAGTCTGTCTTCATGTAGAGAGCCCTGTCTCACAAGGTCCCAGCTCCAGTGGCTCCAATGGGGAAGTCAGTCATGCAGATCTAAGCACACTGGTTTGGAAAGTCCCTTCCTCTTCAGGCTTCGGTATATAGTATGGTCTATTTTCCTAGTCTTGCCCATGATGGCCCCACTTCTAACAGCTACCCTTTTCCCCCTGCCTTCTTTGAACAGGGCGCCTAGAGTTTGTCAATGGTGGCTGGGTGATGAATGATGAGGCAACCACCCACTATGGTGCTATTGTGGACCAGATGACACTTGGGCTACGCTTCCTGCAAGACACATTTGGTGTTGATGGACTTCCCCGAGTGGCCTGGCATATTGACCCTTTTGGTCACTCTCGAGAACAGGCCTCCCTGTTTGCCCAGGTGCCAGCCAGCCTGTTCTCTTTCGGACCAGCCCTTAACCTACTCTGACTCTGCCTTTAGCTGCTCAAACCCTGCCCTTCTCTAGTCCCTGGGACTAGACTGTGGCTTGCTGAAACACACCACCTCTTGGGTGAAATTGACTCCTGAGAGTTGAGGTCAAGCCCTGCCTGGTCTACGTCCTAGGGTCTTACAGCTTTAAACTGCGTTGTTGTCCCTTCCCTTGACCAGGCCTTATCTGAATTTTGAACTCCATTAGCCTGCTAGGGCTGGGACAGCTCTTTAAACCAGTGACTGGTGGAGATACCTTCCTTTAAATACAGCTTCATGTCTGTGTTGACCTGACCCACCTCAAGACTCTAGAGAATTTGGCTTTGACATAACTAGGGAGGTGGAAGTGGGTTGTGGTTTAACAGTTGCTTCTTCTTTGTTAATCCTCAACCTTGGAAATAAACATTCAGGCTTTGTGGGACCCATGCCTGTAATGGCAGCATTTGGGAGGCTGGTGCAGGAAGACTGAGCTATGGTCTATACTGAGACCCTGTCTCAGAAAAGAATCTAGGGCTGGAGAGATGGCTTAACACTTAAGAGCACTTACTGCTCCTCCAGAGGTCCTGAGTTCAGTTCCCAGCAACCACATGGTGGCTCAGAACCATCTGTTATGGGATCCGATGCCCTCTTGTGTGTCTGAGGACAGCTACAGGGTACTCACATGCATAAATAAATATAAAAAATTATTCTTTACTATATATGGCTATTTTGCCTGCATGTATGTCCATATACCACACGTGTGCAGTGCCCACACAGGAGGATTATAGGATCTCCTGGAACCAAAGTAGTGGGTGGCTATGAGAGTCACATGTAGATGCTGGGTGTTGAACTCCGCTCCTCTGGAAGAGCAGATAATGATCTTAACCACTGAGTCATCTCTCCAGCTCCGAAAAACTTAGTTTTAGTTGTGCATACCTTCTCTTTGTGGTCTGTCCCAACTGGGTAAGGAGGCCCTACATTTTTTCACTCCCTTCTCTCCGCACCGTCAGATGGGCTTTGATGGCTTCTTCCTTGGGCGCATTGACTATCAAGATAAATTTAATCGTGAGGGAAAGTGTAAGATGGAGGAGATATGGAGAGCCAGTGCCAGCTTGAAGCCCCCCACTGCTGACCTCTTTACTGGTAAGTGGGTGTGAGAGTAATTCCTTCAAGGCCTCAAGATCAGAAGGCTTTGCTGTGATGCTGTGCTGTGCTGTGATTATTTTAGGAATTTTAATAATTTTTGAGCAGGGCTCTGTGTGTTCCTTTTGTACCATCCCTTTTGAATTTAGAAATCTACCCTGGGTGGGATTTGACAGGCTCTGACCCCAGGACAGGCCTCGGGTGCTGAGTCTGGTTTTGTCTACAGGTGTGCTTCCCAATAATTACAACCCTCCGAAAAACCTGTGCTGGGATGTGCTATGTACGGACCCTCCTGTGGTGGACGATCCCCAGAGCCCTGAGTTCAATGCAGATGAGTTGGTCAATTACTTCCTGATGCTTGCCTCTTCCCAGGTAATAAAGATATCCACATCACAGTCCAGAGTATGCACGCACAGGCACCTAAGTTCTCCCAAAGCCCAGGGATATGCCTCCAAGGGATATGAGGGGCTGGAGAGACAGCTCAGCACTTAAGAGCACTTGCTGCTCAAGTATGAGGGTCAAGAGTTTAGAGCCCAGGTCCCACATAGTAAGTTAGTCATTCTAACCACATGTTCCTGAATGGGAGTTATCTAGAGCTCCAGCTCCAAGGGACATAGAGACAGGAGGGTCACTGGGGCTCTGGATTTCAGCCTGTGGAAGAAAATGCAGGTCCCAGATTCAAGGAGAGATTCTGCCCAGAGGAGTAGGCAGAGAATGGTAGGAGGGCACCTGGGACTCTCTTCTGATTTGTGCATGTATATGACAAATGCATCCCTCACAATGTGTAAATACACAGAAAACACACACATACACACATACCTTTTTTTTTTTTTTACTGAACATTTTCTACTTTATTTCAATACAATTTCAACATATAGTACACAATACCTTAAAAAACAAAAGATAATGGGGCCAGCTATAATGGTGTACTTTAATGATAGGAGCTGGGGAGAAGGCAGGTAAAGCTCTGTGAGCTTGAAGCCAGCGAAGGACTACATAGTTTCAAACCAAAACAAATAAACCTAAGAAGTGGGCCAGTGAGATGGCTCAGTGAATAAAGGTGCTTGCAGCCAAGCTTGACAACCTGAGTTCAGTTTCCAGAAGCCACTTGGTGGAGTGTAAGCAACGACTCCTGTAAGTTGTTTTCCAATCTCCAAGCTGGTGCTGTAATGTGCATACCATAACATATGTTCCCCCACCCCCATAAATAAACATTTAAAAGGAAGAGGAGAAGGAGGAAGGGAAAGAGAAAAATGACGAGAAAGGGTGGCTCAGTGCCTTGTAGCCTCATCTGAGTACAGGACCCTAGAGTAGTACCTCAGCAACTACTGGCTGTTTTGTTTTTAGGCAAAGTCTTAAGTAATTCAAGCTGTCTTTGAACTTGCTATATAGCTGAGGCTGGCTTTGAACTTCTGCTCCTCCTGCCTCCATTTTCTGAGTGCTGAGAGTGCTGAGTCTCACCACACCTAGGCCTTGTTATGGGCACTTTACTGACGGAGCTGCATCCCCACATTCGAGAGAGAGAGAGAGAGAGAGAGAGAGAGAGAGAGAGAGAGAGAGAGAGAGAGAGAGAGAGAGAGAGAGGGAGAGGGAGAGGGAGAGGGAGAGAGTGTGTGTGTTTGATTGTATTGGGGATCTAACCTGAGGTCTTGGGACAGTCCAGGATACCCTGACCTGATGGTTGCCTTTTCATCTCCAGAAAAAGCATTACCGAACCAACCACACTGTGATGACCATGGGCTCAGACTTCCACTATGAGAATGCCAACATGTGGTTCAAAAACATGGACAAGCTTATCCGCCTGGTCAACGAGCAGGTCAGCGTGTCTCCTGTGTGTGTTAATCAGCTTTCTGTCACTACAATCAATGCCTGAGATGGTTGAGTGACTAAGGGAAAACAGGCTCCTGAAGATTGCTTTGAGTTGAAGGCCAGCCTGTGACAAGCAGGGACACATAGACACACACACACACACACACACACACACACACACACATACACACAAACCTGTTTTAAAAGAAAAACAGAAACCAAAATAGAGAAAGTTATTAGTTTAGTTTTTTTTTTTTTTTTTTGTTTTGTTTTTTTTGAGACAGGGTTTCCCGTGTATTCCTGGAACTTGATTTTTAGACCAGGCTGGCCTTGAACTCAGAGATCTCTCTGCTTCTGCCTCCTGAGTGCCAGGACTAAAGGCGTGTAACACCACACCCAGCATAGATTTTGTTTTCTGAAATTGTGGGTGTGGTCTCATGTGCACGTGAACATGCTTACACATGGAGGCCAGAGGAGGATGTTTAGTGTCTGGCTCAACTGGTCTCTGTCTTACTCTCCTGAAGGTTGAGCTGCAGCTAGGGTGGCAGTCAACAAGCCTGCACTGTACTCAGGCCTCAAACTCAATAAATAGCCGAGGATAACCCTGAACCCCTCTTTCTGCCTTTACTTCCTGGGTACTAGGACCAAAGGTGCAACACCACAATGAGTCTCATCCTTATTACTACTTTTCTGTTCTAGCTTTCCTCTTCCCTTCCTCTTCCCTTCCTCCCTTCTTCCCTAGAAACGTTATTTATTTAGTTATTTTATGTGTATAGGTATTTTGTCTGCATGTGTATCTATGTACCATCTATATGTCTGCTACAGAGTCCAGAAGAGGGAGTGGGCTGGGGAGATGGCTCAGTGGTTAGAGCACCGACTGCTCTTTCAGAGGTCCTGAGTTCAAATCCCACCAACCACATGGTGGTTCACAACCATCTGTAGTGGATCCGATTCCCTCTGGTGTGCCTGAAGACAGCTACAGTGTACTTATATTATTTATGTAATAAATAAATCTAAAGAAAGAAAAAAAGGGAAGGCCCAGAATCCTTGGAAGTTACAGATAATTGTACAGCTAACTGAAGTTACAGGTATTTGTGGAATCCAGGTTCTCTGAAATAGCACCTGGTGGCCTTAATCATGGATCCATTTCCCCTTCTCCCTTTTTTAAAAGACAGGCTCTCACTGTGCATTCCTGGTTGGTCTTGAACTCACAGAGATCTGTGGGCTTGCACCTCCGAGTGCAGGAAATCAAGTCCTGCCACTTGAGCCTCCTCCTCCTCCCCTTCCTCCATTTTCTCAGTGTTGGGGTTTCATATATGAGTTTCATATATGCTTGGCAAGGGCATCACACTTCAGTTCCCCGTACACTTTTAAAGATCCTTGTGATTATTCTGGGCATTCCAGATACTTTTTTATTTTAAGACCAGCTGATGAGAAATTTCAATGCCCTTAAAAATTAAAAAAAAAAAATTCTATAGCCAGGTGTGTCAACACACACGTTTAGTCCTAGCATTTGGGAAGCAGAGAAAAAGTGGATCTCTGTGAGTTCAAGGCCAGCCTGGTCTACAGAGAGAGTCCTTGTCTCCAAACTAAACCAAAATGAAACCAAACAACAATCAAACAAATGAAAACTAAACTCAAATGTTTTATTTTATGTGAGTGGGTGTTTTACCTGCATGAATGTCTGTGTACCACATGTGTGTGCCTCAGAGGCCAAAAGTGGGAGCCAGGTCCCCTGGAGCTGGAGTCATAGACAGTTAGTTGTAGGCTTCTTTGTAGCTGCTAAAAACGGAACCCAGATCTCCTGTAAGAGTCATCTCGGGCCACTCCAGTCGTCTTTGGCTTACTAACAGACTCACAGATTCTATGGGATCAGACCCATCAGACATGAAACAGTGAGGGCATGTCCTCTCAGGTGGTCTGCCTTTGTGGTTTTGTCACTATTCCTCATCTATACAGAAGCTTGTGTGCCGTCTTCCATCTTAGCTGAACATCCTTGTCTACCAGTGTATTCTCAGCCCCTGTCATTGCCCACCTCTCCCTGGTCTGCCTCACTAAAACAGCTCTCAGTGACTATATCGAGGGCCTCCCAGAAGTCATTTTTCAGCCTTCCCCAGATCCCTGCCTCCTAGAAAGCCCCTCGGTTCCAATCCTGGTTTTGCTTACCTACTGCTTGGTGATTCTGAGAAATGGTAAGTGCGCCGTGTCTTAGTTTTCCATCTACGCCCACTTCACACAGCTAGTAATGTGAGTTCAGGTGAGTCTGTTTGTACAGCTTAGATTTGTGCCTGATTCATTTGCATTTTAGTGATGGGGATTATTTTGGTTTCTTGGTGTTGTTTTGTTTGGCCTTTTGAGTCAGGGTCTCATATAACTCAGGGTGGTCTTGAACTAAACTACATAGCAAGGATGACCTTGAATTTCCAATCTTCAATCCCCCTGCCTCCACCTGAGTGCTGGAATGGCAGGCAGGTGTGTGCCACCATACTTGGAATCTTATTGCTGCTGCTGTTCTATAGAGCTGGAGATCAAACCCAGGCCTTGAGTATTTGAGGCAGGTGCGCCTCCCCTAATGACTTGCATCCCCAGTACTGTTTATAGTTATTCTTTCTAGCTAAGGTCTCCTGTTCCTTCTTTGAGATACAGGCTAGGCATGCGTACCATTCTAGCACTTGGGAGGCTGTGGCCATAGGATTGCTATGAGTTCTAGGGTACAGTGGGCCACATAATCAGTATCAAGGATACAAAGTGATCTGTAGTGACAATTCTGTAATTTTCATTTCTTTAAAAACACAAGTATTATAAGAATGTGTTTTCAATTTAGTCCCAGGTGTAGGGATATGGGGCTACTTCGAATTGTCCCCAGCAGCTGACGTGACTGCCTGGTGTTCTAGGCAGTGTCTTTGCCAGCTGCAGGTAGTTTCTGAGATTGTGTGACATTTGGAATTCCAGGAACTTTTCAGAGGAGGTGGTGGTGGTTGTTGGCCATTTATGGAGGTTGGTTGTTGGTTATGTTCAAAGAAGAAACAAAAGGAAAGAAATTAGATTCAGGGATCTTGCTCTCTGTCCCCCTCTTTCTTTCTTTCTCTCCTATCTAGTGATGGGGTTAAATGGGGGAGGGGATATAAAGGGAATGAAAAAGAACCCACAAAGTAACAAAGACCAGCTACAGCGATTTTTCTTAACAAATAAAAAAACACCCAAAGACACTGCCCAACAGTCCTCTCTGCTCCTAGACCTTCCCACTGTCACCTCTGATGCTGCTTCTGGGGCACTTTTAACCTCTCTGACATCTTCCCTCTGCCACCTAATTCTCAGAGGTTCAGAAGCTGGCAATCCAAGCATGTTGAGGCAGTGAGGTATTATTACTGAGGATATCTGCTCTGAAGTAGCCAGTGTGTCCCTGAATCTAGGTTCCACATCTACAAACTCAGCCAAGTGTGGATTGAAAAGCTGGAGAAAAAAGCCAGACAAGATAGAAGCTGAGGCAGAAGGATCATAAATTCATTTTCCGTCTGGCTACAGAACAAGTCCAGGGACTGGACAACTTAATATAACTGTGTCTCCAAAAAACTGAACCAAACAATTGAAACAAAATATCCTAAGAGGATATTCTGGAAGTAGAGGCATATGTAAGTCTCTTGAGTTCAATTTCCGGAAAATAAATAAGTAATAAATAAATAAGGAAAAATCTCAGTGTTTCCCTTTGGCCTAGGGCCATCATAGGACGGAGATCTGTTTTCAGATTGCACACTGGCTATGGATGATCTTGTTTATTGAATCTCTGGTGTGTATATTGGGGACACAGCAATAACAGAGCAAACACTGTTTCCTTGTCTTACTGGTAAAAGGGAACCTCTCTCTCACCACAAAGATGATGCAATTCATTGGCAGAGCAAATTTAAGCTTCTGAGTCCATCTTCAGTGCACCAAAAAAAAAAAAAAAAAAAAAAAAAAATCTACCTTTTGGTGGTCTTACAGTGCTAAAAATATTTCTACCCTGTAATGGCATACTTAATATTTCCTTAATTAATTAATTGTTTTTTGAGACATGATTTTCTGTCACTCAGGCTGGCCTCTGCTTGCTATGTAGCTGGAAATGAACTTGAACATCTGCTAGGCCCGTGTTCCCGGAGGGTTGGGCATGCTGGGGTTCAACTCAGACCTTGTGCAAGCCAGGCAAGATGTACCGACAAAACCACACACACCATAACCACTCTTTCCCTGGTTTAAAAAAATAAAGCTGCCCAAATCTGTAGTTCCAGCCACAAGGGAGGCTGAGTCAGGAGGATCAAAAATTCTAGGGCAGCTGGGCAGCTGGGTAACACAAGGAGACTGCCTCAGTTAAAATATGTACAAAAGAAAAGAAAAAGTGGTATGAGGTTATAGGATTGTCCCTGAAATTCTTTTAAGTGCAGCAGTGGTCTTGGCCAAGATATACATCCATCTTTGACCATTGTTTTGCACACAAAAGGTGTATTTAGGAGTTGGAAAGATGGTGAAGAGGCTAAGATGGCTGCCCTCTCAGAGGACCCACATGGCGGCTTAGAGCCATTTGTAATCCAGTCCCATGAGTTGTGACATCCTTTTCTGGTGATGCATGGACACATATGCAGGCAAAATATCTATATACATAAAATAAACAAATCTTAAAAACGACAGCAGTAACACATGGATTCCTGTGGGCTCCGGGAAGGCACAGACTCCGAGGCTCACACACACCTTCCCCCAGCAGCAGGCAAACGGGAGCCAGGTCCACGTTCTCTACTCCACCCCTACGTGTTACCTCTGGGAGCTGAACAAGGCCAATCTCACCTGGTATTTGGGACGGGACTGGGGAGTTTGGGGTGGGGTTGGCATGCTCCATGGTTTGTGACTGCTCTCAATGTCTACAGGACAGTGAAGGAGGACGACTTCTTTCCTTATGCCGATGGCCCCCACATGTTCTGGACTGGCTATTTTTCCAGCAGGCCAGCCCTCAAGCGCTATGAGCGCCTCAGCTACAACTTCCTGCAGGTGAGTGAGTGTGTGGGGAGCCAGCAACCCAGAGGAATTGCTGCTACCCAACATGTCTCTTTCTCCTCAGGTATGCAACCAGCTGGAAGCACTAGTGGGTCCTGAAGCCAACATGGGACCCTACGGCTCAGGAGATAGTGCACCCCTTAGTAAGTGTCATCTCTTGACCATGGATTGGATGGGGTGGGTGAGGGTAGGAGTGAAGTTAGAACGTCTTTGGCCAGCACCGGACCTTTTGTCTGTGCTTGCTTGGTGGTAGAGTTCAGTTCTGTGGTGGATGGCATCCAGCTTATGTTCTGTTGGCAGAGGAGGCAATGGCGGTGCTCCAGCACCACGACGCTGTCAGTGGCACTGCAAAGCAGAAGGTTGTAAATGACTACGCGAGGCAGCTGGCAGAAGGCTGGGGACCCTGTGAGGTTTGAGGGGCATGGCCGTGCACCAGGAAGGGGCGTGGTCCATAGTGATGGGCGGGCCTCAAAGTACTTGTAGGGGCTGAGAGGAGGGAACCGTGAGGAGGGGCCATTCTTGTGAAAGAAGGGTGGAGCTTTTGGAAAGGATGGGCTATAGGTAGGAGAGGCAGAGCCTTGTTAGGGGCAGGGCTAGGCTGCCTGGGGTGCAGACCTTGGTGCAGGTCTTTTGGTGATCTTCACCAGGTTCTCGTGAGCAACGCTCTGGCTCGACTTAGCCAGTTCAAACAGGCCTTCACGTTCTGTCGGGAGCTCAACATCAGCATCTGCCCAGTCAGCCAGACGTCAGAGAGCGTGAGTCAGGGCTGGGAGGCAAATGAGACAGGACCCCAGAAGGTGAAGTGGTTGTGTAATTTATTGAGCGTGTGTATGTGTGTGTGTGGGGGGGGTACATTCTGGGTGCAGGGATGCTGGAACAGAATAGTTCATCACATGGGTTAAGGCATGGAAGGCCAGGACTGTGTGGGAAGATGCTCTCCTAGATGGGTGGTTTTGGAGGCCTGCTATGACTATGCCTTTTCTGTTATAGTTCCGGGTAACTATTTACAACCCTTTGGGACGAAAGGTGGATCAGATGGTTCGGCTGCCGGTCAGTGAAGGCATCTTCCTTGTGAAGGACCCTAATAATAAGAACATTTCCAGTAATGTGAGCCTGCACAATGAATCTTCCTTTCCCCACTGCATTTTCCCCAGATCTTGTAGATGTCTCCCCCAGTTTCTCCTTCTTATGCGTGTCTTCTACCTCTGTTCCTTAATGGCAGCCTCCTGAGGAATAGTTTCTTCCCACAGGAGACAAGCCTTCTAAATGTTCCCCTTGGAATTTACCTTCCTTCCTTCCTTCTTTCCTTCCTTCCTTCCTTCCTTCCTTCTCCCCCCCCCCACTCCTTCCTCTTTCTTCCTTCAGAATGGTTTTAACTGTGTAGCCCAGGCTGGCCTCTAGTTTATGATCTTCCTACCTTAACTCTCTGAGTGTTAAGATTGCAGGTTTGGGTCACCTCACTGTTTCCCCAGCAAATTTTCTGTTTATGGATAGTTCCTTTTTCTCAGGATGTCTCTTCTCCTGAACCTCTAACCCTAACCTGGTCTCTTTCTCTGCTTCCTCTTTTCTCCCAACTCCTACCTAGTCTCTGTTTATAACTCCATCTTCCTCTCCATTCTCCCTCTTTCTTCTTCCTTGAATTAGGTATGGAATATGGTAGGCAAATGCTCTTCTCCCCACCCCCATTACACCTAGGTCTCTCTTCTGTCTATTCCTTGCCCCCTGAGGTTTATACTTGCCCACATGACTTGTTTTCTAAGTATTTTCCTGACTAGCACTCTCTTACTCAAGGTGGTGATGGTTCCCAGCTCTTACAGTGAGACGTACCAATGGGAGCTGCTATTCCCAACCTCAGTGCCTGCCCTGGGCTTCAGCATCTACTCTGTGAAAAAAATGAGTGGCCGTAACCTCCAGGCTCTCGAACTACTGTCCAGATCCAGGAAACGCAAGTTCCGTGTCTTAGTCATTGAAAATGAGGTGAGACTCTCCTTGGGTATCTTCCTTGCCTCCAAGACAAACTTAAAGTGTATAAAATGACTTGGGTTCTGGGTCCTTGGCTTATGTTCCTCTGCCCTGATGAAATGTTTTTTAGTGAGGAGGGTGACCTTTTCTTTCTGGAGCAGTTGTGTAAACTAGTGTAACCATGAGATTGGTAAGGTCAGAGCTCATGTGTAAACTAGTGTAACCATGAGATTGGTAAGGTCAGAGCTCATGTGTAAACTAGTGTAACCATGAGATTGGTAAGGTCAGAGCTCATGTGTAAACTAGTGTAACCATGAGATTGGTAAGGTCAGAGCTCATGTGTAAACTAGTGTAACCATGAGATTGGTAAGGTCAGAGCTCATGGCAGGCCGGTGGTGAAGGGTCAGGGAAAGCTTCTTTGATAAGGAGACAGTTGAAGGCTGGGATTGTGAGGCCCTGTGTTCAATCCCAGCACCTCAAAAAACATAAATCAAGAACTGGTGTCTTAGGGTTCTTACTGCTGTGATGAGAGACTGTGTCTAAATCGGGAAGGAAAGGGTTTATTTTGTTTACACTTCCAGGTGACAGCCCATTGCTGAGGGAAATCAGGACAGAAATAAAGCAGGGCAGGATCCTTGAGGCGGGAGCTGATGCAGAGGCCACGAAGGAGTGCTGATTACTGGCCTGCTCAGCTCTTTTTATAGAACCCAGAACCACTGGCCCAGGAGCGGCCCCACCACATTGGGCTGGGCCTTGTCCTGTCCAATTTAGAAAATGTTCTTCAGGCTTGCCTATAGCCCTTTTATCTTATAGAGGCATTTTCTCAGTTGAGGTTCCCTCCAGTCAGATGACTATAACTTGTGTCAAGTTGACATAAAAACTACCCAGCACAGCTGGAAAGATAGCTCAGCTGGTTAAGAGCATACCATGCTCTTGCAAACAACTCAAGTTTGGTTCCCAGTACCTAGGTCTAGCAGTTCACAAGCCGGTTACTCCAGGTTTAGAGGGACACAGTGTCTGTGGCCCTGCAGGCACCTGCGATCATGCGCACATGCCTACCCAAACACACACACACACACACACACATATGGTCAAAATGTGCACATACCTACCCAAACACACACAAACACACACACATACGGTCAAAATGTGCACATACCTATCCAAACACACACACACACACACACATACGGTCAAAATGTGCACATACCTACCCAAACACACACACATATACGGTCAAAATGCGCACATACCTACCCAAACACACACACACACACACACACATACGGTCAAAATGTGCACATACCTACCCAAACACACACACACACACACACACACACACACATATACGGTTAAAAGTTAATCTTCAAAAAAGAAAACCCTGATCAGGTGTAGCCGCACATGCCTTTAACCAGCAGATCTCTGTGAGTTCAAGGCTGGCCTGGTTTATAGAGCAAGTTCTAGGATAGCCAGAGCAACAATGTTGACCCTGTCTCAAAAAACAAAACAAAACAAAACAAAACAAAACAAAACAAAAAAAAAAAAAAAAAAAAAACCCAAAACCCAGGTAAATGAGATAAAGAAAAACAGCTTGTCCTAAGACTTGGCCTTTATAGGCCCCTTTTTTCATAAAATAAACTAAACATTGTATCAGATGATATGGACTATGGTGTGTCTAAAATCCTGATACTTTAAAGGCAGAGTTAGGATGGATGGGGCTTGCTGGCCCAAGAGTTGGTGAACTCCAGGTTCACTGAGAAACTGTGTCTCAAAAACAGAAGGTGAACAGTCTGATCTTCATAGTGAGTTCAGGCTAGTCAGAGCTACATAATGTAAACCTGGCTCAAAAAATAAAAATAAAAGGGGTTGGAGAGATGGCTCAGTGGTTAAGAGCACTTGCTGCTCTTTTAGAGGACCCAGGTTCAATTCCTAGCACTGGCTTGGGAGCTCACAACTGTCTGTGACTGTGATCAATACAGGATACCATATTGGCCTCTGCTTTGCAGGGTAGACTTGTTAAGTATAGAAGTGAGGGTTTCTGCAAAGGGTTGTTTGTCCTGGAGGGCCTAGTGTGTGGAGAAATGGTCAGGTAGAAGCTAAGCTTGATGGAAGCAGCTGTCACAGCTGTGTTTCCTGACTGGGTCAGGCACGAAGTGTGTCAGAGGAGAGGAGATGACTCCAGGAAAGGCTGGAGGAGATGCTTGTTTACATCTGTGTTCCCTTTCCCCCCCAGTACATCCGGGCCATATTTGACTCTGGCACAGGGTTGTTGATGAAGATTGAAAACATGGAACAGAACCTCTCGCTTCCTGTGAGCCAAGGCTTCTTTTGGTGAGGAAGGGCTGCTATGTCAGAGCGGGCTGCACAGGGCAGGGGTGGGTTACCTGGAGCTGAGGTCTCCTTGATGCTCATATGCTCTGGTTGCAGGTACAATGCCAGCGCTGGTGATCAGGAGAGTTCTCAGGCCTCTGGGGCCTATATCTTCAGACCCAGTCGTCGTAAACCACTGCCCGTGAGCCGCTGGGCTCAGACCACTGTGGTGAAGGTCTGTGGCCAGGAACCATGAGTGGGTTCTGGGTGTTAGAGTGGGAATGTGAATTCTGGGGACGGGATGTGCCTCCTGTCAGGTGTGGGTGGGAACTATTTCATCTTCTACCACATGAGCCTCTAGGATAGAATGCAGGTTGTCAGCCTTGGCAGTATGCACCTTTACCCACTGATCCATCTCTCTGGTCCCCAAGACAGGGTTTTGCTATGTCGCTCAGCCTGGCATCTCAACTCTTGATCCTGCCTCAGCCTCTGGAGTACCAGGGCTACAAGAGTGTAGCACTGTGCCTGACTTTACTCTTCCTTCACATACAGGCGTAAGACTCCAGGCTCCCCTGTTGATGGGCAAAAGTCACTTGTATAAAGGGCTCTCTCAACATCTATTCCTAGCTTTGGAGATTGGAGGTGAAGTGGGTGGCAAAGTATAATTGCTTTGAGTTCACCAAGATCTAGGAAGTGAGTTTATACTTTGGGAGGTAGTTTAGATCACTTGCATATGAATAAAGGCCTGAGTTCTATCTAGGGCCTCACCAGCACAAAGAGGGCTATGACAACAGCACGTGGGTAGCTGAGGCAGGAGTGTATCAGGTTTGAGGTCAGCCAAGGCTATGTAGTGCCCTCCCCTCCAGGTCCCCCATGTAAGCACTCTTACTTACCTGGCCAAGGTCATCTGATGTAGACATGAAGGATTAAATCAGGTCAGGTCAGGTTAGCGGCCAACAGAATGGTTGAGCCACTGAAGCTGTGACAGTTTTATTGAGAGCAATCAGATGTTTTATACCTTTATCAGAAACTGAATATAGTGGATTGCCAGGATCAATATAGTTGTAGCTGCTAAGATATGATGTTTGCAAGCTAGACTTGGTATACAAGATTAATGTCTAAAACCAACTGTCTTGTTAAGCTTTCATGCTTCCTTGACTGCCAAGGGAATATACAGAAAAACACAGAGGCCTGAGCACCTCACTGCCTCAGAGAGTACATCAGTCCCTCCAGGAACTGGAAGGCACGCTGTGCCCTTGGAGTCACGGACTATAACCTGAAAAATCTATGTTGCATGCCTCCCAAGGCAGCTAGGCCGGGCTAACTCCATGGTTCCCTGCATGCACTCACACATGCACACACTCATGCATGCACACACGTGTGCACATGCTTGCATATGCACACAAACAGCAACAAAAACATTTCTCTGTGGGTGGATATTTGATAATTCACACTTATTTTTCCTTGAGTGTCTCCAGTAGCCCTCTAATGATTTTCTGATGTTTCCTCTGTGGGTGAGAAAGGAGTGGCTGCAGGCTTCTGAGGCTCCCTGACCAAGCCAGCTCAGTCAGCCAACAGGGTCTCAGTCAAAGGAGTGAGGACTGAAAAAGAAGAAAAACAATTAGATAAAACTATAGCATGACTCCAGCGTATACTGAGGCTGAGGCAACTTTATTTTTCCCCAGCCTGCTTTTATATCATTCTAGGTACATCCAAAACACATGGTCAGTTCTTAGATTAAAGACGAAGTAGCCAAGTGCAATGGTTAACAAGGAGATTACACAAGATGGTAATTAAATAAAGCAGTAAGCAAAGAGATCACATAAGGTAGTAATTCAGCAAAGTAGTAAACAAAGCCCCATGGTCACTTTTTGATATCTGAGCTTTCTTTCTTTTCCGAGCCCAGTGATAAATGCCATATTCCTAGAAGTGGCACCAAAAGCTTTCAGCAGTTCATATTTGATGTGATTCCCCTTGAGGCAAATGTACATACTATATTGGAATATGGTTTGGCCTTTTGTACAGTGTTATCTAAAGTAACCATGCTTATAAGACAAAGCTCTTTTCTTCTGGGTCCTGCTTGGTGTTGCATGCCTTTAGTCCCAGCACTAAGAGGCAGAGGTAGGTATATCTGAGTGTGAGGTCAGCCAAAGCTATATAGTGAGACCCCATCTCAAAACCAAACCAAATTAAACCAACAAACCAAAAACCCCAGCATCACAACAACCAACCAACTAAAGTACGCTTTTTAAGAGAATGGCTGGCTGGGCATCCAGGAAAGGTGGAGGTCTCTCACTTGCCACCATTGCTTGTTCCTCTAACTTCTTTTATGTTCAGCTCCTCTCCTGGTCCAATATGGACACCCAGGCTCCACCCACAGCTTCTGTGTTTGAGCCAACGAGAGGGAAACACTGTTCATGCTGCCTCGATCATTCCCATGGGGCAGATTGTGGCCATACAGTTCCTGATAGGCACACAGAAGACTAGACACTCTTCTGGAGTCCTATTCTAAGGAGGGAAGTTGGGCAATGGTGGTATCAAGTATGTATGGATACAGTCAAAGGCCATGTAGCCTGTGGAGCATGGTAGACACACCTGCAGTTGTAGCAGGGAGGAGGAGGCAGCGCGAGCAATAGAGTTCAGGGCTTGTTTTCAGTTTTCTCTTCCTAGAGTTTGAGGCTAGCCTGAGGTGCTTGAGACCCTATCTATAAATAAAATAAAATAAAGTAATTATGTGGGCAGCCAGGCTCTGGATTCCAGAATAAGGGTGGGGGAGTTGGGGTGGGAGGGAAGAGCTGGTGAGGTAGCTCAGTGGGTAAAAGGTGCTTTCCACTGAGGCTGACCAACTGTGTTCAGTCTCTAGAATGCATGTGGTAGGGAGAACCAGTTTCTGCAAGTTGTCCTTTGATCTCTGCATGCATCCTACACACAACACAACACAACTAGACAAAATGAAAGCCGTGAGAACATCCCATTGAGTCAGTCTGAGGTGGACGTGGCGGAATCACCTTTATGTGGCACCTTCAACGTGGCTGACACCAGTCCCCCTGTGTGCTCACAGACATCCCTGGTGCAGGAGGTACACCAGAATTTCTCAGCCTGGTGTTCCCAAGTGATTCGCTTGTACAAAGGACAGCGTCATTTGGAGCTGGAGTGGAGGGTGGGACCAATCCCAGTGAAGTAAGTGTCGGGAGCCCCTGCAGTGCGGGGCAAACAGAGTGGTGCTCAGGAGGGACTCAGGGCTACTCTTCCGTTGAGTACAGAGATAACTGGGGGAAGGAAGTCATCAGCCGCTTTGATACCCCGATGAAAACCAAGGGACAGTTCTTCACGGACAGCAACGGCCGGGAAATCCTGCAGAGGAGGTGAGAAGAGGGTGTTGTGGGGTCTGTGGTGTGGGGGATTTGGTGATGGTATGCCTGTGAGGATGAAGAGAAGCAGGATCCCAGATCTGATCACATCCCACCTCTTCTCAGGGATGATTATCGACCCACCTGGACATTAAACCAGACTGAACCGGTGGCTGGAAATTACTATCCGGTCAACACTCGAATTTACATCACGGTACCTGCCCTGCCACTGCCTCACATTAGGAAGCATCTCCCAGATACCTGGGGCAGGATGGGCTCCCAGTAGGGCCTACATTCTCAGTCACCTTTACACCTAGGACGGGAACATGCAGCTGACTGTGCTGACCGACCGCTCCCAGGGGGGCAGCAGTCTGCAGGATGGCTCGTTGGAGCTCATGGTGAGAGAGGGGAGCCCCATCCAAGCTGAGGTTCTCCCATAGGGTCCTATTGTTGGTACCTGTTTTCTGTTTGTGGCCTTGGTCCTACTCTCTTTCCTTTCTCTGCTGTGTGCTGGGATTAAGGGCCTGCATCAATATGCCTGGCTTTGGAATTACATTTCTAGGTTCCACTTTCCCTCCTCTTATCCATCCCCTATTCAGGCCTTGACTTGTCCTGTGATGATTCTCTTGTTTGGCACAATAACCTTTTTTTGTCCTGGGCTCCTGTCAATTGGGCTTCACTTCAGCTGGTGTCTCCTGCCAGCCGCTGACCCTAGTCTTCATTGTTTACTCGGTCTCTAGTTTCTCTGGAGTTCCTGCAAGCCTGTACCCACTTTCTGACCCCCAATCACTTGCTAGTTCACCCCTCCTCCCAGGTGCACCGACGGCTGTTGGTAGATGATGATCGTGGAGTGTCGGAACCCTTGTTGGAGACAGATGCTGGGGATATGGTTCAAGGCCGCCACCTTGTGCTTTTGAGTTCTGTTAGTGATGCGGCTGCAAGACACCGACTGCTGGCAGAGCAGCTTGTCCTGGCCCCTCAGGTGGTGCTGGCTCTGGATGGTAGCAGTCCGTATCACTCCCAGGCAGCACCAAAAACGCAGGTGAGGGGCGGCGAGGCAGGCAGAAAGGGAGAACCCGAGTGATGCCTTCAAACCCCTCTTTTCAAGAGTGAGTTCCTCCTCAGTCTAAGCCTTACTCCTTCAGAAGTGCTCCATCCCGCCTCAAAGCCCCTTCCCATTCAGGAGTAAGCTTTATTTCCTGCAAGTCAGCGCTGATTGCCAGCCAGGCTCTGACCAATCCAGTCTCCCGTCTTCCCACAGTTGTCGGGACTCCGCCAGGACCTACCTCCACAGGTGCATCTGCTCACACTGGCTCGCTGGGGTCCAAAGATGCTGCTGCTGCGCTTGGAGCACCAGTTTGCCGTGAACGAAGATTCAAATCGCAACCTGAGCTCCCCTGTAACCTTGAACTTGCAGGTGAGGGGCTGTTGAGCTGAGAAACTGACTGGATCCAGACAAGCCAGAACTCGGCTTGTCAGCTCAGCTGGGCCCATTCCTTCCCTGCAGAACCTGTTCCAGACCTTCACTATCAGCTCCCTGCAGGAGACCACACTGGCAGCCAACCAGCCCCTGTCCAGGGCTTCCAGGCTCAAGTGGATGACAAATACTGGTGAAGACTTGGCAGGCATTGTGCCTGGGGCTGGCAGCAGAGGGTGGGACGGAGGCTTAGAGTGAGCAGTGGGCCCAGCAAGCCAGCAAAGTACCTGCAGTTTGCAGCATGGGATTTTGTCTCTGGGATGAGTTAATCTCCATCAGTGTCTGGTTCTAGGATGGCATCTTCTGCCTTTGGGATATAAGAGCAATGGCTAGGAGTTTGAGAGGGTTCTGGGAATCTTAGGTGGTATCAGGCCTAGGGAAGTGGTTTAAAGGTCTGGGTGTGAGAACCTAGGCAGACTTGCAAGGTGGGTGTGTATGGTTGTGTCAAGGCCTGAGTTCTCTTCTGCCAATCACCAGGTTCCATCTCCTACCCTGCTCCTTCCGAGTTGGACCCTACCTCAGTCACGCTGCGGCCTATGGAAATCCGTACCTTCTTGGTCTCAGTTCAATGGCGAGAACACAGCTAGGCCTGCCAGGAAGAGGGGCAGGCCTCCCCTTCTCTTGCTGTAACCACTCACAAAAATCATTAAAAGGCTTCTACTGAGACTCAGGTTATCCCGTACATTATCTTTTGAGGAGGGGACATAGACTGTGAGGTCTAGGGAGATGAGCAAACCCTAGCTCAGCCCTGACCCTCCACCCTGGTGGAAGGTTACCTCCCCACTGGAATCACCACATATTCTTCCCCATCTCATTCATCCCTTCCCTCTCTTCCCACTTTGTCCACACATGCCTTCACATGGCCGTCTAAGAAGCACCAAGGACAGGCCTTTGCAGGACATGGCATCAGAAAACCAGTTGCTCTTTCCTAAGAGCCTTTGAGTCAGATCTAGGCAAGGAATCTGGGAGGTTCAGGAGGAGATGGTAAAGCAGAAGCAGGTCCCAGCCTTAAGTTCCTCACATAGGGGAAGCCATTGCCCCTCTTCCTGTGAGATTAACCCCTGACTCATACCTCTGAGGCAGAGCCTAGTGCTCTGAGATTTTAGTGTGTTCTGATGTCTGTTTAGATAGTGAGTCTGGAAAGATGGCTCTGATCAAGAACATAAACCGTTCTTCCAGAGGATTTGAGATTAGCTTCCAGCACCGTATTAGGTGGCTCACCAGCTGTAACACCAGCCCTCGAGGGATTCCCGTGCCAGTGGCCTTTATGGTCCGTGGTCACCTGCACTCACGTGTACACCTGTCCGAGTTCCCCAGGGCAGGAGCTAGGATTGAATGAAAAGAGAGACAGTCAAAATTGTAACATGACTTCGGCCAGTCCTGAGGCTGAAGTGAAGTCTTCTTTATTTTTTTCCTCTTTTTAAACCACTACAATTACAAGCAGAAAGATAGCATCAGTTCTGAGTCAGGGAACAAGCAAGTTAATGATCAAAGATCTTGTAAACTTCCTTCTGGAGGCTAAGTGGGATGATCAGGGGCAAGGGGCTCCAAGAGACAAAGAGACTGCCACACCTGCCCTGAACTAAAAATGTAAATATTCTACCCAGAGCTATAAAGTAAACATATTGCCTTGAGCTTCAAATGTAAATACTCTTAATCTAGGCCAGTTTCCTGAGTAAAGCGCCAGAGTCTGATTCCTGCCTGGACCAGCTTCTAATTGTCGTTGGTGAAAGTAAAAAAATTCCTGCAGCCAACTGTCCAGTGGTGCCAAAATGCTCTCCACACACACACCCTGGGGGAAAAAAAAGATACTTAAAGGTTTCTTTTTCTTTTTTTAGATTAAAAAAAAAAAAACTTTATGTATGTGAGTACACTGTAGTCTTCATACACACCAGAAGAGGGCGCCAGATCCCACTACAGTTGGTTGTGAGCTATTATGTACTCTTAACTGCTGAGCCATCTCTTCAGCCCCCAAAGTTATCTTTTCAATACATTTCAACCATAGTTTCCCTACCTCCATTTCTCCTAGCTTCCCCCACCCCCTTCACTCCTCTTCTGTTTCCCTTCAGAAAAGAGAGGGCCTCCCAGGAGTATCTACCAAACACAGCATAACAAACCCTCATATCAAGGCTGAGTGAGGCAACCCAGTAAGAGGAAAAGGGTCCCAAGAGAAGATGAAAGAGTCAGAGACACCCCACTCCCACAGTTAGGAGTCCCACAAAAACACCAAGCTAACAACCAAAACACATATGCAGAGGTTTAGTGTAGACTCATGCCGGGGAGATGGAACTGTTGTGTAATCCAACACTCACTGTGTAGTTAGGGAGACCCTGTTTCTCTCTTAAGAAAATAAATAAGGGGCTGGAGAGATGACTCAGTGGTTAGAGCACTGACTGCTATTCCAGAGGTCCTGAGTTCAATTCCCAGCAAACACATGGTGGCTCACAACCATCTGTAATGAGACCTGATGCCCTCTTCTGGTGTGTCTAAAGACAGCCACAGTATACTCATATATAACAAGTATTTTTTAAAAGTAAATAAAGAAATGAATAAAATAAGGACTTGGTGTTGTAGCTTATGTCTGTAATCCAACCTGAGAGAGGGTGAGTAGGATCCCTGTATTAGGATTCTCTAGAGGAACAGAATGTATAGAGTGAATATATATAGAATGTATTATATATATATATATATATATATATATATATATGTATATATATATATATATATATATATATATATATATATATATATATATATATATATATATATATATATACCACCCCTGTCTGTAGTCTCTGCCCTCCTAGACTAATATCAGCTGACAATCCCTGGGAGCAGCGAGGGTCACATGGCAGAATCTGGCAGGGAGAACCAGAGACACATCCTGCTTGGGCAACAACTCGCTGTGATACTGCACAGTCATCAAATGACCCCAGAAACTCCCCATTCTGTCTGGCAGGTACAGAGGCAACGCTGTCTCTCCCCAAGTTATCTAACTGGGGCTAGCTCAGAAGGCACTGTCCATTCCAGGCTAACCTTGGATTTGGAATTTTCTCTCATTCTTCTTAGTACTGGAATTACAGACATGTACTTACTTATGTCTCACTGTAGGCAGGGTGTGGGGCACATGCCTTTAATTGTAGCCCTCAGGAAGCTGAGGCAAGCTGAGTTATGTAGTGAAACTCTTGTCTCAACAAAACAAAGTCTTATTCTAGAGTCTAGAAGGAGAGCTAGCTAGTGTGGACTAGAAAGAGAAACCAGAGTTGCCTGTCTGCTGTGCTGAGCCATATTCATATAACTTGGGAAAATGATTTTCCAGAGGGTGGCAGTAGTGAAGTGGTCCAGGGGTCATTTGGAGGGTGACTTGGGACAGTTGCCATCGTTCATAGGGCTCTCTATAAATGTGCTTCTCCAGAATTAAAAAAAAAAAAAATTCTGAAAATTGTGTGTATGTGCCTGGACACGTGTGTGTTTGCTCACGTCCCTCCCACACTGAACATGTGGAGGTCAGCGACGGCGTGTAAGGCTCATTTGTCTCCACCGTGGGCATCAGGGAGCGTGTCAGGTATGCACCTTCACCCAGTGAACCATCTTATTGGTCCAGTCGTTGTTTGAGACAGGGATTCATGTATCCTAGGTTGGCCTCATATGCACTTCATAGCTAGAAATGATCCTCCTTTCCGTATCTCATGAGCACTGGAAATGTTTTCAGGCCTTCCAAGACAGGAAGACTGAGCACGGATGGCGAAGGAGGGGAAGGTCATGGATAACAGTCTAATACTGAGTGGTGGTGGTGGTGCAGGTCTTTAATCCCAACACTCAGGAGACAGAGGCAGGCAGATCGGAGGCCATCCTGGTCTGCAGAGTGAGCTTGGAATGCCAGGGCTACAACAAATTTTCTTTGCTGAGTGCAGTCTCAGTTAGACGCCATGACATTCTAAGGCTTCTTTGGAAGCTGAGATTATACTAAGCCATTCAGGCTAACTAGCCCATAGAGGTGAGCTGGCTCTGACCAGGTCCTGTACTGTGTCACATAACTTTTGTCCCTGGAGTTAGATGGCCATGTGTCTGGTATAAGATCCATGTAGAAGCCTGAGACCAAATCTAGGAAACCGATAGCATGGAATGTTCAGATTGCATGCTCTGATGGTTACTGCAGGCCCAAACGGAGACATGTGAGACTTACATTGACTTATATTTATATGAGCACACTGTTGCTGTCCTCAGACTCACCAGAAGAGGGCACCAGATCCCATTACAAATGGTTGCGAGCCACCATGTGGTTGCTGGGAATTGAACTCAGGACCTCAGGAAGAGCAGTCAGTGCTTTTAACCGAGGAGCCATCTCTCCAGCTCACAATGGCATATCTTAATAGACCAAGAAAATGGAGCAGGCAATTGTAGTATGCAAGTTGTTACAAAATATTTAATACAAAAACAGCCAAGACTTCTTTATAGACTCTTTTATTTCATGAAATGCTGGGGGCCTGTCCCAGCTGTTTATCAACAGGGTTCCCCCAAGAGGAGATAGAGAGTCAGTGAGAAGGAGGGCGTCAGGTTCGATGGTCAAGTGACTCACAGCTCTCACTGACTAGCAACCAGGTGCTTCTTTGTTGATACAAGTTTCACAGAACAAAAACTAGACTAGGGATTAGTCACCATGTACAGATTATCCGTTTGACTTTTCACTACATGTTTAGGGTTACAAATTCATTCACAATTAGAAACAGAACATATTTTATTTTACTTTTTAAAGATTTATTTATTTATTACAAGTACACTTTCGTTGTCTTGAGACACAGCAGAAGAGGGCATCAGATCCCATTACAGATGGTTGTGAGCCACCATGTGGGTGCTGGGAATTGAACTCAGGACCTCTGGAAGAACAGTCAGTGCTCTTAACCACTGAGCTATTTTTATTATCAGTGCTATAACTCCAATTTAGAGAATCTAAAGAATGTCTCCTCCAGGATGGAGGGATGGTTTAGGGGCTAAGAAAACTGGCTGCTCTTCCAGAGGACCCAGGTTCAATTCCCAGCACCTACATGACAGCTTACAGATGCCTGAAACTCTTGTTCCAAGGGATCTGACTCCCTTACAAATGCAGGCAAAACACCAATGTATGTAATATATATGTGTGTGTGTGTGTATTATATATATATAGCTTATATATATCTTATATATATGTATATATAAGAATGCTTCTTCCAAAGCCAACACATTTACTATATGACAACCTTCTTTTAGGTTGGCAGAGTTTGAGGTCGAAAGCACTCCAGACAAACAGAAAATATCTTAACTGGTCTTCATATGAATAGAAAATATAAATACCTAACTCCCTTACTATATCGATTATCAGCTACGCCATAAAGTCGGAAGTTTAGTCAGCTGAATTCTTATTCACCCCTATCTTTAAACTTCATTTGCAGAGAGCTCTAAGCATATAGAAAAAAGAGGCCTTGAATCTGTAAACTATTCTCTTGGCCAGTCAGAGACTGTCAAATGTTTACCCTGAACCAATTATACTGTTTGCTCAGGGGCAGATACCCCAAACCTGGCCTCATTTAGTTATGTGTTTATCTGTGCTAATGATCTCCAGGGCATTGGAAGACTTCCAAATAGGGCCTTGTAAAGTTAATTTTAGGATTTTCCTAAAAAAGACTCAAACATGATCTTCTCAGGAAGGGACACAAAAGGAATCATGATGCAGAAAGTCCCCAGGAACGCAGTGCACAGAGCCCAAACCCGGAGTGAGAGGCAGGAAGCAAGGACGCAGTGCCAAACCCCGGAGTGAGACAGCATGCCAGCGGTTTTAACACTCACCTCAGCTTTGCTAGAACTGTTTCAAAGCTATGCTGGTTTCATCACTGTCTCCAGTGGATCTGCCTGTGCCAATAAAAAAAAATCTATTTTTTAAGATTACATTTGCACATTCATCAGCAGAAGGAGAACCCACAATTGAAAGAGACGAGGAAATCAGTTGAACTCAAGTCTTCAGGAAGAGTGGCAAACACTTGGTGGTTGGCTTTTAACAACACCTACTGGAGTTACCTGTGATGCTGGAGTCTCAGTTGAGGAATCGCCTTCATCCAATTGTCTTATAGGACACTTTGAATAATGAGAGGGAGGGGCTGGCTCACCGTGAGCGGCGTCACCCCTGACAGGTGGCTCTGGATTGTGTACTAAAGTAAGCTGAGCAAGCCATGAACACCCTTTCCTCCGTGATTCTGCTCCATGTCCTCGTTCCTCCCTTGCACTGCTGCTCTGGACTTCCCTCAGTGACAGAAGGTGACTGGGAAGCTCACTGGCTAGTTCTGTCAACTTGACACAAGCTAAAGGTACCTGGGAGGAGAGAACCTCAAGGAAAGGCCTCCCACAGGTTGGTGGTGGCACAGGCCTTTAATCCCAGCACTCAGGAGGCAGAGGCGAGTGGATCTCTATGAGTTTGAGGCCAGCCTGGTCTACAGAGTGAGTTCCAAGACAGCCAAGGCTACACAGAGAGACTCGCTCTCAAAAAGAAAAAAGAAAGAAAGAAAGAAAGAAAGAAAGAAAGCAAGAAAGCAAGAAAGAAAGAAAGAAAGAAAGAAAAAGGCCGGGGCTAGAGAGATGGCTCAGAGGTTAAGAGCACTGACTGTTCTTCCAGAGGTCCTGAGTTCAAATCCCAGCACCCACATGGTGGCTCACAACCATCCGTGATAGGATCTGATGCCCTCTTCTGGTGTGTCTGAAGACAGCTACATGTACTCATATATACATTAAATGAATAAATAAATCTTTAAAAATAAATAAGATAAAAATAAAATAAATCAATTAAAAAAAAAAAAAAAAAGAAAAAGAAAAAGGCCTCCATAATGTTGGGCCAGCCTGTAAGGCATTTTTCTTAGTAATTGATGGGAGAAGGACCCGCCCAATGTGGGTGATGCCATCCCTGGGCTGGTGGTCCTGAGTTTTGCAGCCATGAGGTGCGAGCCAGTAAGCAGCACTCCACTGTTTCCTCCTGCAACAGCTCCTGCCTCCAGTACCTGCCATTTTGAGTTCCTGCTCCAGCTTCCTTTGCTAATGAACAGTGAGTGATACTGAAGGGCTGGCCAAATCAGCCCTTTGCTTCCTAACTTACTTTTGGTTATATCTTATTCAGCAATAGAAACCTTAACTAAGACAGGAAGTGTAAGACACTTTCTTCTCTTAGGTTGGCTTTGGTCTGTGTTTTATCACTGATGAGAAACAAACCACAGCATGCACTTACATGCTGAGCCGTCAGGCCCCAAACTGCCGTATCTTTTGAAGTGTGTGCAGGAGACTCCAAGTGCCCTTGGAAACCACAGGGAAGTATCAGATTCCATGGACTGAAGCAAGAGGAGCTTGTGAGTCACCTGACGCAGGTGCTAGGAATTGAGCTTGTTAGAAGAGCAACAAGCATCTTAAAGCTCTGAGCCATGTCCCCAACTCATGTCCCCAACTCCTAAAATGGCTCTTCGTAAAGTCTATAATCCAAATTCCCATTGGGAACAAGGAGAACAAAGGGCAGACAGTAAACACCATGAGACTGCTTGGCAAGCTTTGCATATTTAGTAGTTTATGACAGACATTTGATAACAAGGAAAATAAGTCTATCCTATTAAAAATGAGAATGAAGTCATTTTGAATATAAAGGTGAGGACAATGTCTATTCCCTTTCTTCTGAGGTCAGCAAAACCCCAACTAATTGTGGTGGTTTGAATGAGAAATGACTTCCATAGTCATGGGCACTTGAATACTTGGTTTCCAGTTGGCAGCACTATTTAGGGGAGGTTGAGGTGACATTGCTGGGGGAGGTATGTCACTGGGGCAGGGACTTGAGAGCCTAAGGACGAGCTCTCCTTGCAGTTTGCTGTGTCAGCACAGAAGCTGCCGCAGCCTGTCCCTGCTGTTTGCTCTGTCACCGTGCTTGACTGCTGCTGAACCCTGACTGCGCTGTGCTGTGGCTCAGCCTGTAGCTCAAAACTTTAAACCCTGGGCTGGAGAGATGGCTCAGTGGTTAAGAGCACTGACTGTTCTTCCAGAGGTCCTGAGTTCAATTCCCAGCAACCACATGGTGGCTCACAACCATCTGTAATGGGATCCAATGTCCTCTTCTGGTCTGTCTGAAGACAGCGACCGGGCATTCATATACATAAATAAATAAATCTTAAAAAAAAAAAAAACAACAAAAACTTTAAACCCGCTGGCTGAGATACAGACTGTACCGCAGTATACACCAATCTCCAACAATGAAGGTAAAGTTAGTTGGCAGAAGGAAGCACCCATGTCTGAAAGTAATGTCTGACTGAGTGACAAAGTGACAGAATAAGGCATGCCAAACTCTCAAAGAGGCTACTCAAGACAGAGCAGTTCAGGAAGAGACAGAGGAAGGAGGAGGGTCACTGAGGGTTCTACAGAGGCAGGCTGAAGTGAGAACAAGGGAGACACAGTTGAGGACTAGCAGAGACTGCTGGACTTAGTCAGCAGAGCAATCCAGAGAAGCTCAGAGAAGCCAGAGTGAATTAGTCAGCATGGAGAGTTTTGAGCCAGAACAGCTGAGTTGACCAGGCAGCCAGAGTTCAGAAAGAACAAGAAAGGGTGAGTTGTTCATCAGTAAGTCTTAGAAGCTGAAACGTTCTCAGCCTAGAGTAGATTGTACAGAGGCTAGAAGCTTCCAGGGCTAGACCCAGGTTAGCAGATAGAAGCCACAGAGACAATTACATCAGGCAAATAAAAGTTACTTTACAATGGACATTATTCTTCTGAAACTGTAAGATAAAATAATCGTTCTAATACACACATACACACACACAACCTAGCGTGGTGCTACATACTTTTAATGTCACTTGGGAGGTAGAGACAGGAGCACCTCTGGGAGTTTGAGGTCAGTTTAGTCTGCACAGTGACCTCCAGTCAGTCAGGGCTACAAGCAAACAAACCAAAGCATCAAACACTGATGAACACGTTTAGCTTTTATGTTTCCTCACATTTTGAATTTTCTGGCCCGTTTGATGTGAGTTTCTGTTATACTGCAGTTAGTTTCCTGTATTAGTTACTCAATAGCATGAGATTTTTCCACAATGGATAACTTCACAACAAAGTGTTTCCCCATTCCTCACATTCCTTGTCTCCCTATTGTGCGTTTTCACGTTTATTGAAGGATGTGGACAAAGCAAAAAGTTTTTCCCACAATGCGTATACTAAACACATTTCTTTTCACTGTGAGTCCTTTCATGTCTCTTAAGGGAACTGCCAAGCCTGAAGGCTTTCTCGCACTCCTTACATTTGTAGGGTTTCTCTCCCGTGTGCATTCTCATGTGCCCTCGGAAGCTTGTAGAATAAATGAAGGTTTTCCCACACTCCTTACATTCGTAGGGCTTCTCACCGGTGTGGATCCTCCTGTGGACCTGAACATAACTTGAACATCTAAAGGTTTTGCCACAGTGTTTACACTCATAAGGCTTCTCTCCAGTGTGAATCCTTGCATGCGCTTGAAGTGCGCTGAGGAAAACGAAAGCTTTCCCGCATTCCTTACACTTATAAGGTATGTCTTCAGTGTGTGTCTTGACGTGTCGTCGAAAGTTTTCAAGAGAAACGAAGGCTTTCCCGCACTGCCGGCATTCGTAGGGCTTCTCTATGGTGTGTTTTCTCTCATGCGCACGGCAATAGGTAAGGCAGATGAAGGCTTTCCCACAGTCTCGGCATTTGTAAGGTTTCTCGCCAGTGTGCACCCGCCGGTGGACGCGGAACGCCGAATGGGAACTGAAAGCTTTTCCGCACGCCTTGCACGCGTAGGGTTTCTCTCCGGTGTGAGTCCTTTTGTGAATCTGAATGGACGTGGAGCACCGGAAAGCTTTGCCACACTGTTTGCAGACGTACGGCTTCTCTCCAGTGTGAATCCGCTCGTGCACTCGGAGGAAGCATGGCCGAAGGAACGCCTTCCCGCAGTCCTTGCATTTATGAGGTTTGTCCGCATCACCGCCGTGCGTCACCATGTGTGTTTTAACACTCGTGCGGGAGATGAAGGCTTTCCCACATTCCTTACATTCGTAGGGCTTCTCCCCAGTGTGGGTTCTTTCGTGGATCTGGATGGAACTGGGACAACTGAAGGCCTTCCCACACTTCTCACACACGTAGGGCTTCTCCCCAGTGTGAATTCTTTCATGGATGCGAAGGGACCCGGGAGAGCTAAGCACTTTTCCACAATGCTTACACTGATAGAGTTTCTCTCCGACGTGTGTCCGCTCATGTGTTTGAAAGGGCTGGTAATAGATGAAGGTTTTCCCGCAGTACTTACACCGGTAGGGGTTTTCTCCACTGTGAGTCCTTTCGTGTCTCTGGAAGGATTTGAGGTAACTGAAGGTGGCCCCACACTCCTTACATTTATATCGCTTCTCTCCACACTTAAACCCTTCAAGTTCATGCCCGGGGTAAGACCTGACATGCCTAGTGAGAGATGAACAGAGCATGAAGTCTTTTCCACACACACTACAGCTATACGGCTTTCCTCCTGAAGTGATCTTGGTCACACCAGTGTTGGGAGTCTGGCTGAAGCTTTCTTCACGCTGTGTAACTTCTTTACTCTCATAGAACCTTTGTGTCACATAACTTCTGCAAAAAAAAAAATTAGAAGCACATTATGAATAGTTGTTCATCATTTAATGTTCACTGATATACACGGGAATTACATTTTTATAGCCAGGACATGGTGGCAGACTACTAATCCTGGCACTTGGGAGGCTGAGGCAGGAGGATCACGAATGTGAGGGCAGTTAATGTTATAAAGCAAGGTTCTATCTCATAATAAAAGCAAAAGCTAGGCTGGTAGTGTGCCTGGAATCCCAGCATTTGGAAAGCTGAGGCAGGAGGACTGTGTGGTAGAAGTGTGTGCTCAGCTGGGGCTATACAGTAGATTCCCGTCTCAGCACACCAAAGCAGGGCCTGGAGAAATGGCCGAAGTTAAGAGTGCTTACTGCTTGTCTAGGTCTGTAGACGTGGAGGCTCAGAATTACGTGTAATTCTAGTTCTGGGGCATCTGATACCCTGTTTTGGCCCCTGGGACCTCCTGCACGTATGAGTGCACATAAGTTAAAGCAGATAGACACACACATAAACACATCAATAGAATAATAATGATAATTCCAAACCAATCAAAAGGTGCAATTACAAAGTATTATTAATATGTAGGGTTTTCTTTCTTTCTTTCTTTCTTTTTTTGTTGCTTTTGATTTTGTTTTATTCCACACAGGGTTTCTCTGAGTAGCCCTGGCTGTCCCAGAGGTCATCTGTAGTCCAGACTGGCCTTGAACTCAGAGATCCACCTGCCTCTGCCTCTTGAGTGCTGGGACTAAAGACGTGCACCACCACCACCCAGCTTATATGGGGTTTCTTAATGTTGCTTCAAGTTAAAACTTTATTTTGAGAGTCTTATTATGTAGCCCTAGCTGGTCTTTATTCACTATATAGACTAGGTCAGCTTTGAACTCATGATGCTCCCCTCCTGTCTTTAATTTGCTATGATCCTCCTGCCTCTGCCTTTGTCTAAGTGTTGGGATTACAGGTGTGCACCACTGTGGTGGTTGGAATAGGTTTGGCCCCACAGACTCATGTGTTTGGATGCTTGGCCATAGGGAGAGGCACTGTTAGGAGGTGTGGCTTTGTTGGAGGAAGTGTGTCACTGTGGGGTAGGCTTTGAGTTCTCTCAGGCTCTGCCCAGTGTGAAAGACAGTCTCCTCCTGGCTGCCTTTGGATCAAGATGTAGAACTCCCAGCTCTGTCAGTGCCATGCCTGCCTGGACACGGCCATACTCCTCACCATGATGATAATGGACAGAACCTCTGAAACTGTATGCAGTCCCAATTAAATGTTTACCTTTGCAAGAGTTGCCTTGATCATGATGTCTGTTCACAGGCAATAAAACCCTAAGACAACTAACATTATCTAACAAAATAGTTACATGTTTAATATCTACCATTTAAAATACTTTGATAAAAAAATTTTAAAGACCATACATGAGTTTCTTGTATATAAAGTTTATTAGTACTGATAAAAATACCGACATCCTTGAACAGAGGACAAAACCCCTTCTTGAGAATTCCCAGGTGAGATTCACAGAAGTGCAAGAGCAGGACAGAGTTTACACTCAGAGGTATCTCACTGGATTGATGATGAAATTTTCAGTGGCTGCCTCATGGGGGTGGACAAGGCAATGTGATGCCAGAATCTGGACCAGACAGAAATTTTCTGTTCTAGATACACTCTTTTTATTCTCTACAGCACGGCCCGTTGCTCTCTACTGACAATATGTGCCTTTGGACAGTCAAAGGAACCAAATTCTGGAGTAAGTAAACCAGCTACGAATACTGACCTGACAATGGCTGAGATTATTTTAAACACACAACCACATGAGAATTCACCTGAGCATGGAATGTAGAGAAATAGAAAAGAAGGAACTGTAGACCACAATTAACAGACGCACTAGAGGAAATAGTTTTCTCTTTTGTATTGTTATTTTATTACTGTTATTTATTTAGTTACATCTATATATTATATAAAACATAACAGGAAAAAAGTCAATAAATTTATAAAATAAATTGAAAATGTTTGGATTAAAAAAAAAACCCACAGGAGATTTGCCTCCATGACTACAGGTCTCTCAATATGCTGTTGGTCTTGCATCATAAGTATCAAGGAAAGATATCTAGCTTGAAACAAAAGTTGGCATGCTGCAAGGTTAAGCTGCAGTCAGTATGGTGATGGGTCAGAAAACAACAGATTCTTTAAACCTTATCTAAAATATTGGCTACAACAAATGCTGATTTGTCAAAATGCACGCTTTTATCAGAACAGCAAGAGGAAAACCTGAGTGAATGAATGTAACTTACCTCCAAGTTCTCTGGAAGAAGGTAAGCAAATGAATACTGTGTTTTACCACTGTTCCCCGAAGCATCGTTCTAAGCATGCAGGAGGGCATTAGGAACAGCTACGATCAATTACATCTACTCAGAGGTAAGTTCAAGGCCAAGAACAGCAAAATGCCTGAAGAAATTCTCCTGTGGCCAGTACCATTTCAGAGATGCCTATTTATGCTAGGAGATAATATGGCCTATGTGTTCTTTTCATTCAAAAGGACATTCCCAGGTTCAACCTTACTGAAAGAGGCACCCCTGAACCTGCTAACAAGAACAACTAGGAACCAGGATAAGCCCAGTATAAAGTTATTTAGCAAGCACACGCTAGCCATTCCAGTTTGAACTCTACCAACCACAAATGTGAGGGGAAATAAAACACTGAAGATGGCATTGTTCCTCAAGGCGAGGAACAAAGAGGAATTAGGCACTTTCTCTGTGTGGAGAACTGTTTTGAGCTAAGCAGAAGAGTAACATCAAAGGCTGACCAGTGCATCTAAAGACCAATACACAAGGAGGCAGGACACCAGGAAGAAAGCTTAGAAAAGGACGTTTTATAGGTCTGATTAGAAGTGGGTCTAGGGTAGCCACACCAAAGGTGTCTGACTTGTGACTCCGGCAGCAATCAAGTGGCAAAATATTTCAGGACATTTTCAACCCAGAAGTCATACAGGAGTTTCTTTTGGTTGCCCAATTTAAAAATATAATATGTAGTAAGATACTGCTTTCCTTAGTGGTAAACTCACCTTACGTTTTCCTCTTGGATTCTATACTGATTTGTAACATCTTGGTCTTCCAAATCACTCCCTAAAATGTAAAACCATAAAACCATTATACACTCTTAGAGATTACAAAACTCTTCTTAGGTTCTAGATCTGAAACAAGTTCATAATGCCTGGTTACATCAATGTAAACCACGTTTTACCTTCTAAGTCTTAAAATAGTGATGTGGGCAAGAAATCAGTCAGTAGGCTTGGTGGTGCATGACTTTAATCCCAGCACTGGGGATGCAGAGGCAGGCAGATCTCTGAAAGTTCAAGACCAGCTTGATCTACAGAACGAGTTCTAGGGCAGCGGGGATACATGGTGAACCTTGTCTCAAACAACAATCCCAACAACACAACAACAACAACAACAACAACAACAACAAAATTCCTCATCATATAATCACAGACGTGAAGGAAACAGCATCATCCTTACCCACAGAGGCCAGGTTCCTCACGGTTTCCCACATCACATCTCTGTAGAGCTTCTTCTGTGCAGGACGCAGCAGAGACCATTCTTCCTTAGTGAAAGTCACACACACGTCTTCAAAGTTCACTGAATCCTAAGCATTCCACAAGAAGAGTAAGAAGATCAACAGGGCTAGGGAAATCTACATTCAATCTGTAACTGCACGCTCACACCATTTCTTTGTTCCTCTGTAGTACTGGGAATGGAACCAAGTGTCACTCACACTAGGCAAACTCTACCACTCAGGCAGCTTAGTCCAAAGGTGACATACAATTCTGTGGCCTCTCAACTCTACCTGGCTTGATTGTCAGTTTTACTAATTGTTCATAGTGAAGTTGTATACGTTTAACAGCTTCTAGAAAGCATGAACATAGGCTACATTTTTATTATGGCCACTGCACAAGCATTTAAAAAATATAATTTAATTTGCTTTTTGAGACAAGAGTCTCAAGTAGTCCAGACTGACATCCACCTTGCTATGATATGATCTCCTTGATCTCCTTGAACTCCTGATTCTCCTGCCTCTACCTTCCAAATGCTGGGGTTAAAGGGGCATGCTCCCACACCTAGGATTCATGATTCTTTGTAGAATAACACCTAACTCTCAGGTAGGCATTATATAGAAAGTAAAAGAACACTATCAAATTTATTTTATGAGACTAGTATTATTCCAATACCAAAACCAGGTAAAAATACAAAAAAAAAAAAAAAAAAACCCAAAAACTGGAGTACTTTCTTTGATGAAATTATCAACAAAGAACCTGCAAACTAAATTTAGGAGCACATTAAGATGTGCATAGTCTCTTTCCTATTGCTGGGATGAACCACCACAACCAAGCCAACTTACAGAACAAAAAGTTTATTTTGGGCTTACAGTTTTATAGGAAGGAGAGTCCATCACAGTGAGGAAGCAAGCAGCCACCACCAGGCACGGTGGCAACAAGAGCTGAGTGCTCACATCCCCCACACAGCTGGAAATAGAGAGAGCAAACTCCAGATGGCTCCAAGGCTTTAAATTCCCAAGACCAGCCCAATGACATACACTTCCAGTACGGCCATATCTCATAAGCCCTCCAAACAGGGTCATAAACTGGGGAGAACTTGGGGCTCTTCCCATTCAAACCACAACAGCCAGCTGGGTTTCATCCCAGGAAGGCAAGGTTGGTTTAGCCCGTGTGAATCAAGAAATGTAAGGGCTGGAGAAATGCTCAGTGGTCATGAGTACTGGCTGCTCTTCCATAGGATCCGGGTTTAATTCCCAGCACTTGCATGGTAGCTTACAACTGTCTGTAATTCCAGTTCCAGGGGATGGAGTGCCCTCTTCTACCTTCCCCAGCACCGAGCATACACACAGTACAGACATCCATATACAGAAAAAAAAAAATTAAAAATTGAAAAAATGGTGGTGTACTCCTTTAATCCTAGCACTTGGGGGGCAGAGGCTGGTGGATCTCAAATGAGTTCAAGGCCTAATCTATGTAGTGAGTTTCAGGACAGCCATAGCCAGGGCTCTGTAGATTAAACACTGTCTGAAGGAGGAAGGGAGTGGCGGGGGGGGGGGGGAGAATGAGATGTAACACACCATTTAAAAAAACTCAAGGACAGGGATCACACCATTCAGTTGATTGCTGAATAAACATTTGACAAAGTTTAACATGCCTTCACCACAAAAGTCTTGGAGACTTTAATAACAGATGGAATACATTTAAAAACAATAAAACCTACAACCAACAATATATCAAATGAAAGCAAATTGAACATATTCTTTAAAATCAGGAGTGAAACACCCTCCCCTCCTATTCCCTGTAGTGTCTGAAGTCACAGCTGTAGCAATTAGACGTGTGAAGGGCAGAACAGGCATAAGATAGGAAGGGAAGAAGCCAAACAAACCCTGCCTATTTGCAGGTGACACCATCTTTAAAGACCCTATAAAGCGTACTAAAAAACCCTTGGACCTAACAAACAAAGTAAAGTCACAAGATACAAAATCAATATTAAAGAAAATAAAATCAGACTTATATATTCCAAGAATGTACCCTCAGAGAAGAAAACTGAGAAAAATAGCCCATTCCAATTAACTCCAAAAAAAAAAAAAAATGTTCTCAGGGATATATCTAACCAGAGAGAACACTTCTACAGTGGAAACTTTACGACATTGGAGAGGGAGGTCACAGAAGGTACTCCATGATGAACGGCTGTCCCATGCTCCTAGGTTGGCAGAACCAATACTGTGAAAATGGCTAAACCATCAAGGCTAACTTCCAGTTGCATGCAGTGGCCTTCAAAGTTCTGATATAAAGTATGTACTCTTAACTATTGACTCATCTTTCCAACCCCAAAAAATCTTTGTCTCTGGAGCCTTATACCAAGAGGAAAAAAACAAAACAAAACTTCTACTCGAGAGGCCACCCGTGAGCTAAGGAATGAAAGCATGAACATCCATGAAGCAATAATTGACAATAATTGTTCCAAACTAAAGACAGACATGTAATTACAGATACAGGTTTAAAAAAACCCCAAACACACACCGAGTAGGGTAAACACTGAAGACACATTTCGTTCTGAAGAGCAAAGGTAAAGTGTAAAAATGAGCCAGAGGAGAAGGGCAACAAGTCATGAAAGCTACAGAGTGGGGTCATTTCTCAAATATTTAAGAGAGGAAAACTCCACAGTACTAGGATTCAGAACAGGGGGGCTGCTGAGATAGCTCAGAGGTTAGACACACTTGTTCTCTAGGACCTGGGTTTGGTTCCCAGAACACATATGGCGGCTCACAACTCCTCCTGACCTCTGTAGGCGCCAGGCATTCCTGTGCTACATATACATGTGTGCTGGAGAGATACTCATGTGTAAAATCAATACATCTAAACTATTTGTTTTGAGAGAAACGTCAGGTGTGGAGGTTTGCATAGGCCCAAATGATCAAGCTGAGGCAGAGCAATCTCTCCAGAGGCTTGGGCAACATACAGAAGACCTTCCCTCTAGAGTATGAATAAGGAGAGAGGGCAGGGGAGTGTGGCTCAGTGGTATAGCAACTGCATCGGGCAATGGGTTTGATCACCCAAACTGAAATAATTGAGACAATGTCTTTCTGAGACAAATAAAAATCGAGGTACTTCTGGAGGCTACGGCTCAGTGGAATTGGGTTTGTGAGAAGTACTTAATGAAGCTGGGCATTGGGGGGCACACGCCTCTAATCCCAGCACTTGAAAGGCAGAGGCAAGCAGATCTGAGTTCAAGGCCAGCCCATACTAAGTGGTGAGTTCCAGAACAGCCAAAGCTACATAGTGAGGCGCTATGAGCCAGGAAGCCTTTAATCCCAGCATCAGGGAGGCAGAGGCGGGTGGATCTGAGTCTGAGTCAGCCAGGCCAGCCAGAAACCCTATCTCACACCCCTGCCCCCAAGAAAGATAGAGAGAAGTAGAGACAGAGACAGACAGAGAGAATGCAAGTGAGCGCCCTTGGAGGCAAGAAGGTATCAGAGGCCAGGAGGAGGTGTCACCCCCCGAAATTCTGAAACTACAGGTTAGCTACTGGAACTGACCCTGAGTCTTCTGTAAGAGCAGAGTGCTCTTAACCTAGCCACTGAACCATCTCTCTAGCCTTTCTTTCTTTCTTTTTTTTTTTTGAAGACAGGGTCTCACATTGACTTGGAATATATTATGTAGCCTAAGATAGAATCAAACTTGAAGTGATCTCTCTGCTTTGGCTTCCTGCCAGGATTACAGGCCTGGTGAGCCTGGGATTTGCTTTCCTTTCTTTCTTTTGTTAAAAAAAGGACTTATTTCATGTGTATGAATGTTCAGTTGCAAATATGTATGTGTACCACCTGTGTGCTTTGTGCCCAAGGTGGTCAGTAGGGGACTGTAGGATCTCCTAGATCTGGAGTTATGGTTGGTTGTGAACCACTATATGGGTGCTGGGAACCGAACCCCCGCCCTTTGGAGAGCTTCAAGTACTCTTAGCCGCTGAGTCCCAGCACGAGTTACAGTATCTAAGCACTGCGCATGTGAACGCACCACTGAGGCCACTCAGAGATCAAGAAGTTCTGTTCTAAACTGGAGTGGGAAGAAGCTGAGAAATTAGCGAAGGCTGTGGAAATTTAGAGATCTACTTCTAGCCCTAGAAAGAATAGATTCGCCGGCAAGGCCTGAAATCGGTGGCTGTGTCCATCATCTTCATGAAATCGCGTGGGTGGTACCAGTGACCCTGGGGCGAGCGGGAGGCCCGGGCCGCACAAGCTTAGCTCTTCCAGTGCCCAAATCCAGTGCCCAAATCCTGCAGACCTGCAGGGCTCAGAGCTCTTGCTGGGCTGGTCGCTGCGCAGACCGATAGGACCAGCAGCCCTCCCCCCTTCTTCTTCCCTCCCCTCTCCCCTTGGGGGCGGGCAGCCGAACTCACCATCGCAGGCCTTCATGGATCAATGCTTTGCCAGGTCTCAAGGAAATCACACTAGTCTGTCACCTAGTCCAAACACTTATATGACGTCCCGCGCATGTGCATAACATAGCCACGCCCACTCCCCCCTCGCCGCCCCCCACCCCCGCCTTTCTTGCTTCACCAGGTAGACGGGGGCATTAGCTGGGACTTCTCACTTAAGTTGTGCTGGTGAGACGCCGACGTCTTTCCGCCGCTGCTTCTGAATAAGGGAAGGCAAATATGCTCGGCTTCCAGATGGTGCGACATCTAGCGTTATCCACAGTAGTTTATAGTGTTTGCAAGAGCACGGAAGGTCCTCAGGGATGGAGGCTGTTCTTGAAACCATGGTTGTTTGCAACAGACACTGTTTTTCAAGGCAGGGTTTCTCTGTGTAGCCCTTCCTGTCCTGAAACTCTCCGCTCTGTAGACCAGGCTGGCCTCTAACAGAAATCTGTTCGCCCGTGCCTCCTGAGTGCTGGGATTATAAGGCCATCACCGCCTGACCTGCAGACACTCTTTAAAAGTAACCCTGGAGCTGGCCATGGCAGTGCACTTTGTAATCCCAGAGTTTGGCAAGCTGAAGCAGGATCAGGAATCCGAGCGCTTATAATTAGTTCAAGGCCAGCCTAGGAGGCATGAAACACTATATAAAAATAACGCGAACTTGAGGGTATAGTTTAGTGCTTAACCATCGTGAAACCACACCACCCCCACAAACAAGCAAACAAGCAAGTGTGCTTGTTCTATATGATCAGGGTTGCTTCATAGTTTCCCTGTCTTCACAGATCCAGGCTTAGAAAAGGGATCCCCTACTCTGGTCTGACATTTGAACTGGACAACCCCAGCATGGGTGTAGGTTTCTTTCTCCGTTTCTCTGCTATATAAGAAGGGTTGGTAATGTAGCTCAGGCTGCCCTAGAACTCAGGACCCTTTTGCCTCAGCCTTCCTAGTAATATAATTACAGGAATTTGTTATTTTTAACAAAATCTCAATTGTTCGGTTTTACCAATGAAGACACAGGAGCCGGATGCTGCGGTGAAAACCTGCTAGTTCAGGGCAGAGCAAGCACCAAGCTGACCTTCCTCAGCTGAAGTCTCAGAAGAATCCCCTCTCTCACACCTTCAAAGCATCTCAAAGGTCTCAGAAACCTTCAAACTCCAGTCCCCTTCTGCTGCCTTTGATCAAGATACAGAATAGAACTCGTGGCTCCTCCAGCACCATGTCTACCTGCACCCCATGTCATGAACGCCATGTTTCCCACCACGATGTTAATGGACTGAACCTCAGAGACGTTAGCCAGCCCCACTTAAATGTTTATCTGTATAAGAGTTGCCTTGGTCATGGCGTCTCTTCACAGCAATGGGACCCTAACCAGGACAGAGATGGTTACCAGGCACTGGGATGTTGCTTTGATAGGCCTGACCATCTTCCAGTTAGGAACTGTATCTGAGATTTGTGCTTGGTGGTGGGATTAAAGGCGTGCACCACCACTGCCCTGTTCACAGTAATGGGTTACCACCAACCTGCTCAAATATTTTACCTTAGCTACAAATCACTCCAACTTTTGGAGATTTAGGAGACAAATTTGAATTGTAGTAACCCTTTGAATTCTCTTTCTCTTTTAAAAAAGATTTATTTATTTTATGTACACTGTTGTTATCTTCAGACACACCAGAAGAGGGCACCAGATCCCATTACAGATGGTTGTGAGCCACCATGTGGTTGTTGGGAATTGAACTCAGGACCTCTGCAAGAGCAGTCAGTGCTCTTAACTGCTGAGCCATCTCTCCATCTCTGAATTCTCTTAAAACACTTAAAACCTCTTACCTGTGTTTTTAATACCAATCGACAAAAATATCCATTGTATTTAAGGAGAAAACTCAAAAGTTGATGTCCCGTAAGATGTTATGGGTCACATGACAAACTACAGTCTAACATTCTAACATGGAGTTAAGTCATGTGGTGTAAGAGACTCATTCTTCACTTTATAGTGGTAAAGCAAATGTGCCTTTGGGAAGTTATCATTGGAAATTATCTTTTATTTTAATTTTTCATGCCTGATAGATGAAAGGCATTTGTTAGTCTTTGTAAGTTAATTTATACTGAATGACCAAGCTGTCTGATGAACGGTTACCCTCCTTATTCTGGAGATCTCTCCTGTTCAGACCTAATCTTTGTCAATCTCCATGGTCTCCACAGCATTTCTCCTCTTGTGAAAACAAACACAAGATCTCTTCCCCCAACATAATACATACGGTGTAACACCCAGTTTCCGTTCCATTAAAGACAACATATCTTTAAACTATACAGAATGATTTTTAATTCAGCAGGTTTTTTTAAAACTATCCAGTATCTCTCCACAACTTGTGTTGTTCTCTCACTAGCATTTTACAAATTCAGTGTTCATAAAGCACTGTGTAATCTGTCTCTGGGGTATTTATTATCCCTTTCTGTTTACTAAGCATGTCTTTTAAAGTATGATTGACCGTTTTATAACTGCTAGTCCTGTGTTATATACCTTTAATATGGTTTATGCTTAACTGTGTGGAAACTTGTTTCATTCCACTAGGGACATATGCTGGGCACTGTCAAAATGAATCTGTACAGTACCTTCATAATAATCATAACTTCTAATAAGCCTGCAATTATAGAATCAGCCTTCTCAGAAGTTAGATTGGCCATTGAAATCCTAAATATGTGTCTATGACATGGTGTACATACTTTAATTTTTTTTTTAAACTCTGAAAAACGAAACACATTCACTTGTCAAACTTCATTTCTTCAGGTACCTTTTGGGTTACTTCCTGTGGGTAATGGAGTTTGGTTATACAAAAAACAAGGAAAACATTTCTTTATAAGTTCTTGGCTTGTTACCAAGTGACAGAAAAACCTCTTTTTCATTTTTTTTTGCTGTTAACATGTGTTTCTTATGAAATTATGAGGCTTTTAGTACATTCTCTATTAATGGCTGATCAGTTTCATCATTACTTGTGCCAGAGGGCCGGGCAGACCTGTGTGGGATCTGTTATGTGTTATATACAACGGATGATTTTTATCTCTGATGGCTTGTTGTAGCTGAATAAATAGTTAATTCTGAATTATCCTGGATAAGCTTAGCAGTTTCAAAATATAAAACAACTCTTTTTGTATGTTGAAAGTCAATGACTATATTAAGAGATTCAGGAAAATCTAATAATACCATAAGGATGTATCATGCAGGCCTGTTTTATTTTTTTTAACTGAATAATAAGAACTTTGAGCAACTTTACTTATTTTTCCTGACTTATAACCTGCCTTTTCTGATTTATTTGCATCAGTATAGATGTAGGGACTCCAGAAAGTGGTCTCTCTTTTACTATATGATGGAGAATCCAATTAATTCATTTTATAAAATTGAAGTCTCTTGCTTTTGACATATTTGTTGTTAATTTTTCCCCAAAATTACTGGAAGCACTTTCTTTGCCATTGTTTATTTTCTGTCCTCAGTAAGGCAATTTCATCATTATTAAAAGGTGCCACAATTTCTGCTGGGTCTATTCTGCTAATTGATGAAGTCTCATTTTTCCTTTCAGAATCAGTTCAGAAAACTTTTCTACAAAGGCCTTTAATTTTTTACTCTACTTGTGTGCTAAAAGTATTCATTTTAAATTATTATCTTCTTTTTGCATTAGAATTCCCATGGGAGGATGAGTAGAAGGCAAAATAACTAAAATACTATCCAGGTTTGGATCCTACCATTCCACATGTGCGTTCTGGTAGTCTCTTTTCTACCAGAGTTAATTCTCTCTCAGCCTCAGCTGATAATTTTCGTGGCCTATTTAAGTTCTTAATCACCTTGTAAGGTTTGAAATAAATCACTTAGCTCTTGAATAGTTAATCCAATTATGAGCCATAGGCAGTTAATATCTCCCAGCAATTTTTGAAAATTATTAAGAATTTGTAATTGATCTCTCCTAGTTTGTACTTTCTGTAGTTGTATTTTCTGTAAACCTGTCTTGTATCTTCAATAACTGATAGAATCTCTCCTCTTTGTATTTTTTTTTTTTAGGGGCAATTTGTAATCCCCAGCAAGGCAAAATTCTCTTTACTTCATCAAACATTTTTTCCTAAGGTATCTATCCCTGAATTAACCAATAAGGTATCATCCATATAATGGTAAATTTTAGATTGAGAAAACTTTATGAATTATTTCTAACAGTTTTGTACAAAATATTGACATAATGTTAGACTATTTAACATTCCTTGTGGTAAGAACTTTCCAGTGATACCCTTTAAGAGGTTGAGCAGTGTTATAAGTAGTCACTATGAAGGTAATGTTTTTTGTCATCGTTTTATAAAGGTATAGTAAAAAAGCAGTCTTTTAAATCAATCACTATAAAAGACCATTTCTTAGGTAATAAAGAAGGCAAGGAAATTTTAGGTTGTAAAACATAATTATGGTTTTACAATCTGTTAACATTCTTCATTTTTTCAGATTTCTTTTTAAAGTCAAATATAGGAGAATTCCAAAGACTTGTAGATTTCCCAGTATGTTGAGCATTTAGCTGGATGGTGGCACATTAGGAAAATGAGGTGGCTATAAAGTCCCCAGTGAGTGGGTAGTGAGGATGTATAGGAGGTGTAAAGCAATATTTTGCCTCCTAGACAAGCAGTGCCTCCACAGCTGGGGTCTGGAGGCAGGATGGTCAGTCTCTGAGGGCCATGGTTAGCTGTTTGGAGAAATATACAATGGGGCTATACCTGTAGCAGAGTATTACAAGGGTTTATAGTTACAATGCAGAAAGAGATGGAAGCTTTGTGTAGGTCTGGAAGTGCTAGCATTGGGTAGTGATGGAGGGACGGGGAGGGAGGGACGGGGAAGGGAGGGAAGGGGACTTCAGTAGCTATCAATAGTAGAGACCCTTTCAGTTAGGGGTGGGGCTTCATTTCTACTCACCCTTCTCTGAGCTGGGGTTTCCTCTGGTTTGAACCTGTGCAGTTTGTGCACATTGTCACAGTCTCTGTGAGTTCATCTGTGCATCAACCCTGTGTGTCTGGAATAGTTTCTTTCAGTCATCCAACACTCAGGGCTCCTACAATCTTTCTGACTACTCTTCCACATAATGTGAGCCTTGAAGAAAGGGGTTTGATGAAGACACCTTACTTAGGACTGAGTGCTTCAAGTCTCTCTCTCTCTGTGCATTATCCATTTGTGGGTCCCTGTGTTAACTCCCATCTACATCAAGAAGACGTTTCTCTGAGGAGTATTGAGTGATGTAATGATCTGTAAGCCAAGTATGGTAGCTAAGTACATAAATCAATGAAATTAAATGAAAAAAATGGGACACATCTTCATAGGACAGGTTTTAATAATTGGAGGTAATTATTAGTGTTCGGTGTGACCACTAGATCTGTCCCATATCACTTCTATTATGACTGTAAAAGGTGTGTGTGTGTGTGTGTGTGTGTGTGTGTGTGTGTGTGTATGCATGTCATCATGTCATGGTGTGTGTAGGTTAAAGGTGGTTTTGTGGAGCTGATTTTCCTTTTGCCTTTATTGGGGCTCAGGTGATTAAACTCAAGTTGTCAGGCTTGCATCTTCAGACAGAAAACACCTTTACCAGGTGGTAATACCTGTGCTCCTCACTCTAGGTGAAGGTGCTGAAGGAGAAGATAGAAGCAGAGAAGGGTAAAGATGCTTTCCCTGTGGCTGAACAGAAACTCATCTATGCTGGCAAGATCTTGAGTGATGATGTTCCCATCAAGGAATACCATATAGATGAGAAGAACTTTGTGGTTGTCATGGTGACCAAGGTGGGGAGATTAGCTGAGATGATGCCCAAGAGCTTGTGTGCCCAGGAAGATGGGCATAGGCAGGGTTTTTGCCAGCCCAGGGGCTGTTAGCCTTTGACCTGCTTCATTTCTCTCCAGCATTGCCCTCCACCCGAGCCTCTGTCCTTGTCCTCGATGGTTGTTTCCTCCTGGTGATGCCCTACATGTGGCTTTCATATCACAGGTGTCCCAAGTCCATATTAAACTTTTATAAGTGAGAGAAAATATCAGAACAGTTAAAACAGATTATAGTGACCATATCAAGGACAATGACAGAATGTCATCGTTGAGGTAGGAAAAATTTGAAAACACACACAATGTGTATGCAAATCCTTTTATTCCTTTGAGTATGAGAGAGAATTTTATAATTTCAGACACAGACCGGTGAAGCTACATCTGACCCGCCGAATGTACAGATGAGTAAAGTCTTGGCTGAACTGGACCTCATCTGTCTTATTTGGAATTAAAAGTGAGCTCTGATCATCTTACACCAGAAAAAACACAAGTGGCCAATATTCACTTCTTATATGAGCCTTAAGGTTCAGGCTTGTGATCAGAGAGGAATTTAACTGACGATCCCTGAACTTTCTGGGAATGGTGATACACACCTTTAATCACAGCACACCGGAGACAGAAGCAGGTAGATAGATCTCTGTGAGTTTGAGGCCTAATCTACAGAGAGTTCCAGACAGCCAGGGCCATTATACAGAGAACCCCTGTCTTGAAATGCCCTGCAAAAAAATTTCCCTGAGCTTTTGATCCATGTTTCTCTAGAGGCCGAAGCCCCGTGTTCCCATATGTATGTCCACATGTTCTGGAGATGTTAACAATTGAGAAGTTTCCTGATGCAGTTTGGTCACTTCTGTTCCAGGACAATTTTACCAACTTTCAGAAACTGGATTTGTGAGCTGTGCTTTACAGTTCAGGGGGCGCAGAACACGAAAGACAAAAACCTATCACCCTTTCATGATGGAAATTCAAGGACAAGCAGCTGAAGAGATGGCTCAGTGGTTGAAGGCACTGCCTGCCCTTCTAGATGACTTGGGTTTAATTCTCAGCACCCACATGGCAGCTCACAGTTGTCTGTGACTCCACTCCCAGGGGGTCCAGGATCCTCCTGCTGTGGGTCTGAGTTTCAGAGTCAGACTCAAGTCATGATTTTAGTAGGCTAGAGGCTTTTCATTAAAAGAGTCTAGTCAGGACGGAACTGGAGAGAGGTCGTTAGGGAAGACCCCAGGTATTGTTACTGTAAGTACTGTAAAGGCAGACCCCACAAAGTTATAATAATTTTGGGGGAGCCAAATTAACTTATATCCTGTCTGGATGCAGACAAGGCTTGGTTTTATAACAGATGGCCAGCAGGTGCCTCAGCCACCCAAGCAAGCAAGCATTTCATACAAAAGCAGAGGTTGTCAGTTAGCGGGTTTCATCTTGGGACCCATGACTTTGTAGGCATGGCTGCAGTAGCAACAATCAGCAGTTTTGAAGACTAGGCCAACTGCAAAGGGAAGTTGTCCCTGTTAGGGAAGTTAGCTGACAGGGCATATTCAAGGTAGGAGCCACTTCCTCACGGTTTATACTAGCTAAAAACAATGTTGTTTTTATGAGCCTGGTACAGTACATTATCCTCTGAACACAATACCCATCACACACTCTTCTGGCCCCAGAAGGCACCAGTTGCCAGCACATGGTACACAGACATACAAGCAGATAAAAAACTCATGCACATAAAAATTCTTTAAAAAATTTAAGGACTCTCCCCAACAAAACAAACAAACAACAACAACAAAACCAGAAGAGGGAGGCATGGCGGCTCACACCTCTATTTTCAGCACTGGGGAGGCAGAGGCACGCTGATCTCTGTGAGTTTGAGGCCTGCCTGGTCTACAGAGTGAATTCCAGGACAGCCAGGGCTATGTCGGGAGATGCTGTCTCAGACAAAATAAAGCAAGACAAACAAGCTGGTAGAGCAAACACACCTTTAGTTCCCAGTTTGCAGCCATCATTTCCAGAATGACTGCGAAGAGGATTAAAATAACAGTGATCTCTAGATCCTTCTGCTTCAACTTCTGGGTTAGAGATGCGCCCCACCCTCACCCCCGCCTGGCGTTTGTTGCCATGGGCATCAACCCAAGACTTTGCATGCTAGGTGAGTCTCTGTGTGTCCAGCAAATCCTACCGCTTTATTACAGCTCTAAATTCTTTAGTACACCAATGACTTCCAATATGAAGGAAGCATCTAATGATGCTTATGAGGAACGATTATTTTAACTCATGGGCCCTGTTCGTGACATACTTAAGCTCCAGAATTTTAACTTGTTTGCATATAACTTGAACTTGAATTTTGAAAATGTAGCTCTTACAAGTAGTCTATATTATTCTTTTTTTATTTTTTATTTCATGTGCTCTAGTGTTTTGCCTGCATGTGTGTCTGTATGGGAGTGTTGGATGCCCTGGAACTGGAGTTACAGACAGTTGTGAGCTGCCATGTGGGTGCTAGAATTGTACCTAGGTCCTCTGAACCACTGAGCCATTTCTCCAGCCCTGCTGGTATTACTCTTATAGGTTTAGATCTTATTTTGTATTTAAATTCTTAATAATTTTAAGATGGAAAATTCATGGTAAGGCAATGAGCCAAAAAGTAGTAGTAGTTTTACAAGCTTGAATTTCTTGTTAAAAGGATGAAACTAAAAAAATATGGGAAGTTTTTAAAACAGGATTTTTTGATACTATAACAAGGAAGCAAAAGCAAAATTAATTATGAAGCATGCAAAGAACAGCCTTGAGTAAAACTGAAAGGAAAAGAGCAGGGCATGTGTGCGGACTGGAGAAAGTACAAACCCCAAGCTCACGGGGTCTGTAGAGTGTAGACACATACTGTCATGGCCCCCGCACAGGAGCTTTGCCAAGGAAGCAATGGAAAGATGGTTCCATCCATTTAAACAGGCTCATCAGCAGGGAGAGGTGATCCCAGGACCTGTCTGGTCTCTGTGATCCTTCAGATGGCTCCTGTTCTACTGGTACAAGGAGGACCACAGGATAGATAGGTCTTTCAGAAAGAAATGAGAGGTAACGGCAGTTGAGAAGATTACAGACCCGCCTGCAGTGACATTGGTCCTCCCAGCCTGCTTCCTCTGACTGAGACAGGATATTCATGTTCCTGGGACTCCTTGCCTTGTGCCTGTGGTGTGACCTTTTTTCTGCCCCACCAAGCCTGGGTACTCTAATCAATCAGCCTTGCACGATACAGCTTCTTTCTGAGAACTTCAGTTCACTCTATCACAGATAAGGACCTCATCTCAGAGTTCACATTTCAGTTAGGTTTCTATTAGCTATATACGCTAGCATCTCCGAGATCACGGTAGCTGGGGAAGGAGTGAGGAGGGAGCAGCTGGCATCCAGGTGACATTGCCTCTACCAGCTACTAGAGAGTGGCAGTACCTCCATTACCTTAGGCCTGGCTAACTCTATTGTAAATGGCAAGGGATTGAAGATGGGCATTGTGCCATGCTGGACAGAGGGACAGCATGCAGCAAGGACTAAACACATGCTTCTGCAGCTGTGCCTTATTACAGCCTCACCTGCAGCTCCTTCCCATATGGTTATGCATGTGTGTCCCTTCACCTCTCTGAGAAAAACAGCTAATTCCTCTGCTCCCATTACTCACTCTGCCACATTAAAATGTCCTCTTAGAAGAAGTCAACACATTTTTCCTCTTATCAGATGAGGAATCAGAAGCTAAGTACATCAGGGCCTCATAGAGAAGAAGCTAACACTGACTACTAAGCATTCTTTTGTTAAATATTTTGTTTTTATTTATTTGTATTTGTGCATATGAGTGTAATGTGAAGGGGCAGAAGAGGAAATCAAACTCTTGAAGCTTGACTTAGAGGCAGTTGTGAGCTGCCCATTGTATTCTGGGAACTAACCAATGGCCCTCTTCAAGAACAGTAAATCCTCAAAACCGCCAAGACATCTTTTCAGCACTGCTGACCAGCATGACTTCTAAACCAAGCCCCCATCGCTCTGAGTGCGCATCCACGCCCAGTCACTACTGGAGACACACAGATGACACCACTGGCTTGGTTCAGACGCTCAGGATGCCTCAGCCACAGTGGAATATGTCACAAAAGTTAGATATGAGCTCATGCCAAGGCCTTACCTACTATAACATTTCCAGAGAGTTCCCACATAGGTCTCCACCCATCCAAGACGTGGTCACCAAGAGTGGAATCTCTAATTGGAGCAAATAATTTCCTAAATATCCTAGGAAAATACATAATTTTCTCTGTTACATAGAAAGTTAACCTGCATATTTCAGCATCTCATGAACTCCACATACAGGCCATGACACTTGTGAGCACATCTGGTGAGAGTAAGGAGAACTATGTGTGTTTATCATGGACTTCCCGACCCTGCTCTGAACCTTGAGCCATCTTGGATTAAAACTTCAGAGTAGCACAGTAAAGCAATGGAGCCGTATCACCTGGAGTCCCCTGGTTTTGTTGACTCTCAAATTCATCTCCAATTCCTTGGCTCTAGTCACTTTGGGATGTGATAAAGAGAAACGGCAGTTGAGACAATGCCTGTAGCTGACTGACATGCAGACAAAATTGATGGAGGAGATCCCAGTCCACCGTGAGTGGTGGTTCTGAGCTGTGTGAGAAAGCAGGCTGAGCAGTCATGGAGAGCTGCCGATACACAACGTTCTGCCCTGGCTTCGACTCCAGTCTCTGCCTCGGTTCCTGCTTTGACTTCCCTCAGTGATGGACTGTTACCAGGAAATGTAAGGTTATATAAAGCATCTCCCCAATGTGCTTTTGGTCTTGGCATTTATCACAGCAATAGAAGCCCTAAGACAGAAATTGGTATCAGATGTGTGTGTGTGTTTGTGTGTGTGTGTTTGTGTGTGTGTGGTTACTGCTGTGACAGGCCTGACTACACTGTTTGGGGGAGTTTATACTGTATAAGGAGTTTAGAACTTTGCAAGCCATTGTGTGTTCATAGCTTAGCCAGCTGTTATTGACCTTGAAAGACAATGCAGAGAGCAGTACAGACACAGAGGCCTGGCTTGTGACATCTCACAGGGAAGCAGTGACTTTAGAGAGCCACTTATGTGCTGCTTTCAATAAGGACTCCAGGGTTCCGGTCATCTAGAGCCAAAGGACTGGCTGAGATTAACAAACCTACCCCCTCCCCCGAAAACAGTGGTTCTAACATGCCTAACGCTGTGTCCCTTTAATTCAGTTCCTCATGGTGTGGTGACCCCAACCATAAAATTACTTCATTGCACATTATAACTGTAATTTTGCCCCTGTTATGAAACATAATGTAAACACCTGATAGGCAGGATCTTGATATTCAACCCTTTGAGGGTCGAGACACACAGGTTGAGAAACACTGACCTAAAGTAACATTTGCTTTGCTGGGACAATAAATATTTGTTGGCTGGGGCTGGAGAGTCAGCTGTGGTGAGGAAGAGACCGGAATTACTGAAGCAAATTGTCCTGGAACATGTCTCCTCCGGGTCAGTACACAGAGGCTGTGGTATAGAGGGGGCAAAGGTGACACCCACAGAGTCCTCCAAACTTGTCATCCTGCTGTTTCCCAGGAGATGTACTGGGTTTAAGGACATATGGGGACCAGGAAGAGCACTGAGGCTTGGCTCTGTGAGGGGACAGGAGAGGCCATTGTGCAGATGCAGCCCGGGTGCGGTGGGACCACAGTGCCAGGGGACAGCACTAAGGACAGTGGCAGCCATGAAGCAGAGCCAGCCTGAGCCTAGGAGCAGAGCTGAGGGCTAAGGAGGCTGGAAGCCAGTGCACCCCAGACCTCTGAGGGATGTCCGTTTGGTTAGGATCTTATTGTGACTGTGCCCTGGATCTTCCCCATTGGACTAAGGAATTGTCTTTTCTGGTTTTACAGAAGCAACTGTAGACAATTTGAACTATGAAATAGAGGTTGGATTTTTTTTTTTTTTTTTGATAGGGTCTTACTATGTAGCTCTGACTTTCCTGGAACTTACTATTAGACCATGCTGGCGGTGAACTCAGTGATCCACCTGCCTCTACCTGTGCACGGTGGGACTTACGTTCTGAAATTACATCCAGCTGAGATGGTGGATGTTGTAAGGAATTGGAATGTTTAAAGTGTTTGCATTTTTGAAGACTGTGGGACATTTCATGTTATTTCTTTTATATTGTGATGTTAATATTAACATGAGATCTTGAGCTGAACATAAAGGAAGAATGAGCGTTGGTGTGAAATGACACGGTCAAGTTGACCATGGGGTTAATTGTTTTGAATATATTATTATTACAAAGTTCAAGAAAAAGAATATCAACCTAGAAAACTTCTTATTTCCTTCCTCCCTTAGAAGTGCTGCTTAGTGGTTTTGAGGGCAGTATGCAACAGCCTCCTCCTGGCCATGAAACCTTGTATCACTTGAGAGTAACAGATGACTGTGATGAGAGATACTGTGTATATTTATTATAGCTTTTTCTGTTCCTGCTTTGAACTCCGAGCTCTCCACAACGAAAGCTTTCTGAGATGCTGGTCAGAGCACTCTTGCGCAGCACAGCCTTGAAGACCCTTGGGTTCTGTTGAATATAAAATTTGACTTTTTGGCACCGGTCACTGGCAGGCAGCTATAGAGAAGGAATTGGAAGTTTAAATGGCTCTGACTACAGTGTAAGTACCCCACACTGAACACACCGTGAATTAAAAACTAACTATAATCTTTTTTTACTGAAAATAATTACCCACCTGTTGTTGAAAATGATACAGCCTAAAATTCTTTGCAATTTTATATATGTTTGTGAGAAAAATTGACCTCTGAGTTTAAATATTAAAGATAAAAATAACAGTGATGCAAGAGATGGTTATCAGCCCAGGATACCCAAAAACTAAGTACTCTGCCCAAAGGAGATTTATTTTCTAAAGAGGGACAGATGGCAGGGAATTAGAGAAAAAGACAAGAGCTACAGGACCAGGGAGAATGGGAAGGGAACAAGGGAAAGGTTACTGGAATATTTGTCACAGTAGAAGAACAAAAGACTGCCTCTGGATAGAAAAGAGACAAGATAGGGTCATAAGAAGATGGCCCTACTTAAAAAAAGAAACCCCTTGTTAGGATGAGATAAGTAATTCTAATTAGGCATGTAAATTAGGTGAGCCAGTGGGGATTCTGTATTGCTGGCCTTCAATACTTTGATAGCTGAACCTTGGTAGTCAGCTTCAGAAGGAGGTAGTGGCTAAGGGAACAGACATTGGTGGCTAGCTTTAGGAAGGGAATCTAATGGTTTCTAGCAATGCAGAGGGATGGGAGAAGCAAAACCTGCCAGAGCCATGTTTGTGATCTGAGTAGAGTCCCTTCAAATGATATGACTCAAATGATGAGTAATTATTAGCTAAAGAGGCCTCTTTCTTCCACCTCTCCCAAATCCTCAGGTTTATGAGTCCATTTCCTGCAGTGAAGGATATTCACACCACCATCAGCAGCTGGAAGTCAGAGGCCCTTCATCAACCACTTGTCACAGAATTCTGACTCACAGCCCAGCGTGCTGGTGCTGAACTAGCTTTTGAGCCCAACACTGCACACGTGTGGCATCAACACCCAAACAGAGGAAGACACAAAGCATGTAACTCATGTGCAAATTGTCTGCTGTACATTTACCGTCCAGTCGGTGTGTGCGCTGTATGTTCAATCTGTTTATCTTATATAGATTGAGAAATGAATTTTTTTTCAGCATTTTCTGCTTTCACCTGGTAAATTCTCCCATCTGAATGAGTTTTTTCTGTGACAGTGTTTCATGTTAGAAACCATTCTGGAGTCACTAAAGTCATACGTTTACTAACCTCCTTGTATATCTTGAGGTCAACTGAAGCATCACTAATTATACAAACTTTTTAAAAATTCATGTTATTTCACAAGTATGAGTTGATTATGCAGAAAAAGACGACTTGAGTAGAAATCCTTCCTCCGTTTGTACAGTCCTGGTATGTCACACCTGTATGTGTTCTCTAGACTTGACTCAAGACCTGGCTCGTGGAAGGACATTTTCAAACATTCTTTACCTTCATCAGTCTCACCAACATGCTTTGTCTGATGTCAAGTGAGGACTGACATTATATAGCAAGGTTTCATGAATTACCCAGGGCTTCCCATGAGTCGGCCATGGAGAGAGGCTGGAGACAGAAATGCTTCATGCATCTGTGTTCCCAGAGCTCACTTTGTGGTTTCAGTGAGGTACAATGAAGGTTCACTTACACTACTAAGTCTCCTGTGTCACTTACACTCTTAGGCTTTCTCCCTCGAGTGAAATCTGTCCTTGAGAGAAATGACGTCTGTGGAGAAGCTTTTCTGTGTTGTTTACACAGTGAGGATCCTCACCTGTATGAGTCGCCTGATGTCCATTGAATTTGACTTGCTGTAGAAAGTTTTCCAGCAATTTTACACTGATGGACTTCTCCCCTGTGTGGGTTCTCTGATGTAAAGTGAGGTTTGAGTCTCTATAGAAAGGGTCTTACATTCTTTACATTCACAGGGCTTCTCGTCAGTATGAGTTCTCTGGTGTGCAGTAATGTTTGATTTCTGTCAAAAGGTTTTTTTTTGCATTTATCACATTAATAGGGCTTCTCACTGGAAAGCCTTCTCTGATGTTGAGTGAGGTGTGACCTGTAAAAGAAAGCTTTCCTGCATCGCTCACATCCATAAGCCTCACCGGTCCGAGTTCTCTGTTGTCCAAAGAGTTGTGACTTGAAGTAGAATTTGTTCCTGCATTCTTTGCACTCATAGGTCTTCTGTCTGGTTTGTATACTCTGGTGTTCAGTGAGTGTTAACTTATCAGGGAAAATATCACAACAATCACCACATACACACTGTTTCCTGCATGTATTATTCCTGGAAGTATGTTTCTACACAGGAACAGGGTTTTCCCCCTTGCTGGATCTTCTCTCAAACCCGTAGTTGTGCCTTAAGACAGAAGAATGAAGAATTTATTATATTCATTGTACCCATTTGTCATAGCATGTAGTGGGTTTGGTTAATGCTGCTTGTATTATAATGTTAATTTTGGTTCCCAAACAGCTTACATGTGTGTCAGCATGTGAGACACTGAGGGACCCTGACTGTCCTTGAACTCACTATATAGACAAGGCTGGCTTTCAATTCATGGAGAATCGCCTGCTTTTTTTTTTTTTTTTTTTTTTTTTGATTGAAAAAAGTAGTATATTTATTGTGCTGAAATCTGATAGCAAGTAATGAAGGGGTCTGGGAAGCCAGTACAGAATGTTCACAAAGATTTACACATCTCCAGTCATTACACACTGGCACAAACCAAAGTGTTGATCCTCTCAGACCGAGCTGTAGCCTGCGACGCTCATTTCTGCCATGTTCCTGACTGCGTGCCTTTGGGGGAAAATGTGATCTCAGCGCACAATAAATATTTTATAATTTACAAAATGTTCTGAACGTCTGTACAAACAGCAGGCATCCTACACATGCAGTTTGGACAAGTTGGAAGATTTAGAAATATCCATGCTAATTATTTTTGTCCCATTTTCTCTTTCCATGTGATCCCTCTGTGACGTCCCATAATGAACTGATCTGTGTAAAAATAAACTGTGGAACAACATCTCTTCTGCAGATTTCCAGTCTCCCCTTTTGATTACATGAGATACATCTTTTGTAAACACCACATTTGACTTGAGAGATTGGACTTAGTCTCAATTTTTCTCATCCTGTATTAATAAGTAACACCTTGTAACAGCAAGTACTGAATTTAGTGATCATTAGCACCAAGGAGTCAAGATATTGCACCAAAATGCATTTATACTTTTCTAGTTAATAAGAAGATTCTTTTTTTTTTTTTTTTTTTGCAATGTAGTCACAGGGGAAGTAAGCATTACTCAGAATTAGACACACTGAAACAGATGTATGACATCACAAAAATGTTTGAGCTATTTGAAAATAAAATTAAAATAAAAAGTAAAATTTGAAAGTTAAAATTAAAGTCTACATTAGAGGACTCCTTGATTTTTTTTTTAAAGTAAAACTTATTTCATTTTAAATGTTCTTTCCAACAGAAGAGGTAGGTGTATGTCTGTCCATGTATGGAAAAAAAATCAGCAACAGGCACAAATCAAAACAAGGAAAGCCCTGATAAAAATCAATCCACCCTCAGAGTTCTAAGTGCATGTGAATGTGAGTACCTTAGATGTTAACAAAGACATGAGTTCTTTCATGTTTCAGTCACACAACCATCTTAATTCTCATAATGCATTTCTGCTAATAATAGGCCTATTCAAAGATTACCTGCCTCATTACAAAAAAATAGAGATACATTGTTTCCCACAGTGATTTGTGCCGTAAGTTATGTTGGCCGTTGGGTCACAAGACAGGATTTTACTGTTATTCTTTCTTATCTTCATCAACACCATCATCATAGTCGTCGATGTCTTCATCATCATCATCATCATCAAGCCTCTATGATTCTACAGAGATTTTGCAGAGCTTTCGAATTTAATTACAGCCAAAAGGGAATATTCTGGCTAGAGGTGGAGGGAGGTTTGGCCACAGGGGTCAGTAAATGGATCCAAATTCAAAAGCATGTTCCTGTTCTGTCTCTGAACTGATTTGCGACCAGTAGAAAACTAGAGATTTAGGGGAAATTTTTTTCCCCCATAAAACTGTGTTTCTGTGATCATCTAAAATTCAGACTGAGGAAAGAGTCAATGGAAGATGGGTGAAACTCCACACATTGCACAGGTGGATGTGAACAGGAGAGGCTCCAAGGTCACACTGGGATTGCTTTGGTCTGGACAACATGAAGGCTATTTAAAAATAAAAACTTCATAAATAAAACATCTGGGTACCATATATTGAAAGGTTTACTCAGTCTGAAGGTGCGTAGACCCTATCTGCCTTTCTCCCCACCCCAGACCCTCTCCTTCTGTTCCCCCTGACACAGGAGTTTCCTCACTGTCTACTGGTTAAGGCCCAGTTCAATTTATTCTCCTTTCGGCTTCCCGTTTTTCTGGGGTTTCCCGTTTTCTGACACCAGCTGCTTCTCTGACTTGTTCACACCGTTTGCTGAGATGCCACTCACGGCCCTTTTCCCTGTTTTCGACTTGGGCTCGTTGTAGGTCCGAGTGTAGAAGTTGAGGAAGAGGAAGATGAAGCTGATTGCGTAGGCAATCGAAGTCGAGCACATCCACTTGGGGAAGGGGCAGTCGCTGTAGAGAGACAGTGCTGTGTGCCCAATGGTCACGTGGCACTGAACCAGCTGCAACGTGGTCAGGTATCGCTTCCACCAAAGATACTTCTGGATCCGGGGTCCAAATGCAGTCAGTCCATAGTAGGAGTACATGATCACGTGGATGAAAGAATTCATCTGGGCCCCGAAAAACGATTGGCCTCCTGCTACCCACTTGATCCCGATCCACCACAGCGTGAACATGGTGAAGTGATGGTAGACGTGAAGGAAAGACGCCTGGTTGTTTTTCTTCCTCAGGATAAAAAACACTGTGTTCAAATACTCAACTCCTTTCGATACAAAGTACCACCACAGGGCAGCAGCTATCCTGACTTCGTTAACGTTGTTAGAATAATCCACTGACTGGCAAATGTAGCTGTATCCTGTGTTGTATGATCCCACGAATAGCTCTCTGGAGATAAAAAGGTTAAGCCAAACCTTGCCACAATGATAGACTATGAGCACTAGGCGCATTTGAAACGGCTTGCGGTCTCTCATCCAGCCACACGAACAGGAGATAGAGTGTGCTTATGCTTAGAGTTGGCCATGGGGACTGCATCAGCGGCCAGTCTTCTACGCGTTTATCTGCGATGGACCAACTGGTCCACAGGTAGAACTCTACTGTGTCGTTGAGCACCATGGCTGGTCTGGAACTTCCTATGTAGAGCAGGCTGGCCTCCACCTCACAGAGATCTGCCTGCTTCTGACTCCTGAGTGCTGGGATTAAAGGTGGAGCCCCCACACCTGGATACACACAAGCTTTTTTTCTCAACAAAACCCATTTTCCATCCAAAGGCTGGAGTGGTTATTGTTAATAACCTGGTGATCTTTGCTATCCTACAGATCCAGGTATCACCAAGATCTCCCAGACTCCTGAGTATTGTTTCCTAGTCAGTAGAATTCATTCTTACCCTCTCCCCCTTTTTTGGACAGTGTTTCTCTGTATAGCCCTGTCTGTTCTGGAACTCACTCTGTAGACCAGGTTGGCCTTGCACTCAGAGATCCACCTACCTTTGCCTCCCCAGTGCTGGGATTAAAGGTGCACTCCTGACAGAATTGAAGCCATTCTTATGAAGTAAGTTCCAGGCACTTTGCAAAGATATTTTGGTGCAGTCTGGCCTTAAGTTTTGTTGTGGCAACTGTCACAAGGAAACTTTTCCAAAATGTTACTGTGAAAAATGAACCACGCTGGCTGATAACTAAGTCACGTTGCACCAGATTTCCTTCTTTCCTCTGCTGGCCATGGCTGTAGCGTTTGCAGAAATCCCGACAACTAGAGCTCAACCCTCAGAAAAGGTTCATGGCTTGGTTTGAATGGGAATGGCCCTTCTAGGCCCTTACATGTGAATACTTGGTCACCAGGGAGTGGCAGTACTTGAAAGGATTAGAAGGTTGGAGGAAGTGCGTTATTGGGGGTGGGCTTTGAGGTTTCAAATGCTCAAGCCAGGTCTAATGTCTATCTCTCTCTTCCTGCTGCCTCCTGATCCGGATGTAGAACTCTCAGCTACTCTCTAGCACCATGTCTGCTTGCATGTCTCCACGCACCCAGCCATGATGATAACAGGCTTAACTTGTGACCTATAAGCAAGTCCAGATTAACTGTTTTTCTTTATAAGAGTTGCTGTGTCCATGGTGTCTCTTCACAGCAATAAAACACCAGTTAAGACAGACACCGTTAGTCTTTGGGACTATAAGCAAATGTTCAAAGCTTCCTTAGCTCCAAAACAAAATTTGATGTAGAAAGCAAACTGTTATAATGAATGTGATGAACCGCAGAAAGAAACCAGAACAGTAAACAGTGTGCCTATTTAAGCTGGACATGCTTCATGGAGTGTGACAATTTAGGTACAAATGAATGGTTCCTCTTACCACTTAGACCAAATGCACCTTTCTTCAGCTCGAGCCTGGAGAATTCTACTGATCAGGGAGAAAATGTGGTTCCTTGGGCAACAACTTTAAGCCAGAAAGTTAATGAGCCTTGGCCTGGTTTCTTGCTCACATTAAAAGCACAGTATAATGGTTAATCACTCGTGAAGCTGCAGATATCCTGATCAGACAGGGCTGCCCCAGCACCAGCCAAGCATGTTTGGTACCAGCCACTCGAGGTACTGGCAGCTTCTCTCTTTGCAGTGGCCACGGTAGCAGCCATTTTCACATGCAGCAAACTTTTCAAAGAGGACCTTGCTTTGAATGTGGAAAGAGAGAACACTGGAAAAAATGAGTGTGGAAAATTCTAATAATCCAGATCTCCTTCTTTGCTCACAATGTAAAAAAGGAAAACATTGGGTTAAAAAGTGTCTATCCAAATATGACAAGGGTGGTAAGCCTTTACACTCCCAAGGGGGCAACCCCCTAACCCCAGTACAAGAGTGGACATTGACCCAGGCAGCACAAAATAAATCAGGTTCAAGGACAATATCTAGTTATTCAGGAGGAGAAACAGGATCTAGTGTAATGGAATTAAATTTTTTAGCTTTATAGATAAGGCTGTTATCAGAGTATAGATGTCCTATGTTGACCTTAAACACTGAAAGCTATCCCTTTAGAGGCATTCTAGACACTGGGGTAGATTATTCAGATATTAGTCAACAAGAATGACTCCACACTGGCCAGTGTCTAGAGGACTGCCTTTACACAGGATTGAAGGCCAACAGAGTTTTTTTAAAAAAAGTACTAATGTAGGCCTAGTGGTAGTGATATACACCATTAGCCCCAGCACTTGGGAGGCAGAAGCAGGTGGATCTCTGAGTTGGAGCCCAGCTTGATCTATAGAGCGAGTTCCAGGACACCATCCATCCAAAAGTAAATGTGTGTAAGCATGCATGAATACTAGACGATCAGGTATAATATTCATCTTTTCAAACCTTATTTATAATGATGGTTCTTAAATGCTTCAACCTCCCTTGTAGCCCACCACCCACCAGAGGCAGTGCAAAAGAAAGGATATGGGGGACCTGCTCAGAAAGGTTCTTTGGAGCAACTCCTGTCTGTGTTGTCAGGAAATTGCCAACTGAGTTCACGGGTCAGCAGTGGCAGCTCTGTCCGCTCACAAACACTTCATTGATACACCAGCCGTCTGGTTCAGAAGTGTCATCAGCAGCGACAGAGAGCCGTGATCAGAGTGGTGACAGGACCCAGCAGAGACAGCCAGGCCTCAGCCTCAGCTGAGTCAGCACGAGGGACCAGAAGCAGCACCAGAAGTTCTCAGCTGTGCCTCTCTCAGGGAAGCAAAGATATTTTCTGAATATACACTTACAGGTGCTTCTTTCTCATCATACTAAAAGAATGTATGCTCAGTCTACAGATCTATAGCTATAAACCTGTAGCTTTTATAACAGACACCTGTCAACTAGATTTCTAAAATATGGATCTCAATACAATGCTAAATGCTGATGTATATTCTTTTGTAAACTAAACCTCACACAAGCTTCAGGGAATCAAGAGTCCTAAGAGCTGAACCTACCTGTCACAGATCAAACAGGCTCCAGATAAGTAACCTTTGACAATTGCTAGGCAATTTTCATTTCTATCCCAAGTCTGTATTTGTCTCAGCAGATTTTCACCTGGCTGACAGACTCCATCCAGGGATCAGCTGTGGACTTGCTCAACTCTGGACTTGCTGAAGGCTGATGTTAGTTAGCTAGTTCTTTCAAATGGATCAGCTAATCAGATGCTTTTTATAAATGCCCCAATGTCCAGCCTTTACCTAGCATCTCGGCCTTCCTGGGACCTTTTGCAGCATCCTAATGTCGGCAGGAAGCAGATATAGGAGATTCAGCATCCACTGTCCCACTCTACAGCCTGAAATGCGAAGTCAAAAAGGAATCCCTCTGGGTCTACACACTGAAAACAACCCCGTGTCCCCTGTCACATTTGTAATGGCTTCTATATCCTTGCTTCCTGTGTTGATGACCGGGCACATTCGTGCTTCTGTGTTTGGAGATTTGTTTAATGTGACCTGTGACGACCTTGCTGTTAGCTATTGTATGCGTTCAGATGGATGTCAGGGAAATGTACTCGCTTGCCTGTGTTTCCCTGCTGTATGTAATGTTGGTAGGGAACATTAGCATCACTCTGTATGGTTCAATTGGATCAATGTATAGATTCAATGTAACTTGCTATGACTGCAATTTGGCTACTGTGTATTTTACATTTTACAATGACTTTCAGTTACAATGTTTCATCAGCTTTCACTTGTTGCCCTTTCAGTTGATGTTTCAGAACTTCCGTATTCGGACAGAAGCTTGCAAGTGTCAGATGAAGTTCAAAAAGCTTTGAGTAGATCCAGTGATTTGTCTAAAAGATGCTAACCCCCTGCAATGTGATTCTGCAAAGGCTGCCTCTGAATGGTTAGAGCAATTAAGAAAGAGAGTGCTTTCCTGTTCATCATTTACACGTTTGACCTTTTCAGTACTTGCCTTGGGTACTTGAATGGTTATAGGATTATGTCTGTTACCAGTTGTGGTTAAGTTTGCCCTCCATTTTTGAACATCCTCCTAGGTTACCTCTCCCATCGCAGAAACTGCAGGCAGAAGCAGATGCGTTGAAATGATGTGGACATTTGAGTGTGCAGCAACAGCTGCAGTCAGACTGTGATTGGAACTCTACTGCATGTTGTGTTACTAATTTTCAACATAATGTCAGCCTTCAGGATTGGGAAAAAGATGCAACAGTATTTGAAAGGAAATTCTACTGTTAGAAAAGAATATTGAGCAACTCCAACACCAAGTGTTGGACACATTCAAAAAATAATTCCAAACTGACGATGTATCTGACTTTGCTCAAATATTAGTTGATCAGTTGTCTGGCAGGGATCCTAAAGTTTTTCCACAGAATATGACTCCTGCTGCCAGAGGAGCCAGCATTGCTTTACTCATTAGTGTGGTTTTTGTTGGCATGGATGGACTGGCTGCTTATCCATCTTGCTTTCACAAGCACACTTTACAAATACCTACCTTGTGGCAAAATATTTTAGCAACCGAATTTAAAACTAAAAAAGGAAGAAGTTGTAGGGAAATGACATGAGGTGAGGCTATTGAGAGTTAGAAGCTGTTAGGGATCTTTATTCTGCTAGAGAAAAATTGGAATGTTGAAACCATAGGAAGAGATCATAAGGCCCCATCTATGTGAGAAACAGTAGTCAGTTAATGGCTTCACTGCCGAGCTGCTCTATTATGGCTCTCTAGCAAACAGAACAGATACCATCTACATCTTAGGCACTGTTGCATTGCTGAGAAGAGACGCCATGATCAAAGAAACTTTTATAAATAAAGCATTTAACTGGGTGCTTACATACAGTTCCAGAGGGCTACTCCATGACTATCATGGTGGGAAGCGAACAGGCATCTCAGAATTAGCTGAGAGCTTTACATCCTGATCCACAGGCAGCAGAGGAGAGAGAGAGAGAGAGAGAGAGAGAGAGAGAGAGAGAGAGAGAGAGAGAGAGAGAGAGAGAGAGAGACTGTCCTCGGCCTGGGCTTTTGAAGTCTAAAAGCCCTCCTCCCCCCATCCCCCCAGTGGCACACCCCCTAAACAGGGCCACACCCATTCCAATAATACCTCCTAATCATTCCTAAACACATCTACCATCTTTAGAACATTTAAATCTACGAGCCTGTGTGGCCATTGTTGTAAGATATCTAATGATTCTATTAGTTCCTAACATAACCCAGGCAGCTTCCCAACAACTGAGACACAGTCCTGCTGATTTAATCAGCTTTAGCAGGATTACTAGACGATTATCCCTAAACTATTTTTCTGTGCTAGACTGGCTATTTTCTAGCTACACTCCCCACGCCTGGGCTGGTTTCGGGTCCATCAGTCTGTCCTCAACGTGTGTTTCTCTTGGCCACATGCTCCTAGTCCATCCCATTTAATGGAGACCTCCTGCTCTTTCCATTTTCCTTTCCCTCTCCCATTCTCCTGTGCCCCCCTTCCACAGCCTGGTAACCCAAGTCCCACCTACCTCTGTTCTCCCCAGTAATTGGCTGTCAGCCACTTTTATTTAGCCAGTCAGAGAAGATTGGTGAACAAAGGAGTTTACATAACATTATTACATTCAGGTTATGTAAGAATGTGCTGGTTGGGACTAATCAGATCTTGGAGGCTAGTGCTTAGTATTTGAATTCAGAGGAGCACCAGATCAACCCCCAAAAGGCTTGTCTCAGTCAAAACACTCTGTTAGATCTGTGCAGAGGGCTTAGGTCCAGTTCATGCATGTTTTTGCTTAGCAGTTCAGTCTCTGTGAGCCCCCGTGGGTCCAAGTAAGTTAATTCTGTAGGTTTTCTTGTGTTCTTGACCATTCTGGCTTCTTTAATCCTTCCTCTTCCTATTCTTTTCCCACAGAATTTCCCAAGCTCTGCTAATGTTTGGCTGTGGGTCACGGCATCTGTTCCCATCATTTGCTGGGTGAATCTTCTCAGGTGACAGTTATGCTAGGCTCCTGTCTGCACAGGATCTGGAATAGTGTCAGGGATTGGTTCTTGTCCATGGCATTGGTCTCAGGCTGGGCCAGTCCTTTATTGGTCATTTCAGTTTCTGCTCCATCTTTGTCCCAGTACTTCTTGAAGGCAGGACAAATTTGGAGTTGAAGGTTAAAGGAGGTGGCCATTTTAGGAATGGTGGAATTTTTGGGGTCACTTAAGTATACTATCATGTCATCTGCAAATAGTGATATTTTTACTTCTTTCTTTCTGATTTGTATCCCTTTGATTTCCTTTTGCTGTCTAATTGCTCCTGCCAGAACTTCCAGTACTATGTTGTATAGGTAGGGGGAGAGTGGGCAGCCTTGTCTACTCCACTCTTGGGTGTATCTGCTTCTTTTTGTTCTAGAGCTTTCAACTGTGCTGTCAAGTTGTTAATGTGTGCTCTCTCCAGTTTCTTTTTGGAGGCACTCAGAGCTGAGTTTACCTCTTAGTACTGTTTTCCTTGCATCCCATAGGTTTGGGTATATTGTGCTTTCATTTTCATTAAGTTCTAGAAAATTTTTTATTTCTTTCTTTATTTCTTCTTTGACCATGCTATCATTGAGTAGAGCATTGTTCAACTTCCATGTGTATGTGAGCTTTTTGTTGTCTTTGTTGTTATTAAAGACCAGCCTTAGTTCATGGTGATCTGATAGGATGCATGGGAGCATTTCAATCTTCTTATATCTATTGAGGCTTATTTTGTGATCGATTTCTCTTTTAGGTTTTCCATCTCCAGGGTTGTCTCTTTTTGTATTTTCTTTACTGTTTCTATTTCCATTTTTAATTTCTTCATCCGTTTGTGTTTTCCTGTAGTTCTCTGAGTGATTTTTGTGTTTCCTCTTTAAAAGCTTCTATTTGTTTATGTGTGTCTTGTGCTTGTTTAAGGGAGTTATTTATGTGCTTCTTGAAGATCTTCATCACCATGAGGTATGATTTCAAGTCTAAGTCTTGTTTTTCTGAAGTGTTTGGCAATCCACTACTTGCTGTGGTGGGAGAGCTGGGTTCTGATGTTGGCAGGTTGTCTTGGTTTCCATTGCTTAAATTCTTTTGCTTTCCTCTTGCCATCTTGTTATCTGTGGTTATATGTGGTCTTGTTGTCAGTGACTGGCACCTGTCTCTCCCATGGATCTGAGGGCCCGTTGGCTCAGGAAGAAAATTGCTTCTGAGTGTTCGGCTTTTAGTGGGCAAGCAGTGAGTATCAGTGACTCAGCTCTGTCTTTGTGGGCTTAGGTGTGGGAGCTCTTGTGAGGCTGTTCTGAGAGCTCAGCCCTCTGCCCACAGGTCCTGAGTACTACTGGTAGGGACCTGGCTCTTTCTCTAGGCCAAAACGAACCCTTTTTCAGATAGCACAGTACTTTCTGCTCACTGAGAACTCCCGGTGTGCTCTTCCTGGGCCTATGTGTCAGGCTCCTCTCTGGTCCAGGTGTATGAGGGCCTGTAGAGTTGAACTTCAAGCATTGCCTTTCCAGGGCAGACCCAGGTTCCCACTTGACAAGGGCCTGTGCCTTACTGTGGGTCTGTGTATTTAGTCCGAGAGCGTGGGCTTTCCAGGTGGATCCTGAGTCCCTCTGGCAGAGGCCCAGCCCTACTGTGGGCAGCAGGGGCAAGTCCTCCGTGAGCTCTGCCCAGCCCTCTCTGTGCTTTGGTTACTCACAGTGCAATCTCACCAGGCCCCTGTCCCTGGATCTCTGTTGTTCCAGGTGGCAAAGGGCCTGTGCATTTGGTTCTTGAGCACAGGCTTTTTGGGCAGATCCCGAGTCCCTCTCACAATTGATCTTTGACAAAGAAGCCAGAACTATACAGTGGGAAAAATAAAAGCATCTTTAGTAAATAATTCTGGTCTAACTGGCAGTTTGTATGTAGACAAATGAAAAGAAATGTTTGTCACCTTGCACAAAGCTCAAGTCCAAGTGGATCAAGGACCTGAACATCAAGCCAGATACACTGAATCTAATAGAAAAGAAAGTGGGAAAGAGCCTTGAACTCATTGGCATAGAGGGAAATTTCCTAAACAGAACTCCAATGGCTCAGGCTCCAAGATCAAGAATTAATAGATGGGATCTCATGAAACTGGGAAGCTTCTGTAAGGCCAAGGACATTGTCAATAAGACAAATCGGCGACCTACCGACCAGAAACAAATCATCACTAACCCCATATCAGATAGAGGGATAATTTCCAAAATATATAAAGAACTCAAGAAGATAACCACCAAAAAACAAACAACACCATCAAAAAATGGGATATAGAACCAAACCAAGAATTCACAACAGCAGAATCTTGAATGGCTGAGAAGCACCTAAAAAAATGTTCAAAGTCCTTAGTTATTAAGAAAATGCAAATCAAAATGACCCTGAGATTCCACCTCACATCAATCAGAATGGCTAAGATCAAAACCTCAGGTGACAGCCAATGCTGGCGAAGATGTGGAGAAAGAGAAACACTCCTCCACTGCTGGTGGGATTGCAAACTGGTACAATTACTCTGGAAATCAATCTGGAGATTCCTCAGGAAATTGGAAATAGATCTACCTGAAGACTCAGCTATACCACTCTTGAGCATATACCCAAAAGATGCCCTACCATGCCACAGGGGCACATGCTCCACTATGTTAATAACACCTTATTTGTGATAGCCAGAAGCTGGAAACAACCCAGATGTCCACAAAAAAAAAATGGATACAGAAAATGGGGTTCATTTACACAATGGAGTATTACTCAGCTATAAAGAACAAGGACCTTCTGAGTTTTGTGGGCACACGTATGGAACTAGAAAATATCATCTTGAGTTACGTAACTCAAACCCAAAAAGACAGGCATGGTATGTACTCACTAAAAAGCAGATATTTGCCCCCCAGAAGTACGGAATAGCCAGGATACAATCCACAGAACTCAAAAGGTTAACAAGCTGAAGAGCCCAATTAAAGACACGTCAATTCCACTTAGGAGGGAGAAGAAAGTAATCACAGGAGGCGGGGAGGGAGGGACCTGGGTGGGAAAGAGAACAGGAAAAGGAAAAGGGGAACATGATCAGGTATTGGGTGGAGGGAACTGGACTGAAGCCCTGAGGGCCAGCAGAAAGAATGGAAACAGGCAACCTCAGGAGGTAGGAGGTAGGGGGACTCTCTAGAATGTTCCAGAGACCTGGGAGGTGAGAGACTCTCAGGACTCAATGGGACCTTAGATGAAATGCCCTGTAGTGGGGAGAGGGAACTTGTAGAGCCCACCTCCAGTAGAAATGCAGGGCATCAAGTGAGGAATGTGGTTGCTATCCCACAGTCAAAAATCTCTGACCCATATCGTTCCTGTCTGAAAGAACTGCAGGAATAAAAATGGAGAAGAGCCTAAGGAAAAGGAGGTTCAGTGACAGGCTGGAATTGGGATCCACTTCAAGGGGAGGCCCCAAGGCCTCACACTTACTGAGGCTATGGAGTGCTCACTAAAGGGACCTATCAAGACTACCCTCTGAAAGACCCAACAAGCACCTGAAAGGCTCAGATGCAGATATTTACACCCAACCAATGGACAGAAGCTGCTGACCCCGTGGCTGAATTAGAGAAAAGCTGGAAGACGCTGAGGAGGAGGGCGACCCTGTAGGAGGACCAGCAGCTTCAATTAACCTGGACCCCGGAGTCTCTTAGAGACTGAGCCACCAACCAGGCAGCATACACCAGCTGATATGAGGCCCCCAACACATATACTGCAGAGGACTCTTGGGTCTGGGTTCAGTCAGAGAAGATGCACCTAACTCTCAAGAGACTGGAGGCCTCAGAGAGTTGGGAGGTCTAGTGGAGTGAGGGGTGGGGCATGTGGGGATATCCTCGTGGAAATGACGGGGGAAGTATGGGACAAGGAACACTCAGAGGGTAGACGGGGAGGGGGATAAAATCTGGACTTTAAGGAAGTGTAGAACAGCAAGTTTAGGTATAAGAGATTTAGGGATCTGGTTTGTGCAGTGGCTAAATCAATAGATTTAAGTTGATAGATTTATGAGAATTTGGAAATCAGATGCACCACTGAGCTGAAGACAAGCTGTTGTAATAAAATCTAGGGGAATGCAAGAGGAAGCTGGAAGAGAGCAAAGGAAATAGGAGCCAGAAGTGTCTTTAGGAGAGAGACCTAGACCAATGTAGCAGGCCAGGAGAGATGTAAATATAAAATTGCTCATGTGGCAGGCACCGCAAGGGCATAGCAAACTTCAGGAGTTAAGGAGACACTATGCCACACAGGGGAAGGATGGTTATGAGACAAGAAACTCCACTCAAGGGAGGGCTCCAACATTGTAGAAGCCATGAGGGTAGAGAAGCTGCAGAACTTCCAGGAGGAAGCTGAGTGCCAGAGGGAAAAGGTCACAGAGATCCAGGACTTATAGAGCTGCTGCAGGACTTAGCAGGCAGCTCTTAGCGGAGGCAAGAAAACTCATAATGTACAGGTAGCAGGAGGAAAAGGGAGGGATTCTCCTGGATGTAACAATCAAAAGGTATAGGCTGCAGAAACAGGCCAGAGCTGAGAGGAGAGACAAATGGTTAGAGCAGATACAGGGGAACAGCAGCTGAAGAATTGGACTCTAGAATCGGGAGTTAAATTTTTTGGGTGACAGAAACCAGTAGAAACAAATGATCTGTACCCCGAGAGAGGAGAGGACGATACAGAGGGGAACAGAGACACACACTAGCCAGTGAGGGTTCTGTGCTCGCTGCGGCCAGCCTACTCCTCTGTTTTCTCCCCTCCTGATAGCTCTGGCTCCCTCTTTGCAATAAATTTAAAAATTCATCAACAGCAACTTAAAGACGAGACATGGTGGGGAGACCAGGCAAAAGGAAACAGGGCTAGGAAGGCAGACAAGAAGTAGGGAGTTGGGGAGCTCTTTCCATTCGCTTATCGCTTGCAGTATTTGTAAAGTTTCCAAATAATAATAATGTGCTGCTAGTTGGCCACATTTGGATGGATTATTTAAGAGATATCAAGGCCAGGTTTGATTGCACAAGTGAATAAATTTGGGGTCCCTTCAGTTGGTTCTCTTGTGGAGAAGCAAAGGGTTTTCTAAAAGGCATTCCAAGGGGCAGTTGGAAGGTAAGGATGATGCCACGCCCATGGGTGGGGAAGAAGGGAAGGTCCTAAGCCTGAAGTCCAGGACGTACCCAGAATTTAGGGAGGACTAATAAGGGAGACGCAAGCTGCTCAGTGGCCGTCACTACACTTAACAAGGGTTGGGGCTAAGAGCCCAAGGAGACTCAGTGACTGGTACCAGGGCTTTCCAGTGAAGTTAAAAGGTGGAAACAGTTTAAAAATGAAGTCTTATGAAAGGGAAAAGAAGGGTCAGAATAGGGTGTTGGATCACCTGGGCCTGATGTTATAGGTGTTTGTGAGCAAGTGCTGGGACCTCTGAAAGCGAGGGTTCTCTGAAAGAGAAAGAAGTACCCTTAGCTGCTGAGCCTTCTCTCCAGCCCAATTTACTATGAGCAGATTCTACAGCCATGCAGCCCGGGTGTGCGCTTTCTCACAACGCTATGCCAACAGCCTGGATATTTGTATTTCACTGAGGTGTTTGCTCTTCACAGATTTAAACTATTTTTATATGGCTGGGTTTATATATACCTTCCCCTTGCTCTTAATAACAACCTTACACACACACACACACACACACACACACACACACACACACACACACATATTCTTCCATAGATTTTGTTTCAAGTGCATGGAAAAACTCTATAATATTTTATTTTATATATTACAAATAAATAATCATATTGGTTCACCTAATTGACATAAAAGATATTTATGGTTTTCTCTCCCCCCAAATACTGAGTCTGTTTTCTATTTTTTGGGGGGCCGGGGTGGGTAACTTGACATATGCTACAGTCATCTGGAGAAGGGAACATTGACTAAGAAAATACCTCCGTGAAGTTGTCCTATGGGCAAGTCTATGGGGCATTTTCCTCACTGATAATTGATATGGGAATGTCCAGCCCACTGAGGGTGATGCCCCTCCTGGTCAGGTGGTCCTGGGTTACATAAAAAGCAAACTGAACAAGCCATAGAGAACAGCCAACAGGCAGAGTTCTGTGGTGAAATATTTGGTTTCTTTGAAAAACACAGAAATACTATGGGGGTATGTTTCATTTATATCCATCCAGGTGTGGGGTATGGGGCTGCTTCAGATTATCCACAGCAATCATGATTTGCCTTATGCTCTGAAAGTGGCATAATTTTGCCAGCTGCAGATGGCTTCCGTGTGTGATGTTTGGTATCCCGGGGACTTTCCAGAGGATATATAAATGCTAGAGCCCCTAGCAACAGTGTGGGCTGTTGGTTGCTTTTGATTGCTTTTGTTAAATAATCATGTACAAAGAAGAGACAAAAAGAAAAAATTAAATATCCAAATGGTGAAGATCAAACTTGCCCCAAGGAACTCAACACCCCTAATCAGCAGGAAGTATCTAATGATAGCATCACCCCCTCTTCCCCATCCTTTCCCCTCTCTCTTATTTAGTTTTAGGGGATAGAAAAGGGTTGAAGAAAGAACTCACAATGTAGACACACACACACACACACACACACACACACACACACACACACACACACACACACACTGTACCATTACCTTGTCCCTTTGTACAAGGTTTAGTCACCGCTGGCCCAAATCTTTAAGTCTTCTTTGCTGTCTTTGCTCAAGCTTCCCTTCCGGCAGTGCCCTTCACTGTATCCCACTTACTCAAGATCCAGTCCTGAGGCACCAACTGACCAGTCAGTCAACAGGGCCTCAAGGGAGGGAGTGAGGATTGAGAAGAAAAAGACAATTAGACAATGTTAGGAAAGAGATGAAGAGAGAGTGTGTGGAGGATATGGCTCATGGAAGTGCGACAAGGCACTGGGGAAGGGTAAGGGGGTTGCCTCTGGGGGAGTCCATGTTGGGAATCCCTTTCCCCCGAGGGAACAGCCACACGATGATATAGTACAGAATAGAGTACTATATCAGGGCATGGGGAGGAGAGTTATGAGGGTAGTAGAGGCAGAGAGAGAGAAGAAGAAAAGAGGAGAAGAGTAGAGGCCGGCCATGAGCACGTGAAGAGAGAGTAGGGAAAGGAATGGGGAAGAGGAGAGACAAAGGGAGTAAGGGAAAGTGGGCAAGAGGAGGAGAGAGGGAGGGAGAGAGAGAAGAAGAAGAAGAAGGGGGAGGGGGAGGGAGGGAGGGAGGGAGGGAGGGAGGGAGAGAGAGAGAGAGAGAGAGAGAGAGAGAGAGAGAGAGAGAGAGAGAGAGAGAGAGAAAGAAGAGGGAGGAGGAGGAATAGGAGGAGAAAGGGAGGGAGAGAGAGAAGAAGAAGAAGGGGGAGGGGGAGGGAGGGAGAGAGAGAGAGAGAGAGAGAGAGAGAGAGAGAGAGAGAGAAAGAGGAGGAGAAAGAGGAGGAGAGGGAGGAGGAGGAGGAGGAGGAGGAGGAGACCTTTATAATGTCAGGTAACTGGGGGGAAGCATACCTGGCTGTTGCCAGGTAACTGTGGGGTGGGGTTTGCAGAATCCCAACAGACACTATAACCTGGCTGCAGCCAGTGCTGAGGCTGAAGCGGCTTTAGTTTTTTCCCGGTCTGTTTTTATATCAATCCAGGTATTTTCAAAGACTATGGCCAGTTTTCAGATCAAAGACAAAGTGAGCAGGCAAGGCAAAGAACAAAGAGCCAGATTACCAGGTAGTAATCAAACCGATAACAGAGCTCACACCAGGTAGTAAGCAAACCGATAAACAAAGAGATCACACCAGGTAGGAGTCAAACAAAGTGGTAAACAAAGTCTCCTGAGTTGCTGGGTCTGGGGCCTTATCAGGATCACCAAGACAAAAGGGAAGTCACACATTCCTTGGCTGTATCTACCTTGAACCTCTAGTCAGCTGAAATAAGAATATTCTTATCTGAGCCTACTTCCTTGAGCCCAGAGACAAGTACTTGCCAAATTACTATAAGCAGCACTAAAAGCTCTCAACAGACTCCTTTCTGCTCGGTGGATAAGTAGAGGATAATGCCCAGAGCTGTGGTACTAGCCTGGTCTTACGGGCTAGTACCAACACAAGGAGTTGTTCCTGTAACAGTGCCATCTGTTAATTCAAATGTAACATTCCCCATTGAATGCATATCCAATTAAATGAATGATTTTTAAATTAATTTAAGTGGAGAGGGCCTCAGCCACTTCTTCAGAATGTTCCACTGTGCAGCTGTGGCAATAAGGTGGGGAAGGGCAATCTCAAAAACTGCAGCTGCTGAAACAGCACTAATAACGGCTGCGGTCAAAATCCTGGTGCAGGAATCAGTTGATTCTCCCCAGTTCACTCCACAGGCACAGGTGCAGATCCTGGGATCCTTGTCACTGCTACAAGGTCTTCCCTCTCCCAGTGACTTCTCAGAAGACATTCCTGTTGAGAACAATTAAGACTGTCTCCTTTGTTAGTATCAATAGAACTACTCCTTGGGTTTCACAGGACGAAGCAGTGCTCAGGGACCCAGACAGGTGATTCCTAAGGAAAGACGAACAGAGCCTTGGACCCTAATCAAAATAGGGTCTGGTCTCCGCCACAAGTGGGAGACAAGATCTTCCCATCACACCATTCCCTGCTGCGCTGGGCATGCTCTCCAATGTCGATCAGCCGCAGAGCGGCCTTCAGAATTTACCGATAAAATTTTTTAAAATATATAAAATTAAGGATATGTGCATGAGGGGAGGTATGCTCCCCCATTTTTGCTTTAGACAAATTTATATTTATGGTTTGATGAATATGTTCGATGATGGCTTGTCCTTGGGGATTATAGGAAACTCCAGCCTTATGAATTATAGCATATTTTAAACAAAATTGTTCAAACCATTTACTGGAATAGGCAGGACCATTACCTGTTTTAATTTTCTTGGGAACACTCATATATGCACAAAGTCTTGCAAGCAGTGATTTTTTGACACCTTTTAATTTCTCACCACTAGGTGCAGATGCATATATCATTCCTGAATAAGTATCAATTGAAGCATGCAGAAATTGTAATTTTCCAAAAGAAGAGAGTCCCCTAGGATTAACTCCCAAATTAGGAGCAGAAATGAATTCTGCACACATGGGACGTTGAGTGACTATCTGTAGAGCTTGGTCCTTTGTAATTTTGCAATAAAATCTTAAAGATTCTGCATCCAAATAAAATTTAGTATGCATCCTAATAGCTTTATCCACATTAGATTCTTCTATAACCAACGCAAGAGGGTGAGCATACCCATCTGCAAGACGATTTTCCCTTGAAAGAGGTCCTGGAAGGGCAGTATGGGCAATAATGTGCCCTACAAATATAAGAAACTTTCTTTGCCAAATCAAAGTCTGTAATTTCAATGACTGATAAATAACTGCTGACACAGGGGCAATATAAGCACCAGTTCCTAAGGTGACAAAATTTGAGCAACATAGATACTATCAGTATAAATACTCAGGGCTTCTTCGGGAAATCTCTGCAAAGCAATTGCATAGCCATAATTTCAGCCATTTGAGCAGATTTAACTGCTACTTGATAGGTTTCATAAATCTCTTCAGATACTACAGAAGCAAAGCCATTAGAAGATCAGTCTGTAAAAACCAACCTGGCATGGGGAAGAGGGACAGAGGAAACCACCTTAGGAAACACGATGGGATGTTTTTTAAAAATTAAGTCAGTTTATTAGCAGGATAGTGGTTATCAAGTTCGGTAATAGTACTGCATAAAAATATAGCCCAAGCTGTATGGGTTTGCGCTAAAAAGCACACTTGCTCTTTAGTATAAGGTATAATGATACCTTCTGGCTCTTTATCAAAGGTCTGCACTGCTATCTTTTGTGCTTTAAGAATTAATAACAGCTTGGGGATAAGAAACAAAAATTTTCGAAGGCAAGGCTTGTAAATATACCCATAAAATAGGTCTTTGCTGCCAAAATAATCTTGTTGGAGTATATTCAGATGGAAATAATAATTGTAAGGGCATTGAATAATCTACACATTTCAAACGAGCTCTTTCAAATGTTTTGTTGGACCTTTTGCAAATAATCTCTGTCTTCAGTAGCAGGTTGTCTATCAGAGATGGGATCAGCGTTACTCTTAAGAACACCAAACAGAGGACACAAGTGTCCAGAGAATATACACGTTTCATTGCAACTAGAAAGCCTGGAAAGGTGTTAATATTTAAATAAATATTTCAATTTTCTAAAATTAGGATCTGTTTTCTGGGTGACCGTTCTTCTCGGCTAGCTACCTGAACACAGTGAGATCACCTGATTTCTGGGAAAAGGCCTCTATTGTGGGAAACAGAAACTTAGGCCCAGATATGTGTAAAATGGCGTTACTCAGGCTAAGGGAATTTCTTAACTCTGTCAGCTTCTGGCATATCTTCCCTTTTTGTTTTAATAATACGTGTGGATATAGGCAAGTGGACATCTATCTGTCTGGAGACAGTGGGGTTTAACCAGAGAGGGGAAGTATTGAGCTGATCCTCCTAGATGTGTTTACATGGTGTCTTTTTGAAGAGGAGAGGGTCTAAGTGTCCTTGTCAGAGATTCAAGTATGGCCAAGGAGCACCTCTGAACACCAACAAAACCAGGTTTGCTTCCCAGGGACTCGGAGACAGGATGCACGGTCCTTCCCTTGCAGTGCTTCTCCTCCCACCTCTCACTGGTGTCCATGCTGCTCGTAAGTGAGTGTGCATAGCTCTGAGTTCTATGCAAATCCCATAGGAGGCCCACTCGCTGTGGGTTCATCTGCTAGGTCAAGTTGGTAGTAATAGACTTGTATCGGTTTGGATGCCAGGGAGTCAATTTGCTGACAGATGAACTTCATGAACCTATTAAAGGCCCAGGGTCCAAAGGCCAGCAGTATCAGGAAACTGACCAATGGGCCAAGAATGGAAGGGAGAATGGTGATGGAGAAGTGGAAAAGCAATTTTAAACCATCCTTCTTCTTGTTCTTTCTGCTTTTTTTTTTGCGCCATTCTAGCCTTTCTCTCACTTTGCACATACTATCTCGAACAACTCCTATTTGGTCAATATAAAAGCAACATTCCTCTTTTAATGCTGCACAAAGGTCCCCCTGCTGAAGTGTCGTTGAGGAGATGATGAGTGTTTCTTCTGTCTGGCCTACATAAGCAGCAATCAATGCATCATTGTTTCCTATAAGAAAAGGGAATTTCTTCCCAGGAGCATTCTGTCCCCTGGCTAGGTTAAGGATGAGTTTAAAATAGGAGTATCTACATATTTTACTGATCTTTCTGGGAGCCATCTGGAGGCACCTTCTTTGATATCATAAACACACACCGATCCTCGGTCCCATATGAAGGCTGGGTCAGGGCCATTCCATTTAAACATAAGGGGATCTTTCCATAAGACCATAGAAAAATCTTTATTAGTCTCTGGATGCCAAAAGCAGTCTGCAGCCAATTTTCCATCTTTATCCAGGGTCAAAAAAATGAGCACAAACATTGCATAATTTAGGAGATCCTTTGAAGGGGTACAATTCACCCTTTTTAATTTTGAAGAGCATTTTTTTAAAGGTTTGATGCTCAATGATGCCTTGGTCTTGGGGATTATAAGGAATACCTGTTACATGTTTGATTTGAAGCTGTGCACAGAATTGTTGGAAGTTCTTTTCATTATAACCAGGTCCATTATCGGTCTTAATTATTTTGGGTTTACCCATGACAGAACGGCAATTCAATACAAGAACGATTACATTTTTAGAGGCCTCTCTTGGCTTCTAGGGAGACAAAGATAAATCCACGAAAGGTATCAATTGCAACATGAATATATTTAAGCTTGCTAAATTCTGTAAAATGTGTAACATCCATTTGCCATATCTCATTAGGGACCAGACCTTCGGGATCTGAGATGAGGCGTGGGCAACAGTGTTACACAAGTTGGGCATTGTTTAACAACATGTCAGCTTGTTCAGGAGTAAGCTTGAAAAGAAGTCTGGGGTCTGAGCATTTAAATGATGTAAGGCATACATTTTCTTTGCTTGGTCGACAGAACCAGTTAGCATGGGGAAAGTCAGTTGGGGATCAGTATCTGCACAAGCATTTCTCTTGGAAAGGGGAACAGGTGAGTCAGAGTGAGCTCAGAGATGGCCGATGAAATAGGGGTACTGTCTAGAGGAAATTATGCTTTGGAGCTGAGAAAAAATTGGGGCAGCATTTGTAGAAGGTTTGATGGACCATCTCCAAAATAGGAATAGAATGAGCTATGTGGGCACTATCCATTTACAGATTAAAGGAATGATTTGCTAACAACTGAAAAAATTTTATAACTGCAAAAAGCTCAACAAACTGGGCACACATGTAGGGTGACGGAACAGACATAACTTGGCCATTTATCTATAACATAGGCTGCAATCCCATTAGAGGAGCCACCTGTAAATACCAAGCAGGCTTCAGATAATGGACAGGGAGAGGTTACTTTTGGAAAAATAAAAGGATGTATTTTTGCAAATTGAAGCAGTTTATCAGCAGGGTAATGGTTATCAATTATCCCAGAAAAAAAAAAAAAAGTAGGCTACAGGCCATTCATCTGTAGTCTGGAAAAGCCAGTGCAACTGCTCCTTGGAATAAGAAACAATTAGTCTATCTGGATCTTTACCAAAAATTTGGTGGCTCTGTTCTCGTCCAAACATAACAAGTTTAACTACTAAGGAAGGTTAAGGGCTAAGAACTTCAGAAGGAGAGGCTGAAAGGTGTACCCAAAAGAGAGAGCCATTCTGCCAAAACACCCCTGTGGGAGTGTGAGTTGTATCACATATAACAAACAAAAGAGGTTTATCATTGATTTTGGATAGCTTTTTCAACCAATTTTAAAGTTTCTCTGGCTCCAGGGGTCAAAATTCTCAGGGAAGAAAGACTAGGGTCACCCTTAAGAATATCAAAGAGGTGGCTTAAGTTCCCTGGTAGTAAGTTTAAGATAAGGCCTAATCCAATTAATATCCCCTAAGAGTTTCTGAAAATCATTCAAGGTTTGTAAGTGGCCAATTTTTAGTTGAATTTTTTAAGTAGTTATGGTTTAATGGCAGAGTTCAAATCTTAAATAAAAATAAGGGTCTTTTGATTGAAATTTGTCCGGGGCTATCTGGAGTCCACAATCTGTCAGTCTATGTGACAGATTAGTATTCTCGAAACCAAGATGGCTTCGAAAACCATCCGGAGGGTTCCTTGGAAGCCGATTTCTTAATTAGAGGCTTTTCAGAAATGACTGCAGAAACCTCAGGCTCAGCGCCTGCACAGATACCTTTTTCTTTACCCATTCCTCGTGTCTTGAGAGACTCCTTGTGTCCCTTTAAGAATAAGTCACGCTTACTCAATGCCTGTCCCATAATTGTGCCGCTCTCACTTATTTTTCCAGCGAATCAGGCTCACAGGCGGGTAACTTTGGTGGTCACAGCGCAGATCTTCACTCGCGATCCTATGAGTGGCGTCCGACAGTGGTTTAGGGGCGTTCTTCACGATCCCCGTTCCTCAGGCCTCAAGATGCCCTGGCCCAAGGGGTCTTCAACGTAGATCTGAGGAGGGGACTGGAAAATAGGGGGACAGACAAGAGACACAAAGCAGAGCAAGTCTAAAGTGCTGATCAAGCTTTTGTTTATTTTGTGTCAAAACCATTTCTTTTAAAGAAAAATAGGGAGAATTACGTGGGGAGGGGGACTACCCAGGCGCAGGAGAGAATGTTTTGCCAACCAGGATCTGCTGTCTGGGTGACCGTTCTACTCAGCTAGCTACCTGAACACAGTGAGATCACCTGATTTCTGGGATAAGGCCTCTATTGTGGAAAACAGAAACCTAGGCCTAGATATGTGTAAAATGGTGTTACTCAGGCTAAGGGAATTTTTTAATTTTGTCGGCTCCTGGCAGTTTAGTCCATTATCATTGTGGTAGGAAGCATGGCAGGGTTCAAGCAGATATGAAGCTGGAGAAGCCAAGAGTTCTACATCTTGAACCACAGGTAGCAGGAGACTTACCCAGGGCATATCTTAAATACAGGAAACCTAATAGTCCACCCCACAGTGATACACCCCTTCCACCAAGGCCACATGTTCTAAGAATGTCACTCCCTATAGGGCAAGCATTCAAACACATGAGTTTATGGGGGTCAAACCTATTTATGACATCACATTTTCCCTACTGAGTCTTATGTCATGAAGGCTGGAGAAGAGCTGAAAAACTCATATTCTAAGCATCTTAGTCCCTGTAACAAGAATAAAATAATATGATGACATATTTGATGTATTTATGAGGAAAATCCTTCTATACAAAGGTAATATTCAATAAAGGAGATTCAGAATCAAGACACCTCTAGTTATTTCAAGGAATTTTTCAAATCTTTAGTACTTAAGGCTCAAGAAACAAGTTCTTTTAGGAAAAAAACCCATTGTGTGAAAAAATCAGCAAATAATGAAGTACATAGATGAGAAATCACACACACACGCACACACACACACACACACACACATGCACACACACACACTACTGTTCATGGAAAAGACGTCACAAAATATTAAGAATCTATGCTTTGATAATGTATACAATGAATACAAAAATTCTTCTATCTTAAGACACAACTAAAGGGTCATCAGAATATCCAGCAAGGGCAAAACCCATTTCTGTGTAGAAACATACTGCCAAAGGCCGCAGCATAAAAGAAATCACATATGCAGGAAACAGTGTGGTTACGGTAATTGTTGTGAAGTTTTCCGTTATATGTCAACACTCACTGAACACAGAACACACACTAGAGCAAATCCCTATGAATTTGAAGAATGCCAGAAAGCCTTCCTTCTATCACAATTGACACCTAACTCAACACCAGCGAACCATTACAGGAAAGAAGCCCTATGAATGTGAAGAATCTAAGGAAACCTTCTGCTATAAGTGGCTCCTTTATTTACATCAGAGAACTCATACTGATGAGAAAGCATATGGATGTGAGGGATGCAGGAAAGCTTTCTTTTACAGGTCACACCTCATTCAACATCAGAGAAGGCTTTCCAGTGAGAAGCCCTATCAATGGGATAAAAGCAAAAAAAAAAAAAAAAAAAAAAAAAGCCTTTTGACAGAAATTAAACATTACTGCACACCAGAGAACTCATACTGGCGAGAGCCCTGTGAATGTAAAGAATGTAAGACCCTTTCTATAGAGACTCAAACCTCACTTTACATCAGAGAACCCACACAGGGGAGAAGTCCATCAGGGGAAAAGTGCTGGAAGACTTTCTACAGCAAGTCAAATTCAATGGACATCAGGCGACTCATACAGGTGAGGATCCTCACTGTGTAAACAATGCAGGAAAGCTTCTCCACAGACGTCATTTCTCTCAAGGACAGATTTCACTCGAGGGAGAAAGCCTAAGAGTGCAAGTGACACAGGAGACTTAGTAGTGTAAGTCAGCCCTCATTGCACCTCACTGAAACCACAAAGTGAGCTCTGGGAACACAGATGCATGAAGCATTTCTGTCTCCAGCCTCTCTCCATGGCCGACTCATGGGAAGCCCTGGGTAATTCATGAAACCTTGCTATATAATGTCAGTCCTCACTTGACATCAGACAAAGCATGTTGGTGAGACTGATGAAGGTAAAGAATGTTTGAAAATGTCCTTCCACGAGCCAGGTCTTGAGTCAAGTCTAGAGAACACATACAGGTGTGACATACCAGGACTGTACAAACGGAGGAAGGATTTCTACTCAAGTCGTCTTTTTCTGCATAATCAACTCATACTTGTGAAATAACATGAATTTTTAAAAAGTTTGTATAATTAGTGATGCTTCAGTTGACTTAAAGATATACAAGGTGGTTAGTAACCTTATGACTTTAGTGACTCCAGAAAGGTTTCTAACATGAAACACTGTCACAGAAAAAACTTATTCAGATGGGAGAATTTACCAGGTGAAAGCAGAAAATGCTGAAAAAGAATTCATTTCTCAATCTATATAAGAGAAACAGATTGAACATACAGCGCACACACAGACTGACGGTAAATGTACAGCAGACAATTTGCACATGAGTTACATGCTTTGTGTCTTACTCTGTTTGGGTGTTGATGCCACACGTGTGCAGTGTTGGGCTCTAAAGCTAGTTCAGCACCAGCACGCTGGGCTGTGAGTCCGAATTCTGTGACAAGTGGTTGATGAAGAGCCTCTGACTTCCAGCTGCTGATGGTGGTGTGAATATCCTTCACTGCAGGAAATGGACTTATAAACCTGAGGATTTGGGAGAGGTGGAGAAAAGAGGCCTCTTTAGCTAATAATTACTCATCATTTGAGTCATATCATTTGAAGGGACTCTACTCAGATCACAAACATGGCTCTGGCAGGTTTTGCTTCTCCCATTCCCTCTGCATTGCTAGAAACCATTAGATTCCCTTCCTAAAGCTAGCCACCAATGTCTGTTCCCTTAGCCACTACCTCCTTCTGAAGCTGACTACCAAGGTTCAGCTATCAAAGTATTGAAGGCCAGCAATACAGAATCCCCACTGGCTCACCTAATTTACATGCCTAATTAGAATTACTTATCTCATCCTAACAAGGGGTTTCTTTTTTAAAGTAGCGCCATCTTCTTATGACCCTATCTTGTCTCTTTTCTATCCAGAGGCAGTCTTTTGTTCTTCTACTGTGACAAATATTCCAGTAACCTTTCCCTTGTTCCCTTCCCATTCTCCCTGGTCCTGTAGCTCTTGTCTTTTTCTCTAATTCCCTGCCATCTGTCCCTCTTTAGAAAATAAATCTCCTTTGGGCAGAGAACTTAGTCTTTGGGTATCCTGGGCTGATAACCATCTCTTGCATCACTGTTATTTTTATCTTTAATATTTAAACTCAGAGCTCAATTTTTCTCACAAACATATATAAAATTGCAAAGAATTTTAGGCTGTATCATTTTCAACAACAGGTGGGTAATTATTTTCAGTAAAAAAAAGATTATAGTTAGTTTTTAATTCACGGTGTGTTCAGTGTTGGGTACTTACACTGTAGTCAGAGCCATTTAAACTTCCAATTCCTTCTCTATAGCTGCCTGCCAATGACCAGTGCCATGAAGTCAAATTTTATATTCAACAGAACCCAAGGGTCTTCAAGGCTATGCTGCGCAAGAGTGCTCTGACCAGCATCTCAGAAAGCTTTCATTGTGGAGAGTGGAGAGCTCGGAGTTCAAAGCAGGAACAGAAAAAGCAATAATAAACATACACAGTATCTCTCATCACGGTCATCTGTTACTCTCAAGTGATACAAGGTCTCATGGCCAGGAGGAGGCTGTTGCATACTGCCCTCAAAACCACTAAACTGCACTTCTAAGGGAGGGAGGAAATAAGAAGTTTTCTAGGTTGATATTCTTTTTCTTGAACTGTGTAATAATAATATGTTCAGAACAATTAACCCCATGGTCAACTTGACCAAGGTCATTTGACACCAATGCTCACCCTTCCTTTATGTTCAGCTCAAGATCTCATGTTAATATTAACATCACAATATAAAAGAAATAACACAAAATGTCCCACAGTCTTTAAAATGAAAGCACTTTAAACATTCCAATTCCTTAAAACATCCACCATCTCAGCTGGATATAATTTCAGAACTTAAGTCCCAGCATACACAGGTAGAGGCAGGTGGATCACTGAGTTCACCGCCAGCATGGTCTAATAGTAAGTTCCAGGAAAGTCAGAGCTACATAGTAAGACCCTATCAAAAAAAATTCAACCTCTATTTCATAGTTCAAATTGTCTACAGTGGTTCCTGTAAAACCAGAAAAGACAATTTCTTACTCCAATGGGGAAGATACAGGCACAGTCACAATAAGATCCTAACCAAACGGACGTCCCTCAGAGGTCTGGGATGCACTGGCTTCTGGCCTCCTCAGCCCTCAGCTCTGCTCCTAGGCTCAGGCTGGCTCTGCTTCATGGCTGCCACTGTCCTTAGTGCTGTCCTGTGGCACTGTGGTCCCACCGCACCCGGGCTGCATCTGCACAATGGCCTCTCCTGTCCCCTCACAGAGCCAAGCCTCAGTGCTCTTCCTGGTCCCCATATGTCCTTAAACCCAGTACATCTCCTGGTAAACAGCAGGATGACAAGTTTGGAGGACTCCACGGGTGTCACCTTTGCCCCCTCTAGACCACAGCCTCTGTGTACTGACCCGGAGGAGACATGTGCCAGGACATTTTGCTTCAGTGATTCCGGTCTCTTCCTCACCACAGCTGACTCTCCAGCCCCAGCCAACAAATATTTATTGTCCCAGCAAAGCAAATGTTACTTTAGGTCAGTGTTTCTCAACCTGTGTGTCTCGACCCTCAAAGGGTTGAATATCAAGATCCTGCCTATCAGGTATTTACATTATGTTTCATAACAGGGGCAAAATTACAGTTATAAAGTCCAATGAAGTAATTTTATGGTTGGGGTCACCACACTATGAGGAACTGAATTAAAGGGACACAGCGTTAGGTATGTTAGAACCACTGTTTTGGGGTACAGGGTGTGATCTTGTTAATCTCAGCTGGTCCTTTGGCTCTAGATGACCGGAACCCTGGAGTCTTTATTGAAAGAAGCACATAGGTGGCTCTCTAGAGTCACTGCTTCCCTGTGAGATGTCACAAGCCAGGCCTCCGTGTCTGTACTGCTCTCTGCATTGTCTTTCAAGGTCAATAACAGCTGGCTAAGCTATGAACACACAATGGCTTGCAAAGTTCTAAACTCCTTATACAACCCTCCCACAAACAGTGTAGTCAGGCCTTTCATAGCAGTAACCACACACACACACACACACACACACACACAAACACACACATCTGATACCAATTTCTGTCTTAGGGCTTCTATTGCTGTGATAAATGCCAAGACCAAAAGCACCTTGGGGAGATGCTTTAATTAACCTTACATTTCCTGGTAACAGTCCATCACTGAGGGAAGTCAAAGCAGGAACCGAGGCAGAGACTGGAGCCAAAGCCAGGGCAGAACCTTGTGTATCGGCAGCTCTCCATGACTGCTCAGCCTGCTTTCTCACACAGCTCAGAACCACCACTCACGGTGGACTGGGATCTCCTCCATCAATTTTGTCTGCATGTCAGTCAGCTACAGGCATTGTATCAACTGTGGCTCCTCTTTATCACATCCCAAAGTGACTAGAGCCAAGTAATTGGAGATGAATTTGAGAGTCAACAAACCAGGGTACTCCAGGTGATACGGCTCCATTGCTTTACTGTGCTACTCTGAAGTTTTAATCCAAGATGGCTCAAGGTTCAAAGCAGGGTCGGGAAGTCCATGATAAACACACATAGTTCTCCTTACTCTCACCAGATGTGCTCACAAGTGTCATGGCCTGTATGTGGAGTTTATGAGATACTGAAATATGCAGGTTAACTTTCTATGTAACAGAGAAAATTATGTATTTTCCTAAGATATTTAGGAAATTATTTTCTCCAATTAGAGATTCCACTCTTGGTGACCACGTCTTGAATGGGTGGAGACCTATGTGGGAACTCTCTGGAAATGTTATAGTAGGTAAGGCCTTGGCATGAGCTCATATCTAGCTTTTGTGACATATTCCACTGTGACTGAGGCATCCTGAGCGTCTGAACCAAGCCAGTGGTGTCATCTGTGTGTCTCCAGTAGTGACTGTGCTTGGATGCGCACTCAGAGCGATGGGGGCTGGGTTTAGAAGTGATATTGGTCAGCAGTGCTGAAAAGATGTCTTGGCGGTTTTGAGGATGTACTGTTCTTGCAGAGGGCCATTGGTTAGTTCCCAGAATACAATGGGCAGCTCACAACTACCTCTAAGTCAAGCTTCAAGAGTTTGATGTTATCTTCTGTCTCTTCAAATTACACTCATATGCACAAATTTAGATAATTAAATATAAAATCTTTAGTTGATAGGGCTTAGTAGTCAGTGTTAGCTTCTCTTCTATCTGCCTGTATGAAGCCCTCATGCTTTTGACTCCGATTCCTCATCTGACAAGAGGAAAAATGTGTTGACTTCTTCTAAGAGGACATTTTAATGTGGCAAAGTGAGTAATGGGAGCAGAGGAATTAGCTGTTTTTCTCAGAGAGGTGAAGGGACACACATGCATAACCATATGGGAAGGAGCTGCAGGTGAGGCTGTAATAAGGCACAGCTGCAGAAGCATGTGTTTAGTCCTTGCTGCATGCTGTCCCTCTGTCCAGCATGGCACAATGCCCATCTTTAATCCCTTGCCATTTACAATAGAGTTAGCCAGGCCTAAGGTAATGGAGGTACTGCCACTCTCTAGTAGCTGGTAGAGGCAATGTCACCTGGATGCCACCTGTTTCCTCCTCACTCCTTCCCTAGCTACCGTGATCTCGGAGATGTTAGCGTATATAGCTAATAGAAACCTAACTGAAATGTGAACTCTGAGATGAGGTCCTCATCTGTGATAGAGTGAACTAAAGCTCTCAGAAATAATCTTTATTATACTAGGCTAATTGAGTGATTACTTAGTTTCAGTAATTATGGGAGGTTGAAAATTTTCTGGTCCTATGTCTACAGTTTGAGTATCGATAGCTGCCTTTTTTAATTGGATAGTTTATGTATTTATATTTCAAATG